>NW_028262358.1:13086860-13723110 GCF_047370975.1 Nipponia nippon | reverse complement strand
TTGCGTGCACCAAAGAGAATTTTCTTTTTTCTTCATATTTCAATAGATGCTTAATGGGCTTGCAGCAGGAGAGCAGCATTTGGGCAGCCCTCTTCCAGTATGCACTTTCCTCTCTCACACCATGCTCCGAGGAGCAGGGGAGGACTCAGCCCTAATTTATCCTGGTACCAGAAAGTTGTGACTTGTTTTGCAGGCAAGTTGTCTGGCTGGTGGAATGAGTAAAGCTTGTTGAAGAGCAGCTCTGGTTTGACAGACCTGAACAAGTGCAGCAGATGAGGACCTCCTATGGGGATCTCTGCGGAGGGAGATGAGGAGGGTAGGAGTCAGTCCAGAAACCCTTAAGCATAGTGCTTTGTTCTCTGCAGCGAAGGAGCTTTTAGTGGAGCTGATCTGGAAAGGCGGATATGTTCAAAAGCAGACGCATCCCCACAAGGGAAGGCAAGTGTTCGAGTTCCCTCGTGAGTACAGGGGTAGCGCAGTGCTCTTTTAGATGCCCGTCTTAGGGTGAAGCTATCTGAGGGGAAGAGCCAGCAGAGCTTGGCCAGCCCCTGGCTTTGGGGGGCTTTTGCTCAGGAAGAGACAGGAGCAGCGGAGGAAAACACGAGAGCAGGGGGTGGGAAATAAAAGGTTTGTTTAGTTCATTCCTTCTGGAACATGATGAAGATATGAATGGAGAGAATTTCTGCGTGGCTATTTAAGGAGAAAAAAGAAATCATGTCAGAGACCAGGGCAGCATTGAATGAGAGGATGAGAAAGAATTACTCCTCCTGGCCAGAAAGACTGGGAGAGGCAGCTGGGTGGGGAAGAGAGTTAATGACCTGGAAGTGGGAGCAGGGATCAGCAGCAGCAGTGAAGAGGAGAGAGGAGTTGCTCTGCAGCCTCAAGGGCAGCTCGGAGCCTCGCTGATGAGATTTGCAGCTCTGGGAGAGGGTGCTCTTTTTCACTGTGCTGCTGTATTACGTGTTTTGCGGATATCTCCATGGGGCTTGTTACTGCAGTACCTGGAGTTCATTATTCAGAGACAGGCGTTACAGTGTGTTGATGTTACTTCTGAGGCAGAGCTTGATTTTAATAGGGAAGCTGTGTAACAGCAGACAAAGAGAGCAGGTACTGACTTGAGGGATGGGAAGGGAAGAGTCATCTGAGGAGGAGGAGCTGAGAGCAGCTCTGGGCTGAGAAGCTTAGCAAGCGGGAGATGCTCAAGGGACCAGTGAGGCAGAAGGGTTTTCCGAGTGGTGATGCAGCCAGCCGCGGTAGGAGTGCCTGCAGAGGTGAGGTCATGCATGGGTAGGAGAGCGGAGGAGAAGCTGGCACAGCTCAGGGTCCCTGGGAGCCCGGGGTGAAGAGAAGTGGCACAGAGCAAGCTCAGGGCCTGGGGCTCATTGACTTGTGCAGGCAAGTTCCTAGCAAGGAGGAGAGGTGGTGGGAACCAGTGGGGAGGAATTGCTGTGAAGCCAGAGAGCCTGTGCTTGGCGGGTTCGAACGCGGTTGCAATTGGGGCTGGCCCGTCCTGTTGGCACGAGTAGCCGCTCCACCGCAGCGGGAAAGGTGGGGCTGCTGCACCGCGCTTGGGCGAACAGCTTTGTGCTGTTCTCTGGTCACTTCAGCACGTGCAGCATAACAGCCGCTGGCAAACAGCGTCTCCCAAGCAGCTGGCTTTGCCGTGGTGGTGTGAGCCCTGCCTGTCAGGAAGGGGCCGAGCCTGATCAGGTAGATGTGTGCCTGCAGCCATGTAGCGGTCAGCTGGTGTTGATGTCGGGGAAACAGTCTATAACGTTGATACCTGTGCATTAAGAGAAAAGCTTTTGGTTTTAGCAGTCTGCTGTGTTTTCAGGGATGGAAACTTCAGAGAAGAAAGTGTTAGGAAACTTAAAACAAACCTGTTCTGATTCACGTGGCCAAGGTAGGAGGTGTTGAAGGCAGAAGGACAGCAGGCCTGCCACAGGAAGCACCTCCTGAAAGCAAGTACTCAGCTTGATGCCAGAAAGTCCATATAGAAGCAATCCATCCTAAAACCCTCTGAGCACTGCAGCGTAAGAGTGTATCTGACCTCCCCCAACTTGGTTGTGTGATTTTTGCATGTGTATGTCTGTTTCTGTAATAACTAGCAGCTAAACCTGAAGCTGTTTTGTCTCTCTTCATGCCAGCTGTTGAAGACTGTAGAAGCTGGTGGCAAGGACTCTGCCGGACCCCTGATGAAGGCAGTGTGGCCACAAGCCTGTTAGAACATTTACCTGTGGCATTTCTGGGTGGGTGGGGAGTGCACAGGCGTGCCCTGTCAGCTAGGAAGACCCATGTGTCCTGCTTCCCTCAGTGTTACCTGTGAGGCTGCCGATGCATCTTTTGTTTCTCTCTGTACCATCTTTCCTCCACGGTGGCTCAGCATTCAGATTTTGCCCTTCTTCCCTGTGGAAGGAGAGTGATGCAGAGTATCAGACTAGCCTTCCCAAAAGCGTCTGGACAACATCTGAGCGGCTCATGCTGCCCTGATACTCAAATATTCAGGGTGAGGAATGAACTTCTCGCTCTTGGAAGGTTGCCAGCAAGGATTCAGCCTGACTTAACTGATGAGAGACCACTGTTCAGGATAAGTTGCCTCCAATTTGTAGTCTGGGCCTGCTTTGTCTGGCAGACACAGCTGTTTTCATCACAAGCTCATCTTGCTCCCTCCTCTCATCGTGGGACAATGCTGTTCCATGAAAGGAATCAGATCAAATCTAAACTGAAGAGAGTTCAGATCTTGTTGTCTCCCCCCACCTTGGCTTGGAGCTGAGCTTGAAACAGAACCATTTAAGATTTCCTTCAAGCAGAGCCAGACCAGACCAAAATATTTCTGATTTCTGATTCAAAGTAATGGCTTGACAAAACAATTGGTGTTTTGTTTTGGGCACTGTTTTTCACAGGGAGTCTTTGCACTTGCTCTGCAGATCCTCATCTGTAGAGCAGTGTCTCCTTGTAGGCAGCTTTCCCTGTTCCTGCCTTGCTGCCTCCCTGTGTGCTGCACGTGCAGTAACTCTTGGTCTTGCACTGTGGTGCTGTGCTGCACCTCTTTGGAAACCATCAGGACTGAGTTCAGGGTAAGCTGCAGCTCAGCTGCAGCTCAGCTGCTCCTCACAGGAAGAGACTGGCCACATCTCATTTGGAGGAGAGGTCTGATGAGCTTCTGCACTGCTGGTGCTTTCCCTCGAAATCCTGCTGGTCGGTGTTCTGGGAAGGTGTGCGCTTGTACCGCTATGCTGTATGTGGCAGCTGGGAGTTGTGGGGGAAGGAGAGGGTGACGTCCAAAGATTTCACCCACCTCTGCTCCCCATCCATTGCGCTATCCCTATTGTGTCCTAAACAGGTTCACCCTGCAGCTCCTTGGCTTCATGTGCCAGTGGGAAGGAGATGGCAGAACTGAGGAGGGGAGCGTTGCTGGGCTCATGCAGCAAAGCCAGAGTAGGCTGAGTGCTGTCTCCAGCTGAGCCCTCCGCTATAGGCTTGCTGGTGGGATGTTGCCGTCTTCCATATGAAGTTTTCCATGAGTTGGGACAGTGTGGTGTTAAAGGGTCAGTTATTGAGCCATTATGGCCCAAGTGGGACTTGAACCAGCAGAGCTTCAGCAAGGTCAGAACAGAGCTGAGCTGAGCAAACACTGGCTTGAGTTTCTGGTCACCTGCTAAAAATAAGAAAGTGCCTCTGTAAGTGCTGTTTAACCAGCATGAAGTGGAGAGGATGCCTGCTGGAGGAAAGTGCAGGCAAAGAGGTTGTGTGGCTAAAAGGGGTGATGTGGAAAAAGCAAATCGGCAGAAGTCCAGACAGCAGTGAGGCTGAGACAAGGCAGAGATGGAGGGAGCAGCCAGCACAGGTTGGGAAAGCCAACAGCCTGAGACCTAAGGTTTGAGTATGGCCTGTGTGGTTCGTAGACTAGCAGCTCCTGGTCTACGGATGCAGCAGTGATTTTAGTGGTCTTCACTATTGCCTTTCCAGGGCTGTCATGTCTGCTCTGTACTACATGCTGCTTTGCTTTTTCCCAGGTGGTTCCCTGCACAAGGATAAGGAAGCAACTTGCTAGTTTTCAAAACCTGTTTGCTGTGTTGTACAGAGTGCTGTAATCGGAGGCAGTGGCACACTGAGATTTCCGTTTGGACCACGGAAAGTTCTTATTTCTGCTTTTTTGTGTCAACAAACTCCTGTAACTTGTTGCAACGTCGCTTTGCTTTCCATATCCCTAGCACCCGGTGTGCTGAGAGGCTCTCGTGTCTTTGTGGTACCTCGCAAATATGAGTAAAACTGATGTTAACTTTGCAGGTATGCTGCAAATGCAACCGACGGGTCTAGAGCCCTGGAGGAGTGGGTGAGATGCACTGAACTGAAAGTGCAACAGTGGAAAATGTGCCAGGTTTCTTCAGTCCAAGAAGATGCTGATGGTATCCGATTGCTTGTGAGGCTTGTAGGTAAAAGCTTATGAGTTGTTTTACTCTCTTCTCCCTCATCAGGCCCAGCAGCCTCAGCAGCAGCCACAGCAGCAGCAGCAGCAGCAGCAGCAAACTTCAAATAAGCGGCCCAGTAACAGTGCTCCCCCACCAACCCAGCTGAATAAGATTAAGTACTCGGGGGGACCCCAGATTGTGAAGAAGGAGCGCCGGCACAGCTCTTCTCGCTTCAATCTGAGCAAAAACCGGGAACTGCAAAAGCTCCCAGCCCTTAAAGGTAAAGAAGCTATGGGGTGGGGGTGACCCGCATGACCAGCTGCGCCTTCTCCAGGCAGAGTGTGGTGGAGTAGGGGCTTTTCCCAAAGCAACCCTGGCAGTGTTCTGCTAACCTCCTGCCAGCAGTATGGCAGGAATGGCTCTGGGAAAGGTTCTTGGCTTGGCAGCTGGTTGAGAATTGATGGATAGCCTAAAAGAAAAGGAGGATACTCAATGCAAACTTAAGTAGTTACCTTCCCATTTGAACTGATTTAAACCCTCGTGTTTATATGTACTTAGGATTGCCTCAGATTCTTCAGCAGGTTGTGCAGGAAGGTGGTGAAGTGCAGAGACCTTGGTGCAGACTGCTCTTGGTTCCTACAGCCACCCGTTCCTGGGAGAGGACCAGGCCTCCTCCTCCTCCTCCTCCTCCTCCTTGTGTTTCCGTTGCAAATTATAGTAGTGCTATTGAACTTGTCCACATTAGGGCAATTACCTGGCATTAGCAGTTAGTCTACATAATGGTGCAATTAAACATGACTTAAGTGCGGACAAGGAGAAAGCATTTTGAGCAGTCACTCAGCCAGACCCGTTGCTGACATTGCTCACAGAAACAGGCAGTCGTTTTAGGAAGGGCGAGCCTTGCAGCTCAGCAGCCATTCTGCAAGCAAGAGCTAAGTTCTCCTGATTGGCCTTAGCAGAGCATAGTTTCCAGTGGCAACATGTCAAAAAGAGAATGCTGTTAATATAGGGCCTCTGCCACCTTGGCCCCTCTCTTCTGGGCTGCTCTCTGGGAGGAAGGTTAGCCTACAGCGTGCTCTGCTCAGCTCCCTTTGTGACTGTGCGGTGCAGGGCCTGGGTGTCACTGGTCTGTGATGGGAGCTAGTTAAGCAAGTTCCTTTTCCGGTGTACCTTGTACTGGGAAGGGATCAATACTTATCAGATCAGAAACTGCTGCCATGTTTGAAATCACCTTATGGGATAGTTGCTCCGGAGGCCTTGCAGTCTCCCTGCCTCCACTGTCCCATCTCCATAGCAGGGATAACACTGCCTCTCCCTCTTCCCCCACCAGCCCAAGAGGGACTGTGACAGGGAGGGAGAACGCAGGATGGGGAGCAAACCGCACTGGTACTTGGGCAAACCAGGAGGATGTTCTGCCTATCTCCAAGGACAGATGTCCCTGCTTTCTCTTGACAGATGCTCCTCCACACGAACGAGAAGAGCTTTTCATCCAGAAGCTGCGGCAGTGCTGCGTGCTTTTTGACTTCATCTCTGACCCCCTCAGTGACTTGAAGTTCAAGGAGGTGAAGCGAGCAGGTCTCAATGAGATGGTGGAATACATCACACACAACCGTGATGTTGTCACTGAGGCCATCTATCCTGAAGCTGTTATCATGGTAGGGCATGGGGCCAGTACATGCATGTGTGCCAAAGAAACAGGGACTGTTCAGAAGCATGGCGGGGAGGAGGGGATAGGGATTTGTCAGAGAGGAGTGTGACCCCAGTCCTACCCATTCCTTATTACCTGCCCACCCCCCAAAAGAGAAGGGTGGGGGGGTGACAGTGCCTGGTGTAGGGAGTGGTGGAAGCTCTTGTCTCTGGCACAGACTGCACTTGTGGGGTTCATATGCAGACTGTAACCCTACAGCCTCTGGGGAGGGCTCTGTCTGTGGGCACAGCTATGGCAAATCACAATGCGTTGCTCCACAGTGAAGGATTTGCTATGGGGAGGACCATCGTGAGGTGCAGGGATGTCACTCATACATGTTTTCACTCACCTTAGTTTTCAGTGAACCTCTTCCGGACGCTCCCGCCATCATCCAATCCCACAGGCGCAGAGTTTGACCCTGAGGAAGATGAGCCTACATTAGAGGCTGCCTGGCCGCACCTTCAGGTGAGGAGGAGGCGGGGGGATATAGATCTGGTGAATTTATCTCCAGGAGGTCAAGAGTCCATGTAGTGCTGGAGCCTGCCAGCCCTGCTGCTGGCTGCTTCCCCAGCCTGCGAGGGTTGCTGGTGTGGGGATGGGGAGAGACCAGGCCTGCCACCCATGGGTCAGAGGTGGCTTGCAGGCAGCAGGGGTGTCCTGGAAACAGGCTGATGGCTGTGTGCAACACTCACCTGCAGATGGCTGTAGTCCCACATAGCCCTGAGGTAGGCTGGGAGTGAACACTTTACTGGGAGCGAGGGAGTTGTCCTGTATTGCCTATGTAAGAAGCAATTCCCAGCAGTGTTAATGTCCCTCCCGAAGGCTTGAGAGCCCTCATCCTCTGGGCTTCAGCAGCACCGGAGATAGCACCCCTGTCTGCTTCAGCACTCCTCTCCTTGCCCAGCTCCCTCAGAGGCACATGGAGGAAGAGGACTGCTTGGTGCCAAAGCAAAGCCTGTGCTGGCATCTGCTAACTTGTCTCCTGTATGCTGGATGTAATTCAGTTGCGTTAACTGGGAGCAAATGTTTGACCAGAAAAGATAGGGAACTGGAGAGGAAGAAGAGGAGCGAAGGATCTTTTCATTAGGCTGTGTGTCCTGGGAAATAGACTTTAAGACAAACTAGGTGAAAAGGGTTATGAAGGCAACAGTGAGCATGGTTTAGTAGACCTCAGCAGTGGAAGTCATGAGGTAAGCTTACAGAAGTCTCCCCAGGCACTTGCACAGGGACATGTTGTCAAGCAGACAAAGGCAGAACAAGAGCCAGGCACTGCAGAATGAAGCAGAAAATACAGAGAGGAAATAAGGTGCAGTTCTGCAGCAGTGGTTAATCACTTCTCACTGCTGCAGCTGACATAGGGATGTGAACGTCGATAGAAGTGGCGTGTCCTCAGCACCAGAGTGCTATGAATGCTAGGGAGCATTTGTTTTTCAGAGTTAAGCCAACATGGATTTGTGGCAAGTGTGTGCTGAGTTTTTTGGTCATCACCTCATTTTTTTTCTGTGCTGCTGTCCTTGGCAGCTGGGCCCTACCTGTGGATGGGTGCCCCCATAGCTCCTTCAACTCCAGAGTCAGACCTTTGGGATGCAGTGCTCTTGTTTGGCCTAGTGGCCCCTCAGAAGCACTAGGCAGGGTCAGTCCTGGAATGGACTTGTCCCTCTAGGAGGACAGCAGGACCAGGAGTTGCTGTTTCAGCACTGACAGCCTTCTTAAAGCAAGCTGCCCTTTGCTGTCCAAGTGGGACACAGCATGCAGCTCACGTGGCTTAGCAGGGCCACGCCAATCTGGAGTCAGTCCCCAGGAGGCAGAGGACACAATGTGTTTTCCTGGGGTCCGTTTCATTTCTCTGCTTTTCTCTTCTTCCTTGGTGTGTCTCAAGGGCTTCCAGTGAAGCCTGAGCCTTTGCCTTCTCTGGAGGTTTCTCTTCTCTGTAGAGACGTGGGCTGAAGGTGGGAGAAGAGTTTCCCAGGCCTAGTGTCTTCATCTGAGTAGGTGACTGTTGTCTTTGGTGGGACCTGAGGTGATGAGATATCATGCAGACTTGGACAGATATGTGCCACCGGCCCCCTGCCCATCAGAGCAAGGGCAGCTGAGTTGATCCTGAGGCCCCCTGCCCATCAGAGCAAGGGCAGCTGAGCTGGGTGGGGAAACACAGGTTCCTGTGTTTTCTCTGCTCCCGTTCAGGCTTCCCAGCCTTTCCCCGAATCCTTAAGGAGAAAGAAAACATTTAAAATCTGAAGTAAATACTGGTGAGAGGACGGGGGGGATTTCTAAGTGATCTCTCCTTCTCCCCCCATAGCTGGTGTATGAGTTCTTCCTCCGGTTCCTGGAATCGCCTGACTTTCAACCAAACGTAGCCAAGAAATACATTGACCAGAAGTTTGTACTATCTGTAAGTAATCGTTGCCCCTGCCACTGTGCACCACCTTTAAGAAGGACATGCAGGAGATTTTGGTCAAGGTGTTATGCAAACAATCCGGTTTTGTTGGCAGGTGCTTGATGATGTGGGTTTTCTTTTTTGCTTGGTCTAGTCTTGCATGAGCAGCCAGAAATCTCTGTGCAGGGCAAGAGTGTGTGTGAGCTGTAGTCCCTGGAACTCCTCACTCACTGTACAGATGGAGAGGGGGCACTGGGGGCCTTGCAGGGGAAATCCAGGGACATGCAAGCTTTGCAGAATGTGCAGGCCATCCCTGTGCTTCCGAAGATGAAAGAGGTGCTGATGGTTCCAGCTTGTGACTAGGAGGCTGCATGTTTCAGGGAAGCAACCACTGTGGTCAGGGTGCTGAAGGCATCACTCAGCTGAAAGAGCCACTTTCACCGAGCAGGAGCAGTGCCCAGTGTTGCTGGTAGCTTTGTCCAGACAGGCAGTATACAGACACTGACTGAATTTCTCTCCTCACAGCTGCTGGATCTCTTTGACAGTGAAGACCCCAGAGAACGAGACTTCCTAAAGACGATTCTGCACAGGATCTACGGGAAGTTCCTGGGTCTGCGAGCGTATGTGAGGCGGCAGATCAACAATATATTTTACAGGTGAGATGTTTCTTAGTGCCACTGGCCTAGTGAGTGAGTGGGACAATCCAGTGAGATAAATTTGGGGCACTAGGCTGTGATTCTCTCTGATCCACACTGTGATTAGCTAAGTGACTCAGTTATGTCACACTACTTTGGTAGGGATAGCGTTCACCTGTGAGGATGTGATAGTGCTGTCTTCAGTGCACACAGCAAATGTTGGGACCTGTGAGCTTTAGCTGATCTGGGGGCCATGAATTTATTTGCTTCTGTCTCTTACACCTTGCCCTGTTGTCTTGGAGTTCTGTTACTTGCTAGGAGGCTCCTCGTCTCCAGTGTTTTTCCTTCCTTTTCCTTATCAAACTGTATCCAGAATTTGGTAATGACCTCTCATTCTTCTCTTTTCTTTAGGTTCATCTATGAAACAGAGCACCACAATGGAATTGCAGAGCTGCTGGAGATCCTGGGAAGGTAAGGGCACTTTTGGAAGTCCTAGAGGGCCCATAGTGAGTGAGACCTTGCAGGAGCCACCTCTTCCAGAGGATCTCAGTCTGATGAAGCACACAGTGAAAGTACTCTCCAGCCTGCTGATAAATGCAGTGGTAGTCTTCTCCTCCCCAGATTTGTCTCCTGTTCTTTTGAGTTTGAGTCCAGCCACACTTGCTGTCTTGCTTCAGCAGGCAGTAAAAGAGAAGAGTTCCTCGCAGCCCTGAGAAACCTTAGCAGTGGGCAGCCTTCTCCATGGCTTCAACTGCCCTTCTGCTTGCAGCCCTCTCTTATGCCACCATCCTCCTGTTCTGTAAAGTACAAGCCTTGAGGACTGGGCTGCCTCTGTGCTGGCCTTCCCCACAGGTTCTGCTTAAGTGTGTGTGGGCTCAGCCTGACACAGGACAGAGCAGAGCCCAGTCCCCATCAGAGGCGTTTCCCTGCCGTGCCTGCTGAGGAGACACTCTCGCTGAGCATGGTATGCAGGTTGGGCCCCAGCAACCACACTTCTTCTGGTGGGTGCTTTCTCAAGTGACTAATGAGAGCTAGGGCAAGCCACTGATTCTTTTGAGGTGATATAAATACTGTATTTCTGCTGGGTAAAGATGTTAACGAGACTCTTGTTTCTTCTCAGCATAATCAATGGGTTTGCTTTGCCTCTGAAGGAAGAGCACAAAATGTTCCTCATCAGAGTCTTGTTACCACTGCACAAGGTGAAGTCCCTCAGTGTCTACCACCCACAGGTGAGAAGTGCTTCAAGTTCCCAGGGCAGAATGTGATTCTTGCAAAAGCCATTGTTCAGGCTTGCTTATAGCTATTCACCGGGCTGCATTACTGTGTTGTACAAAGTTCTTGCTGTGAGATGTTTTGGGCTCTGCACTAGTCCGTTACTGCAGTGGTTTGTCCCAGCCTTGTGATGCCTGGGCCTGTATGTATTCGTGTATGCTTTTTGCCACTGGCTGATAGGAGGGTATCCCGCCATTTCCTGCTGACTTAATGCAGTGGCCTGCTTTGCCTTTCTGTGCTGGAAGTTTGTGAAATATTGGGGCCCTGCTGAAACCAGAGAGATAAAATTCTGAGCTACAGTCATCAGCCTGTGCGTGCGATGTGTCAGCTGTTAGTCACCGCTGAGATATGCGGAGAAATCAGTGTGCTGGGCTGCTAGGCTGGTATAGAGATTAATTTCTTGCAATTTAGAATACTTAATAGAAGAGTAGAGAAGATCAGGACTCGGGCTAGGAAGTGAAAAAGTGTGGGTACTGAGCAGTTATGTCTGTTCTCCCAGCCTTGTTTTTATGGGGCAGGGCTTTGTGATAGTCAGGTTTGTTCCTTCCCATGTGTGCAGCTGTGCTTGCATTTGAATGTATTAGCTGCGGACTGCTCTAGGTGGCTCAGGTTTTAGCCTTTATGCTGCATGAATGTCCCGAGCTTAGGCCCTGCCTGCTTGGTCTTAGAGCCTTCACTTGCCGTCAGAAGAACTGGATTCATTTGGAGCTGCAACTGCCTGCTCATCACACACACTGTGGAGGGCATAATGTGACTTCCAGCCGAGGGTGGTGGTGGCACTTTAATCTCAGGTACACTTGAGGAAGCTCTAATCTTGCCATGTTTTTTTCCTACAGTTGGCGTACTGTGTTGTACAGTTCTTGGAGAAAGACAGCAGCTTGACAGAGCCAGTGAGTAGTCTTGCTTAACCTCTGCGTGTCAGTCAAGTCCCAAAAAAGCTTCACTGCTTCCTTAGAGTACAGCAAGGGTGAAAAAAGGCTAAAGAGGCTGGGAGTCAACTGGATTGTTTACTGAGTTTGCCTGGTACCCTGTGGGCAGAAGAGTCTGTGCTGTTCATGTGCAAGCCTTTAGCATTCTCTCCTGAAAGCTTCCAGAAGGTGGGCTATAGTCTTCCTTTGTGCTTCGGATCTTGATGTAGCGGAAGGAACACTATAGCAAGCTGTCCTTTCAGGGCAGAGCTTTCAGCTAGTGACAGATGCTGCAGAGACAAAACACATAGCCATCTGATATCTGATGGAACCAGTGTGAGCTCATGGGAGCCCTGAAATAATAAGAGTTCACTCCAGACTGCCGGAGTTGGCTGAAGAACTGTGGAGATGAGGTTAGGAACCTGGGACACAAAAGTCTACTTAGGCAAGCCACTGTTCCTTGATGAAAGTATTCTCCTTCCTGCTCTAGCATCAGTTTGCTATGTCCATACTGTTAAGTTACATTATAGATGCATTTGCCTTCAGGATGTAGTGCTGGGAAACAGCAGGTTCAAAAATGTGTGAGCAGTGTAGATGGGGACCTCGCATATTCCAGTTACTGGCTGCGCAGACCTGCAGGGTTAACCAGGCTATATGCTGGCTTGGCAGAGGGTGCAAGCAGGAGACAAGTGTTTCTCCACCCACTGCAGGCCAGGAAATGTCTTCTACAGAGCTGAGCTTCACAGCCTCAAAACAGCAGATGGCCAAAGAACACGGTGCTTGTGTCACTGTAGCAGGGAGCACCAGAAAGTGTGAGCATTTTAATGAGTAACGCTAGCTGAGGTCGTTCTGTTCTCTGGCTGAAATGTGTGAGTTCGTGGTGAGCCTGACTGTGCTTGGTGGAAGCTGGTCAGCTGTTGTCAGCTTTCTGGCTCCTCAGCTCTGACACCAGCAGTGCTGAAGCAGACCTCCCAGCTTTTCCTTTAAATGTGGGTCCTCCATTTCCTGTGTTCCCAAAAGCCTGCTCTGAGACGAACCGCGTAAAGTGGCTTCCTGATCATGCTGAGTACTTCCTGTGGCTGACATCCAGCCTGACAGCCTCCTGCCAAAGCCCTTACTGTAGGGTGAGGGAGAAGAGAGAAACAGAAATCTGTCAATATTTCCAGGATTCATTTTGCAGCTTATTCAAATAGTAAAGCTCCATAGCTCATCACTGCTTCCTGGGTAATGGGTTATTGGCCCCTGGATTAGAGACCCAGGTCTGGTTTGGTGCTTGAGGAAAGCAGTGGGATGACCCAATTTCATTACCTTCAGTGGGTGTTGCGTTAGGTCTCAACCAGACATACCGAGGCCATATTGCCACAGGTTGTGTCCTGTTGAAGCATTGTGGTTGTGAAGGTTTTGAATAGACTCCCGAGATGGCTGGGGTTACTGAAGTCTTGAAGAATTACAGGGCTTGTGCAACAGCAAGGCTCTGAATGCACTAGAAGGTGTTGCCACCAGTGCTGGAAGGAGGCCAGATCACTCACTAGGTCCACACTCGCTTAGAGCGGGCCTCCCAGAAGCTTGCTCAGCAAGGCTTGACATGGTAGCTCTTGCGTTAACAGCAGTCTGAATGACTGCGAGGTGAGCAAGGCCTCAGACGTGCTCAGTAATAGCAAAGACAGACTCGACACACCTTGTACCGCCTTAGCTGTAGGAGAAATTACATCTGAGTCACTGAAGCTAACTCTTGCCTGAATGGCAGACCTGAGTAATGACAAACACTGAGGATACCAAACTGTTGGCTTCTCAAGCCTTGAGTTGGGGGGAAAATAATGCTCAGATGTTTCTAATCTTGCTGTTGCATTGCCCACTCCTTT
The DNA here is from genome assembly GCF_047370975.1 of Nipponia nippon. Lineage (NCBI taxonomy): Eukaryota > Metazoa > Chordata > Aves > Pelecaniformes > Threskiornithidae > Nipponia > Nipponia nippon. The sequence continues at coordinate 13,709,957 of NW_028262358.1, read as the reverse complement.
CCCTTCACTGCTGTGAACTTCCTCGTGCTGGCTCCAGGATCAGGTTGCTGAAGTATCCAGAGTTTGAAAGAGCAACTCCTACCGCCAGCTGTGTCTGAATCTAGTGTCCACAGAGTTAGCATTTCTGTAAATGCCGTACTAATGGCTCCAACAGAGTGAAGGTCTGCAGGATCTTGGATCCTGCCTTTGACTGTGTCTAGAAGCAGATGTGTAGGGAAGGAAGCAATATTAAAAATAAGTAAATAAAATCAAGTGGGATATAGTCCTTCCCCTAGTATATGCTTCCAGTAAGCTATAGTTTACTCAGCCAGAAGTTGCATCTGCATTGTCATATTTAATTATCACCATTAGGCGTAACCTCCATAAACTTGTCTACTCCCTTCCGGAGTCTGTTCGGACTTTTGAGTCTCCACAAAGTCTAGCAAGAATGAGCTCCGTGATCCAATTACTTTTGTGTGAAATGGTGCTTCTTTTCCTTGTCCCAAACCCATCCATTGCATTATTTATTGGGTGCTCCCCAGTGTTCAAGCTCTGCGATGTGTCGAATAATGATTCCTCAGTGACCTTCTTCATAGCATTTCCAGTTTTATTAATTGATCTTCCATGGTTGCTCTGCACCATCTGCCAGCTGCTGCCCACTCTGATTTGAGACTTCCGTGTTAAGCTGTGTTTGGGGAAAAAAGTGGTTCTAAGCTTTGTGCTTGTAGTACAGAATCGTAGCAGCCTGGGCAGTGCTGCTGTCTTGCATGTAACTTGGCAGAGTTTGGGCTTTTCTCTTCTTTCTTCCCTGGTAATCCACCTTGACTTTCTGAGAAAGTCTCTTCTGTTACTTCCTCCCCTCTGCTCTTGTGACCAGACCCTTAAAAATTTATTTCACAGCTGGTGTTAACTTTCAGCCTCTAACACTGTCTCTGTACCCTCCCCGCTCAGGTGATTGTGGGCTTGCTGAAGTTCTGGCCGAAAACTCACAGTCCCAAGGAGGTGATGTTTTTAAATGAGCTGGAAGAGATCCTGGACGTGATTGAGCCATCTGAGTTTGTGAAAGTTATGGAGCCCTTGTTCAGGCAGTTGGCCAAGTGTGTCTCCAGCCCACACTTCCAGGTGGGTTACAGCTCAGGGAGGGGACAGGGCACTGGCTTATAATCCACTTGGCATGTGAGGGTGACACCACAGCTTTTGGGCTTGTCTTTGTGGATTAGTGGCACGTGGAGGTGTGACCAGGGTGAGTATTGGGGTGACATGTGGTGGGAGGCAGTGAGAATCCTCACCACAACCACAGAGCAAGCTCATCCAAAGAGAAAACAAAGCAGATCGGTGGAGCCCCTCCTGCTGCACCGTGCTATTCAGCGCCATGTCTTGCAGCAGGCTGGAGCAGAGGTTCTCTGCCACCTCCTGTTTTGGCTAGCAAATGTAGAGTAGATCCATCCAGTGTCACCCTGTTGGAGTAAAACCAAGCTGGCTGCAGTACTGGACGGAGGCCAACCAAAGAGTGTGCAGAGAAGGTACTTCGTATTATTCTGGTGTAAGTGGTAGTGAGGTATACTGAAAAAGTGCTAGAGTCTGCTGCTTCCTTGTTCCCACTGAAGGGGAAGCTGGCTGTAGTACCAGCCTAAAACAATCTCTGTGGCTGGTAGTCCTAAGGTTTAAAATGTCCAGGATGGCAGGACCTCAGGAGGTGTTCTTGGCTCACTGGTGTAGGTTGCCATGAAGAGTGCCCAGGAAGAAGATAGCTTGCTGGTGAAACACATGGCTGACCCAGGTATGGGTGGGGTGTTAAATAGTGACATAGCCCTCCCCCAGAGTGAGTGTGACTGCACAGTGAGGCAGACTGGCTTCAGTCTGTCTTTTCGTACAGGGAGGTACAAAGTCATGGGTTTACAAGCCAAAAATTAGGTCAGTCTAGGTCACATGTGTATGTAAAAGATCACTGTTTCCTGGAAAGGACTGGGGGAGCCTGATGGAAACCAGCTGGACATGGATTACTGGTGTGGTGATGGGAACTAAAAGACTAACATGACCTTTAGGTGTGGAAGGAGCTACCATAGGAAGCTAAGGAGCTTGAATAAAGTAGGGTAAAGGCTGGAGGAGAGGCATCCTGTACTTGATAGCCGCTCTCATCTGCTGCCAACTCTTTAAAAAACAAGACTGAAAAACCTGGAGAAGGTGCAAGCACTTTACAGCCTAAGAAAATTAACCCCAAAGCTGTCCCATACAGTCAGGCTGAACAGTCTCTATGTCTGCAGCTTGTCTGAGAGCAAAAATAGGAATGTTAGTCTGAACACCTTAGCGGGGGAGAGTTTTCTCTGAGTGGACTGTGTGTTAATCTAGCAGACAAAGGCTTAACAAGATCTAATAGCTGGAAACCAAAGCTAGGTAAGTGAACACGAGGTGAGTTTCGCTTCGTTTACTCATGTGGAACAATACATTAAGGGGATATAGTGAGTTCTCCATCATCTGAAATACAAAACCGAGACTGGATGTCTCTCTTCCTAGGTTTTTAAGCCATTCTCAAGCTAGCACTAAATGCAGAAATTAGCCTGGTGATGTGCATTGCCCAGATTTGTGGTTAAATATGAAGAATTGTGGTTGAATCTATCACTATGTGGAAACTTGTTAGACTTGTTTGTCTTGGTAGAGCAGGATGGCTGCCCCAAGATTTTCCATATTTTCACCTTTACTGAATCAGGGGGATGAATTGTGGGCCTGGTGACTGAAGTGTGCTCTGAAGCCCAGAGAGACTCTCTTGTGGGGAGGGCCAGGGAGGAATGGGAGGAATGGAGCTTTACAGAGGACAGTCTGGGGAAATGAAGGAGGCTTGGAGCTAGTCTGAGCTGGGACCTGGAGTGGATGACATTAGTGTCCTCAAGTGTTGTGTAGAGGGTGGTGGAGTCATCAGTATATCGACGATAGGCTTGCCTAGTCAAGAACGTGAGGTTTTCCCCAGGAAAGTGAGAAGTCTCTGACAGAGGCTGAGGGGAAGAAGGCTGGGCAGCAGGGATGAATGGCCTTGTAGAAGTTGGGAAAGGTCAGCCCTGTTGCCCGTGCTGTGGGGAAGCATTTGCTCCTCGGCTGGGTGGTGGCAAGCTCTGGCCTCAGCACTGCACAGTTTCCCTGTGCACCACAGGTGTTACTGGAAGGAGCCTCTCCAAGGACGGCTTTCTCTCCCACTGCAGGTGGCAGAGCGAGCGCTGTACTATTGGAACAACGAATATATCATGAGCCTGATCAGCGATAACGCAGCCAAAATTCTCCCGATCATGTTTCCAGCACTCTACAAGAACTCCAAGAGTCACTGGAACAAGTAGGTCTTTCCGCATGCCCTGGCACTTGCTGTGCATGCAGGATTGCTTGACCTACGAGCAATCTTGGGACATGCTGCTACAGTGCAATGACGCATGGCGCTCGGTGACACCAGGTGCTGAGCCAGAGGGGTTGTTAGTAATATCAGCATGGAAAAGTGCCACAGCAGACCACAGTGGCCTGCTTCTGCAAGGGGTCAGGCACCTGCAATGACCCGCCTTGGGGCCATTGAGTCTACCCAGAGTTTGATACCTGCATATCACTAACACTGCCAGTCTCTTGGAGGTTTTCCAGCCAACTTCTGGCTGCTTGTTAACTAATGATCACCCATATGCTCTCCGTGACCAGAGACCTTGGCTAATGCAGTGCCTGACTCCTTGAGTACAGGAAGAAAGGAGAAAGCAGAACTAACTGGGCAGATGTCCCATCTCAAATTATTGCCCCGTGTCTGATTCCTTGATACTAGTCTGTTTTATGGTTCTCCCATCAACTTCCTTTCTTCCAACTGCTTCTTCAGTTGATTCCTTACCCGGTTAATTCCAGTTGTAAAACTCACTTCCTTTTAATGAATTAGCTAAAAATACTCAGTCCACAGAAGAGATCCTAAAATCTTCCAGCAAAAACCACAAGAACACAAAAAAAAAGTCACTTTCCCCTATTCTAGAGGGTGGGAAAAAAGGAAAATAATTAATTCTAGGGAGGCTGGGCAAGTCCAAGGCTTAGGAGTATACTGTGGTAGCAAAGACAGGGTTGTGAGGTGGAAGTTGTTTGCAGAGAGCTCCCCACTGGTCTGCTCTTTGACTGCTTCCTTCTCTTCATTGTATCAGGAAGCACGAACTTGAGCCACCGGTCAAGGGTGCCCTAAAGACTGGGGTGGACACAGACACGCAGGCGCGAATGCGCACAAACACCCGGATACACACACATGTGCACCAGCAGGCACATGCATGTGCAGACGGGCACATACATGCATGCACACACATATAGGATGTGTGCGCACATGTGCACGTGTGCGTGCAGACAGATGTGCACAGGCACACTCTCACTCAGTGTTACTGGCCCTCCTGATCGGAGTTCAGAAAAGGACTTTATGTTCTTGTCTGAAACCCTTCACCAGTTCTGTTTCCTTCTTGCACCAGTCAAGATTCATGATTCTGCTGTTTCTGTCTTTTCTTCTTATCTCCTTCCCAGTGATATGGCAGAAGAAGTCCTGAAGGTGTTTTCCTCTTGTTTCTCCTTGTCTTTGTTTTAGCACTAGCCGCATCTTCTCAGGGCAGGTTGAGGACCTCAGATTCTCCTCTTCTTTCCCGTAGCTTGTCTACTCCGACACTTTGTCAGACAGCCTGCATAAGTCCGGTAGGGCTGTAGCTCTCTTCCCTATTCCATCTGTAGAGCTGGCGAGGCACAGAGCTCAGTCTACTGAGTCTCTCGTCTTTTGCCTCTGGGCCAGGTATTTCAGAGACAGCTTCAATACTTGTTTTTATTCCCCGGGAGAGTCCTTGTCCCAGAGAGAGCTCACTCACAGTGCAACCTATCCATAAATTGCTGACACAAAGTCAGCTCTTCTTCTGTGGTATTCTTTGTGCTGCTTCCCATCTCTACAGGGCTGTTGAATGTCTGTGTTTGGGGCAGCTCAGTGACAAAGCACATGACTGAATACTGGGCAGCCCAAAAAAGTCATTGTGTATATGCAAGGTGAACTGTGGGAGGCACTAAAGCTAGATTAGGTAAAGCCCCCCTTGAGAAGAGCCCTGAGTAGGTCCCTAGCATCCTTCCTTTCCAGTTTCTAACTACAAGAAATAAATGCGTGAATGCCTATTTTTGCACTCATTAGTCTGACCACAGTAGAGCAGACCTGTCCCAGTGGTCTTTTTGTTCTTCATCTCTTTCTCCCTGTGCGATAGTCTCTGCTGTGTTTGTGGAGGGGGGTTTCCCATGCCAAGAGCTGGGACTGAGTGAAAATCTTTTGTCACGTCGCTGTAATACATGAGTTGCTGCTGCTGTTAGGTCTTGTCTGTGCTGCTGGTGCTAACTCAGGGCTGAGAACCTGGAGGATACCACCATGACTTGTTCTCCTTTCCTCATTTCTTTGCAGGACGATCCACGGGCTGATCTATAATGCACTGAAGCTGTTCATGGAGATGAACCAAAAGCTTTTTGATGACTGCACGCAGCAATACAAGGCAGAGAAGCAGAAGTGAGTAAGAGATTCTTGCCAAGTAACTCGAGCTCATCCCGGAGTCTCCTTGGGGTACAGTAACAGATGGCAGATGCCACTAGGCAGAGGGGAAATGGAAAGGTGGTGCAAATCATTTTGTCAAAAAGTAGGATTCCTCAGCAATAAATGCATGTAGGGATGAGAAGAGGTAAAATGTGTGCCTTGATAAAAATCCTTTCAGTTCTGCTGAAGCAGGTAGCTTGGAAGAGTGACAGAGTTTGCTGGGTCATGAGGAAACAAATTGCGATGTAAAGGATACTCAGCTTTGCAGAGATGCTTATGCTCTGCCTTGGAAATATTTACCAGTTCACGTACGTCATAGTGACACCAGTGGAATCCTGCTGCTTTAGAAAGACTTTTCTGAAGAGCTTTGCTGCAGTGGGCATAATGCATCTTTCACACCACAAGACGCTTTCAATTTTCCAGTAATAAAGGTGGAATAATACCTGGAATTTCAAAGAGCAAATGGTGGGGATAAAATCTGAGCTCAGCAAGTACCTGTGCCATGATGCTGTAAAGAGGAGAAAACTCCACTTTTTCTGCTTCCTTGTGCTGGTTTTGGTGCTTGTATGACTTGCCTTGGTGAGCTGAGTCAGTTCAGTAAGCTAGAAGGAAACTTCTGGGTTTTTTTCTGAGTCTGTTTTCTGCAGACTTAGTGACATAAAATAGTGCTTCTCATTCCTGGATGAGCCAGGGCTGCCACAAGCATGGCATTGCGGGGAGCAGGGCTAACCTTTGCTGGCAGTGGGGAGCTCTGGGGTACATTCAGTTGTTTTGTGAAATAGTAATAAATAACGAAGTTGAGATATGAATCAGAGCTTGGGGATGGGTAACCTGCATATGGAGAAGTTAAGGTTTTGTTAACATATAAACTGGGAGCAAGCAAGATTTTTTTTCCCATTCCAGGACATTTGTGAAGCCCACAAATGTCTGCACATGTATTTTAAGTCACAGTGATACCACATTTACTATGAGATCTACCTGGTGTTTCCATCAGGAGCTTTTTCTACTTGTTTAGCTTCTACCCATGCTGACCAGCTGAGGGTGACTGTTCCCAGCATTGGTCTGTGGCTGATGGAGGATTGTTCTGGAAAAGGTCGGCAAAGCAGCTCAGAGCTGTCCAAGAAGTGGATGGGTAGAGCTGCACTGTTCCCTGCTCTTGTTAAAATGATTTTTTTTTTCTCTAGTGCCTCTCTGCCTAATTATGCTTCAGAAAACCTTGTGTTGGGTTTTTATCAAGGATGTACCTTTTGCTCTCCTAAATAACCAAATTTGGTAAAATGTCAATTGAAAGCTTGGTGGGCGGGATGTAACAGTGTCTTTTAGCAGCTGAATCTGAGATGAGTTTACCTACGGTGAGCGTGATACAGATCCTCAGCTAAGTGGGATTTCCCTGCCACAGGGACCCAGCTAAGGAGGCCTTTGGGCAAAAACAAGAAGGCTTGACTCTGCTGTCTCTAGCACAGCATTACCAGTTGTTCCTGGCTCGAGAAGTGTGGAAAGGTCCCCCTCTGAAGGGGTGCTAGAGCTGGGAAAGAACGTTGTGAAAGGTCTGTAGGGACAGGCTGGGAGACAACTAGAAAGGGAAATGGGTGGCAGAAGGGAATGGGGTAGGACAGCAGGCTGGGGGGAAGTGCAGCTTGTCTGGGCAAGGAGGTAGAAAGGAGGTAGAGACTGTGGGCAGAGGTACAGTGAGGAGCCGGGTTGTGGGGTGGTGGTGGCGGTGGTAGTGTTACTCTTAATGTCAACGGATAGTGGGGATGGGATAGGTAAAGGGAAGAAATTAGAGGAGGAGAAATGAGGAGATCAGGGTTTGTTGGGCAAGGGGCCTGGGACTGGACAACGATGTAGGACAACGGTGGGGGAAAAGAGCATGCACTTGGGAAGGTGGATTAGAAACCTGGGTTTCCTAGAGCAGTGTGCCTGAGTTCTTTGCTTAAGTCGATTGTGAAAATGTCATCTTTTCCCTCCATGTCTTTAAAATATCCAAGAAATACAGGTAAATCCATGTGCACTTAACACTGTGGCTGCATGTTCTGGAGTGTAATAGAATAAGTTAGAAAAAGCATGTTTCACAGGCAGGAAAAGTGTTGTTTAGTTGTGTCTCCCTGGTGGAACGAGACCATTTCATAGCTGAAGAGTCTGCCTCAGAGTTTGGGGTGCCATTCCTGCACTTTCCCTACCTGCTCTTCTTTCCGCAGAGTGCTGCGACCTGTTCTGGTGAGCAGCAGGTCCTGTTGCCTCCCTTCAAGGGGAGGAGACATGCTGCATCCGCAGCTCATTTCTGCGGCCTCCCTGGCAGAGCTGGCTGCAGGCCATGCCTGTTGGTGGACAGTAATGTGGCATTGCAGTCAATTGCTGTTTTCTTTTCAAGTGCGGAGACTTAAACTGAGTAGAAATAGTACTTTTTTTTTTCTAATGAAAACCTATGAGGCTGTGATGTCAAGTGCCTCTGGAGGAAAGCAGTGTGCCGAAGGCTGCCTGTGGGAATGCTGGCTGGATTACTGTAATGCAGGATTGACCTTTAACTGTGTGATACCTTGCTTTTTCATAGAATCATAGAATCATTTAGGTTGGAAAAGACCTTGAAGATCATCAAGTCCAACCACTAACCTAGCACTGCCAAGTCCACCGCTAAACCATGTCCCTAAGCACCACATCTGCCCGTCTTGTAAATACCTCCAGGGATGGGGACTCAACCACTTCCCTGGGCAGCCTGTTCCAGTGCCTGACTGCCCTTTTGGTGAAGAAATTTTTCCTAATAGCCAATCTAAACCATCCCTGGTGCAACTTGAGGCCATTTCCTCTCATCCTATCAGTTGTTACTTGGGAGACCGACCCCCACGTCACTACATCCTCCTTTCAGGTAGTTGTAGAGAGCAATGAGGTCTCCCCTAAGCCTTCTCTTCTCCAGACTAAACAACCCCAGCTCCCTCAGCCGCTCCTCACCAGACTTGTGCTCCAGACCCTTCACCAGCTTCATTGCCCTCCTCTGGACACGCTCCAGCACCTTGATGTCCTTCTTGTAGTGAGGGGCCCAAAACTGAACACAGGACTCGAGGTGCAGCCTCACCAGTACCAAGTGCAGGGGCACTATCACCTCCCTGGTCCTGCTGGCCACACTGTTCCTGATACAAGCCAGGATGCCATTGACCTTCTTGGCCACCTGAGCACACTGCTGGCTTGTATTCAGCCAGCTGTCAGCCAACACCCCCAGGTCCTTTGCCACCAGGCAGCTCTCCAGCCACTCCTCCCCAAGCCTGTAGCGTTGCATGGGGTTGTTGTGACCCAGGTGCAAGACCCCATACTCAGCCTTGTTGAACCTCATGCAGTTGGCCTCAGTGCATCGATCCAGCCTGTCCAGATCCCTCCGTAGAGCCTTCCTACCCTCCACAAGACTTTGGCCTTATCCAGTGAGACTGACGAGTCTGAAACAGTGAGGCTTCTTTAGCGTAGACAGAAGAAGGAAGAGGGGCCTGTGAAGTGTTTTCCCAATGAGCCGTTAGAGACCTTGTGCTATGAACTAGAAAGCAGCAGGCTTGGGAAGGGCTGCACGTGCGAACAAAGCCGGTAAATGTGAAACAGTGAAAAGGAGAGAGCTTGTAGGTACACAATTAGGCTGCAGCCAGATGTTGAGAGGCCTGCTGAGAAAAAGCTTGGCCATGTTTTTAATTAGTTACTGTGCCTACGAGTGAGGTGAGCTCAGGCCTGTCACCGCGGCACCCCTGGCTGTGCAGCTGCAGCCAAGGCTGGTCATGGAGGGACAGGCTCTCCCCGGGACATGTGGGGAGGCGCTCTGCTGTTCAGTGCAGATGGACTGACTGCGCCTTACTAATCTCCGCAAACATCTTGAAGCTGTTTGAGTTATCAGAACCCTTCAGAAAACAGTGGGGAGGTTGGGGCGGGCAGACAGTGTCTCATCCTGAACGTGCCCTTCTGTAAAAGCGTGAGGGCCTTGAACGCTGCCTTTCAAGTGCGGTGTCAGCGTGCCCTGGGGCCACCCTGACACTGGACATCTCTCTGGTAGCAGCTACCTTGCCTCCTTCAGCACAGGCCACAGCAGCGGGAAGAGAAGATACCTCCCAGTATAGCTGCTCTTTTCCAGATGTCCTGCCAGTGGCTTTCTCATACTGCTGGTAACGGGGTCAGGAATGAAGGGAGCTGATGAGGTGCACATCACCTGGAAAGCAGGGCTGGGGGTGCTGCTCCCGTAGACTCAGCGCTGTCCTGTGAGGCATTCCTGTTTAGAAGAGAGGATTCTCGGAAGACTCACGTGGATGAGTGACGCTTTCAGATAAATGGCAATGGAAATGTCCTAGCGTAGGAGGTAAAGCCAGGCCAATTGATGAGGCTGGGAGGAAGTTTCCCCTACAGAGGGATGTTGGACAGCTGTAATACTACAGTTAAGTCAAAGTTCCATCAAAATAAAGATGAAACTTTGTTTCATTCTTTGGAAATATTTCTTTGGCTGAAAAGAGTGGTCACGGGTGTAAAGCTTTCAGATTTTTAGAAGCTCTGTTCAGACTGGGTATTCTCTTTGCAAGGTGGTCTTTTGCAATATCAGCTGAGCATGTGATGGGTAATCTGGTGGATCTCGAAGTGCGATGAGGAATGGAGGGCTTCCCCGATGCTATTCAGACTGCTTTGGTGATCTGAAAGGAAAGAACTGGTGCTGGAGATGCATGGACCTGAATGGCTGGATGGGTGCCCGTGGCTCACCGTGTACCAGACCAGCAATGCAATGTGGTCCAGCCAAACAAAATGAGCTTTGTTACACCCATACATGGCACGGTGGTAGACATGATACCGGCAAAGTAGCCATTGCTTTGGAGGGGCAGTGGCCTTCATAATGAGAGGGCCTTTGTGGACAGACATACTGGTCTACATTTCCAGTGGCAAGATTGGAGTAATACGTACGTTTCTGTTTACCAGACGTTAAAAAGGATTCTGGAGAAATTGGGGATGAGTCAGGCAAGAGCTAAGGAAGATCAGTGCTAATTCCTGGTCACAGTCCCCTGCAGAGAGATCTCCAGATCTCTGTCAGAAAATGAGGTGTTGGGTTGTTCATTTGGGGTTTGGGTTTGTTTGGGTTTTTTGACCCTATGTTCTCTGATGGAGTAGTCTGCTGCTTGAATGCTTGGCAGCTTCCTTCTCATTTTTAGCCTCCTTTCTTACATATATTTCAAGAGTGTGAGGTGATTACAGAGTATAAGAACTTCCTTAGCATGGATAGATAGGGCACTAGAGAGACCAGTAGCTGGGATGAAAGCCAGCTAGTTAGTTAAAATCAAAAATAAAGCAGAGATTTTAGTGCAGATGTTTAAAATGTAGAAGAGAATAACAAGGAGTGGTGGATGCTCACCTCTGTTTGCAGGGAACGTTCACTGCCCTGGGATTTACAGGTGGCCCGGTTGAACGGTCACTTAAGGTCTGTGCCAAAATCTTTGCCAAGTTCCGGAGCTGTGCCTGGGGGTTTGGGCAGCTCTCTGGTGTGTTATGGCCAGAGAGAGAGGGAACTGCGGGCAGCTGAGCCCCAGCTCTATTGGAAATGGCAGTTTGTCCCTCTGCATCTGTAGGGCACCAGGAAGATGTGTGTTTGACATCCAAACTGGTGTCATTGCTTTACTCCAGAAACCAGTCGCTCTGGCCCACTCCTGCAGCACAAAGCCAGGGAAAAATTAACCACTGCAGCCTACTGCTGCCACCATGTGCTCTGAGGTGAGCGAGGAGCGTGCCTGCCTGCCTCCTGCTAGCTGCAGCGTGTCTCATCTTCTTGCCACATCTCACCTGTAGATAGAATTAGGGGTCTCTGAAGGACAGAGCAGCTCTTCCCCTCACCTGCACTTTTCTGCTGTCTCTGGCTTTTGTCTTCCTGTGGGCAAAAGCTGCGCTCTCCCTGGGAGTTCACGCTTGCGCTCTCTCTCTCCCTGCAGGGGAAGGTTCAGGATGAAGGAACGAGAAGAAATGTGGCAGAAAATAGAGGAGCTGGCCCGGCTGAACCCCCAGGTGGGTAACAGCAGGACCTAGAATGAATGAGACAAGAATGTGCTGGGGGTCTTGACCTGCTTCCTCAGCTCATGAGAGCAGACTCTAGCACTTGATCTCAGTCCTGTGCACCCAGCTGCAGCAGTGGCCCATCCCTCCCAAAACCCAGTGTCTTGGGGATGCTGGCAGTGTTTTACCAGCCTGGCCCTCTGTAGCACTGACCTCTAAGTAATGCCTTATAGAGAGCATGTACGTGTTTATGGACTGCTCTCTCAGCTGCGGCTGCGCATGCAGTGTACTGTGGCTCAGAGGGCACAGATAGGAATGGGTAGGAGAAGATGCTCCTTTCCTGTCTACCTACTAAAGGTACCTGCTGCTACCTTTGCGGGTGCCAGAGAGGGCAGCTGGAAGAAGTGCGCCATGCTGTGTTAGGAGGCTGGGGGAGAAGGCTCAGTATTGGATGGTGTGCTGACTTTCCAGCTGTCTGTGTTGTCTGCAGTACCCTATGTATTACGCACCTCCACCATTGCCTCCTGTCTGCTGTATGGAAACGGAGACCCCAACTGCAGAGGATATACAGCTACTGAAGAAAACGGTGGAGACGGAGGCTGTGCAGGTGCGTAGATGACTAGGGTCCTTCCACAATTACTCTCAGACCAGCCAGGACATAAGCAGAGTCAGTCCAGGGTCCAGCAGCCAGAACTGGCTCTTTCCAAGTGTTCTGAGGGTAAATGCCCCTGCTCTAATCCCTGATCTTTAGAGATCGACCCGTAGTCTGAAGAGTGGAGTTTATCTATCCTTCCCACTCTGGAAAAAGTTCACGTGGGACTTTTCTGTGTCCTTTTGTTCTGTGTTTGGCTCTCAGCCTGTTCCGCAGCATGCTGCGGTGTCACCCAGCATATCCTAGAATGGTTGGAGTCAGAGAATGGGGAGGCTGGAGGGGTGAAGGCGTTTGCTAGCGATCCCTGACTCCTTTCGTTTGTCTGTAGATGCTGAAAGACATTAAGAAGGAGAAAGTTTTGCTGCGCCGGAAATCTGAGCTTCCTCAGGATGTCTACACTATAAAAGCCCTGGAGGCCCACAAGAGAGCAGAAGAGTTTCTCACCTCAAGCCAGGAGGCTCTCTGACGGGCTCAGGAGCTGGCCCGGGAAGTTCTGCCCCATCCCTTTCCCCCAGGGGTCACGGAAATGCACTCGGTTCTCATGTATAAATAAGGAATGAACATGGTGAGCTGTGCCTGTCCTCCACTCCATCCGCATCCCTCCAGGGTAGACCTGGTTTTAGGTTATAACTTGTATCTCACCACTGTCATGTCCTCCTGCTTCTCCTCCTTCCTCCTGCTTTACCACCTCGGGTGTGCGTGTGTGAAGGGAGCCTGCCTGACCTGCGATTGTATCAGCCCAGGCAGGAGTCGCTTCATTTCCAGCTGCCACCTGGTTCTTACTCTGCCTGGGAGCCAGAGCCTTGCTGCCCTGCAACACAGGCTCTGTGTTGGCCAGAGACTACCGCGCGTGGCTCAGCATGCCGCTACAAGCCCCGGGTGCCCATCTCTGCCATGCCTGCCCCCGTGCTGCCTGTGCAGCCAAGCCCTGCAGCGGTCGGAGGCCAGGCTGAGCTCAGGGCAGGAGTGCGTGGCAGAGTTTGTGGGGGCTCTGCTGCCTCTCTGCCCTGCCTTGGGGTACAGCTCTGCAGCTGGAGGGTCTCCTGTACAGTGGAGGAGATGTTTGCTTACACCTTTCTTTTGCTTCAAGCCCCTTGTTCTGTTCCCCTGTCAGTGGAGTGGGGGTTCAGTGCTTCGCCACCCCCAGTAAAGCTGGGTGCAAGCACTACGTACTATTGCAGCCCTCCCTTTAGAGCATCCTTAGAAGCTCTCTTGTGGGAAAGTGAATTCCTTCAGCTGTTTGTGTTGGTCCGTGCTGACTTGTCTCCATCCTGGTGTCTTGGGTTAATTGTGGGCCCAGAATTAACTTCCCGCTTTGTAGCAGGCGTCAGCCACTGACTTCTGCTTTCTTCCTCTACCTGCTCAATTAAAATACTCCTGCAGCTCTCCCTTTGTCGCCGTATCCCATCCTTAGCTCTGCAGTGGCCAGGGTTTCCAGGAAGCTTGTGCTGCTAAAGTCATTTCTGCAAACTAGTGGAAGCAATGGATACACCTTACGGGGCCAGGCTGAATTTCTGAGTGTTCACTTGTCTCCTCTTTATGATCAATGGCTAGGTGCTACTGCTGAATTGCTTCCGCGGGTGCTCTGAGCAAAGTTCGCCTCGCCCTGTTACTTTGGCACCTGCTGTGGCCAGAGGCCCTTGTTAGTTATCATACGGTGCATCAGGGACTTGTTGTGCTAATTTAGCATTTAGAGCGCACTTGCTGATAGCCCAGGGGGTTGCAGGGCACTTGGGTGCTGCTGTGATCTGGCTTCCTCCCTTACCTTTTGTGGTGCAGATTCAGTGCCAGGCCAAGGTGCCACCTCGGAGAGGCTGGCTTGTGATAGAATCATGGAACCGTTTGGGTTGGAAGGGACCTTAAAGATCATCTGGTTCCAACCCCCCTGCCATGGGCAGAGACACCTTCCACTAGACCAGGTTGCACAAAGCCCCATCCAACCCGGCCTTGAACACTTCCAGGGAGGGGCCATCCACAGCTTCTCTGGGCAACCTGTCCTGTGCCTCACCACCCTCATGGTGAAGAACTTCCTTATTTCTAATCTGAATCTACCCTCTTTCAGTTTAAAGCCATTACCCTGTGTCCTGTCCCTTGTAAAAAGTCCCTCTGCAGCTTTCTTGTAGGCCCCCTCCAGGTACTGGAAGGCTGCTATAAGGTCTCCCCGGAGCCTTCTCTTCTCCAGGCTGAGCAACCCCAACTCTCTCAGCCTGTCCTCATAGGAGAGGTGCTCCAGCCCTCTGATCACCGTCGTGGCCCTCCTCTGGACCCGCTCCAGCAGGTCCACGTCCTTCTTATGTTGGGGGTCCTAGAGCTGGACGCAGTACTCCAGGTGGGGTCTCACCAGAGCAGAGTAGAGGGGCAGAATCGCCTCCCTCGGCCTGCTGGCCACGCTGCTTTTGATGCAGCCCGGGAGATGGTTGGAAAAAGGGAGTCTTCCTCGCTTCTTACCTGCTGCGCTTGCTTTCTTGACACATAAGCTTAAGTGGGTTTGCAGTAGTGCAAGGGAGCTTACGGGGCCGGTGCTAGTCTGACACTGCTTTGCAGCATCATGGGATGTTGCAGTAGGTCCTGGTGTATCTGCTTGTCCTCACCAGTAAACCATTCCCAGGTCAGAGGTTCGTCCCCTCTAATCTTACTGCTGGTGTGCAGCACATCTTTCCTCCAACTCAAACAAAGCTTGTTTTTTCCCCGTGTATTCTGTACCCCCTGCCCTGTTTAGCTCTCTTTCAGTTCGGCCCTCGTTAGGCATGCCACCATCTCTTAGGAGCAGCTGGCAAGCGTGAGCACGTGCAAGATCACCCACAGTCACGCAGGACCCCGCCTCCCCTCCGCTTCATGCAATGGGCCAGTTCATCAGGAGACTTACGAAACACCTCAGGGAGGTTATTGCTTATTTTGAACATTAGTCCGAGCTCATGGTCAACTGCCAATCAATTACCTCACGCCTGGCACAGCGCGTAGACGTGCACTGGGTGATGCCGGATGGCGCACGGGAGCGGCAGGCGTCTCGGGGCGCAGCGGAGACGAGGACGGCCGAGCGCCACCCGCAGCAGGGCTCGGGTTGGGGGAGGATGTTTCTTCCCGTTACAGTACAGGCTTTCCAACTCATCCGCTTCGCCTTGCGTTATAAGCCACCACCTCATTTTTAGAGTGCTACAGCATGCGTGCCCTCGCTCGAGCCTGCTTGCTGCTGGGCAGCGGCTGCCGTTCCCTGCCGCGGGCTGCTCCGCCTGCAGAAGGAACAGAGACTCTGGTGCGCAGAGGCCGTCGCTGCCCTGCAGATGGTCCGTCGCTGCCGGCAGTCCCCGAGCGCGGCCGGAGGAATGCTGCCGGGGTTGTGCCATGTGCAGGACTGCAATGCATCACAACTACGTGCTGTACGGCTTTGATGTTCTCATAGCTTTGTGTGTCTTGTTCTGGGTCAGGGAACTTACGCTTAGTACCTTCACGTTGCCATTAGTTTGCTGCCTACTCATTCCAGTGTCCTGGAAGAAGGGGACCATGTGAGAAAGGGGGGGAGCGCGTTCACCCCCTCCGCCACACGTACCGCTCGTACGCAGACCTGCGTCTGCCACGCTACAGCTGCCCCTTGCTCAACACTCGGTTTCTAGCGTTAGTGCTGCTCATTTCTGCCTACGCCTTTCCCCACATCAGCCAAATGGACAGAACTGGAGCTGCCTCTTCCACTTCACCTGGCTCCCTCCTCCCGAGGGAATGAGCAAAACTAACTACTGCATTCACCCCCTGGACACAAGTATTAAGCTGCTTACAGTTCATATGTACATATGGTGTACTTTATTTTCAGTAGAGCATTACATAGTATGAAAGTGTTGGATTTTGTACAGATGTCCCTGTATGTACAGAACTAAATAAAACCGATCTCTTGGAAAGACACATTGGACTCCACCTCTGATGTTCCAGCGCTCAGCCCCTGTCCTGGGAGGAGGGGCCCTAGCATGGAGAGGGACTCCTCCAGCACTGACAGCACGGGGGCAAATCCAGTGTTTGTCCCAAGGGAATCTGGGCAAAGCCGGCCAAGCCCCCTCCCTCCATGCGCACATGGGTACGGAAACCGGTCGGGCTCCTGGGAGGCAGAGGAAGCCAACGCAAGGACATCGCAGCGACTTACGCGCCAGCCAGAACCAGGAAAGAGGAGCGGGACGGGAAGCGGGACAACGTCAGTGGGAGAAAGTGGAAGGTGGATGCTGGCAAGTCCCGTCACCCCCCGGCTCCGAGGCAGCGGGCCGCTGGTCCGCGGCCCCCGCGCCGCAGCTCGGCCCTCACTTCCACTCGGGCCTGGGGCCGCCGAGGCTCTGCCGGGCCTGCAGCGTGCGCTGCACCACGTCCTTCCACTGGTCCTCCGAGATCTGGCTGGCCCAGGCGGGGATGCCCAGGGTGGGAAGCTTCACGCCGGCCATCGTCCTCTTCACCAGCTCCACATGCTCTGGGAAGGGAGGGGGCATGAGGCCGCGGCCCAGCCCCGCAGGGGGCGGCCGGGGGGGCCCGGCCGGAGACGCCGTTACCTGCATCCATGGGGATGGAGCTGCGGCTGCTCTGAGCCGCCGCGCCTTCCGCCGCCGCCGCCGCCTCCTCCTCCTCCTCCTCCTCGCTGTCGGCCGGCGGGTCGGGCAGGTGCAGCCTCAGCATCTGCGGAGAGAGGCGGGCAGCGGGGGTGGGGGTCGGCCCGTTCCCGGGACCGCCCCGCCGGCTGCCCCGCTGCCCCCCAGCCCCGGCCCGGCCCGGCCCGGCCCCGGGCGGTACCTGCAGCCGCTCCTGCAGGCCGGGGCCCGGCTCGGCGCAGCCCGCCAGGGCGGCGGGGGGATCCGCCTCACCGGGGCCCTGCTCCGGCTCCTGGTTCAGCGGCTGGTACAAGTACCCCCCGCCGCCGCCTTCCTCCTCCTCCTCCCCCTCCCCCTCTTCCTCCTCCTCTTCCTCGTCGCCGCTCCAGCCCGCCGCGCCGTCGGGGGCCTCCGGCGGCCCCGGCTCCTCGGGACACACCCGCTCCGGCCCCATGCTCCGCGCCACCGCCATCCAGTGGGCGCGGCGCCGGGGAGGCCCCGCCGCCGCCGCCCGGAAGCGCCGCCGCCGCCGCGGGGCACTGTGGGTGTTGTAGTCCCGGGGCGGGGGGGGGCCGCCGGTCCGTGCCGCCGCTGCCCTCCTCCGCCGCTGCCGGCCCCTCCACCGCCGCCGTACCGTGTCCGGCCGCGGGGCCGGCGCAGCGCGGGGGGCGACCGGGCCGTGGCGGGGCGGGGCAGGGGCCACCCCCGAGCGGGGGGCCTGGGCCCGGCACCCCCGGACGGGCCCCGCGGGGCCGTGCCGCCCCGGCGGGGGAGGGCGCCCGCGGTCCACGGGCGGGCGGGGCCGGGCGGGCGGGGCGGCGCCGGACTACAAGTCCCAGGGAGCGGCGGGCGCGGCCGTCGGAGAGGGGCTGCTGGGCCGCCTTCCCGCCGCCAGGTACGGGACCGGCGCTGAGAGGGACCGGCGCTGAGAGGAACCGGCCGTCGGAGCGGGGAGCCGGCGGGGCCGCGCCGGTGCCGGGGACCGGCGGTGGCGGGCGGGGGGGGGCTGGAGCTGTCGCCGAGCCCCTCCGTGAGGGCCGGGGGCGCGGGGCCGCCGCCCTCCCCGGTTGCCCTCGGCCGCCGGTTGCGGGGCGGCGGTTGGGGGCGCGGGGGGGGGGGGGGGGGGGGCGGGCAGCCGCCCCCGCTCCTCCCCGGGCTGGCGGGTCCGGGGCCGCCGCCGGGCCTTCCCCCTCCATCCCGCCGGCCGGGGGTGCCGCTTCAGCCCCTTTCGGCTTCCACCCGGGCTCGGCCGCCTTGGTCTGCCCGCAGGGTGCCGGCGCCGGTGCGACGGCAGGTGCCGGGGAAGAAAACGGGGCGGTTTTGCGTGAAGCGTGAAACGCCACGTTAGCTGTCATCGCCTCGGCTTCCCTGAGCCTCCTCCCTCCCTCCCGAGGGCTGCCCTGGGCACGGCAGAAACAGCTTGACGGTAGCCAGAGGCCCAGGCAAATCCCTGGCGGGAGAGGGGGCGAAGGAACATGTGGGAAGCTTCGGCGCGCCCGCAGAGAAGCGGCGGTGGGCTTCGGGAGGCAAGGCGAGAGGTCGGCTCAGCGGGCTTTGGGCAGCAGTCAGTCAGCCACGGGCCAAATATTTGGGCAAAGATAAAGAGGCGGTGCTGCTGTCTGCAGGGAATAAATTTCTGCCTGAGCAGCGTGGTCTGCGATTCCCGTGTCCAACGCGAGCTTCCAGCTCGGTCTCGGTTAACAAGCTCAGGGGCCGTTCTAGCACCGTCTGGTTTACTGGTGCTGGAATTGGCGTTGCGAGCGCCCAAGCTGCTGAATGTGCAAGCTTGCAATTTCACACTGCCTTAGCATAAATAGTCAAAGCATCAGATAAATGTCAAGCACGAGCGAAGAAAGCGGGTTGTTCTCGTGCTATCTCTAACAGTAAGTTGGATGTGCTTGAAATAGAACTGTCTATATGGACTGCTGCGAGCTGGCTGGGCTATTTTAAGTGTTACTAAACCTTGTGGCTGGCATCTTTTGGGAGACGGGACTGAGGCAGCCACACGGTAGGATTTGCTCTCCGGAGCGACTTTGCAGGGGCAGTAGGGCTGCTCTGCTTGGGGTGGTGCTGTATTTCGGGGGGGATGACGGAGCGAGCCCGCTTTCTGCTGGGTTTCTCCCCGTTGCTGGGGGAATTGACTGCAGCAAGGCTAATCTGAGCAGCTTTCAGGAATGGCTCTAGGTTTCTTTCTGTGTGCATAGAGGAATGAGGCAGCCCAGTGAACTCTCTTTGCGCAAAGAAGCGGATCCAAGGATATGTATTTTTGTACTAAGATTGTTGTCTGGCTGCTGTACTGGGAGATGGTCCGTAGCTTTCTATCTCAAATTAAATGTTTTCATATTAATTGTAGGGATTGAAAATAGAAACTCTAGAACAAACAGCTGAAAAATCTGACTGTAAAAACCATGATTACTTTTTTTTCCCCCCCCTCCCATCTATGCCACTTTGCTCAGGTCCCCACAACAGGTTTGGAAGGTATGCTAGTGAGAAATGATTGAGTGTTTTTTTCTGGTGATCTCCGGTGGCTATATGCTGTGCTGGTAGACTCTTGTTAGGTGTAAGCTGGGGCAGTTAGGATGAAGGTTGTTTCAGGCATTATGTGCATCTTCAGACAACGGCGGAGCCAGAGATTTGGGGGTGTTGTCTATAGGTGCTGTATTCGAAGAACACAGAGCTGACTTAAAATCTGGTTGTTCCCTTGCTTAGCAGTGAAATGCCCCGGGTGAATGGCTGCATTCCCTTTGCTGGCTGTCAGCGCTGATGAAGAACGAGGGAGGTGCTGAAGGACGTCCGTAGCTATTTCTCTGCTTAGAGACTTGTGAGCCACCACTTGTGGCCAGGGGTCACGCCTGACCGCAGCGACAGAGCCAGCCTGCGGCCACCCCATGGCTCGTGTTGCACCACTTACTCTGGGAGCATGTACCTGGGCTCGTGGTGCTGTGCACGGTCAGGGAAGGGCTCCAGGCAGTTCTGTGGGACCACAGCAGGTTATTTTGAGCACTTTAATTTTAGCCTCCCTGTGCTTAGTGGCACAGGAACAACTCATTGCTGTGGTCACTTAATTTCCAGCATCATCAGCATCAGGTGCTTCCACAGTAGGTAAAGTGTAACCTCATTTTTAGAAACGTTCTTATTCCTGGCAATTAACGGCAGGACATACCAGGGTTTCGACCCAAATTTTTCTGCATTCTCTGTGCTCGACTGTACCTCTGGATAGGTTATGCCAGACCAGGGAAATGGGGAGTTGTGAAGATCGCGTGATTGCCGCCCGTGTGAGTGCAAAACGAATCGAAAAGATCTATTAGTTTTTGGAGAGGTGAAGCGGGGAGCTGACACGTGTGTCAGTGAAAGCAAGCGGTGGCTTGAACAGAAGCACGTGCGCCCTTCTGCGAAGGAGCCCCCGAATGCGTGCGTGCACGTGGTCGGGATGCTCAGCACGTCACTTTTCCCGGCTGAGGCTGGGGGAAGAGAGGCAGCCAGAGCTTCCTGATCTAAGGTGTGCGAGCGTATGCCAAGCTAACGGAGCGCGTGGGAGTGCGGTTTCTTTGGTTTTGTTTCGTCTAGAAAATCTCTCGCTGTATAAGAAACTTGTGCTTCTTTTCATGGAGCTTTTTGGTCTCTGTAAGTCTACAGTCATAGTTCCTGGGGCCGTTGGGGCACGATTCCGGCTGGATGTGCTGAATCAGCCAAAGAGATTCCTCAGACCTTCAACCAGCTTCTGCTGTGGGCACAGATGAACTGCAGAGGCTGCTCTGTAAGAGGTGCAGCTCTGGGGAGGAGAGGGGTGGCTCAGCAGGATCCAGAAAAGGGACGCACGCTCAGCTCAGTGTCTGCATGAATCCACGTGGAAGGCAGGCCTCCCCTTCCCCTGCTGGTTTTCGGCAGTAGCAGTAGCTTCTCTGATTTAAACGATTCAACCTTAATTTTTCTGTGGTGTGAAAGCCCTTCCTCTGATCCATGATGAATGTTAGTGTCGCTTACTGTCCCTTTGGTTTGCTGTGCAGAGTGAAAAAGCACCTGGTTTGCCTGAGCTGGGACGTGTACCGCCTCCTGCAGCCAGTGCCCTCCGGTCCAATTTGCCTCTGTCTTGTCAATATTTCTGTGTTTTATGGCCTACATCCCTGTTGCTGGTGCCCTAAATGAGAAATCACAGTATGTATTTTGCATGACTTAATATTGTACCGTTGGGGGAAATCGTTAGTAAATTGTTTCATGTCGATTTTGCTGTTCCCCTCTCCCCCCGAGCTGTGTCCTGTGTAATCTTTAAAGAAATCTAAGGCACACTGCCTAATGTCAAGTGTATTAATGCCTCCTATTAAGAAGTCCTCCTAGGAATGAGGTTGGAGAGTGGTGTATTTATGTCCTCGTTTATATCATTAAAATTATCATTGGAAATCAAAACCTGAAATGGAACTTAACAGCGTGCATGGTTGTAGGGCAGAAAATAACTTTTTTCTCAAGAAATGTGTTTAACTCATATTTGCAGAGAGGGGGATTGCAGGAGGAAAATTTACTTTGGGGCAGAAGACGGCTCTAATGAAACGATTTCCAAAAAAGGCAGGAGAGGAGAGAGGCTGGAGCCGGACGCAGAAGGCGTGGGGAGGAGTGGGGGTCCTCGGGAGAGGGGGCTGGGGGTGT
Organism: Nipponia nippon; assembly: GCF_047370975.1. Classification (NCBI taxonomy): domain Eukaryota; kingdom Metazoa; phylum Chordata; class Aves; order Pelecaniformes; family Threskiornithidae; genus Nipponia; species Nipponia nippon. The sequence continues at coordinate 13,688,593 of NW_028262358.1, read as the reverse complement.
GGGGGGTGGACCTGTGTGTGGCCAAAAAGGGGAGAAAAAGCGCTTGGCAAAGGCGGGAAGACGTTGTGACGGTTTCGGGGTAGGGTTGTGGCCAGTGGCAGGAGAGGAAGATGGAGTCTGGTTGGATGTCTTTATTACAGTGTAGAGAAGAGCACTCGCGTTTGGAAAAACCCTGACAGCTTTTTAAATCCTTCGTTTTCCTTTGCCTTTTAATATACGACCCTGTAAGGATCGCTTCACGCTTCCAATTGTTTTCTTTTCATAAAGGGAATGAGTGTTTCTGCCTGCCCCGGGTCTGGCGAGCGGCAGCAAGAGGCTGTGCTGGCTCGGCTTTGCATGTGCTCTGATGGGGTGTCCCCATCCCGAGCCAAGGCGAAGTGCAGCCAACTTCAACCCCGTCACCCCCACCACTGCCCCGGGCCTGCGTACAACCGCCTGCCTCCTGGGAAGGGCTGATCTCTGGGAAAAATCTTTCCCAGTAATTGTAATTGTAGGAAACAACATTGCAGCATTGTTGCTACAACATCAACATCATTTCCTACAGTGTAACCAGCTGGGCCTTGAGCTGCTGCCTCTCAATTGACCAGATTAACTTCTTAGGACGTGCAGCCTTCGTTTCCTGCGTTCCTATGACTAATCTTAATTATGAAGCTGTTCAGGCAAGGTGGCCGGCTCCTGTTGGAGTGCAAGGACCGGCATCCTGCTCGGGCAGCAACGTGCTCCTCGGCACAGGGCTCGAGTGAACTCCCGAGGGTGAAGAAGAGTTTTCCCAGCCTTTCTGGCAAAAAAGGCAAGCGGCTTGGTACGATGCCTGCCTGCCACGCCGGGCTGCTGTGCTCCTCTACCCCAGGAGGAGCCCAGTGGAGAACTTGGAAGTACAGTTCATCCTCTTAATCTTCCAGGATCGGGCTCAGTCTTAAGGGTGTGGAAAATATTGACACTGGTGATAAAGTCCAGTTAAGCAACTTGAGGAGTCTCTTACAGAATCACTTAACCAAGAAGCGATTTTGAGGAAAATATTGGTTAGATTTTTCAGTGATAACTCATGACTGAGGCAGGAAACAGATTTAGATATGTGAAGCCTTCAAAATAGCCTGAAAGGTGACTTTGGTGGTCTCCATGGAAACTCATCTATTCTGTAGCTTTGTGGAGGACTTATACAAGAGCTGCTGCCTGGCTTAAAAAAACAAAAACCAAACCTTCTAGATCTGAATTTGGGGTGGTCCCAGATATATGGTGAAGCATGGGCTGTAGCAGAGGGGGGCTGTTCCTGGGCCCTTCTGGAGCTGCTCTGCTGAAGAAAAGCTTGATGTGACTTTCTGGGTTGCTGACTACAATTTAGGTTACAGTGGTCGCTGGAGGAAGAAGCGGCTTCGCAGGAGGGACTCCTTGGTCTGCGCTCATCTGTCACAAGTAAGACTGTGGGAGCATGTCCAAAGAAGGACAACGAAGCTGGTGAAGGGTCTAGAGCACAAGTCTTGTGAGGAGCAGCTGGGGTTGTTTAGTCTGGAGAAGAGGAGGCTGAGGGGAGACCTCATTGCTCTCTACAGCTACCTGAAAGGAGGCTGTAGCGAGGTGGGAGTCGGTCTCTTCTCCCAAGTAACAAGCAATAGGACGAGAGGAAAGGGCCTCAAGTTGTGCCAAGGGAGGGTTAGGTTGGATAGTAGGAAAAAATGTCTTCACTGCAAGGGCAGTCAGGCATTGGAACAGGCTGCCCAAGGAAGTGGTTGAGTCCCCATCCCTGGAGGTATTTACAAGACGGGCAGATGTGGTGCTTAGGGACATGGTTTAGTGGTGGACTTGGCAGTGCTAGGTTAGTGGTTGGACTTGATGATCTTCAAGGTTTTTTCCAACCTGAACGATTCTATGATTCTATGCTCTCTGTTCGGACTTTGCACATGTCCTGTTGCGGTACCTTTCAGGTACAGAGCATGCTCTGGCTGCCAGTCTCTATTTTGGAACAACTTGAAAAACAAATAACTTTAAAAAGAAATTAGTCAAATTTTGCTGAGATTAAGAGTTCTGGAATGAGGCGACTGGTTTCTGGGTGCTTTTGAACTGTCTGTAGTATGCATGGCTGGAGCGGGAAGCCTGAGCTCTGCTCCATGCCAGGAGCTCCCTGTTGGGTGGCATCTCTGGCTCTTTCCTTGGGTGGGGATAAAATGGGAGTGCGCGGGTGGGCCAGAGGCTGCGGTGATCCGGCTGCTGATGGGCCCTACAAGCGCCTGGTTGTGAGCGGTGATCCCGCTTGGCTGAAGGGCCGGGGGAGGCCAAATGGAGCAGAGCAGCATGGCGCTGCCCCTTCTTGCTGCTCTCCAGCTACTTCAGAAACGTTAAACAGGAGGAAAGTTCTCCTTGTGAAAACTCACTACTTTCCAAAAAGAAAAGGGACAGAGAAAACGCGTAGGGATTTTAGTCCTCGTTCTAAGGCATCCGCAAATTTCTTTGTGTGCTGCAAATGCTAAAACTGGCTGTGGGGTGGGAGCGCGCTGACTTCATCTTCCAAGAAGCTAGAACCAAGCAGTAAAAAAAGATAATTTTCTTTAGGCTGTCTGAAACACTGACGTCTCTTCTAATGGCTGTTTTTCAGCTGGGGGAAAACTTAAAGAATTGAACTGACCCACTTTTTCAGAAGCACCCAGGCGGGAGTGTGCCTCAAGATCCTTAGATCCAAAGGAGAATCTCTGCAAAAATCAGCTGTGGTGACTTCTCTAAGAGCTGATCTAAGCCATCTGTTTGAAGCATGAAGCATATCAGTTTCTTAACTGAGATATGATGTTACAAAATTTTCATAGTTATGCCTGGATTTGCTGTGGGAGAAAAAGGCCTTATTCTGACCGTTAGCAACCAGCTTTCTCCCCAGACTAGAGGGTTTCTGTTCTCTCGTGTTTAATTAAGCTGGACCCTAGTGCTCAAATCAATGAGTCCAAATGCTGGTGTTGTAGTCCACCCCTGTACCGGGGAGTCAGTTGCTTTATGGGGCGGTGGTTCTTTGGGGGGTTTTTGTTGGGTGGGTTTTTTTAATATTTTCCTCTGCTGTTTCTCACGACCGATCCAAAGAGCACGCTCTCTTCCCTCTGGCTCTGTTCTTTTCACCTTCACAATTGGCTCTCGCTGTGTGTTTTCATTCATGTGAACAAATTGTTCTGGCATGTACGGGATGTGTACATGACCAGGGCACGGCTGAGCGTGCAGCACTCAGCTGCCTTCACTAAAGGTGCTTGGCTTGGGCTGCCTGTACGGCCACCCTGAAGTTGTTTTCTGTATGCGAGGGCATCTCTGCTTGCTCTTCCGAGCCTTGCTCAGGTTACGGTACCTGCCGTGTGTCTCCTTCCCCAGGGGAGATATCCACTTGGGAGGCAGATGAATGAGGATACAGCAATGCGACCTTTGTAGCTGGCATTCAAGGAAGATAGGAAGACCTGCGAGATGGATCGTGTTGTTTTAGCATTCTGTCTGTGTTACAGAGCCAGGTGACATCGCGGTGGCCCAGGAAGCATGCGGCTGTGGCGCTGGGGGCCCTGAAGACTGTCTGGCTTGCAGAGAGGAATGCTACGGTGGGCAGTGCACTTGGAAGGTGGGCCGCGGAGGGTGAACCACGCGGCCGTGGCCGTCGGGCACAAGGTCTATTCCTTTGGCGGATATTGTTCTGGAGAAGACTATGAGACTCTGCGGCAGATTGACGTCCATGTTTTTAATGCAGGTAAATATGTCCTTGTGGTGCATGGAGGAGTGGCTTGCTGTGCTCGGTTATTATTTTTCTTGCCCACTGCTGCTTAACATGTGTATAATAACACTGTATGTGCTGTCTGACTCTAATCTCCAAAAAAGTTACCAGCGTCGATGGGCACCTCTTCCCTTGTGCAGCCCTGTATTTTCAGCTTCAGGGGCAGGGCACAGAGGGGCTGTAGTTCAGCAGTCTGGATAAGGACTTGCTAGAAGTAACCACATAGCCAACGGCTTATTTTGTCCTTGTTCTCCATGAATACTAACTCAACTAGGTGCAAAGAGGCAATGTTTAGCTGGCTCAGGTCCCCCATCCAGTTTGCAGCGTGACCGCGCTCAGCTGCCCCTAGTGTGGAAGGGGTAGGGTGGGAGCCAGTGTGCTCAGTTAAGCCTCCGGGTTTAGACTCCTGAGCTGTTTCCCTCTGGGGGCAGCTGACAACCACTGCCGGCACGATGGAGTCAGCAGGGGCATGTGGCTAGGATGGAGGCTTTCCCATTTTGGCAGCAGCTATCGTGCAGATTCACAATGTGGCTTAGAAAAGCAGCTGGAGCTGGAGCCATTTGTGTAGGGTAGCCAGTATCTGTCAGGAGGCTGAACTGGAGCCATGACTGTGCTGGGAGAGGCTGTATTTCTTGATTCAGTGCTCTTTGAACTGAAGAGGTTACTGAGCTGGTCCATGAAGTATTTCCCTATGATTAGGCAGGTGGTTGAAAAGCTGCACAGGTGCTTGGATGGGTCCAGCTGAACAGAGACGAGAGCAGAGAAGCAATGACCAGTTTTGCAGACTGGACAGCACGCTGAACGCTCTCCTAACACGCACGTGGCATGTAGATAAAACTAGTTTGTCTGTAAGATGCAATGAATTCACTGCTCTAAATCTGACTGTGGAGAAGTCTGACTTGTGCAGGAGTGGATAAAGGCATTGGTTACACAGGGCTGCCAAGGTGACCTGCTCGCAGTGTAGAAGGGAGCGTAGCTCAGGATCTTGTGAACAAAGACATTCTTCTCTACCCAGAGAGACTGGACTCTCACACTCAAGACAGTTCAACGTTGTAGCTTGTAAAACGTGCCAGTAGAGCACCGCTCGTACGGTGGAAGCATCATTACCATGCCCAAAGGAATGCTCCTGCATTGTCTTCCCTTCTTACCACTCCCAGATATTAGTGTCATGATGCTGCAGCCACCACGTGAGAGACGACACTGGCTTCCCAAGCCCTTGTCCAGTTAGCATTGCCAGGTTCCAGTGCTAAAGCCAAGATACCAGATTTTGAATGATCCCTCTCAATCTTCCAAAGAGAAAGACTCTGTTTTAGGTAGGAAACATCCATCTAGCTTGACTTTAGCTTTGGCTGTGCTTCCTCAGGGAAGCCCTTTCTGCCTCTGGGATAGGTGATCACCCTTTAAGATGCCTGACCCTTTCCCTGTGTTAGTATTTCAGGGGAACTGCAGACTGTTTTCTGCTATGTTTTGTGTTGTCTCCGTGTTGAAAACAAAACTGGAGGCTGTGTGTGTGGTAGAGGGAGCGTGTCTGGGTGCTGTTCTGTAATGGCCAAGTAACACTCACTGTGATTCTTGCACTGTCATTAAACCCTGTAATACCTGTTGACTACTCTGGCTACTGCTGAACGTGACATACAGGCCGCCAGGAAGGAGAACCTGTAATCACAAGGAACTCCTATTAGTAACACAAGGTTAGCAGGGAGAACTCGGGTATGGATGGGGGTAAAGGAGACAGACAGCTATCTAGAGTTTAAAAAAACAAAACAGAAGCGAACAAACCCTGTTCATGCAAAGCTGCTGTGTTGCTTTACTTAAACTGCACTGCAGCAAGTTCAAATGATGCCTTCAGGTGTGTCCCCTTGCATGTTGCTGCAGTGAATTATTCCTGTGCTGCCCATTCTTCCAGCTTTGAGTCTCTTCAAAAATGTCACTAGCCTGAAGTAGTATCTGCACTCATTATCACCTCTGGACTTTTTCTTTTTCCTCTCCTTATTTTCCCTGTTTTTTGGGGTTTTTTTAGCCATACTTCTGTCCAGAGTCCTCTGGTCCTCCGGTACTTCCTCTAGTCTCACCTGCGACGGGGTCCTGTGGAGAACTTTGGAATGCTTCCGTGGTCCTTAACTACCTACTACTCATGGCCAGACACAGCTTTGTCTTGCTTACTAGACTGCTTCTGCACCTTGTCATAGGGTGAAAAAAGCACTGCGCAGGGTGGGTTGTGACCTGTGAGGACGTGTAGCGGGCTGAGGATTTGACATGGGCTCAAACTTGTGCTTTCAGTGTCTCTGCGCTGGATCAAGCTGCCTCCAGTGTGGACAAACAGCCGAGACCATGTGAGAGAGGTGCCCTACATGAGGTATGGGCACTCAGCAGTGCTCATAGACGACACCGTCTACATATGGGGTGGTCGCAACGACACTGAGGGAGCCTGCAACGTGCTCTATGCCTTTGATGTCAGTAAGTTCCAGCTTCTCAGTCTTCCTTGTCACAACTGCTCTTGATGAGACCTTCTCTCTGCCCCACACGCTGCTCCCTAACTTGTTTTCCTGTCCCTCAGTCTCTCTGCAAAGTGACAGTCTGGAGGAAATGCTGCAAATGGGGAATTGGTGTTGCTGGCTGTTTCAGCAGGTTTAGAAGGGGAGAACAGGGTGGCCAGTGTGTCTGCAAACTTGACTCTCTGTAAAAGCCTTTGAACAGAGATTACTGATCTTGTCTAATAGTCAAACTGGTTTTAATTTTTCTGTCAGCTTTATGTGCTCTCTCTGATAGTAACTACAGGCGAAGCATTCTCTCTGTGTGACGTATTATTCCTTAACTGTGGCTGAAGGTTGCAGCAAGAAGGGGCTAGAGCTCTGAAGGATTGTGATTCCCTTCCAGGGTGATCCTTCTTTCTGAAAGCATGAAGGAGAGTGAGGAATAAAACATAGAAGTAGTCAGGGACAGGATGGCAAAATAAGGGAAGGCATGAGTTGAGTTAGATAAACCTAAAGGATAAACTCCTTGAGCCTTTCTGTTGGCTTCTCCATAGTGCTGCTGGAGCACCTGGGGAGAACAGGCACCATCAGGAACTGGGTGGACAGGAGTGTCAGGAAAGGAAGGGATTACATCTGGATTCTGGAGGCAAGTCCATCTAAATACTGACCAGTAACTGGCTTGCTGGACTTGCAAGGAAACTGCTTGCTCTGGTGCTTGGTCATGGGTCCCCTTCTTTGCCAAGAAATGTCTCCCAAGCTGGAGCTGCTCTCTGGGCACAAGGTTTCCCCCTTCCCCTGACAGACGCTGCTGGGAAGCCACCAGTAAACCTCTGCCTATGCAGAGGCCTTGTAGTGGGAGCTGCCTGGTCTCCCTGCCAACTCCAGCACTTTAGCATTAAGTGAAAATTAACGGAAAGGCCAGAATTCAGTCCTGGTCCAAACGCTCTGCAGCTGTCCGTACACGCTGTGCCTGTTCCCTGCCAACCCTGGAAAGTGAGGCTGGCAGTCGCAGTCCCATGTCTGTGGTGTAAGTTCCACTGTAGGAGTTGCATCAGGCTGGATAAAGCCCTGGCCGAGTGCAATTTTGTCCCCGGGGGTGCCAAGCAGATCACAAGTGGAGGTCTTTTCCATCTCTAATTTGATGTGTTGCGCTTGGGTGAACTCTTGCTGCTACCATGTGACTGGGCTTGGAAGCAGCCCCATGAAGGAAAGGAACTCGATAGCCGCTGCAACTTTCTCACTAGAGGCTGCTCAGGGATGCTGTTGACCTTGCAAGACCCTTTGTGTGGTTCCAGCTGGAGCCTAGGTGGATAGCTGTGGCCGCAGGCCAAGTTCAGAGGAGTTATCCTCGTGAAGAATGTTGCTTTGGCTCCAACATTACAGCTTCCTGAAATAAGCACTGCTCTTGGCAGCTCGCAGCAGGTAGGGAGGGTGGGAGGGAATGTCGCCTGCTGCCTCGAGGCTTATCTGTGCCTCTCTGGGCTCTGGGGACAGGTGCCTGTTTGCGCTTGGCACCGAGTCGCTGGCTTGGCTCCACGTTGCCCTGGCATGGTGAACAGCTCTGGCTGGATTTAAAGTCCTCCCCTAAATCAAGCCAACCCCTGGAGCGTGCGGGCTAAGGGGCTGAATCTGGCTGGTGCAGGCTCACGCGTGGAGCAGTGCGAAGGGAAACGTGAAGGGTGGCGAGAGAGGAAGGGCTCCCCTTGAAGGGGGATGAGAGTGTACCAAGAGGAGCAGATAAGATAGGGAGAGCTGCCCTGCAGAGGTGGGGATGTGCACAGCAGCTCTGTTGATGTGGTGAGCTTGTGGTTAAGTGACTTCTGCCTGGATTTGAGAGAGCTGTTTTTCCTCAGTCAGTCAGCATCTCCACGCCATGAGGTCAGCTGAGCCACTTAGCATCGTTGCTTCATTGTAATTGAAACTGTAAATGTGGAGTTGATAAGTGACTCACAAGTAGGCTTTGCAAGAGATTCAATAAAAATAACATTGCTCAAGCAGCACTGTACTACTCACACTTAAAATGTGAGCTGTTTGTCAGGTCAGACAGAGTCAGCGGTCGTGCCCAGGAGCTGAGACCTCTGTCACCGTGCCCCTCTGCGGAGGCTCAGGCAGGTAGCCTCGCCTGAAGGAGCTTGCAGCCTCTCCAGAGAAGCAGGTGCTGTGTGTGAAAGAGAAGAATTTCTGTCTTGGAAATGAAGAACGGTAGTAAAGAGCTATCCCATCCCAACAGCTACTGTATTTTCTTAGCGTTGCCTCCTGTTTTGTTTCAGACACGCACAAGTGGTTCACGCCAAAGGTGTCTGGAATGGTCCCAGGAGCCAGAGATGGGCACTCAGCTTGTGTCCTGGCAAAGAGCATGTTTATCTTTGGAGGCTACGAACAGCTGGTGAGTAGTCTCTGTAGCTGTTATTTAGCGATCCCTAGGAAAGAGGGTGTTCCTACCTCGGACATTGGTAGAGGCAGGATACAGGGGCATATTTGTATCCATAGTTGCTTTCATTTTATAACTCAGCAATGTTATGGCATTAATTACCCAGGTTATGTTCATTGTTTTGCAGAGAAGATGGTTGGGATAGTAGGCCTAAAAAAAAAAAGGGTGGATTTTTTTTTTCTTTCCCAAAACATATAGATATATAGAGGCAAAAATATATATTTTCTTTTTTTCTGTCTCATTTCTCAGCCAAATTTAGATCGATAATTGCATAACATCTTTAATAAATATATATTGATCTGCGTTTATTTTAATTTGGCTGAGAAATGAGACAGAAAAATCACTTTCCAATGTCTGCAGTGTTGCTGTGAGGTTTTGTCCTAACCTGGTGCATGTTCCCTGTATTCTGTTCCTGCTCTCACATCTTGCTGATCCCCTCCAGCAAACACTTGCTTGCCCTCCCATGAAGAATATCTTGAGCCAAAGGTCATCCTGCACTAGCTGTTAGCGTGCCTAATGCTCCTTTGAGCAAATCCTTATGCTCCGATCTTAAGAAGCGGGTAAATATCATTTCAGCCTATCACCAGGCTCCAGAAAAGCTGTGCAAAATCACATCTGTTTAGTTGGAAGAAAGCTGGGGCTCTGTTATGGCAGTCCTTGGGTTATTCCCCCTCTTCTGAGGACAGTAGCATGCCAAATCCATGATCTTAATTACAGCAGCAGGAGCAGTTCAAACGTGGCTTGTTTTTAACGAAGACCAAACAAGCCTGTAGCTGTCTCGCTGCTGTCTCCCCTGCCTGGAGGAGCAGGGGTCTGTGCTGTTCGTGCGAATGCAGGCTCTTCCACGCAGCTAGCTGCAGATGAGTTTTGTGGGATCCTCAGAACCCTGACTGTATTTGCTCCTGGATGTTAGCTTCCTAGAAGTCATCTTAGCTTCTGACTCATCAGGTGGCCTTAGCAGAGCCAGTTTGAGTCCCGTTAGTGCCCCTCTCTTCTGTCGCTGCATGGAGCGGAGGCAGGGTTCTGCTGTGAATGTACATATTATGTGTGGGACAGCCTTGGGGGGAGGAACTGAGCACCGAATAAATGGGAAAGCTGCAGGGAGAGACAGGACACCTTTGAGGAGAAATGGGCTTTGCCTGCTTCTTGTTAAGTGTGCTGCCTAGCCTGACATTTTGGAGCAAGCACCATGTCTCTTAGAAAGTACTGACTCCAAAGGGATGCTCCAGGGACAGCGTCCTTCCTAGGGCCAGATGTGACCAGGCTTCTCAGTTCCTTTGTAACCAGGCTGCCCTGCTGTCTTCCAGGCTGACTGCTTTTCCAACGATATTCATAAACTGGACACCACAAACATGATGTGGACCTTAATCTCTGCCAAGGTAAGTGCCTGCTATTCACTCCAATTTGTGGAGGAAGTCTCGTATCTGCTGTTTGCTGGGGTAGCTGCTCACACTTGTCTCACAGCTTCTGTCTGGTGTGGCTGGGATCTGCAGGAAGGGAAGTTCTCCAGGAGAAGGCAGCCGCCTCAACTTCCCCATCAAGATGTGTCATCTCCCTGGGTAATCTGCATTCTTTCTCTTGTTCTGTTTTGCTCTGTCCCTGCAGGGTACACCAGCTCGCTGGAGAGACTTCCATTCAGCTACCATCATTGGAACAAAGATGTATGTATTTGGTGGCAGAGCTGATCGTTTTGGGCCATTTCACTCCAACAATGAGATCTACTGTAACCGCATTAAAGTATTTGATACAGAAACAAACTCCTGGCTGGACTCCCCTCCAACTGCAGTGCTCCCTGAAGGTCGGCGGAGCCATTCAGCATGTGAGTGTGGGTCTGCTGAGAGAGGAGGACAGTGGAAGGAAATTCCTGCCTCAGGAGGGGTGTCTGGTCCGCTGGGTGGAGATGCGGGTTAGCAAGGGGTGCACGGAGCCTGGCTTCTACGGAAAGCTGCTGCCCGCCATAAAAGCCTTGCGCGTAGCCCTGCACGCAAAGGTGGATAACCAGCACCACTTTGCTTTGTGTTTGATGTTGGGACAGGGTCCTGCTGGGCTCTACCTTGGGTGGCACACTGATGTCTGTGCTTACTCCCCACAGTCAGCTACAATGGGGAGCTATATGTATTTGGTGGCTACAACGCACGCCTGAACAGACACTTCCACGACCTCTGGAAATTCAATCCAGGTATTTATGCTTTTAACTTGCTGCAGTGATAGTGCTCAAGGCCCTCAAGGGTGTGAATGCTCAAATGAGCGTACTCTCCAAGGCTAGGAGCCTGCCTGGGGGAAATGGCTCTTCTGCCAGCATTGACAGGAACTTGCTGCTGTGCTCGGGACCCCCGTTCCTCCTCAGACTGTCTCCAAATCTCAGTTAGAAAGTGGGAAAGGAAGCATTGCTGAAAGAAACAGGTAATCAAAGGGTGGTTGGAAAATCTTTCTCTTGTTCTCAAATATGCAGAAGTGTTGGCAGAAAAGAAGACATGGGGAAGCAATGGGGTTAGAGAAGTGAGAGACCATAGCTGGGGAAACCTCTCAACTTGAGCTGCAGCATCACTGTACCGCACTCTCTTGGTACCACGTCAAACTGTGCAGCAGAAGGGGTGGTTCTTGAGCTAGTACCCTGAATATCAGTCAAACGTGAGCTGTTTTGGGGTCCTCAGGTGCTTTTCACTGCCCAATAGCCTGATTTTGTTTGCTAATTGCTTTGCATAGTTACCTGAGAACAGCCAACTTGCTGTTCCCCAAGCTGATCTACGAGCTAGTGTGAGAGCTCCTGAAGGTTTCAGTGCTGTGCATTAGCGATTAATCACCCCCCTGCGTCCTTGCCACAGAGAGCACCAAGGACAAAGGCTGCTGTCTTCTCCATCTGGTTCAGTTCCCCATGCTCCCACAACCAGGCTGTCCCAGCAGCCTCCCCACTGCGAGGATGCTCTGCATTCACAGTGGCTGTCAGCAGATGGAGCTGGTTCCTGGGTCTTCCTCCAGATGCGGACGGCAGCAGGGTGCTGGGGAAGGGAGGCTGCCTGCTCCTGGAGCTCTGCCCTATACAGCTCCCTGTGATGTCCGACCTGTTGCTGTGGCAGCCCGTGGGTCCTGGCGCTCAGGCTCTGCAAGTGAAAGGTCTCGACCTGCAACTCCCATCTCAGCAGGCAGAGCTCCAGGGCTGTGCCTGGCATCTAAGTGACACTTCCGTCACAACCTTACGGAAGGGCACCATTTTGCTGCTAGCAAGAAGAGGAGGTCAACAGGGAGGGTGGATGTTGGGTAGGCAGTGCCTGTGGGGCAGTGAGCCTCCAGTTTTGCTGTCATCTGTTTAAATCCATAACCTGCTTATACCTGGGTCTTGGCCAGGCTTTTGTGACAAGCTGGTGCACTCTTTTCCACCCCTTAGTTTCTCTTTCTTGGAGGAAGATTGAGCCCAAGGGGAAAGGCCCGTGTCCTCGACGCCGGCAGTGCTGCTGCAGAGTGGGGGACAAAATCATTCTCTTTGGAGGCACCAGGTGAGTTGTGTGGGGTGGCTCCCTGAGAGGGTTTGCTGTTCCTTTCAGCACAGTGTCCCCCCACACTCTGCCCCATGCTGTAGTCCCATGTGCTTTAGAGGCACATGGCAATTGTCCATCTGCCATACAAGCGTAAGAAATCGTGTAGATCAGGGCTCCTCTGGAAAAAGGCAAGGGGGAGATTGAAGTTGTCGTGTGAGCTTGTAAAGCACCTGGTGACAAGCCGCCTTGTACAAGCAGAGGCAGAAGTATGTAACATGCTGTTCAGGAGGGGTTGTGCAGCAGTCAAGCTTTCTGTGAAAGAGGTGGTGGGGAGTGGGGAGGAGATCCTGCCTTCAGAAGGACAAGTATCCTAGTCCGCTGTGCTGTAGCAGACCTCAGACTGACTTATCCTCCCCTGCCTGCTGCCCTGCTTCTCCCACCAGAGTTCCTTTCTTTTGTTGGCAAGCGTGGTGTCTGCCAAGCTGCAGTGGGATGTTGGCTCAGCTGGGAGTTGTTTGAGGAGCCCATACACACCACAAGACAACATTCCTTTCTGTGCCAGTGTTCCTTAGCAAAGTTTCCGTTCACAAAAGGGAGCCGGTGTTAAGGATTTAGCTGTCAAACACTGGAAGTGATACTGTCAGGGTGCAGGGCGGCTGGATGTGGCCAAGAGCCTTAACAGCTGCTAAAAGAAAGGAAGTGGCCCATCACCAGGACACGCTCTATACTGTCTGGAATGACAAATTGCAGCTCTGGAGCACAGGCCTGTTTGCCAGCATCTACCTTGCAGAGGCACCTGAAAATGCTTTCAGCCCTCCACATGGTTTGGAAAGCTTTGGGGCTTTCTCTGGGACCCTGGCAGCGGCTTTTTGGGGATACTTCTGAGGACAGGTTGGGGCAGAGGACAAGGCAGGGCAGGTTCTGCTGATGGACTGACCGTATGTCACTGTTTAACCCCAGCCGGCAACTAAGCACCACACAGCCGCTCGCTCACTCCCCCCTGGTGGGATGGGGGAGAGAATCGGAAGAGTAAAAGTGAGAAAACTCATGGGTTGAGATAAAGACAGTTTAATGGGTAAAGCAAAAGCCGCGCGCACAAGCAAAGCAAAGCCAGGAATTCATTCACTACTTCCCATGGGCAGGCAGGTGTTCAGCCATCCTCAGGAAAGCAGGGCTCTATCACACATAACAGTTACCTGGGGAGACAAACGCCATCATGCCCAATGTCCCCCCCTTCCTTCTTCTTCCCCCAGTTTATATACTGAGTGCGATATCATAGGGTACGGCATAGCCCTTTGGCCGGTCTGGGTCAGCTGTCCTGGCTGTGCTCCCTCCCAGCTTCTTGTGCACCTGGCAGAGCAGGGGAAGCTGAAAAGTCCCTGACTGGTGTAAGCACTACTTAGCAACAACTAAAACATCAGTGTGTTATCAACATTATTCTCATCCTAAATCCAAAACACAGCACTCTACCAGCTACTAGGAAGAAAATTAACTCTATCCCAGCTGAAACCAGGACACCGTACCAGTGTGTGACGGAGCGAAGGGCCTTCAGGCCCCAGGAGCGCGGGGGTGTGCGCCTAGTTGTCGGCTGTCTGTGTGTGTGTGCAAGGGAGTGCTCAGTGCAGGTGAGGTATGCAGAGCTGCTGAGTTTATCCAGTCTCCTCGACAGATACTGGGTGCTGCTCTGCACGGCAGAAGGCTTGGTAGGGCTTGATGGCAGTTTTGGATGCTCTCGGGTGCTGCCAGTGGATTTGTGTTGCAGCAGCAGCTGAACTCTGATGTTAAACCTAGGCATTCCTAGGAAATGCTAGCAAACCACAACAAAGTTGGCATCAGCTTTTTGGAGTTTGGTCCATCTCTGCCAGGCAACGCAGCAGCACCTTGTCTTCTTTACTGAACGACTTCAGTACTCAACTTGTTCCTTAATCCAGGCTCAACCCCAGTGCAAGCCAGTTCCTCAGCACTAGTGTGGGATAGGAAGAGCTGCTGGCAGCCAGGAATGCGGCCTGCTTGGACTGGAGGGAGGGTCTTGCAGGCTGGGGAAGGGGGAGACGGGGGGATGGGGACTGTCCCCGCTTCCTGTAACAGTTATCAGGTGTATTTTGGAGCTGCCTGGTGAGATAAGAAGTTTTCCAGGAAGTCGTTGTAATGGAGAACTCCCTGCGGTCTGCCTCCTGACCCGTGCCCCCTGCCCGGGCAGGGGGAGGGGGGGGTCTGGCAGGGCTCCTTGGAGGACGAGCCGGCAGGGCTCCTTGGAGGACGAGCTGGCAGGCTCAGCTTGCTGGGCAGCAGCACTGGGGGGACAGGCAGGCAAAACCCCTTCGTGCCCTGCCGTCCCGTACGGGATTCACGTACACTGTAGGCTGTTCAAGAGGCACTTCTGCAGGCTGCCTGCTCCTGTGGCATCCAAATGCTGTTTCTTTTGTAGTCCTGCCCAGAGCCTGGTCTTTTTGCCCCAGCTGCGATCTCTCACTGTGGCCAGCAGCGATCCTGTCACTTGTGTCCCATTTCAGTGACCAGGAAGCCATGTAGCGCTAAGCTCAGTGTTCCCGTTAGCTGTGTCACAGTTGTGGTCCTGGTCTGGTTTCCTTCCAAAGCCACCAGCACTTCAGCATGCAGAGACCATCCACAAGGGAGAACGAGGGGGAGAGGGAATGCTATAAAACAGAGTTTAGCTGAACAGATGCTGATCCAGGTTTGGCTTGAGGCTGGGTTTTCCCTGACAAGGCTTAGAAATGCCTGGCTCCGGTGAGGGAGCAGGGGCTCTCACTGGGTGCTTGGTGCAGGGCCCAAGAGCATTTGCCAACACAGCGAGTTGCTGTGCAGCTGGAACGAGCAGTTTTGCTGGGCTCTGGCTGGCCAAGGGGTGCCCTGCACCCTGCTGTCTGGGAGTTGTGGATCTCCTGGTCTTGAACTCCAGGCTTTTCCCTAGCTGCTTGCAGCTTGGTGATTAAAACCACAGATGTGGTGCCTGCTGGCTTTCCTTTGAAAGATAAGGGATGGTCTAGGGTTTCCTGTGACGTGGATGTGAGATTAGATTGTGGCATGGTGAGCGCACAAGGGTGGAATTAAAGGGGCTCTGGCCTGTCTCCGGGCAGATGGGACCCATCAGCCACAGGTCTTCTCTGCCAGCAGCGAGCTGTGCCCTGCAGTTTGTGCTGGGGTTATGGGGACCGGGGGGGGCAGGTACTGTCTCATGTCCTGTGAGGTGTGAGGCCAAAGGTGGGGAAGCAAGTGACACTGGGGTGAGAAGTCACTGCATGAGGTCCCAGCTAAGCAGTGAGGACACACAAAACTGCCTTGTCGCAAACTAAAGCAGGACTTAAAACACTTTTCCTTTCTTTCAAATTCTCCAAACAACCATCAGCCATGGGAGTGCTTTCCCCTGGTCCAAGCACGACTGTTCCAGGACAGGCTGGTCTCTGTGCTGGGGGATGCAGTCACCGGTGTCCCAGGTGCTGTTCCATCGAGACCGCAGAGGCAGGGAACCATAGGTGAGGCTGTCTGTTCCCTAGAAAGGCCTGAAGTCATAGCTCCTCGCTAGCATTCCAGGACCAACATAAAACAGGAGTATCAGCAAATTGGGATTGGCTTAAAACGACTGCCGCACTGATCAGTGCCTGACACATGCTCAGTTACAGTCTTCTGAAATGCTGTCCCCATTTTGGCACAACCAGGGAGCTGTGGCTGGAGCCCACAGCGATTCCTGTGGTCAGACTGAGAAATGTCTGTGCTTGTGCTGCCATGCAGATGTTTTCTAGCTGCTTTCTCTACACTCCTCTTACAACATCTCAATGGCCGTGCTGAAATAGTTGCGTAGATCTTAACCACGAGAGAACTGGAGTGATGAACAGCATCTGGCTGGGCAGAATCAGTTTCAAACCTTGCGCTGTTGTGCTTGGCACACAACTTCATCTCATGCAGCAGAACCCAAAAGCAGTCCAGCTGCTGGCCTAGTCAGAGGAATGCAAGCTAATAAAATAAATGTTCTCCTGGCTGCAGGTTGCTCAGCTGTGGGTTTTTGTTGGAGAGTGTGCTAATGCAGCAGGTACGTATGGCTATTGCAGACAAAGAGGGCAAAAAGCTGTCACTAAACCAGGTGAAGACCTCGGCATCTGCTTCAGGTGCTTATTCTCTGCTGCTCCCTTCACTCCTCTGTAGAAAAAATTGAACTTCTGCAAAGCACCTTCCATATTGTCCTCGGAGAAGGCAGCTTGGCTTATCACACTCCAGCCCGCTGCAGTGCTGCGGCAGTGTGGTACAGTGCATGCTGCCTCTGTCCCCAGCAGCATCGGTGCCTCCGAGAGCTTACAGACAGGAGGATCTGGCTTACAGGTCTCCATGGCGTGACTTATAACATATAGCATGTGGCAGTCTGCAGATGTTTCATGCAGCCCTGGAAGCTAGAGCTGAGGTGGGCAGGGAGAGCACAGCAGTGTTGCCTGAAGCACATGGCTCCTTTTGTTGCTTCTCCAGGTTGCAGAAAATTTGGATGGCCACTAGCTACTTGCTGAGCTTGCCTACCATCTCTGGAGATAAGTCATGGCTCCCATGATCTGTGGCCCTGCAGCACAACTAGAGAGCCTTGCAAAAAGTCCTCTTGGGTATCCAGCTTCTCTCGCCTACCTCACTGGGGACACCAGCGCAGCTTTTTGGACTTTGTACTGTGCCATTGTGTGGCATCTGATCCTTCCTAGATCAGATGCCTGTCCTGTGTGATGTTCTCCCAAATCCTTGTACTTCCCATTGCCTGCCTCCCGTTGGCCGTGAGGTGAAGCTGGCCTGGGGTCTGTAAAAAGATGTGGTGTGGGCTGTGTCATGCTGCTCCGTGTGGTGTTTGGGGCCAGCTAGGGATGGGCTGACCGCTGCCTGCCCAGGTAGTTTGATCTGTATGTGTTTCCTAACATGTTACTAGGGCAGCCTTCCATGAAACAGCATTGCCGTGAAGCTGGTTAGTCTCCAGCAGTGCACTGGGTCCTCCAGGTGATGCCAGTCTGCTGCAGGCAGCCCGTGGGGCCTCTGTCACACAAAGAGCAGGACAGATGCTTGTGCAAGCAGGCCTGCCTTCAGGAGCTGCTGTAACGTCCCTTCTCCAGCCTGCTCAGAGTCCTCCAGCCTCATCCCGGGGCTCAGCTTTGCCTCCCTGCGTGGAGCTCTTTGGAGGGTCAGATCCACTGAAACTGCTGAGCAAACAAAGCCCCAAAACAAGCCTCAGCTCTGGCGGCAGCTGCTTGCCAGCACCCTCCTTGTGCCCTGAGGGTGGGTGCCACAGTTCTGGGGGAGGCCCCAGGGTTGCTCAGCTGTTGGAGAGCGGTTTGGGAGGTTTCTGGGGAAGGAGGAGCGTGAAACCAGCCAGAGGCCAGTCAATGTACAAGAAGGGAAAGGGGCTGTTCCCTGCAGAGTGGGACCTGTGCTTGGAGGTGCAGCAGAGTAACAGAAACAGGTGAGGCGAGGAGGAGGCAGCTCCCCCATCCCCTGCTGTGGCTCGCAGAGGAGACGGTGTGTGTTTCTGCCCAACTGCTGGAGCTGGGCCAGCCAGGCAGCCCTGCCTGCTCTGCGAGGAGCTGGGAGAGCGGTGGCTTTGGGTGCTGCTGGGGGAAGCAGAGGGGCAGGAGGGGTCAGAGGGTCCCTGCATGGGGCAGGCAGGCCAGGAACTACCCTGGGCTTGCTCAGCCCTTGGGGAGCCCAAGGGACCCTAAACTGGTGTACAAGCGTTTTGGCAGTGACTGACGCACTTTGCTTGGCTTCTGCAGCCCATCTCCAGAGGAGGGAATGGGTGATGAATTCGACCTGATGGATCACTCGGATCTCTACATCCTCGACTTCAGTACGTGAGCACTCCCCGCCCCGCTTGCGCCTCTCACCACAAGGTGCCCTGTGAGCCGGCCCCGCTGTGAAGCACCGTCCCCTGTCCTGCTCCAGGCGCCTGCCTCTCGGAGCCAGGCAGCTGTCTCCGGCTGGTGTACGTGGCTTAAGGCAGACCAGCTAGAGAAGCAGCTGTGCTTGCAGGCCTGAGCTGCGCTCAGGGCTCTTCGTATGCTCCTTCTCACGCACTTCTTGTGGGAGCACGGAAAACCGCTCCAGCCTGTCCCTGGTGCACACCCTGCCCTGCCTCTCAGAGGGATGGCCGGGGCACTCTGCCCTGTTTCCTAGGGCACGGATTGCAGGATGCCCGGACCCCCCCGCAGTGCCCAGAGGAGGACTGCTGTGGCTAACTGCCCTCTTTCCGCAGGCCCCAGTCTAAAGACGCTGTGTAAGCTGGCAGTGATTCAGTACAGCCTGGACCAGTCCTGCCTTCCCCACGACATCAGGTATTGCCTGCCTTGCTGGGAGGTCACCCCATGGGTGCTTCCCGTCCTTGGGGCACTCCAGCTCTGGCCGAGGGCTGCCTGGGCCCCTCCTTGGTGCTGTGCGCAGCTTTGTCTGAGGGACACAGCTGAGGCTGACGTGCAGCAGAGCTGCTCCAGCCCCGGACACTGTGTTTGTGCTTTCTCTCAGTGTATCCCATTGGTGTTACAGATGGGAGCTCTCGGCCATGACAACGAACAGCACCATCAGCCGTCCCATCGTCTCCTCCCAGGGCTGACGCCGACTCGACCCTCTAGCACCCTGCCCTCGCCCCTCCACGCACTGACCTCTTGCTCCACTGCCTGCATGAGTTTTTAGCCCTTTCAAGCAAGGAACACGTGAGCTCAGTTTGTCTTGCCCTGGCCAGGCCTCCCTCCGCCCTTGTCACGCTGTGGGCAGCACGAGCGTGCAGGCAGAGCAGGCCGCCGGGGAAGACATCAGCTCGCCCCAGCAGCACAACTGTGAATCCCCCTCCTTGCTGATGGTTCCAGCATCTTCTGCTTTCCTTCCCCTTGCCTGTGGAGCTGCAGCCGTGCTGACCTGGTCCCCGGCCACTTTCCAAGGGCCTGAATCAACTCCTACCACCAGCCACGGCCCCGGGATTGGCCTCGGGCTATGAACTGTTCCTGCGCCGCCTGGAGAGAGCAGGGACCTCCACGCCTGCGCCCGCCAGCGCTGACCAGCTTCCTGGCACCGGACAGCAGGCCACAGCCCCGAGCTGAGCCTGATGCGGGGGCCTGCGCCCAGCGGGACCCTCTGCCCAGCTCCCGTTGTAAAACAGCAACTGGGGGGAGTTTTATAAACGCTGAGGCAGACGTGGTTTCTGCTGCTCTGTGTGTCCTAGCAGGCAAACTGGGGGGAGAGAAGGTGTGGGAGGGGAGAGACTGAACCAGGTGTTCTCCCCCACAGCTGCAGGCCACCAGTGGCTTGTGGCAGCTGTGGCTGGTGTGAGCCACAGCCCTGGCTGGGGTGGAAGAAGGGGAGCTGAATCCCCCCCACAGCAGCACTGCCCTGTGAGAGGGCAGGGAGGAGGATGGTGCACGTCTCCTGGGCTGCGCTGCCTCAGGAGGGTGGGTGCCCCGCAGCTCCCTGCCCCAGGGAGGTGGAGGGATGTCTGGGGCAGCCTTCCTGGGCGGCACAGAGGGCTGTGCCCGAGCCCCTTCGCGTGGAGGCAAGGTGCCTGATGTGAAAAGGAGCTCCAGCGGCAACCATAGCGGAGCTAACGCTGGGAAAGGTAGGGAAGTGCTCAGGCTGTTCCCTGGGATGTAAAGCCACAGGACAGCCGAGAGATGGTGGTGGCTGCGTGCTGGGAACAGGTGGCAGAGGGCCCAGGCCATCTCCCCAGCCCTGAGGGCTGGCACGTAGCCAGGGTCAAGCTGCTCATCCAGCAGCACAAGGTTGCAGAGGTGCCTGGGCTCCTCAGCCTGTGGGAGGTGGCCAACGCGGGTGCAACAGAGCAGCCTGGAGTGGCCGGAGAGCAGCGAAAACCCCGCGGCAAGAGAACAGAAGGCGGCACCACACTTGGGACAAGAGCTTGTTCTTCACGTACTGGCAGCACCTCGCTGTGGCGGGCGATGAGTGTTGGTGGCAGGGCTGGGGCCTGACGGGAGGCAGGGTGTGCTGACAGCACATCTGGCTCGGAGAGCTCCTGTGTTGTGGTCCTTGGCAACCTGTGAGGGCTGGGTGGGCACCTCCCATGCGTTGTCCAGCAGCTCCAGCTCCCCCGCTCAGCCACAGGCTCTCTCTCAAGCCGCACCATGAAATGGTGCAGTTTCTTTGCCATGGCATCCCCTTCCCCAGCACTGAAGCACCAACCTTACTCTCCTTGTAGGGTGCCAGGCACCAGGAAACACCCGCAGGTCCCCCAGGCTCACTGCGCTGGGCAGCGTGGTGCTGAGCACAGAGGCTCCCCAAGGTGCTCCTGGCTCTGCCCGTGAATGGCTGTCGCTGGGTCTTCTCTGGGTCAAATCACAATCTCTGGGACACCGAGTGGAGACAACAGGCCCTAGAAAGGCTCTGGCCATGCCAGCTGCCTCTAGGAGAACAAACCTTTGCTGGGGAGGCGGCTTCTCTGGGAAGAAAAGAAGGGTCCCACCAGGGAGAGGGTCACAGGCACCCCACGCCCCTTCAAGGGTTCCCTCAGGTTCAGGGTGCTGCAGCCCTGACCACCCCCTGCCAGGACCCTGCTGCAGACCCAGGGACGGGACAGTGCTCACCACCTTGGTCTGGATGTCTCCCGTGCGTTTTCTCGGCTTGTCAGCTCCCTCTCCCAGCACCCAGCTTAGTCATCAGCGATGCTGGAGAGCGGCTGCCGGGCGGGGGGGCTAGCCACAGGCCTTCAGCCCATCGCGGACCTTCTGCTGGGCTGGCAACAACTGTGGGCCAGGAGCTGGGCGGATGTGTGTCCCACGGGGGGGATCCCCTTCATCATCACCCCCTCCTGAGCAGCCAGGTTTGCTTTAAAGACCCTGGCTTCCTTTTATTGCTTCCCCTCTCAGATTGCAGCCGGCTGCAAGGGCTATTTTTAGCAGCCTGCCTTCTAAAAATAGCCCTGAGCTGTTTGGAGTTGCGTCACTGAGAGGTAACTCTCTCCACCAGCACGGCTTGGCCCCTGCGCTCCAGAAGGGTACAAAAGGAGCCCGGGAGCAGCGGGGTCAGCAGGTTCAGACGCAGCCAGAGGCGAAGGAGGCAACGGCGGCGCGCTGCCAGCTTCAGGCATCCTCGTGCCGGCACCATGACCATCTTCTGCAGCCACTGCCACAGGCCGCTGCAGGCAGAGATGAGCTGCCTGCCCAGGAGGGGCAAGCAGGCGCCCAGTGGCTCGAAGCCATTCAGGTGAGCTCCCTACGGCCTCCCACCTACAGGGCTGTGATGGCCTCCAATCCGGGGAGAGCCCCGGGCCAGCTCGCGGTAGCACCTGATGGCCCTTGCAAGGGGCTGGCACCAGCTTGGGACAGTGGGGCCACCAGCCGGTGCACGGGGAGGAGGTGCGGGAGCTTGGAGGGGCAGAGGGATTTCAGGTGGTTGAAGCGTGATGGCAGACGCAATGGGCTGGAGCTCAGATTCCAGCACTGGCTGCAGTTTCCATCCTTGCGGGGTTTGGTGGGGAGGTCGTGTCACTCGCGCTGCCCCCCCAAAGCACAGGTCATTGTCCAACCTGGCCCCCAGCGAGAGGGGCACCAGCCACGCCAGCAGCGTGCGCCCTGGGGAGCTGTGAGCACCTCTGCCCATACCCGCTGCACCGAAACAGCCACCAAAGGTTTTGCTCTCCTAGAGGCAGCTTGCACGGGCGCTGAGCATCTCCACTCCATGTCCCCAAGCTTGCGATTCTCCCCATAGCGGCAGGCAGGGAATGCTGTCCCTCTCTGTCCCTGGACACGTCTTCCCAGACAGCTGACTTTGCAGGTCAACCAAGAGTGCCTCCAAGGCTCGCCGGGACCAGATCAACGCGGAGCTGCAGGCGCTGCGCTCCCTGCTGCCCATCTCCACGCGGGAGAAGGAGCGGCTCTCCTACCTCCACACCATGGCCCTGGTGTGCCTCCGGCTGCGGGGGGCTCAGCTGTTCCCTCCAGGTACCCGCAGCACCACTGTACCCCGTGCTGGCTTGGCTCTGCATGGGGCGCTGCTCCTGCCCCATCAAGGCAGCGCTTCACCCTGTGCTCCCCCTCCAGACTCAGCTCCTCCTGCGGGACCGGCCCTCGGCACAGAGCTGCTCTCCCTGCTGCCGGGGTTTCTGCTTGTGCTCTCGGCCAATGGCAAGCTGGTCTACATCTCGGAGAACGTGGCTCAGGTCCTGGGCCTCTCTGTGGTAAGGCCTGCCCACCGGGCATCTGTGGTCACTGTCCCCGTGCCTTTGTGGCATGCACGGCATGCTGCCCCGGCAGATGCTGGCCCGCGGCTCCAGCGGGCTGGCATGGTCCCGTGATGGCAGCCCCCTCTTTATCAGGTGGAGCTGCTCGCCCAGGGGGACACAGTCTTCGACATCCTAGATGGGCGAGCGTGTGAGGATGTGCGCAAGAAGCTCCTCCTCGCTCAGGAGGAGCCCGGCAGGGGTAACGGAGGCCTTGGCCAGAACCTCACCCATGCCGCCACCCTGCTCTGGCCCGTCGTGGCTGTGGCCAGAGAGCCAGGGCCAGCCCGGCTGCGAGCGGAGCCCCTGACCTGCTCCGGCCGGTCTGTTTCCCTGCAGAAGTCATGTTTGTCAGCGAGATGCGCACCTCCAAGGCCTTGCGGCTGCAGCACGGGGGGAATCGGGCCGTGGCCGTGCACGGGCGCTTCACGGCCCTGCACTGGCCGGCCTCCTCCACCACCGCAGCCTTCCTGGCCCTCTGCACGCCGGTCACGCAGTTGCCTGCAGATGGCGATGCCGGTTCCCAGGACGACCTATTCCAGAGCACTCACATCCTAGACATGACGTTTACTGATGTCACGGAGAGGTGAGGGGTGCCTGCTCGCATCACAGCCCCAGCTGTACATTTCGGGCAGCGAGGATCGTTTCCCTTCGCTGACTCTGTGTGTGGGACACAGGTTGGACATTGCGAGAGCACCGAGACTCTCCCAGACACTTCCCAAGCCTCTTCCCTCCCTCGTTTGCAACTCATTTCTGTACCCCTGTTGTTTTGCTTTCTCCTCCATCACGCAACAGCTGCTCCTTGCTGACACAGTGCAGACCCTGCAAAGCACTCAGTCCTCACTCCCCTTGTCTTCCCCAGTGTCACCTACCACCTTGGCTACCGCAGGGAGGAACTGATCGGTCAGTCGTGGTACAGCCTCCTGCACCCCGAGGATGCTGACCTAGCGGCCAGCCAGCACAGGGCCGTGGGTGAGTGTCAGGCCTGGGAACACGTGTATCTTTCTCTGGCTACATGGTCTGGCTACACCCAAAACCTGTCTGTCCAGGACAACAGAAACAAAGTGAACTTAGTCCTGCCTGTTGTGGCTCCCTGCTCCAAAAAGGGCAAAGCAGAGAATTGGTTACATGCCCCATACACCGTCTGTAAGGTCACAGGTAGCTTCCAAGCTTGGGAACACGGGCACCCTGCTTTGCCACAGTGCTGAGAGGAGGGACGAGCCTGCTTGAGCCCCAGCTTTTTGAGAGGGTGGGGCTGTTAGGGACCTGACCCCGCTACCTGTGGCTTCTGTCCTGCTGGGGCCAGAGCAGCAGACTGACTACAGACCCCGTCAGGGCAGCCTGTGGGGTCCACGGGCGGCCTGCTGCTCCGCCCTGGCAACCGGGGCCGTGGCGCCCTGCCGCAGGCTGATGCAGCCCCTTGCCCGCAGCCCTCGGGGCCGGAGCAGGGACAGCCGTGCTGCGTCTGCTGCGCGGGGACCGGACCTGGGCCTGGCTCCACGTATTGGCGCGGCGGGACGGCGGGGGCCGCGCCATCACCTGCACCAGCCGCTGCCTCAGGTGAGGGCTCAAGCGGGGAGGAGGGCAGAGCGCTGCCGTGCGCCCCGGGCCGCCCCTCACCCCCGTGTCCGCTGCAGGGAGGAGGAGGCGGCCTACCTGCGCGCCCGACAGCACCGACACACGCCCCGAACCACGGCACCGCCGCCTCCCGCCACCGCCCCGCCGCCGCCGCCGCCGGTGGCGGGACGGGAGCTCAGCCTGCTGGCCGCACAGCTCCGCGCCCTGGCCGACAGCCTCTCGCCGCCCGCCGCTGCCCCGGCCTGGGCCTGGCCCCTACCGGAGGCCGAGGCCGAGGCCTTCCCGCCCTGGCCTGTCTCCTAGGCGACGCGCTGGAGGGGGCGTGGCCTCCCGCCGCGCAGGCGCACTGCGCGCCCTGCCGCGCCAATAAACGCCCCTTCCCCCCCCACCTCGCGCCTCTGCTTGCGCTTCCGCTTCCGCTTCCGCGTCCGCCGGCGGGCGGGGGTGGGGGGGCCGGTGCCGCGCGTGGCTGCAGGGAACGCGCGGCGATGCGGCCGCGCCGGGGGGGCCGGGACTGCCGGGACTGCCGGGACTGCCGGCCCCGGGCGGCGGGGTGGCGAGGAGCCGCCGCCGCGGAGGGGGGGGAGGAAGAGGAGGCGGCGGAGCAGCCCCTCGGGAGGCTGAGGGCGGCGGAGGGCGAGAGCTCCGGCGACAGCGACGACAGCGGGAGCCCCCCGGGGGCCGAGGGCGCGGAGGAGGAGGAGGAGGAGGCGGCGGGGGCTGGCGGGAGAGGTAAAGGCCAACGGCTCGGTCCCGTTCCGTGCTCCAGCTCCTGCCCCCTCCCGCCTGCTCGGCCCAGGGGCCGAGCTGGGGGCCGGCGGCGGGGCCCCGGGCCGAGCGGTTTGAGAGGCCTCTGGAGCAAAAGCTTCTTTCTCTTCTCCCCGGTCGCCTTCCCCGCGCGCGGAAGGCCTCGCGCCTCTAATCTGTGCAAATCTGTGCAAATCTCGCGTGTCTGCTCTGTGTTGGCCCTGTGCAAATCTCACGCGTCTGCTCTGTGCAAATCTGTGCAAATCTCGCGCGTCTGCTCTGTGTTGGCTCCGTGCAAATTTCCACGCGCGGCAGCTGGAAGGGTCCTCGGCAGGACGGGTGAACTGGAGGAGCCGGGTGGCGCAGAGCTGCGGCGACGGCGGCGGTGCTTGGGTTTGGTGCGCTGAGGCGGTTGTTCTCACCCCCAGCAGCACGCGCAGCGTGGTGTCCTTGTCTTAAAACCACCACGGTGAGAACGAAAAACCTTATGAGGAACGCGTCAAAGGCCCTTGAGGAGAATTGTGAGGGAACGGACATCAGTGTTAAATACTGTTAAACGTGTGGCACGGTGGGGATTGTCACAGGTGCGAGAAGTTCCTGGTGGTCTTGTGAGAGGAGCCTCTGTGCTGTGTTTGCGTGGGGCTGTGGGGGAGGCAGGCTTTCAGGAAGGGGATTCCAGTGGTGGGGGTGCCCCCCCCATCCGTAGGCATTTCGTTTTCCTCTCTTAATGGTGAGCTTTAACAAAGCTCAGAGAGAAGACCACTGACGGTCACCCTTGCCTTCCCACAGCTGGATGGGAATGGGAACAGCAATTTTGCCTTTACCGTTTGTCTGAGCCCTCTGTAATCTCATTTCTGGAACAGAAGCAGTTATGTTAGAGCCCAGCACTAATTTTGTCTCAGTGGAGAATGACTGTGCAGATGCAAGCCATTTCTTAGGCCACCTGGTTTTGCACCCTGGACACTCTTTGATGTGGTCAGCAGGTTGTATAGTTCTCAACAGGTCCACCTGAGAAAGGCATAAGGTTTCCATGTGTCACAGGAGCCTGCGGGAGGAGAGGAGGCTTGGGGAGGCTGTGCTGGTGAGCAGGAAAGGCCCATGTTATCAGCAGGTAACAGTAGCTTAGCAAGAGGTGGAAAGAAGAGGAAACAATCCAGAAAATCATGGAGGAAGGGAAAAAATGGCAGGAGGCAAGATGAAATGGATTATAGAGACAGCACAGGAGAGGTAGATTATATTCTGGGGGGAAAAAGGAATGAAAAAAAATAGTTGGGAAATTAAAAGTGTCAAGAAAGAATACAAGAAACAAGGAAAGTAAGCTAATCCTGTCTTTCAATAGCTATTTTGGTGGAGAACCCATCAGCACAGATTTTAAGGATTGTGAGCTCTCCTTGTGCAGAGGCTGTGGATAGGACCAGCCACTTTGGAGCAGGAAGCCAGCAACCTTTTCACAAGCACAGTTGCCAAATCCTCTGCCCAGCAGCGAACACCTGCTGGGACCATTTACTTCTGCCCCAAAACAGGCTTCTCTTTTTATGCTGGTGTCAAATGATGATGTTATCAATGTGAGTGGCTAATTCAGTCTCTTACAAATAGATAGCAGGATGTAGTTCATGGACTGATACTACTGTGTGGAAAGCACTTTCCCCATTAAGTTTTGGGTAGTCAAGTCTGGTCTGGTATCCTGTACTAATATTGAAATATTTTATCCATGGAAGCTCTGCGTGCCTTCGCTTTGTCCGATTTATACCAAATCTCTTTTCTAATCCTTTGCTAAATGTTGTGTCGTTTTATATGGTGTCTTTATCTCGTTTTCATTGACATCTTGTAAGCCTTTGCCACTTGAACAGTATTATTTTGGAATTGCAGCCAAACGGAGTATTTGTAGTGCAAGACATCGTGAAATGTTAGAGTAGCTTCCACATCACTCTTCTGCTCCTTTAATGGTTTCTTTGCCCTTTTGACTGTCCTTGCTCAGAGTCTTTCATTTGTCTGTCTGGTGATGCTTTAAGTATCTCGTGATACTCAAATATTGCCCTATATAGTGATTAATTTCTCTGTACCCCAGTAGCTTGTATAATTAGCACAGATTTTCCCTATAGTGCAGCAGCCTAAAGCTATCTGCACTGAATTTGAGCAGCGTGGTGGCAGATGCTCTTGTATAAGTCCTAGAACTTATTGGTTTTCTTAAGTCCCTGTGAACCCCAACAGCGTCATTACTTTAAATTGCTGAGCTGCTTGGCCCTCAGCTCTTACCTGAACGCGGGCACAGTTCTCTGGTCTGTAGGTGATTTCACGTTCTGGGCAGGCAGGCGATAAGTGATTGTACAAGAGTGACACGGGGAAAGATGGAGAACCTGAGGGAGATCAGAAAGGGCGACAGTGCTGTCATCCCTAATAAGACAGGGGGCAAGGGTGTTTGCGGGAGCCCAAGCAAGAAATAATATCAAACTGCAGAAGATAAGTGGGAAGGGTGTTTTGGGGAAGCAGTGTAATGAAATAGTGCCGTATTTACATTTCCTTTGTGCAGCAGACTGGATATAAGGTGTTCCCTTAACCCTCCTCAGAGAACGAACGAGCATTGACAGAGCAGAGTTCCTGGGTGCTCAGAACAAGCAAAAAGAGAACATTTCTTGAGGCCACACTTGGATATGCTCATTACATTTTCTGGATGATGTGAGTAGATTCTGAAGCAGAAAGTCTTGGTTATTGCCAAGTGAGAGTGACTGGGATGATGAGTCCGTGCTCTGAGCCAATGTGACTGACCTCATGTTGCTTCCTGAATTTGGCAGCGGATTTGGGCAGAGCATGCAGAAACTGTGTGTCACTGTGGGGCAGTGTATTGGGTTTCCATGAAGAGGTTTCGGTAGCGGGGAGGCTACAGGGGTTGCTTCTGTGAGAAGATGCCAGAAGCTTCCCCCACGTCCCATTAGCTCAGCCTTGGCCAGGGGCTCTGTCAGCAACGGTGGTAGCGCCTCTGTGGTGACATATTTAAGAAGGGGGGGGGGGAAAAACTGTTGCGGAACAGCAGCAAGAGAGAGGAGTGAGAATATGTGAGAGGAACGAGACTGCAGACACTGAGGTCAGTGAAGAAGGAGGGGGAGGAGGTGCTCCAGGTGCCAAGATTCCCCTGCAGCCCCTGGTGAAGACCGTGGTGAAGCAGGCTGTCCCCCTGCAGCCCATGGAGGACCCCACACCGATAGAGGTGGATGTGCCCCTGTGGAGAGCCCGTGCTGGAGCAGGCTCCTGGTAGGACCTGTGACCCCATGGAGGGAGGAGGCCACGCTGGAGCAGGTTTGCTGGCAGGACTTGTGACCCCACGGGGGACCCACGCTGGGGCAGTCTGTTCCTGAAGGACTGCACCCTGTGGAAGGGACCCATGCTGGAGCAGTTTGGGAAGAACTGCAGCCCGTGGGAAGGATCCACGTTGGAGAAGTTTGTGGAGGGCTGTCTCACATGGCAGGGACGCCGCGCTGGAGCAGGGGAAGACAGTGAGCGGCAGAGACATGTGGTGAATGAACCACAACCCCCTGCACTGCTTGGGGAGGGGGGAGGAGGTAGAGAAATTGGGAGTGAAGTTAAGCCTGGGAAGAAGGGAGGGGTGGAGGGAGAGTGTTTTAAGATTTGATTTTTATTTCTCATTACCCTAATCTGATTTGATTGGTAATAAATTAAATTAATTTTCCCCAAGTCGAGTCTGTTTTGCCCATGCTGGTAATTGGTGAGTGATCTCTCCCTGTGCTTATTTTGACCCCCAAGCCTTTCATTATATTTTCTTTCCCCTGTCCAGCTGAGGAGGGGAGTGATAGAGCGGCTTTGGTGGGCACCTGGCATCCAGCCGGGGTTAACCAACCACAGGCAGGATGTGATTGTTTTTGCCAGGCCATGGTTGGGGTATTTTGTGCCAAATGCATAGTATTGCAAAGGCTTAGAAAGTCTGCCTGCCTGTCACTGCTCAGAGGTGGTGTTTGCACCCAAGTGGTGTTTGCCAAGACTTTCTGCTTCAGAAGGGAGCCAATGCAAACCCTCCTGTGCCTTCTTGCCTCTTCCTTCATCATCCAGAGAATGGAACGAACACATCCAAGCGCTGCCTTAGGAAGTGTTTTCTGATTGCTAGTCCTGAACACCCAGAGGTGTAACTCCAGAAAGAATTGTTGATAATATTTTTGCATTGTGGTTATAAGAAGTGTTAAAGATTACTGTCACTGAGGGATATTAAAGAAACATAGCAACAGAAGATTCCAGAAGAATATCTTGTGCATTCATCAGCACTTTGGGTAGAATTGGTTTTGCTGTTTCTTGTGTTGTTTGTGTTGGTCTTCTAGTCAGCAGTCAGAGGAGAGAAGGAATATTTTATGAAACACGAGGTGTAAATAACACTGTGGGGAGCTCACGACAGGGCTAGAATATGAAACTGCTTTTGGGTGTTGCGGGGTTTTGTTCTCCCCGCAGTGAATCAGGTTATAAGCTATTCCTATTGGTACCGAGATGGTGGAGTCTGGGTTTCAGACAGGCCTCTGGGGTGCTGAGGAGGCTCTGCTGTGGGAATCACTTCATTGCAGACTGAGCAGAGCTATGGTGGATCTGCAGTGGGGAGAGACTGTCTCCGAGTCTTAACAGACAGATGGAACGGGCTGCGTGGTTTTCCTGCACCGTCTGGCTGGTCTCGTGGTGCGAGAGATGTGGTGATGCCCATTTAAAGGCAATGGGACAAGAACGGTGTGTTAGAGTGAAAGAGTCAGGACCGAGAGGTGACCCCTCAGAATTTGCAATGCAGCCAAACTATAGCCCAGTGCAGAGCTTGTACCGCTCTTTGTACCAGGTAAAAACTTCGAACTGGTCTTGTGTGCGCTACTGAGCGGAGAGAGAAGCAAAGACGTGTTGGGGAGAGGGAAAGACTGTTCTAGTGCTGAAGGCAGCAGTGATTAATGAGAGAGGAAATCAAAGGCTGAGAGATGCAGTGGCTTCTTTCTGCTGTGCAGTTGTATAAGGATGGCACCATTGTGCTCATGGCACTGTCTCAGGCTCCAAGACATCCCTCTTGGTGGAATTTGGGGGTGGGAAGTGCCTTGAGAAGCTGTTCAGTTCAGGTGTGTCCTGTATTCTCTTCCAGATCAATCTGACATGTCTTTTGAGGAGCTACTGCGGGTGCAGAGTGATACGAGAACGAGAGTGTGCAAACAGGTGACTGGTGAGAAGAAAACTGCAAAACCTACCAAATCTACAGTGAAGCAGCCACAAGGCAAAAAGGGGTAAAGAGGTTCTTTTGTGATCAGAAAAATGTGTGTGTGTGTGTGCTCTCTGTGCTCCAGAAGTTAGGCAGGGAGCTCCTCACAGTGTTGCCATTGCCTTGGAGCTGGTGTAGATCTCCTTTAATGTGCTACGCAATAATGCCTTTCGCTATAGTGTTTCATTTGGGAATGGTCTTTTGCTGTTTCAGAGCTTGTAATATCCTATCCTGTTCAAATCCCCAGCAGCCACCTGTTACTTGATAGTTAAATTGCCACTCAATTCCTTTACACCCTCTGTATTAAGGCACTTTTAACCCACGGCATGGTATGCTTCTCTTTTAAGCTGTGTGGTAGTGCTTTAATTGTGTTCCCTGGGCCCTGAAATAGTTACCCTGCTGTTTTCTAAACCTCTTCCAGCTTATCAGCATCTTCCGCCTGGCTCCCGCTGGCTGGAGTTGCAGTGACAGCCAATGGTTCTGGAATTTCATTCATCCTTCTGCTGTTGTCTCAACCTGTGGCTTGTCTGTGTTGATTTTCCTTTTTTCCCCTCTACAGTACTTATCCTCACAGACTTTTTCCTGTCACCAGTGGTCTTTACACCTCCTATTTGCATACTCTGTAGGTGCTATTGATATGGTGACTATAAAACGTGTTCAAGGCAACAAACACAATCAGATCTTTTTACAGTCCACCGCAGGCCCGCACTGGTAACAACTGTTATACCATTACCCTTTATTTGCAGTAGTTAGCTGGTTTTCAGTTCTCAGACTTGTATCTAAGTGATTTGAACAGGTTTCCTCTGTTACACTGGCATTCCCTAACTTATTTCTGAATCTCTGCTGAATACATGTTTTTTCTGCTGTAAACAGTCGATTAGAATAATGTTTCTGCTCTACCTTTTACCCAAGAGTCTGGGGGATTTTGTGTAATGCGGTATCTTCACACAATGTCTCTATTTCTGCCACACAGTAAGCATAATTCTGTTTTTATTTAATTCCCCTAATCCTTTAAGTGATGCATCACTGTAAATCCCACATGCTGTTTCTCTTGTTTTTGTTATGGAAGTGAGCTTCTTGAAAGGAAAAAAAAAAAAAGGACTTCAGGGAGATCCTCTGGAACTGAGCTGGCTTTGGCAATACTGTATAAAGCTGACTCGAGAGCATTGTACAGGGGTGTAGCCACATCAGCAGACATGAAAATACACTGAATGCTGCCCTAAGTGGGATTTGGAAAACTTACTTATGCCTGCGGGGTTGTTTATGTTCCTGCCGCGGTGGTGTTGTGTTGCTGAATGTGGGTATAATGCCCCCATTGTGGGTACTCTTGGTGGGTGGTTCACAGGTGTTTTCGTGTTTCTAATAACTGACCTGATGTACTGACAAATTGCAGGACACAGCATCCAAGTAATATGGGGAGAGTAATCCCCAGTTCTCCCACCTTATACCATCCCCCAGGGCACCTAAAGCACCAAAGTCTAAAGGCCTGTGTTGCAAGGAGAACTTGTTCCCTTAATTGGTTGTCACCGTGGTCCTGATCCACTGTCAAGTCTCTTTTGGGATATGTACCATGAGCCGTATGGCCCTTATTCCTGGAGGCCGACCTTTTCTTTACTTGTGTTATGGTATGCTTTCTGGCTGAGCCTGGCCACAGTAGAATTGGCCTGTCTTTGTAACTACCAGGTCAGTGTGGAAAGTCCTAACTTTGGTCTCGCCTTTCAGTGTGTGTGTTAGTCCAGAGTGGATGAGTTGGTGGGTCAGGAGAGAGTTGTTCCATGATGAATGAAAACATGGGGAGGAATAATTGAGTATGGCACATTTACTGATGCAGGTGGTGGGGTTTTTACAGTGGGGCTGTAACAAGTTTTGTATAGGGCAGTTATTTTGTTGTAGCAGCCTTGTCTGGCTCTTGACAGAGTCACCTCTTTGCTCTCTGTAGGTATCATGGTGAGGATTGAGTGGTTTCGGCACTCTGCAGTAATGTTCTCCTGAGGGTCGGGCTAACACGTTAGCCTGGGCCTCATTCTGTCCTCTGATCCTCTTAAGTACATTTTTCTCTTTTTTTTTTTTTTCAGGCCATTGGAGATGTCTGCCAAGAAGCCTGTACCTTTTCTGCGACAAGTCATCCCTGTTACAAAGAAGGTGGGTGCTCCCCCTCCCCAGTTCAGGAGCTGACTTTCCTTAGCGATGCTGATAGGGCACAGACACGGGCATGGGGCTGCTGAAGATGACACAGGCTGTTCCTGGAGGATAGGGCTTGGACCACTGTCTGGTGAGCACAGGTAGTGCTAGCATGTCTCGGGGGAGAACAAGAGATTGGGTGCGGGAGCGGCTGCTCGCTGTATAACCTGCTGCCCTGCATAATGCACAGCTTGAGGAGTAACTCGAACATTTGAGACCCAAGTGTTTCTAGAAGATGTAATGGCTGCCACCACTGACAATTGCACTGCAAGCTCTGGTCATTGTTCAGTACTAATCACATTGGCAGTTCAAATGTCCATCTAGTTTCTAATCCGAACATAACTTTGACTTATCATTGCTGGATCATCTTAATATGTTAATTTCCACAGTTGGAGATCTCTTTATGTCGCTTTCTTTTTGTATGACCTGGCCCAGGTAATCTGAAAATCTAGATAGGTTTGAATTCCCAAATCCATCACCTTGACAACACATGTTCAGCCAGCTCTTGGTCTGGGAGTTGCAGGTGTTTGGAGGCAGCACTCATCCTGCTGTTCCTTGAATTGGCTGCTCCTGGGTGGTAGACTTGCATATGGAAGTGCCTGTTGCTTGGTAGACTGGATGCAGGCACGGTGACTTTGTGAGAGACTGCCACCTTGATTATTGGACTCGGTCTTTGCCAGCTGCAGATGTTTTCAGTGGTGGGTGCATAATATTGCTAGTAAAAAAAAAAAAAAAAAGGCAAGGTCTGATCCATGGAAGGAGAGTAGGGAGGTTATTAACAGGGTAATCGTGGCCTTTTACCTTTGCCTTCCCTGCCTTCAGGTCCACAGAGACCCTCGATTTGATGACCTGTCTGGAGAGTATAAGCCTGAAATATTTATGAAGACGTACAGCTTCCTGGACAGCATCAAGAAGCAGGAGAAGGAGGTGATGCTGTGTGCCTGTCCTTGGCCAGAAGAGCCTTCCTTGGCGGGGGGCAGCTTCTGCAAAGGCCTCCGACAGTGGAGGTGTCAGGCAGGCAGTCATGCAGCTTTCTGCTCTCCTCCTCAGATGGTTCAGAAGCAGCTGAAAAAATGCCGGAATGTGGAGCAGAAGGAGAAACTCCAGCAGCTCCTGAACCGCATGGTGAGTTCAGTGCAGCATCGCCTCTCCTGTGAGGCAGTGCACTAGAAGAGAGGATGCGTGACCTGAGGTCTGCCTAGACACTTGCTGACACAGGCCGTCCTTTCTGTACAGACACAGCAAGAACAGGCACAGAAAAAACAGCAGAAATTGAGGGAGAGGGAGCTGTCTTTGAAGAGACAACAGAGGGAATTGGCCAAGCAGGGAAAGAAACCCTTCTTCCTAAAGAAATGTAAGTACTCAGTGTGAACATGCTGCAGGAAGACCTAGAGGGAGTACTGCTGACAGGACTCCAAGCACTGTGAGTTGTCCGTAATATTCCACAGAGCTGTGGAGGGATTGTTCTAGTGCTGGAACTCAGGGGACAAGCCAGGCCTGGAGCCAGGGAAGGAGAGGTGAGAAGGGGCTGGTCTGTAGAGATGATTCGGGCTTCAGTTTAAAACCTTGCTCCCCTCTCTACAGCTGAGAAGCGGAAATTGGAGCTAGCCGAGAAGTATGCAGAGCTGAAGAGGAGTGGAAAGCTGGAGAGCTTCCTGAACAAGAAGAGGAAGAGGAATGCCATCAAAGACAAGCGCCGTCTGCCCTCGCAGAAGAGCTTGTGAATGCTGTGGTCTGGCACTGGGACTCACTCTGTGCTGGCCAGGCCTGGAAGATGGCCATCCCTCTTCCCAATATCTGCCTTTCACTGTACAGTGATGCTGTCAGGCAGCAGAGCAGAGGCTGAACTGAAGGAAACAGTACTTTTTGTAGCTGAAATGTCCTCTTCACTTGTGGTTTACACCATGCCTGGGCGGTGAGAAGTCTGTCATGCAGATGCAGATGGTGTTGACAGCTGTCTCTGTCCTTGCACCTGCTCATCTCTTCCTCTAGCTAGGAGAGCATGAGCCCTACCCTGCATTGCTGGCTCTACTCCAGGTCTTATCAGACACCAACTGAGGTGGGAGGGCTCTGGTACAACACCTGCTCAGAGCAGGACTAGCACTGACTTGAGACCAGGTTGCCCAGGGCTTCTTCATTTGGGTCTGGGAATGTCCAAGGGCAGATGCCACCACCTCTCTTGGCCTCTGCTCCACGGCTTCAAGTTCTCAAGATCAAACTTTTTTTTTTTTTTCCCCCTTCCTCCTCCAAGAAACCTGCCTGGTTTTAGTCCATAATCATTGTCTGGTTCTCAGTGAAGTGCCTGGCTCTGTCTTCTCAGTAGCCTTGTCTGGGGGGTGGGTGGGAAAGAGGTGCTGTTAGGTCTCCCCAAAGCCTCCTCTTCCTGAGGGTGAATAAACCCTGTTTCCCCCAGCCTTTCCTTGCAGTGCTCCAGCCTCTGACAACTTTCACATCTTCAACTGGAGTCAGCCCAGAGGACCAGCATCTCTCTGCCGGGGGCCCAGCCTGGCTGCAGTGGCTGGATGTAGTCTCGCAAGTGATGAGTAAAGGGGAGAGGATCACGGCCCTCTGCGTGGGCTGCACCCCGCTGATGCGGCCCCTGGTGCTCCCTTCCTCACAGCCAGGGCACGCTGCTGACTCTGCTCAGGTACTGCTCCAGCAGGGCTGCCTCTCTTCCTGGCTTCGCAAGGTGGTCTCTACTGGGCTATTAGTGCTTCTAGGAAACTAATTCTGTATGAAATAAAATACCTCAGTTTTCCTTTATTTCCAGCGTTGGTGCTGTTACAGTCAAAAGTGTTTGAACTTACGGCAGTTAATGCCTCTCTCCAACATTGTGTTTGACCACCAGCTCTCGTTTCTTCTCGCTCCCGATTGTCCCTGTCTCCTGTGGCTGTGCTGACAAGGAGGCGATGCAGCCGTGACCCAGGCAATCTCTGTCTGAGAGGTCGGAGCGTGCGCCGGTGGAGTGCCTCAGCTCTGCGGGACAGAGTGCTCCCTGGGCACAGCCGTGCTGCGTGCGGCTGGGCAGCTGGTGCGTGGGGCCTGGGGAAAGGCCTTGCAATGAGCAAGAAAGGGAAGGATGAGCAACTCCGTCACACCCACCTGAGGGCGTTGCTGAAGCATCTGCCTCCGCTGCAGTCCCCGTGGGTGATGTGAGTTCTGCTCTGGTGATGGGCTTTAGTGTAGCTGGGGGAAGGCAGTAGAAATGGGCTGTGCCAGCTTGGCTAGAGACCACCGGGAAATCCTCAGCTGCCTTTAACCTGCATGTGGCTTATGGCTTTGCACTGGGCCTGGCTGCTGCTTCCTCCTCTTCTTGCCTCGTGATGTGGGATGCAGAGCCCGCTGTATCCGTGCGCCTTCGGAGGAGAGTTACCTTGGGAGCGGTGTGGCAGCACCAAAGCCCAAGGCTCTCCTGACCCCTCTGTGGCATTGGTCTGCTGTTTTATGCTCTCAGTTTTTAATCCAAAGCTGAATAAACCTCCACCTGTACTTTAATGCAAGAAGGGAAGAAGGCTGGGGGTGGCTCACCTCTGTGTCACTGCTGCCAGGGGCTTCCTGAGAGCAGCATTCCTGAGTCCATGTGTCCCTATCCCCAGCTGCTGTTAGGTCTTGCCTAGCAGGGATCGAACTTGGTGCATCCCCAAAGTGCTCCTGCTTTCCTCCCCTGCCCCCTCTGGAGCCAAATGGCTCCTGCCCGCAAGGAGGACATCCTCACTGGGATGGCCCCTGCTTCTGTTCAGCCCATTAGCAGTGAGGAAGAAGTCTACGGGCCTGTCTCTCCCTGCCAGCCCCTGGGCCCAGTACCCCGCAGCAAGGGAAGCCCTGGGCCCTTGCCCACCTCAGCCAGTGTTGTGGTGGCACTGGGCGTTGGGGCAGGCAGCAGCAGGGCAATGCCAGCTGCAGCAGGAGGAGATGCTTCCAACATCTCCAGAGAGCTTTCTCCTGCCAGGGGAGCTGCTCTTCCCCGTGGCCTCCCCACCTCAAGGAGTCAGTTGGGTTATTTTTCTTCTGTTTCTAATGCTGTCTGGCAGTGTGTCTCTGCCAGACCTGCTCTGGCATCCCTCCAGGTGGAGTGTGGGGACTTGCTATGGGTGTCCCTGGGGAGGGCAGCCATTGCGCATGGCTGGCACCAGTTGATGTAAGCGCAGCCGGTTGCACGGGCAGTGGTGGCTGACAGAGCTTCCACACATACCCCCCCCAGTGACACCCTCAGAGCCCACCAGACTCCCACAAGGACCTGCTGGCCAGGAAAAATGCCTTCAGACCCAGGTGCCTGGGATGCTCCCCTCAGACCTGGGTGAGCCCCACCCCACCCCAAACGTGCTCTGCAGCCACAGCTGGACATCCAGGCACCCACGGGAGCTGGGGGGACCTGCCTGCCGGCAGGGACACAGACATGAGAAGGCTGCAGGGCTCGGGTCTTTTATTGCAAAGAGGGACATACGAAAAAGGACAGTCACCCCCTCTGGGCCCCCCCAAGCCTGCAGCTGGCTGAGCGGGGTGACAGGCAGGGGGAGGCCCAGGCCTCGCTCCCCCAGCACGGGGACCCTGGCTCACGCAGCCGGGAGCAGGCTGCACCCAGCTGAGCCAGGGCCAAGCACCCAGCCGGAGCCAGAGCCAACCACAACGGCGGAGCAGGTGGCCTGCAGTGTCCCCATGTGGCCACCCTGGCCTGAGCCCTGGCTGGCCAGAGCGCCGTGCTGCATGGGGAGCGCTGACCGGGGGAGCCCGGCACAGGGCAGGGCTGCCTGGCCCCAGCCAGGCACGGCATACGGCAGGCAAACCTGGCCTCCTCCTCTGCTCTGCTGCCCGTCTCGCTCGGTGGGGTGCTGAGGTCCCAAACTGCTCTGCAGGGGGGCCCTCGCCATGCGACCCTCAGGGACTGGAGCAGCTTTGCCCAGGGAGGGAGGGAGCAGGGTCGTTGCCCTCTGTCCAGGCGGGGAGCTCAGCAGCCCGCCTCGGGTTTGCAGGTACGGCCAGGTGTGGCGGTGCCTAGGCTGTGGCTCCTGCTGGCTTGTCACGTGTTGTCCTGGGCCAGCTCCTCAGGGCAGGCAGGCTGGTCCCGGGACTTGTGCAGCCCTGGGGAGGGCTGGGCCTGGGTGCTGTGGTGCCGGTGCCGCTGGTACTGCACAAATGTACAGACCTTCAGCCCAATGGCCAGCATGTTCTTGCCCATGAAGATGCTGGAGACCCGGGCATCCCTGAAGAAGACCATGTTGCTGCCACGGATGAAGATGGTGGTGATGTTGACAGTGAGCATGCTCAGCATGGGGTACAGCATCATCCGGTGGGGCATGATGCCAATCCCTTGCATGCTGATCTCACAGAGGGACACGCAAGGGAGGACCAGGAGCAAGATGTAGCAGTAGAAGAACATGATGCCCTCAGCCCAGAGTGGCAGCCCCTTCTTCTGGGGCTCCCACAGGTTGGCCTGGATGTCCAGCACATCCAGCATGTCCACAATGACCCAGAAGAGGCGGTTGCGGAGATCTTCTTTCTTCTTGAATGTCCTGACGTACTCCATGTGCTCCGTGGCCACCAACAACACGTAGAGGGCTGGGATGCAGATGGAGAGCAGCAAGGTCAGCGCTTTGCGGGCTATGAGATCCAGGCTCTTCCGGTCAGCTTTATAGTTCTGGTATACAAAGTAGACTTTGATCTCCAGAACGAAGACATACAGGAACCAGAGGATCATGGCGTAGCCCCGCTTAGCTGTCTTTACCTCTGCCCCGACCCAGATGGCCACATAGCGGAGCACCAGCAGGAAGCACACGTCACCCACTGCCACCATGACACAGATGCCCAGCTTCCTGGAGCCCTGGCTCTGCTCCACCAGGTAGGCATCCATGAGGACGAGGCTGGTCATGATGAGCACAGTGGAGAGGCACACGTGGGGCTTGCTGACAGGAGGTGGGGGAACCATCCTGCACGGAGGAACAGGCAGGGCCATCAGGGAGCTGCTGGGATTCCCCATCCCCACCCTTGGGCCCCCTTCTGCCCCCCTCTCCCCAACAGCTGTGGATGGCTGAAAGAAGGCGAGGGAGTTCATAGACCCTTCTCCCACCCTATGTGCCTGGTTTGTTCCAAACCCGCAGGCTCCTAGCCAAAGCGCTCCTGAGACTCCCGGCCAGGCCACCCTGGTGCCATGTGCTGGCTGAAGCCCAGCTCCTGGGCTGCCCGTGGGGACGTGGTGGGGCAGGCTGGACAGCCTTCGATGACTTGGGATGCTACTGCCTCTTCCAGTAGCTCATCACACCGGTTAGCCTCTGCCACTGTGAAGGGTACATGCTTTATTTTCCATGCGATTTCCCAGCCAGTGGCACTGGTTATATTCTCCCACCCAGGCACACAAGACCATATCTGTGCTTTTAACCCAAGCAGGTCCTTAACTGCTATGATTCAGGACCGCTCTTTTTTTAGTCTCCTTTATTTTCATGCACAGCGTGAGGCGAAGGATTATTTTTAGCCTGGCTGTCCTGTGGGGTGGGAGGGAAGAAATCGGCCCAACATCTTCCGTTTCTTTCAGCCTCACGCTCCCCAAGAGCTCTGCCCACAGCCGTTTGCCCATGCCTACCCTGCCCCAGCACGACAAACTGAAAGCAAGGAAAGGCAGCACCAGCCCACAGCTCCAGGATGCAAGGAGCTCTGCAACGGGCCCGCAATTTCAGCTGGATGCTCAGCTTTCCCAGGCTGGGGCAGAGCAAAGCACGGTCCCCATAAGCACCCTGCCTGCCTCGGACGGCACGGGGGCTGTCAGGCTCCCTCCCCCTGGCCAAGCACAGCTGCGGGCAGCTGCTGCCAGAGACGGAGGGGGGACGGAGCCAGGGCCTCGCCGGGCATGGCTCGGCAGCTGCTCTGGAGGGGAGCCAGCCCCCCGGCTGCGATGAGGATGAAGCTGGCCTGCTGACTGCGTGGCACAGCGCTGCAGGATGG
Source organism: Nipponia nippon (assembly GCF_047370975.1). Lineage (NCBI taxonomy): Eukaryota > Metazoa > Chordata > Aves > Pelecaniformes > Threskiornithidae > Nipponia > Nipponia nippon. Next base: position 13,649,621 of record NW_028262358.1, on the reverse strand, counting down.
CTGCCGGCGCAGAGCCCGCTCGGCCACACCTGGGCCGTGCGGGGGCCCTGGGACGCCATCCCGGTCACCCGGCGGGCAGCGCGCGGGTGGCACTTGACCGCGGAGCGAGCGCTCGGGAGCGGGACGGAGGCAGCACTGTCAACGGTCACCCCTGCGCACCAACGCTCCCGGTGCCAACACCGATGGCGCAGGGCCCTGGGCACAAGCTACCTGAACTCCTGCTTTTTGGCCGAGGGAGTGGGCGTCCTGCGCAGCCGTGCATCCCCGGGCCCGGAGGCATCCCGGCACGTCGAGGCAGGCAGCGAAGCCTAAGCCTGCCAGACACAGGTGCCCCTGAGCGGGGAGAGATGCGAGGCTGGCGGGCGCGGGGGGACGGTGGATGTGGCACATCTGGAGGCTGGGGTCTCTCCCGCGTTGCACCCCACGGCCTCGCCAAGCCTTCGGAGGAGCCGGCGGCAGCCCGGGCCCCGGCTCAGCACCTGCCCCACCGAACGGGGCCTGGCGGGGTCAGAGCGGGGCCGCCCCCCACGCCGCCGCCCGCCGCCTCCGCGGGCCGCCTCCCCTCGGGGTGCCCGGGCCCCAGCCCCCTGCCCGCCGAGGGGCCCGCCGGCCTCGCCGGGGCCCGGGCCGTCGGGAGGGGAGGCGGGGGCAGGCCCTGCCCGCCGGCCGTGGGGGCCCGACCCGAGGAGGGGGCCCGCCGCCCGCCGCCCCCCGCCCGGGCCGCGCTTACCTCGGGCGGCTCCCCGGGGCGCCGGGGCAGGGCGGCGGCGGCGGCGGCGGCGGCGGCGGCGGCCCCGGGCCCGGCGCGGCATCGCCCGGCGCGCCCCGGCGGCGGCTCTGCGGCGGCGGCGGCGGCGCTTGGCCCCTCCCGGCGGGCGGGCGGGGACTGCGGCGGCCCCCGCCTCACCGGAGCGCCCGGCACCGCCCGGCACCGCCCGCCCCCCCCCCCCCCCTTGCTCGGCTCCCCTCTGCCCGCCTCCCGCCGGCAGCCCCGGGGCCGCCCCTCGTTCCCCCGCCCGGGCACCGCTCCCCTCCTGCCCCCGTCAGCTCCCGCCCTGGGGCCGCACCCTGCGCCCCCCGCCAGACCCAGATCCCCCAGGGCCGTGGGTGCTCCCTGCCGCAGCCCAGGAGGGGCCCCAGGAAAACCCGGGGCGCCCAGGGAAGCCTGGGCCGGCAGGGGTCCTGCCCGCCGGCTGCCCGCCGGGAGCGACCGGGACCCCTCCCGAGCGGAGCAGGCAGGGGAACCCCTGCAGCCCCCTGGCCTGGCACCCAGCCGTGCCGGCCTGCGGGGTCCTGGGGAGCTCCAGCTCCAGCTCCGCAGGACGCTGGTAGAGCTGGGCTGGGCAGATAAACCAGGCCAGCGAAGGCCTTCCTTACCCCGGTGGACATCCATCCCTCTCTGCAAATGCTCTTCCATCAGCCCCAGCAGCTTACTGCATTTAACTCTCAGCTTGTTTCTAATTGATTTAGATCTTAGCTACACAGGGAAGGTTTTCCAGTATATTTCCACTCTGACTTTGAAGTGTTCATTGCAAATATATGTATTTTGGAAGACGGGGAGGCGATCGGATCTCTGGAGATGGGCTAAGAGCAAAAGCAGGCATAGACCTGAGCGAGAGGACAAGTGCCAGTCACAGTCGCCGAGTGCCAGGAGAAGGGCGGCCCACCAGCTGCTGACAGGGTGGCCGTAAGTCCCCTGTTGCATCTGATGCCCTGGGTGGCACCAGGACCATGTGAACCCCGCCTGTAGTGTCCATGGCAAATGGAGACACCGAACCAGCGGCCAGGCTTGGCTCACGTGTCCTGTGGCGAGCGCGGGCTGGTTTATGCAGGCAGGTGGAGGGCCTGTGTGAAGGGGGCAGAGCTCTGGGTTAGAGAGGTGCAACGTGGTAAAGAGTTTGGCTGTGGGATCGTTCTCCCAGTCCAGGAAAAAAACAGCGATCTCCAGAAGGGCTGAAAGAGCAGGGAAATGAAGCAGCCAAAGCAACCTGCCTCCAAGAAGGGACGGAGACCTTGCAACTCAAGCCGAGTGGAGAGCACTGTGAGGTGTGAGAGGGGAAGCCAACACGGCAACAAAACCCAGATCTTTCCCGCTGGGCAGAGAAGCGCCAGCTCTCACTCAGTGTCAGGGCAGTCTCTTGCAGGCTGTCTGTCCATGGAGGCACCCGGGGGTTGGCCACAGGGGTACCCCCATAGGAGAGAGGTGCTGGAGGCAGCTACCAAGCAGTAGGGCTAAAGACAAGATGATTCATCCCTCGGATGGAATCATAAAACCCCTGAGTCTTCACTAGAGGCTAGGACAGGAGGTGACAACATTCGCGTGGGAAGCAGTAAAGAGCTGCTTTAACAAGACACACAAAAATAAGCAACCAGAGCAAGAGCAGATACTTACGTGCTTCTCTAAAACACGATGCTGGAACCAGGGTGCCAGAGTTCGCATGTGGATGCAGCTGTGATCAGAGGCAAAATGGAAGGAAACCGAAGAGGGGTACACCAGGATTCCCAGGCAGATAGCTGCTCCCGGGGAAGCAGGGGAAGTTTGTCAGCAAGGGACAGCAAGCAGCGGCTGTGATGGGGAAAGGCTGGCAGTGGCCCGGGGACCACGCTGAGAGCTTCGAACTGCTCCAAAAAAGCCTCGTGGCCCCCGGAGCCTGGCCACAGAGCGGAGGGCGAGAGGTGGCTGGAACTGATGGGCATCCTTCAGGAAAGCAATTGAAAATACCTAACTGGGAACAGCTTCTGAGTGAAGGCTCACAGGGTGCTGAAGGGTACTTTAGCATCACAAAAAGGCCTAATGTGAGCAAGGTGCTGGAAGGTGACATCGGAGTGGAGAAGCAAGAAATTGGGTGTGCCAAGTAGGAAAACAAAGGAATGAACATACAGAGTCAATCCAGGTAACCATTTGTCAAAATACAAAATGGAGGGGATGGAGCTAAGCAATGGTGACAACGTCCTTTGGGGTGCGGGCTGGGCCTCTGAGAAAATGGTGCCTATTGAAAAAAAAAAAACTTAATTTCAAACGCAGCCACATGCGGCATTAGGCACCTGATGGGACAGAGAGCGGGTGCTGCTACTTCTACTGGCAGCAGCTCGGAGGAGGAGTGAAAGGACCCTCATGGAAAACAGTGGGATACGGGGCGCTTGGTGCAAAGCTGTGGCAGCACACGTGATTGACCACCTCGACGGACCTGGAGGGGAAGGCAGTAGCTGGTAACGCGTGCGGTCCTGGCAGACCTGGGCTCAAAAGGATTTTGAAAATGGAGGCTTGTGGCGTTGAGTCTGGAGCACGTAAATCCTGGAGGTTCTGCAGGGCAGGGAGCCGCCCCAGCCCTTCCCCAGGTGAGGTACCCGAGTGGCGGAGCAGGGACCAGCAGCCCAGGCACTGGTGATGTGGCCCTGTCCCCGGGGAGGGGACAGCCCGGGGAACGGCGCCCTGTGCCAGAGCCACTGGGGGTCAGTGCAGACCCAGGCAGCCTGCTCAGGACAAAGCCACCCCTGTCCCCTTCTCATGGTGGGGGGTGTGTGACCGACAGCATCCACCTGTCCCACCCAGGCCCCAGGGCCAGAGCCCCCGTCCCATCCCGTCCCGAGCCCCCCCCATACACCCTCCAGCCCCAGCCGGAGCACCCCCAGCACCACGGGGTGAGCTCCTCTCAGCCCCGCATTGCCCAGGGCACAGCCAAATGCTGGGCCTGGTGGCCAAGAACAGCACCCTTTCCCACCGCTCTGGGCTGGGGCTGCTGGCAGCAGGGGCCTGCAGGTTGCGGTCACAAGGAACAAAACACGGCTTTGTACTACAAAAGGCGCTCTTACAGCTAAAACCGGGGCGGTTTGAGAGGGACATCTGTATTGAAGAGAAATGCTCTGCTCCTGGGCAGCTGCCATGTCTTGCTGCACCTCAACCTTGTCCAGGGTGCAATGGCTAGGGTGACACATGGCTTTTCCAGGAACAGGGTGGCTGAGAAAAGGGCTGGCCCAAAGGGACCAGGTGCCCTGCATGGGCTTGACCAACATACGGGGGCACACAGTGGCGCCTTGTCTGCCGAGGACAAAGATGCCGGCTGCTACGAGGTCTCTAAACAGCGCTGAAGTGCTGGGGAGAAGCTGGTGGGCATGGTCCATTTGGATAGCAGTGACACAGGGGAAAAAAAAAAAAAGGAGGCACGTTTCAAGCTGATTGCCTGGACGCTAAAGAGCAAGGATTCTTTGGGTGCTTTCCCTGATGTGCTCGAAGATCATATCCACAATGAAGCAAATCTCAGCCGGTGCTTTGGCACACAGAAAGGTCTTGGCTTAAGAAGAGGTGGGGAAGCAGCTGAATGAGATGACGACTCTACCAGGCTCTGTTTAAGCTGAAACATAACCAGGCTTTGGTACTTGTAATGGAAAACACAGGAAAATTTTGACCCCAAAGACAGGGAAAAGCCACCGTGTGTAGAAAAGCACAGCCCTGGGTAGCTCATGCTGTAGGCACAAAGTCAATATAACAATGAAGGTAGGAAAAAATGAAGAGCAGGCTGTGTAGCCAAGCCCCCAAATAAACAAGACACATTGAAACAGCCTGAGAACAAATGCATAAATTCATCTGTATAAAAGCCAGAAGGCCAAAACAAACAAGTGAGCTGCGCTAAGGGTAGAGGTACTCAAAGGGAACAAGCTGCAGGGAGAGAGCCAGAGAAATCCACCTCAATCACATTGAACATCCCTCCGGGGGAAATGCAGGAAAAGGAGGAAACTCGTCAGCAAGAAACTGCAAGTGGTGGCTGCGATGGGGAAAGGCCATTTGTGACCTGGGTACCATGGCGAGAGCTTCAACAGCTCTGACAAAGCATCACAGATGGCAAAGCGTGGCACAGCCACAGAGCGGGGTAGAGGTGGCTGGAAGTGCTGGGCGTCCTTCAGGAAGGCAGGGGAGAAGCAGCCCTCCCAGGCCAGAGAGGTGGCCCGGGAGAGCTGCAGGACTGCTAGCCCGTGGGGGCTGCCTGGAAGGCTACGTTCAGGGGCTGTCACTTCACCAGGCTGCCTTGGGCCGAGCAGAGCGGTACCTCCGGCCTCCTGGGAGTGAGAGGGCATCCCCGACAGCCCGGAGCACTCAATGCTATTAAAGCACCGCACAAATAGTTGGGAAAGGTGACAAAGCCTGGAAGGCAAATGGATGAAAGCTAACAGCTGGGGAGGCACTGTTTTGGGTTTTCTAGGGACAAATCAAGCCCCCAGATAAAGCAGGGTCCTCTGGAGCCGTCAGCTTCTTTGGGGGAAAGGCAATGATGATGCCCAGCCGAGATCAAACCACGATGGGGGGAAATGCTGAGATAAGGCCAGGCCAGCACGACCATCACATGACTCTCGCCTGCTGCAAAACAAGGTTTTCACGTTCAGCTGCAGAACCCTATGAAAATGCAGCTCATCCTTGATCCAGTCGGACTTCCACAAAAGCCTCTGCTAAGATCCCTTAGCAAATGCTCTTAGAGAACCAAGGCTGTCAAGGATGAAAGGAAAGGTCCTCTCATGCATTAACGACTTGCTTAAAGGAAGGAAAACGCATCGAAGCAGCGAGCAAACTGTTTTGCGAGCAAGACAGGAGGTTGGGGCAACTCTGTTCTGTTCACCAGATGCAGAAATGGGCTAGGAAAGGGGGCAGAGAGCAAGGTGGAAAAGTTTGATGGTGGTTTGGATTATTCACGTAGTCAAACTGAAAGCTGATGTGCATACCCATGTGTTACTGAGAGACCTGAAGCTCAACAGCAGATGAAATACAGAACTGACAAATGCAAGTGAAAAAGAAGAGGTCCAAGGGACAGGCTATAAATCAGACATCAGGATTCAGGAAAGTGACCCTGAAATGTTTACTGGTAACATTCTGAAAACACCAGTGCTGTGCTCAAGATCCACAGTAGAACCTGTGGGTGTTTTATACTGCTTTGCAAGTTTGTGCTGCTCCTGCTTCTCAAATCCTAATCCCTCCACTGGCACGAGCCCCATTTTACAGTCTGCCTGGAATAACACTGCATCAATGGAAAACTCTGTCACTGGTGGGTATATTGAACAGCTCAGGTCCTGGCATGGTCCCTGTAGAAGCTGGGGGCTTCTCTTTATTTTGTGGTTTGGCCATTGTTGATTCGGCCACTTCTTTCAGGTAGTTTTAAGCAAGGAGCACTGCAGCTCCCGGTTCATCTCCCGCCGCCTTTCAGGATCCCACAGCCAGCATCACGCTGCTCTGATGATTTGGTACCGTTCCTTTTCCATTTTTCCAAAGGCAGCACCATTTCGGACAGATCCTCGGCTAAGGCCCTGCTAAAGGCGAGGCCCGGTGGGGGATCCTTCCCGCTTTCTGCTGGGACAGCGCCACAGCAACGCGTTTGTTCAGCTCCGCCGCCACGGGCTTGCCCTAGGCCCCATGCACCGTGCTGGACCTGGGGGTGCTCTGGTGGGGCCCTGAGCCCGGGGGTTCTGAGGAAGGCATCAGTTTCAGCTCTCAGATTCCTTTTGCAAGGCTTGTCTTGCTTTTAGCTTCAGTAAGGCCCGCCGGCCTTATCTTCCCCAGGCCGGCACCCCGAAGGTTGTTTGCTCCTCACGTCCACCCGCTGACCTGCCCTGCTCCCGCTTCCAGCCACCCCTTCAACCCCGTCCCCACGGGTGGGCCCAGGCAACCCCCCCCCCCCCCCCCCAGCAACCGAAAGCTCGTCACGGCCCCGGGGGCTCTGGCGGGGCTCTCCCCGCCGCCCCCTCACCCGCCGCCAGGCGCAGCTCCTGCACGGCCGGGCTATGAACCGGCCCCCGGGGACACCCCCTCGGCCACCCGGGGGACCGGCCGCTGCGGCGGGGCAGGGCAGGGCAGGGCAGGGCAGGGCAGGGCAGGGCGGGGCGGGGCGGGGCGGGGCGGGGCAGGGCGGGGCAGGGCGGGGCAGGGCGGGGCAGGGCGGGGCAGGGCGGGGCAGGGCGGGACAGGGCGGGGCAGGGCCCGGCCGCTCGGCTCCCCGCTGCCATGGCAACCCCGCCAGGAGGCCGCGGCCCCGGGGCGGGAGGGCGCGCGCCCGGCCACACCCCTCCGCTCGCTCGCTGCTGTCTTTTAAAGGGATGGCGGCACGCCCCACCCCCCCCCCCAGCCAGAGCAGCGACGCTGTTCCCATTGGCTGGCCCCTCCCAGGCGCCCGCGTCCTTCTCCCTCTTCGATTGGCTGTCGGCCGCTCCGGCCTCCTCCTTCGCCGTTCCGATTGGCTGCTTGCCAAAGTCGCCATCCTCGCCCTTTCCCCGCTCCGATTGGCTCGTCTCCCGCCGCAGGCCGCGCCCTAGCCGCGCTCTGATTGGCCACGGGTCCTCTCCCCTCCTCCCCCCCGCCGCGCCCTGCCACGCTCCGGTTGGCGGCCGCCAGGCTCCCGGGCCCGCCCCGCCGCGCGAGCGAGCGGGCGCGCGCGCCGAGGCGGAGGCCGGCGCTGAGGCGAGGGGCTGGGGCCGCCCCCCAGCGCCAGTGTCGGCGGCGGCGGCGGGATGGCGGCGGCGGCGGCCGGCGCGTTGGGCTCGGGCCCCGCCGCGGGGCCCCCGGCGGTGGCCGGCGGGGCGGCGGCGGCGGCGATGGCGGTGGCCGGCCCCGGGCCGGTCCCGGTGCCCATGAACCTCTTCGCGACGTGGGAGATCGACCGTTCGGCGCCGAGCTGCGTGCCCAGGTGAGCCGCGCCGCCCAGGGCCTCGCCGGGGGCCGCCCCGCTCCGCTGCGGGGGCCTTGGTGAGCCCGGGGCCGGGGATGGCACGGGCGGGGGGAGGCGGTCCCCGGGCCCCCCCCCCCCCCCCCCCCCTCCGGCGCCTCCGGGATCGGCGGCCCCTGCAGCATCCCTGCCCCGCCGGGCCGAGCCGGGCCTGGGGCCTCGCCCCCTCGGCGGCGGCTGGGCCTCGCCCCATCCAGGGGCGGGATGCGCGGCGAACGGCGGCTGCCGCGGCCGCCGTGCCCCCAGCGTGCCCTGCCGTCCGCTGCGCTTCCAGCGGGAGCGGCGGCAGCACCGGGGACCGGCGGGGCCGGGTGTGCCGGCACCGGACCGCCGCTGCGTTGACTGCATGTTGCGGCCTCTGGCTAGTGTCGGCCGTGGGGGAGCTCAGCGGGGTATGTCATCGCGGCCGTGCTCCTTCTGAAGGCTGCCCCCTCCCCCCTGAAGTGAACGATGGCCTTACGGACGGTCCCCCGAAGCCAGGCAGTGGCCACCTGGCACCCGTGGGGTTACCTGTGTCATCTGCACTCCAGACCGGAGGTAACGGCAAAAAGGATTCACTGTGCTGCCAGCTGAGCTCACGGCTGTGTCTCTGGCAGAGCTGGCAGACAAGCTGAATGGTGTAAATGTCGTTGCTGGCTGTATGGTTAAGGGTATGTCCAGGCTAGATGTCCTTATGGGAAGAATGCAAAGACCTGTCGTGGAGCCAGGAGGTTCTGAATGTGTGAATGAGCTAGGTGTCTTTTGGCCCACTCATCTTAGACATGGATCAGGAGGTCTTCTCGTGAGAGTTAAGGGGCAGATTCAGAAAGTCGCTCCGGATCCATGTATCTCTGGGCTGTGGTACATTGTCTGCAAGTGATGTATTCAAGTGCTGCACAAAAACTAGAGGCATAAAATTCAAGAGGGGAAAAACAATTGTTCCTGCAGGGCAGGAGAACAGCAGCCTTTGTGAAAGGGCTTCAGATGGTTGATACGTTTGTAGGGAGAAACTCAGTGATTGAGTGGCCAGATGAGTTCGAGTAGAAATGTTCCGAAATACTCCGAGCTAGCAGAGAAAGCCTGTGTGATTGCGGTGCCCGAGGAGGTCCTGGGCTGAGCAGGCAGCAAACGGGAAGGAGTTTGCAACGTGTGTCTGTGAAGAGCCAATGCACCTTTTGATGACACATGCTGAGGCTCTTGTGTGGAGCAGGAAGCAGTGTCATTCTATAGCTTTAAAGTGACTTGAGGTATTGTTTATTTGTGGGTAGGTTACTCCCAAGCTGGAATTTGGAGAGCAGGGCAGAATTACCAGGCTGGCTTCCTGCGGAAAGAATCAAAGTTGCAGATACAGAGCACAGAACTGTACAGGTGAAGCACGTGTATGTACGTAGTCTTCACAAATGGAAATGCTGCAAGAGCTAGAGAGAGGAGTAACTGCTTTGGGCAAACCAAAGACAGAATGACTGGGAATAGTGAGACTGAGTTTAGAAGTGGGTTACATGGGTGGCGGGATGGCAGTGGGTGAGCAGCGATGGTGTGTCATCGGTTTGAAAGCTGTTTGAAGAACTGCTCTTTGGCCCGATGAATCCTGTGCCTTTTCACAAGGACGGTTTCCATGAGCGTTGTGTAGATGCCTGTTCTAATGCACGAGCTTCTTTGTGTGCTGATAGCCATGGGGGGCAGCCATCTGACACACCAGCTTGGAGGAAACTTCTGTAAAATTAATCTGAAATTTCATCTCTGGAATGTCTTCAGATGCAACGTTTGTTAGGATGGGAAGAAGCTGACAGAAGCTTCAGATGCCACGGGTCTAACATGGTGTGCTGCTATGCCTGCAGAGTCAGCAGGTGTCTGGAGAAGTCCTGTCAGGCCAGTGACCAGTGTGGGACTGGTGCTTTTGTGTTTTCTAGTCTTCAGCTAGCCCAAGCTTTCCTGAGTGAGCGGGTTACAGGTGGGCACCTATCGGGCAGGTATTTGTGTTCACTGAAACTAAAGGGAGATCAAGCCCCAAATCTGAGCTGGGTTAATGGTGTATCTGTGCACTGTGCTTACTTATTGCTTGCCCGTGTTTTTCCTCTACTGATCTGCTTGTTTAATGTTTTAGTCTTGACTTATGTTCTTCAAGGTAGAAACTCTGCTGTATTGTCCCAGTGCCCAGCACGGGTGGTCTCTGGTCTTATTGTGCTTTGAGGGTGCTAGCGGTGGCAAAATAATATCCATTCAAGGGCAGTAATCCTTCTCCCTTGGGCCTCTCTGTCTCTTACGCTTGTGTAGTCTCAATTCTTCCAGCCCTATGCGTATCTAGGGAAAGGAGAACTTTGCACTGATTTTAATGCTTGCTTTTTCTAGACTCTGTATCATCAGCCTTTGCTGCCCCTGTGCTCCTTTTTAGGTGTTTCATTTTCTGAAAATGCAGCTCCGGCTGCTGCAGGAGCGGGACTGGGCTAGATCAACCTTTGAGGGGTTGCTCTGTGTTTGGCCGTTCATGCAGGACAGTTGAGAGGTTTTGTCCAGGCCTTCAAGGTTTCAGAGATGCAGCCTGGGCCAGCAAAAATCGGCAGCGTGAAGTATAAGCCCCAATGTACTGAACAGTTCAGTAGTATGACTGTAAGACTTCTGATGCCCTGTAGGAGGATCTTGGCTTTCTAAGATGAACCGTTGCCCATAATGGAAGTCTTTCCTGCTGAATCAGGAATGCGCCACTGAACTAAGACCACATTTAGTTTTCAAAGTTGCCTTGCTCTCAGAATGGAGGTTATCATCCCTCCTGCTGGGGTCTTTCTCTTTTCAGGGCCAAGTTGAGAGAGATCTGTGAACTCTTAATGCCCTTCCTATGAACTGAGTAAGCATAGCCCAGACCCAGCTGCCTGTGGCTCAAGTGGCTCTCGGGGGAGGCAGAGCTGAATTTTCTGGGCAGTGAGCTATTATGCAGGGAGGCAGAAGGAAGTAAACACCTGGAAACCAAGGAAAAGGCTCTTTGCATCTTCAGTGAGGCTACCCGCTGGGATAGGCATTATCGGCTTCCCGTCGTGGTGCCTTAGAAGGAAAGCAATCCTGGTTGATTCATGCTGCAGGGTGTCAAGAGTGCTTTTGCTAAAATAGTCAATCAATCACCCTTAACTTCCACTCATAGTTATCTTAGTAAATTCTTCGTAGTGGTGTTCTGAGGCAGGATAAAGTGTCTTTATTGTGATACCAGGCAAATAAGTACCCTTAAGGGTTGTAGCAGGTTGTCACTGTATGGAGACTGCAAGAAACGAACTAGAGCTTTGCCACAGTAAAATGTCTGTCTGCATCAAGGTAGTGTCTTACTGCGTTCTCATTGTTTTGTATGCTGATCAGGCAGTACATTTGGAAAAAATGTGTGAAAGGACTTTGTGCAAACATGCTTGGGGTCTTGTTCTTTCCAAGTAGTGGTATTTTTCAACCCCTGTTAATAGGACTGCTCTTCCTTTTTCTCCTTTTAATATCTGAGAGCCCATAAATGCAAGTTCCTAATTAGGAAACAAGATAAGATTGTGTGATTGTGTTCACTCTTACTCTTTTTCCATGACACAGCTGTTGTGTGCAGTGTTATGTGGATGTTGTTTCAGTGATAAGTCATCACATTTCTAGTTAGAGGTGAGCGATACCAGTTGTATTTTGGCTAATGCGTCAGTATTGTTGAGGTCAGATTGCAAAGGTAGATTCTACCTGTACAAATTACACTGTGAATGGCACTGCAAGGATTCAAATACACTGCGTTTCGTCCAGAGTACCTCGTATCTCGGTACAATGCGCGAGATCAAAAACATTCCAAGTCTTGCTGCCACCCACACAGTGTGCTTGAACACAGTGTCTCCTGCTTGCGGTAGTTAGAAAAGCATTGACTTAGGGAAATGCACGTGGTTTGGGCTCACTTTGTGAGACTGTGTATGTGCACCTTCAGGACATGACGTTTCAGAAGATGCTCTGAACTCTCTATCATTAAAACTTCCAAATGTGTGTTTTGGAAAGTTATAGCCTAATGAATGTCTTCCTGGAAGGAGAGCTGTTATTGCAAGTACAACTGGAAATATCCCATAAGTGCCAACTGCGGTGATCCTTTGAAGTGCCATGAGGTGAATATTTTCGTCAAAAAGGACTTGGGGATGCTGGTTGACAGCTGGCTGAACATGAGCCAGCAGTGTGCCCAGGTGGCCGAGAGGGCCAATGGCATCCTGGCTTGTATCAGGAATAGTGTGGCCAGCAGGACCAGGGAGGTGATCGTCCCCCTGTACTCGGCACTGGTGAGGCTGCACCTCGAGTCCTGTGTTCAGTTTTGGGCCCCTCACTGCAAGAAGGACATCGAGGTGCTGGAGCGTGTCCAGAGGAGGGCAACGAAGCTGGTGAAGGGTCTGGAGCACAAGTCTGGTGAGGAGCGGCTGAGGGAGCTGGGGTTGTTTAGCCTGGAGAAGAGGAGGCTGAGGGGAGACCTTATTGCTCTCTACAACTACCTGAAAGGAGGCTGTAGCGAGGTGGGGGTCGGTCTCTTCTCCCAGGCAGCAAGCAACAGGATGAGAGGAAATGGCCTCAAGTTGTGCCAGGGGAGATTTAGATTAGATATTAGGAAAAATTTCTTCAGGGAGAGAGTGGTGAGGCACTGGAACAGGCTGCCCAGGGAAGTGGTGCAATCGCAGTCCCTGGAAGTGTTGAAAGAACATGTGGATGTGATGCTTAGGGACATGGTTTAGTGGTGGACTTGGCAGTGTTAGGTTAACGGTTGGACTCGATGATCTTAAGGGTCTTTTCCAACCTTAATGATTAAAAAAAAAAATTCAAAAATAGAAGGCAACCTCAAAAGATTCAAAAGATTACTTTTTTTTTTTTTTTTGAGTGTCTCTGCAGCCCTGTTGTCCTGTTTGGGCAGACAGCACGTATGACCTGACACCTCACGGAGAGTAGGGTAAGACTTCATTTGTGCAGCTTGGTTGCACGCTTTCCTTTGCCTGAGGTCTGGAAGGCCTCGCGGTGAGCAGTGCATGTCGTACGGCACGGAGGAGCGCGCTCGCCTCTGGCCCAGCTGCGTTCGGCTGGGTTGGCAGCACCTCGCGGCCCCACGAAGAGGGCTGCTCTGCCAGCTGTGGACTCAGGGCACTGTTTCCTCTCTGCAAGTAGTATTGCCTGTCTTTTCTACAACGCCCAAGAGTTTCCTTTTCTGATTTGGTGATGAAGAGCCTCTGAACTGGGTGTTCCTTTAAGAAACACTTATTCCAGCTGGAATAACATGTATTTATCTGCCTGAGATGTTCTTGAGTGGTTTCCTGGGTAAATCAGGCATTTGCACGGTAAACTTCCAACCTCAGCAAAATCTGCTCTGTTTGGGTAAGCTACAGAGTTGCACCTCTGGGAATGTTAAATGATTCCAGATTGTTCCCTCCAAAGATACTACGATGCCGTGACAAACCCGAGGAGCTCCAGAGAGCCACTGCTTGGGAGGGGCCACAGTTTCTTGTAAGGAAACAGTCTCTTACAACTGGTTATATTTGCTGTGTTTGAATTATGATTTCCTTTTAGTCCTATATAGAAAACAAAATGTTCTAAACAACCGTCGGATTGCTTATTATTCTTAATATTGTGGGCTTGGCTACAAGCCTGCAACATAATGTGTCTGATGTGCTGTCCACTATCCGTTGCTCTCTGTGGCTCGCTGTCGCAGAGGAGCACGTTTGGGATTTCTCCTCTGGCAGTGTTATGTTTCCCTTCTGAGCGTAGGATAATTGAGTTGGTGTCTGTTATTCCTTCTTTCTGCTCGTTAGTGGAACTCGGGACAAGTGTCCCCTGCCAGTATGATTGATGGGGGGGGGTGTGTGTGTGTGCTCCTTTCAGAATATTAATAGTGATTTTCCTGAAGGCTTAATTTTATTTGAAGTACCTGCCTCCTAGCCTTGCTCTCCAGTGTTTCATTCATTAGCTAGGCTGTGTCAGCTCGGTTGTCTGATGGCTTATCAAAAGTATTGCATTGTTCTTATTGTGCTAGTATGCTATGAGCGCTCATTCTGCTTCTCTGGCGTAGTCAGTTACTTGTGATTGATTACTGACAGCCATGTAGCATGCGTAGAGTGCACCCCCCTCTGGGATGGAGATCCCCTGACCTTTATCCTGTCAGAAGAATAAATTGCTGAGCACCAGTATCTTACGGGGTTCCTGTAGCAGATGCATTCTTCGATAAAGTCTGTGCTGATGCTTTTGTGTAATCGTTTGTAACGTGGAATGAGTCTAGGTTGAACGTGTGTCTCCAGTCAACTTCAGAAGAAGTTATTTCCAAAAAAAGAGCCAGAGGTGAGAAACATACTGCATTTTATAGCATGCCAGATGAGCATCTGGGCAAGGCTATTTTCTGAATACCTTGTGTTCTTACCTGGTCCAAGCTTTCAGCATCCCAGCTGATGGGGAAGCTGTGCTTCTGTTCTGTTTTGTTTTGTTTTGTTTTGTTTTTTTAACTACAACAAAACTGGTGGACACTGTTTTGGGAAACAAGAAGTGAGAGTGTCTTACTCCTCTGTGCGGGATGTGGCAGCAGGAACCTGTCTCTGCCTCCTGGGAAGCAGACAGCTTAAGTGATATTGCTCATGTCGTTAGAAGTCTCTTAAATAAATGAGGCTTTGTTTGGATACTTCGATATACTCATTGCAGTGGACCCAAAGGAGAGATGCAGTATTTCAGGTACCTTAACACATTGCAACTGTGGTTACAGAGACCACTCCCTGCTCTGCAGCGTGATTCAGCCTCTGTGCATACAGCCCAAAATTACACTGGCTTTTTCTGCAGGCCTGTTGCAATGCCATCTCCTTTATAATTTACTGCCCACGGTCATCTCTCATGCTCTTTCTGTTTCTCCTGTCTCAGTGAGGGATTCTGCTTAGTAAATGAAAACTCCTGTTGTATTTTGGCTGCTATTCTAGTTTTTCTAGGTTCTCCTTATTGTCCTACTCATCCTGATTTTTACACTTCCACTGTAAATCCTTTGTATCATGCTTCTTATTCTTCAGTGCGAGCATATCTTAAGTATCATGAGATCCAAAGCCAGTGCATGTGGGACCATCTCCTGGACAAAAAATGTTCGGGTTCCATGCCCATCTGTGTATTTTTAACTGTTTTTCTGTGCATATGATAACTAAATTCTCATCAGCATAGGCAGTTTGGGATGATAGCAGAACTCATGTCTTCGGTTCCATTTTCCAAAACTGAAAAACGCTAACAATTAGCTGCTGTGCTGTTACAATGGTAGCAGGGTTTGAATAAGAGTAACTCCCTTCTAAAGGGTTCTGCTACTCTTTTCCTGTTCTTTAATACCTTTTCTCTACCAGGGGGAGATCGTGTTCATCCAAAGTCTCTCATTGATTCTTCTGCTGTCTGATTTTCAGTAAGAGTTGAAGTAGTGTCTCTGAATCTGTATTATTTAGATTTTTTTTTTAGCTTTGCATTATTTATATATTTTTAAAAGATCTTCCTTGTATTTTTTCTGCATTTTCCTCTGTGTTCCTTCAGCTATCTTCTAGTAGTCCATTTATTTTCTACCTTATCAATGCATCCACTTTCTTCTCATTGCTCCTTTCCCTCAAAAGCCCTGCACGCACCTGCTGATAATTTTGGCACCGTTCTCACATTTTTTTCTTTGCTTCTGTCTTGCCTTGCACACCTGTCAGTGAGTAATCTGTAGTTCTGAATCTTAATTTTTCTCTTTTCAAAGTAGTTTGCTTTTTTCCTCAGAATTTAGAGACTATTCCTTGTGAAGCTGCAGTGGCCACATCTTGTTCTTGTATGGCTTGTATTTTTCAGCTGGACTATGTTCCTGATGTGCTTGGCTTGTTTTTTAATGGCTTTTAGATTTTTTCACTGTTAATGAATATCAGCTTTTTTCTTTTGTTAGACTTTCTGAATTTTCTTGTGTGTGCATCCCTGAAATACAGTCCCATAAGTTGATATTTCTTTCAGTCCTCTCATACCTTATGCTTGAGGCTGCTTGCTCTGAGTATTCCTTCCTTTCTTTTGTGCTCCTTTGTTAGAAGCAGACTCGGGATGTCCATTTGGATTTCACAGCATACTGTATATATGAATAATTTACTCATTTTTTCCTTGATGTTTGTCAAGTCCCTTGACTTCTCAAGCTTTTTCTCTGCCTATTATGTTCCTTAATCTCCAGTCAGGCAAAAGGACAACATTCTCGTTACTCTGCATTTACACTTTGTTCATCTCACCTGTGTGTTGATGAAATGTTCATACTTGTTTGGGGGTAACTTTATCTGTTGCAGTACTGATTTGTGGAAGCGTGGACAAGTCACCCTTATTTCGGGGACCTGCTCCACCCACAAGGATCTGAGCAGAGAACTGCATTGTACAGGCTCTGGTTATTAACAGCTTGTGTTGCAAGTGGATGAAAAGCCTACGCACAAATTTACCAGTTTTGGTGAGAATCGTTCTTTTGAGTGAAGAATCTTAACTGTGCAACTCTAGAATTAAACTTTTTTTTTTTAATGTAAAATTTTTTTCTTACAGTTATGCAGGAGCCTCAAAAATGGATGCCCCTGCTGGTTTGACACTGTCTCTTCCACGGGCCTGTATCACTGCTATTGTGTCGCTTCAGGCCCTCCCCTGTGCTGTCTTCCCAGATGTCTCTTACCATGGTACCATGTTCCTGAGCCGGCAGGTAGTCAGATCTAAGGTGCTTGCCAGCTCAAGATAACAGCGAAGGAAACAGATGGGATGTTTGATGGGTTTGCTACTTCAAGAAGTAGCAAGCTGTAATGAAACCTTAACTCTGCATTCATCGTTAGTAGGAAAGTTGTTAGACTATGCATTACAGAAGCTGCTGTATGGCACACGTTCCCCTTTTGTCAGTGTGCGTGGAGATCTCTACCAGGACAGTCTGGACGATGGAGGGTGCCCTGTGTTTTAAGTCGCTGTAGCAGGGTTTGCCAGACAGGTGTCTATTGGCACTTGAACAAATGCCTGCAGCAGAGAACTGGAGGAGGTTGGTGTGGATCAGTGAACTAACCTTGACCTCGTTTCACTGCTTTTCCCAGCTTGGCTGCACTGGCCCATCTCCAGCGGACTTGGAGGTGTACCCCAGCAAGCTCTGCCAGGCGAGGAGTGTTAGGATGTAGCCTGTCCTGCATCCCCATTAGCACTTTCAAACTCGGTTGAAAGGTCCCTGTCACTGTGTCTTACGCACTTGTTCTTTTCCTCCTGTAGACAAGGCTGCAAGTGGTGTTTTTGTAATCAGTCACTGCTTTGTGGTGGTTAATTCATTAACACATTTTATTTTAGCCTGGAGACACAGTGAGCGAGCTGTTTAGCAACAGGTATGGTGGCAGACTGCTAGTGCTGTGGCTCCGTGGAGGTGTGGTGCATTTGCACCTTGCCATGCAGTTGACTGCTGCTCTCAGCTAAGCTGGCAGCGCAGCGTCTTTTGTTAAAGCAGCCTTGGATTTGGGGACAGCTGGTGCAGCAATTCTGCTGCGTATGTAGGCAGAAAAGTTCAAAATCTGTTACATTTGTGAAATAAGTTCTGTGACATGATCCATGCTAATGCTGATGCCTACTTTCAGCATGGCTAAAATGAGAGAAGATCAATCTCCTGCTGCAGACTTGCACTTTTTTTCTTTCTGCCCTGGGGTTGCTTTTGGGCAGAGCCCAAGTGAGCAGCTGGAAGTTCAGACGCAGTAATCTTAAGTAAAGCAATGACCAGTTAAAGAAGTGGTTAATTCCCAAGTAACGTACCCTTTCTGTTGCCTATAAAAAATAATTTTTAAAAGTTTGCTGCAGCATGTAGCCTTACGACTGACCTATGGATTGTTTAGTAAGCTCTTTCTAACATTTCTAGGGAGGCTGTTATGCAGCAGCAATGAATTTGGTCACATGCTTTTTGTTAAACAAGTAACTTGTTTGAAAATAGAGCAGAAAGATGACCTTGCGGTTTGGACACTGAAGTGAGGCTTAGATTCAGATCCAGGATCTGAAGTTGCTTGCACTTCTTCTAGTTCAAATAACCCTTTCCCTGCCTGAAGCCATAGCTATGACTCACGTTCCCGTTCTCCCCACTTTCTTCCCAGCTGCTTGTTTCCATGCTGCAGTGTTGCCATTTCCTTGCGTGTGCTAGGGCGACCGTGCAGTTGTATTGTAAAGCAGAAGTGGTCTTGAGGTGTGGCAGGGTTGCTCCCAAAGCCAGTGTCCTGCAACGCGGTGCCAGTACTCACAAAGGAAGAAATTTGTCCTTCTGGGGAAAAAACAGACCCTTACAAGACTGCCCATACGCTCTGGTGTATTTCCCTGAGCTGGAAAGACAAAGCTGAAGCTAGAGGAAATGGCTGGGGATTCTTCCCTGGCTTCCACAGGCTGGAGAGCTGGGCTAGGAAGCCTGAGGGTCCTCAGAAAGGGGCAACTGGAGGGAAACCATCTGAGAGCCAGGTCACCAGCAGAGTTTTCCTTGCTGTCTAATCTGGATGCTGCCAGCTGGGAATCCTCTGAACAGGCTCAGAGGACTGTCGGAACTGGTGGAGGCTGGAGGAAGGTTTGGGGAGCAGTATGTGGAAATCAGTTGGGATTTTTTAGACTTTCTGCTGAGGTTTTAAGGGCTCTTTGTGCTGAGGAAAGACGTTGCTTCTGGTAGGGGCAATTAATACCTGCATAGCTTGCAGTGGAGCATGAGAGAGGCTAATGGCTGTGTGACTGAGTAGCATGCTGTGCATGCTGGGACAGGCTGTCTGGGCAGATCCTAATGCTTCCTCAGGAGATGCTTCTTGACAGTGTGCTTATTATCTGGAAATCAGCTCGTGTGACAGGAGGCGCCAGGAGGATATGGCAGAGTCTCGTGTCCTGTTGTGGTAGGTGCTGCATGAGGTGCTATAACGAAACGCTGCCTATTCTATGGGGGGTTTACTCCATGCTTTGGTTAGACATGGGTAAGGGGGAAGCAGAGGTGAAGTGATTCATCCAACAGTTAAAAAGTGGCAGAGACGGATTAAATCTCTCCTCTCTGCCTGGAACCAGATCTTAACTCTAAATTGCTTCCTTCTGTAAAAGCAGTGAAGTCTCGCTGTAGCAGAGCGTGGGGGATGTGCTTATATCACTGCAACTCTCCTGTGCACATGGTGGGGCAGCAATTGTTTGGTATGGTTTGTCCTCAATTAATTTTCCTTCCCCCCCCCCCCCCCCCCAAACGTTTGGGTATTGTGAACAACACAGCAAATGAGTGGTAGCCTCACCCAGGAAACTACTAAGAAAATACACAATGTCTGTCCAACTCTCTCAACTTCTAATCTATTTGCCCAATTTTGTCCTGGCTTGTTAAGGGCAACTGCCTCAAAGAACCATGTTTCATAGAAATCAGTGGTTAGAGGGAGGTTGGAGGTCCTATTAGATCCCCTGTGATGGAGAACTTGGCTCTCTTCCAACCCTCTGTTTGCAAGCTGATGTGCCTGGGTGCATTGCAGAGGTAACTCTCAACCGTCCTCAAGGTTTGCTGTCTTTTTCCAGTGGGGTGGTATTGAGAGTCGGGAGGGGAAAAGAAGGAGAGAAGACAGCCTGCAAAGAGCCGATGTAAGTGTGGGAAAGGGGGTGGGAGAGAATGGTGCATTTCCAGGCTGAGCTGTTTCTTGACTAGCAGCAGTAGTTTAAGCAAAATTTGAGCGGTGATCTCTCCAGTGATGCATCTGTGTGGGTATTTAATGTGAAAGGATGCAGAGTGATGGGAGAATGGTTTCAAGGAGCCTGTTTCATTCATAGTTTGTGCGGCAAGGTGCACATACTGCATACATACATAGGTAAATGTGCCTTTAAACCAGTGAGGTGAGAAGTGCCAGCCATAAGTAAGAGGCAAAATTAACAACCCTAAACACCCCTCTTAAGTAACTGGAGGAGGAAGGGTTTAACAGCCACCCCCTGCCTTATAACTTCTGCCTACGCAGAGCCTAGCCAAGAGGAGGGAAAGGAAATCTCTTAACCTTATTATTGTTTGTGACTACAGTAAGCAATCCAGTTACTGCCATCCTTTAATCCTGACACTGTGGGACCCCAATTAGAGCAGAGAAGTCTTGGTTTTATACCCTTGCAGGCAGGGATGTGGTGCCTGTGAAGGAAATCACTGAACCTCTCCATGCCTTGACCATTACCTGAAAGAACTGTGATGAGGCTTCACACACTTGGAGTTTGTCCAAGGAGCGTAAGAAGAGTTGGTCCCAAAATTTGAGTCCTGTCTGTCTGTCCAGGTAAGGAATGACTGCCTGGCTGCCACTGGGTTCCCCAGCCTCTCTTTTTAAGTGACCTGGATGCTTCCTCCATACATCTAAGTGCCTTTTGGGGGAAGTTTGAAGCTTTTAGCAGATCCTGATAGTTCCTTCCTCTTGAGAAGAGGAATCTTGAAAAGCATGTTCCAAAGACCACTTTTACCACTGCGGCCATGATTATTTCCCCTCTGGGGAAATAAGCGGAGCTGTGAGGTATGTAAGAAACTGGGCCGTAGACTGTGGTAGCTTGTGCCTGTGCCAGGGGAATGGTGTTCTTTGGGCGAGATGCAGAAAAGCAAAAATGATGGGTGGTGGGATAGCAGAAGTGGTCAACATCCCAGCTAAACGCTGCTGTGAACAGAAGGCAGAGCAGTTAGTTATTCGTCCCCAGAAGACCTTATATTCTCTTCTGAAAAATGATGAGGAGCTTGTGTTGTGTCCAGTCCTGATTGTGGTGGCAAACACTCCTGTTGACATGAATATGAATAGGTTTCAGGTCCCAAGTGACAAAAGACTAATAACTCTGCTTAATTACAACCTATTTTTTTTTTTTCTAATACTCTGAGAGTAAATGACTTTTCAAGGAGAGCTGGCTGTGGGATGTGCAGGACGTCGGAACTCTCTTTGGGAAGAAGGCAAAACTAAGTAGACCAAGGTTTAAAATCCAGGGTAGCTTTGTGTGAGAGAAGCTCCATGGTCTCTGCCTTCAGAGTAGATGTGATTTCAAGCCAAACAAGCTTTCTGTTGAGGTTAGAAGTGTTCAGTGTAGATCTCTTCTAGGGTGGTTACAGCCTCAGCTGTGCAGATGGAGACAGTTCAACAGAGCATCTTCCTTGTGACACCCGACAGCACAGCTCCCTGAAAGAGGTTATGAAAAGGAAGTGTAGAGTTATGTGTTGTTTTGCCAGCACTAGTTATATTTGACGGTATAAGTAAAGCATGTGAGGTTTCAGAATTCGATTCCTGTTATCCAGAACAAATGAAGGATCCCCAAGTTGTCAACAATGCAGATGAATTGATATCTGATATGGTTTCTCTGCCTAAGCAGTAGGGCAGAGAGCAAGATGAGGGACTTTCTCAGAAGCAGCAGGTACAACAACAAATGCGAAGAAAAGGAATCTTCTGAAAAAAAAAATAGAGGAAAAAAAAAAGATAGGTTGGTGACAATGTGAGGATTTCTAGAAGTACCCTTTGAGTGTCCTGGCTCTTGGTTCTTGACTAACTATGGGAAATGAAGCCACTGAAGGGGAAATAACTTGCTTCTTTCTGGGGTCAAGAGAGAGAATTTCAGACTGCCTGAAAGGAGACTTTTGAACAAGTTCTTCCCTTATTTTGCAATAGCAAATCTTTTCTTCCCACAAACTATGTGTATATGTTCTGTAGAGCATCTACGGCTCTTTGGGCATGTAACTAAAACATACACGCACACACACCCCCGCCCACCCGAAAGACAAAAAATGGACCTCAGTAACAGGTTACCACCCTTGTCAAGGACGGTTTGGAAATGCGTGCACTGCAAAAGACCTTTGAATGTGAGCTGTGGTGACATGACTGTTAGTCCTTCCTACTTCTCCCTGTACCTGTGGACTCTTTTCGGAGTGCCAGCTCTGCTTGCTAGCTTCCATACCTGTAGGATGCTCGTGGGGTTGCAAGTGACAGTTACTGCTTCTGAATGATGCCTGGTGATGAGAGGTGGTGATGGAGAGTATTTGAAATGCTACTTCTGAAGCACATGCCTGTGCAGAATACTTGGCTCCACCAGCGTGCTCGTCCTGGACATCACACCTGCGCTGTGCTCTGCCTGTTGCGTGTCATCCTCCTTCTCCTGGGACAGAGGTGCTCAGCCTTTCAGAAAAGCAATAAATGAATTTAAAGCAAACAAGTTGCTAGCTGGTACGGGCCACGTTTCTGGTGCAGGTCTAGGGAGAGGGGGCAAAAATGGAGGAGAGTTTGTGTTCTTCTGTCCTATTGAACCCGAAGCCATTTTGCAACCGTGTCACTGAAGCACAGTAGGAGCACAAGCCTGTGATGTTTGCTTAGGATCTCCCTGGTTCCCGCAGTTCTCCAGCTTTTCTCTGTTTCCTACAACACGCAGATTATATAAAGGGCAGGTGAGGTTGGGTGAGAGCCAACCATGCTTTGCACTTGCTAATTTTCTTCCCTTTATATTTTCAGGTTTCACACTACCTTGAGATTTCCCACATTTCAGCTATGATACAAATATTTTGAAGGATTAAGCCTTAATGTTTAGGATTAGATAAAAGGGGTGCTGAGGGAAGGCATCTGTTTTATGCCTAGTGACCTTGTTCTTGTGCATGGACAGCCTGCAATGTCTGGGAGGAGAAGCAGCTCCTGAACAAACTGTTCGTTGTATAGGTCTGCTAATGACAGATGGTGTGGGGTGGCAACTGCTAGCGACCTGGTAGTAAAATGACCAGGGCAGCAGAGAGATTTTCAGGCTTGGGAATTTGTATTGGGTTGTGTGTGACTGATGGAAAAGAGCTTTTCAGTGTTGCACTATGTTGCACTTAAAGCTGCGAATGTGCAGCCATTGGCAATCTTAGATCTCCCGACTTTGGTTTTGACATGCTGTCTTAAGATTTACAGCCTGAAACACAAGGACGTATTGCTTGTGCTGAGTTTCACCACGCTCTCTCACTAACATTAAGTTACCCTGATGGAGGACAAACTTAGAGCAAATTCCCCTAAGCTGAATGCTTTCCTCTGACTTATACCTGCTGTGCTTTGGGGACCGAACCTCGTAAGCTCTCTTACTGTATGTATGCAGGTCCACAAGTACCCCCTAAATATGATTTTTTTTTTTTTTCTTCTCTAATGGAAGGCCTTGAGACATTAGGGACTAGGAAAAAATCTTGCTTTCCATGTGGACACACCTGAGAACAAAAGTGTTTAGAGTTGCCTGGGAACTACAGGGGTATTTCTTTCTTGTCCATCTTTCTTCCCACCCTCGCAGAATTTGGCACGTGCTTTTAGTTGCGCTGATAGCAGGAGGATCCTGTAAAGCTTTGTGATTCTTAAGGCAGGCTTCAGTTTCTTTTTACTTTGCTTGCTGAGGTGATGCTTTTGGGGAATGTCATCCTCTGAATATCAAGGCTAGCAGCTTTCCTTTCCTTAAGAGTAAAGATCTGATTTTGAAGGTGTATGCAAATTTTGCCCCGAAGGAAGGTGTCTAAAAAAATAAGGAATTTTCCATCAGGAGAAGTTGTGTGTTTCTTGGTGGCTGCAGCTTCTAGATGAAATGGGTGAGCTGCTACTAAAGCATGTTTTAGAATCAGGTCTGTCTCTATGCTGTGAATTACTGGGCTACATCCAGTTACAAAACTGGATGTAAAATCCTACTCCCGACTTCAGACAGCTCCTGAGGCCACAGCTCCAGAGCGTAACAAACACGCTGAGTGTTAGGCTGTTCTTCAGGCATCTACTTTATTGCAGATCTGAGAAAGCTGAGCTGTGAGGTGTGTGGTTGAGTTTTTTCCCCTGTCCTTTGGGATGCATTTCAAGCTGTTTCTCAATGGCTGTTGGCAGACTTCCAGTCTCTTGCTGCCTTGCTAAATCACCTGTAGTGTGAGTAGTTTAGTAACACATGAGAATTACAGCAAGCATAAGGTGGTATGACTGCAGTGTGAAATACACTGTTGTGCCCTGGGAGTGCAGATGGAAAAGCCTGCCTGAAAGTGGTGTTTAGGGTGACTGGTTAGGATGAATTTGAGTGCAAATCCAGCACTAACTCCCAGCAGCTGACATCCCTAGCAGGGGATAAGCTGGTAGGAGTTGTTTTCTCTCTTCGGAGTTTGTTTTCTCACCAGCCCAAAGGAGAATGGAGTAATGTGGCAAGGATGCTGAGAAGCTGCCCCTTCGTAGAAGAGCATTGCCTGGTGGGACTTTCTAGAGCTAGCAGCAGCTCTGCTGGAAGGCAAAAAGAGGGTTTGATGAAAATCCACTCTGAAACATGGCTGCTGGAAGGATACTACTATACTTTTGATTTCTTCATCCATGGTAGCTGACTTCCATCTTCTCTTCTATGGACCTGGGTGGGATTAGTCAGCATGTTTTTGGTAGAGAGGAGGCAATCTGCCTGCTTTCCAGTCTTTTCTAAGGAAGTTTGTCACTCAGTGGGTGAGGGGAGAAATGCCCGCTTTCCAGGCAGTGGTGCTGCTAGGGATGAACACCCCTCGCCTTTACTCCTTCCTGCCGAGAAACCTCCTCTTCCAGTGCACCTGAAACCCTGCCCTCCCTCCTCTTTTCCAGAAGAGATGGGAAGGGGCATGCAAACTATCTGTGAAGTATCTGTTAGAGATATTGATCTCCCATCGGTTGCTCTGCTTTTAGACAAAGCAGGGGGCTGGGTAATTACAAATTTTATTTCTTAGGAAAGAAAAAATCAAGCTTTTCTCAAGCAGAGTCCCACCATTTCCTCTTAGTTGCGTCTCCCTGGGCATATGGAGAAAAGCTGTCCACAGCCCTTTTGGAAGTTACCTGAAAGTTTGGCTGACCATGGTGTGAAGCAAATCCTACAGCTGCTCTGATGACCTTTGTAGGGTTGTTGGTTCACCTGCTTCAGGTGTTAGGGGAGTGTGTTAAGATAGAAGAGGCATTTACAGTTCAAATATCATAGAATCGTAGAATCTCCTGAGTTGGAAGGGATCCATGAGGATCATTGAGTCCAACTTCTGACTCCACACAGGGCAACCTAAAAGTCTCACACTTTAACTGGAAATGAGTGCTTCCAAACCTCGCGGCAGGTAATGCAGTCTGTGGGTTCAGGTAACACAGCGGTGGGGCCCATGCCAGGGAGAAGAAGGTAAGGAATGGTAAAACCCTCCAGATGACCAACCAGCTGAGCACTTGACATGGGAAGTGGCTGTGGGCAGCTTGTGCAGATGCTCGTGTGCATTTAAGCTCTGCTGTCTGCTTGAGATGCAGCAGAACAGACAGGTGATGGCACGCTGCACTCCGGGTGCTTGAGATTGTGCCCTGCTGCGAGGTTGTGAGGATGGATGATGGTGATGGTCCCCATTTCTGAAGAACATCTTGTAGCTCCCTGGCTATGGGTTGGTTACGGTGGGGAATGGAAGCTTTCTCCTACTGATTAATACTTTTTTTTTGGGAGAAGAAATGATTTCTAGGGAACAACTTGAGGAGCCATCTCTGGATCCAGACAGAGCTGATCAGGATGGGAATCAGAGCTCTTCAAAAAGCTGTAACTTTGCTTCTAAGTGTAAAGATTTTGGTGCTGTTTAATGCAACGACGACTTTGAAGGTGTTGAGTTTCAACTTTGCAAATGTTAAATTCAGCTCCTGTGAATGAATATCAGACGCTGTGTTGCTGGAGGAGTAACTCCTGGAATCAGGCTGCTTCTTTGTCTGTCTGTGGAAAGGAGCTGCGCCCAGTATCTGATGGGGAGGCACTTTTTCAGCCATGTAGCCTTTTATTCTCTTGACATACCTTACGAAAAGGGGCAGTAAGTTTCAGAGATGGCTTGACACCAGCCCAAGTTATTTTGTTACTGGTAAACGACGGACCATTTTTCAGTGGGTTTTTAGTGTGTTGCCATTTTCTGTTTGCCCTAGCAAATACGGCGTTTGTGTGTGCTCTACAGAAGGTCAGGCCAGACAGACCTTTAAGACTAATGTTGCTCCTAATCTTAAAAAATATGGACACCCCCCCAATGGGAAGTCTTACATGCTGATCCTTAGGAGGTGACATGTTAGATCCTGACACTGAATGGTTTTCTAAGTATCTTCTCAAATATCAGCTCTTTTTTTTTTTTTTTTTTTTTTTTTTTTTTCAAAGAATATATTTTGTTTGGCATCTTTCATCTTCTGCAATGCAAGTAGCTGGGACGCATGACCCAAAGCCGTTGTGTGAGCTCTCATCACGGCACAGCCACCGTTGTCAATATAAATCTGTGTAGCAGATTGCAGAACTCGGCACAAGAAAAAAACAGGTGAAATAAAAGTACTCCAATAAAGCCAGCAATACTGTCTTGATGAAGCTGTGTTAGCATTGTGGTATGCTGAGGGAGAGAAAGATGAGAGGCACCCCAAAGTGGCTAATTGCTGTTGTCTCACCTTAACTGGAGGCCTCGCGGAGTTGCATGCCTTTCTGCTGGGGTGCTGGGTGATATGTGTAGTTGGCATTAAAAGTGCTTCCTGGGGGTGACTCATGCATTGGGTTGTTTCAAAAGAAGGTGGGAGAGCTTTATTGCTTTCTCAGGCTGAATTCCAAACCCACTGTGCCGACGCTTGGCGTGACACCTTGGATGGCAGTCCTGGCCTCGCAGCTTGGGACTGGCACCCCTTCTCTGGCACTAGTTCCAGCACATGCCTGACTACATCGCAAGCCACCTCAGTGCTGGCCTGGAAGGAAACAACTCGTTATCTTTTAGGTTTGTTCTTTGCTGGATTAGCAGGTTGAGTCAGTTCATCATGTGCTCAAACACACAGTGGTGGTGGTGGGGAATTGTAGGGAGTGGAGAACAAGGCATTGGCTTCTGGTGGTGGGGGCTGCTGGCTTGTTTCACCAGCTTTTCTGCCTGTGCCCTCTGAAAGGGATGTCGGTGTTCCCAAAGAACTGGGGTGATACTTGATTTCTGTGAACATTTCTTACAAGGACCTGAAAATGAGCCTGGAAATGAACCATCTGGACCCCTAGGGGCATCGGGGGGGAAGCTGGCTATGAGCAGTAACACGTTACCCCAGATATCTGTCTGCTAGACGCTGCCCGTTGCGTGCTCTCTAATGGGCACAAGCTGCAGCATGAGGTCCACAAAATGAAGCTGTGCTGTTTTGTCTGGGGGGGGCAGCTGTATAAGGAAAAGGTCCTTCTAATTTAGCCCTAGTGTAAACAGATTAAACCCTCCTTTTTATTTCTTCACAAATGTCTTTTTATTCCTTTGATTAATGTGGATAAGTAGTCCTCTTTACCTTTTGTTTTGGGCTGGCTTCAATTAACGGTGATTTGGAGGATAACTGGGTAGACTAAGGTATTTCTCACTGAATGCCAGTTCTAATGGGTGTGTTATCAAGTGTCCTCTTCCCCGGCACCTTCTCCAGGTGACTCTTTGAAGAAAATTCTCTGCAGAGCTGGAAATATATCTCTAACTGGAAGAAAGGCTCTTCCAAAAGCACGAAAGCACAGCAGAGTTGCACTGAAGCATAGGGATTCCCAAGGAGATTGCAGCAGTGTGTGCACGTGTAAGAACTCATCCTTGTTACGTTTGAAGCTGTTACAGAATTTCATGGGCACAGAGGTGTTTTAAGCCCAAGTTGCCATGGTGTACCTGGGGCTGCAAGCAAACATCATTCAGCAAGCGAGTGGCAGGCATATTCACAGGGCTTTGAAATCTTATGGTAGGGACAGTTCAATCAGGAGTGCAGCTCTCAGTCAGAGGTGTGTGCTGGACAGATTATCAATAGGGCTCAGATACCAGCTTTATCAAAAGCAGTGCAAAATCAAGAAGAAACTGCCAGAAACAGCTAACAAATAACCCCCACAGTTCTTTGTTCTATGACTGAAGTTTTTCCTTTAAGCCTTTTTTCTTTCTCCGGGGGGGGGAAGTCGACCTTGAGTCTGAAACCCAGCACTTTAGTGTCTGTGAGCAGCTCTTCTTTGTGCAGGATGCTCAAATAAAACTAGCTTGTGGGAGACAGTCTCAGCCTGCCTTTTGAGGAGTAAGCAGCATTACTCTGGCGAGATGGAGTGCTGGTTCATACACAGGGTGTGCAGACAGAGCTTGTTCATGGAGAGCTGGGGGCAGGTACCGTGTGCTTTATGTAGCTACCAAACCTGGAAGCAGAGGTGGCTGTAACCGATGCAGGGGCTTTTCATAGTCATGTGCCTGGTCTCTGTCCTAGAGCTTGGTTGACACCTGTATCTTCTGGATTTTTTCTTCATATTTCATAGCTGTTCACGTTGCTGGGTTAAGTCTCTTTTCTTGCAAGAGAAAGGCATGTATCTTATGCTTCCTCTGTCAACGAAATGTGTGCACACCTGGGGTTTATTATGTTTTGCAAGTGTTCAATTGCAGAGTTTTTGCATCTGGCAGCATTACCAAAAGTGAGGCTGGACTTGCTGTCAAATTGGGATATTGCAGAGGGAGGCAAAAGCAGTGCTGATAGAAATGCAAATGGTAGATGAGTCTCATGTTTCAGGTTATCTCTGGAATTGCTGGAATAATTTGTACTTTCTATGTGGCATTTACAAGCAGTCAGAGGGACTGACAGGAGCAATCGCATTAAGCCTACTAACTCTTGCTAATACTGTGAGCCAGAGGGATTGTAGTGTTGTCTGACTGAGGCTTAAGTCAGGTGTTTAATATCAGGTACTTAAGTTCAAGCTTTGAGAGATGATGTAAACAAGAAGGAAGGGAAAATGCCTGGTTTTATTTCTGGGATTTTGGAAAATGCTTGGAAGACTGTTGTGCTCTGAATTATTGTCAGCCCTTAGAAGGTGGTTCTGAGGACTACTCACTCCAGTAGGTGTAGTTTTATGTTTTTATTGCCTGTTGTGCTGAAGCAGCTCAGGCTACTTTTTAACAGAGAACAAGCTGTTTGTGTTGCACACAACGTGCATGCTGCTCTGAAACCGATGCGTGTAGTAGTCTTCAAAGATCTCCAGTGTGTGGTTCCCTCAAATGGAAAAACTTGGGGAATCAATCGTGGTGGCAGTTCAAGGGTCTGCCTTATGGTACCTTCACAGCCTGGCTTTGCTGGATGCCGAGCCTGCACCGAATGTCCCAGCTGCTCTGGTGTCCCTTGGAGATCTTCCATTCATAAGATTGAGCTGGCTTGATCTTGCTTAGCCTTGCAATCCTGTTGCCAGAAGGCAGGATAACTGGCTGTCATCCAGGTGCTAGAAGGGCTTTGCTCTCTGAATTTCTGAGTATGGTGGTCTCTGGTGACATGGATTTGCGGAGTTGCTGTGGCAACCTGCATGGGTCCCCTCAAGCCCCAGCCCAGTTCCTGGCTTCCCAATTAGCTTCGCTATTCATCCCTCTTGTGAGAGGGGGAGTGGGGGCCGGGCCTTGGGGCAGTTTGCCTGCTGGACAAGCAAAGCAGCCTCTGAAGGGGTAGGGGTAGAGGGTACCACCTTCCCAGAGAGCACGCAGAGAGCTGCAGCGCCGTGCCTGCCTTCCCTCCCTCCAGCCGGGCAGATTAGCCAGAGCCGCCGCCGCCTCTCTGCAACCTCCCTGCTGCCTTTGCCTGCTTATTCCTGCCGTAGTTAAAGGGTTTTGTTGTCTCCCGGGCCTAATGCATTTAGGTCAGAGTGAGCTAAGCCACAATTTAAATCAAGCTTTTTGGAAGTAATTTGAAATCTTGTGCCGTTTTCATTTTAGGTGAAAAAATATTGGTAACTTAAGCAGAAACATGGCTCTTAAAACAGTGCTCTCTGCAAGGGAGCTCATTCCTCTGAAGTCTGAGTGGAGTGTAGTTCAAACAGGGCCTTGAGCAAAGCCCTTGAAGGCAGAATTGTTAAAGCTCCAAGGTAATTTAGGACCTGATGCTTCCTACCTGAGGTCCTCCCTGGAGCGTGCAGCCTGTGCAGAACCATCCCCTTCACTCCTGTGAGTTCAGCGTGCAGCACTGTTGGCTCCACATACTCGCAAATTTTCTTCTGAAGCTCCGACGCCTTCTCATGAGGATGCTTACAAGGCCTTGGGTGGATATCTCTTTGAGCGTGACAATGTGAATCACCAGGGAGAAAATGAAACTTCCCCTTTTCTGTGAATGTTTTCTAACAGATAAGAAGCTGGTTAATTAAATGGTAGGCACAGCTGCAATATAGGGAAATATAAGGGTTGGAGAGAGATAAAAAGTCTCTTTTTGTTTCTTTTAAATAAAATTTTAAACATATCCTTAATATTATGCATTGTAGGGTATTATATGCACATCTGGATTGAAATTTCCTCATCTTCTCTTCAGGATCTGACCACCTATCCCAGCATAATAGTCTTGTTTTCATGTTTCTTGTGAGGTGCCCAGCACAACTGCATACTTAATGTTCAGGTCAAGCTAAACATGCAGTGTTCATCAAAAACTGTTCCAGTTTTTATTTTTCAGTCCAACAGGTTCTGTGTAACTGATGTCTTTTTTATGAATCTCAGTTCAAGTGTAAAGCACATAGTTTTTTCCTGTTTCCGTGAAGTTTAACAGCAATTGTGGAGAAAAGCCTAAGCTTAGTGAAATGCTGCTTGGAGTTCCAAGACAGCAAGAGTTGCTTGTGTTTTGGGCTTTATATACAGTTGAATATGCACTTGGGTCACGATCATAACAGTTTAGAGTTGAAGGTGCTGGACTGTGGACAGCAGAAGTATCAGCTCCTCTTGGTGGCTTAGGGAAGCTGGAAGCATCGAAGTGTTTGGACCTGACCCTTTAATTCCCATCACACCTCTGTGATGCATGTCAGGGGCTGGAAGACGTACAACTCATGGAGTGGCCTTGACTAATCAGCTGGGTGTAATGCCTGCTGGGATGCACAGGGTTATTTTATCCCATATAGCTAGCCGATGAAGGGGATAGAGCCAAATGTGGTCACGGACATTGCAAAGTCTTTCTGCAGCTTCTGAGGATTCAATAGCCTCAACGTAATAGTGGCAGGTTCATCTTTGCCTAGGAGGAAGGCTGATCTCAGCATCCTTACCCTCAGTTACCTTATTTGTGCCAGATCACCTCAACCCCTTGCGTGTTTTAAGCATGCTGGTAAATGCTGCTTTCTTATAATAGAGATATTTTTCTGAGACTAGATTGTTGCCAGATGGACATGCATGTCTGGTCATTTTGTGGCGCATGGTCACTGCAGTAGTTGTTCCCTTTATACCGTCCAAGCCATGCAGTTCACTTAAAGTAACTTTTGACTTTAGCCTTGAGCCTGGAGATGTTCTGGGTATTGTATGTGTGTGATAAAAATAAGAGAGAAGCAAATATGTGATCAGGACTGGAATTCTTGCAGAGCTGTTAGTGATCTCAGAAACCACAGGAGTGTCATGTTACTCAATTCCCAGATGGAGATGCCTTGTAATGCCTGTGTGAAATGTTCCAGCACGCTACAAACATGGAGCCTGGATGCTGCAGAAGCCATACTTGGATAGAGAAGAGCTGTTTATTGAAAGGTAGCACAAGTTCTGATCTTCAGCCTGGGCACAAGACCGTGCATGCTAGTGTCTGTACAGTTAACTCGCTGTGTGAAGAGGGGGTGTGCAGGGGGAGCTCTTGCACATTCGAGTTGGGTTTGCAGCCCACCTTGTGTCTCTTGGGTGTATCACAGATGTACCTGAGTGTCCATTCCCACGCTTCAGTGGGGGTGATGAGAAATGTAATAGACCTAGGGGCAGGGGGTAATGCTGGGGGCACTGAATTGCTGTTACTTGTTTCTGCTTTGGTATTTCAGAGTCACCTTAAATATTTGTGTTACATCTCATTGCGTTCTGCCTCTTACTTGCCAAGGCTGGTTGCCTTAGTCACCAGGGCTTTGGTAACTAGGACAACAAGATTGAGCAGGCAAAGGTAGAAATAATGGTAATAACTTTCTCAACTCTTTCTGAAATTGGCTTATATGAACCTATAGCATGCATGTGGGCGACTTGTGTCAGCAGTCTGTTCTCCCTTTCTGCCTGACACATCCTGAAATCCTGCTGGCAGCACCACCCTAACAGAGCTGTGTGCTGTGCCCTCCTGCAACTGGAAACAAGCCCATCAGGGACATGTGAATGTTGCTGAAGCATGGCAGCCTCTGCTGGGGCTGGTGAAGAGTCCAAGGGGCACCTAAGGCAACCCCCCCCCACCAACTTGGTGGCAGATCCTGAGTGGGAACTGTCGAGGCAGTGTGTCTGCTGGGATGGGGAGGCTGGCTTACAGTGCTGGAAGCAGCTGGTGGCTGCCATAAAGTCAATTTCTTCCACACAGATTGTCCTCTCCTGGAATAGTTATTTATTTGTTGGTTTGTTTGCTTACTGTCAGGCTGAGGAGGGTCTGGGAGATAGTAATTAGTGTCCTGTCTCTCATTCCTCAGGTAACTGGCTTTTGGATACT
The DNA here is from genome assembly GCF_047370975.1 of Nipponia nippon. Lineage (NCBI taxonomy): Eukaryota > Metazoa > Chordata > Aves > Pelecaniformes > Threskiornithidae > Nipponia > Nipponia nippon. Next base: position 13,617,643 of record NW_028262358.1, on the reverse strand, counting down.
GTTTACGCTACGAGTGTAGTTGGAGGTCAGCTTTTGATGCAGTTCTGCTTTGCTTTGAGAGCAGGCTGTTCTATCCTACCAGGTAATCCCGAATCCTAACTTGGGACAATGGAATTATATTTCCCAGCCCACCTTTGAACCTCTCTTGGAGCTGCATCTTGCTGTGTCTGTGCCTCGTGACTAATGTCTTTTCTGCAGTAACAAACCAACGCTGTCTTCTCTCCTCTGGAAAGCCCCCAGCTCCATGAATTTGTGCTAGCAAGACACTTTGTCTAGTATCCCTCAGTGCTCGTGAGGGATTGCAGCACACAGATTGTCTCTCTGCTTGTTTTCTCTCAGCTGAACATGATAGGGACGCTCAGTGAGCACAGTCAAGGGATTCCCTGGCAGCACAACCCTGTTCTTTGTGGGCACCCAGTGCAAGCTTAATAGACTCCCTTGAACACTTCAAGACAAAATTAGTCACCGCCCCCAGTAAAACTAAACCTCCAAACAAACCCAGGTCAAGGAACTTGGCAGGATCTGAGGGTTTCAGCAGCGTTTGGAGGAAGGGTCATAACCTATTAGGCCTCTGCGAAGACTGTCCTTGAAGTGGCAGGGGAGTACGTGTGCGGGGCAGGACATGGTGACAGCCGTGAAGGCTGCCCCTGCTGTGTGCTTGCAAACATCAGTCCATGCTCCAGTAATGAATCCTGCTGCTTGCAGAGCAAAGAGCAGCCTAGACTGGTGTCTTGCTGCAGAAGGAACTTCGTGCTCACTCTGCCTTTGGTTTGGATTTCATTTAAATTTTGAGCTAGATGCTCAAAATTTGTTACTTTTCATGTTAGAATGCAATACCCAAGCATTAGTGTGTATGCCAGCCTTCCTCCTAATTCCCCATCCGTAGCTCTGTAGTCAGACACCCATGACCAAGACTTCCTTCTTCTGTGCCACAGTGCAAATTTGGGATCGTCCGGCAGTGCATAGACAAGGTCAGAAGTGTCAGCAACAGGATAACGCTGAGCTGTTTCTGTACTGGTCATGGGGTCCAGGGGGTGGCTGAACCCTCCCCAAGGTATCCATGCAGCCTAATGAAAAGCTTAAGTTAAAGATCTGAGTCTTAAAAGTAACTGTTCTGATGGGATCCCTTTGACAAACAGCACCTAGACTAGGGCTGCAGAGGATGCTTCTGCTGTGGTTATAGTGTTCCAGTTTGAGCAAGTAGCCCTGTATCTAATTTGAAGAACAGTGGCTCCTGATTTGGATACTGTGGGTTTTTTTTTTTAACTTTTGCAGTCTTACCTACTGCTTTTATTTATCACGCTCTCCCTTTGGATACAGACCCTGAAAGTCGTCTACAGGCCCAGGAGCATGTTGAGACCTTGACAGTGTTCTTGAGCTTCAGGTGGTACCTGGACTTGTAGCTGTCGAGCATTGTGCGAGTGCAGTGGTTATATGCTGTTGACCCACTGTGAAAGCAGCTGGTTACCAACAGCAGGGTGCTAGACTGAAGGTGAGTGCTGTGGGGCCCTCTGAGGAGCGACCGCAGATCCAGGGGTGCCCTTAGCGCGTTGCCCTGGTTGTGGCTCTGCAGGGAGGACTCTGGAGAGCATGCTGGGGAGAGATGTCCTGCCACCTCTGTTACCAAGGAAACACTGGCTGCATTTCACAGCCACTGAAGATTTCTTATTCCAGAGTAAAATATTAATTTCCAGACTGGAACTGCGTCAAGCTGCTTGGGCAAGAGCATGCTGATCTGTTCGGTTGTGCCTGACCTCTTGGCTGAGTTACAACTAGATGTCAGATGTGAGTTTTCTGAGGCTTTGGATCTCTGTCCAGCAGCTTTTTAAGTATCTGAGGATGCTGAGATTTCAGGCTGGCTGCAGTACTTTGAGAGGGCATTGGAAACAGGTCTTGGAAGTTTATCTCTTTCTGCTGAGCTCAGCTGGCTGTCTTTACTCTGCCTGTCTGTCCTTCTTCCAAGAGCCCATTCATTGCCTGTGCGTGTTATCTGTGTACATGGAGGTCCGCAATAGATGACTCTGGTGAAGAGCAGCAGCAGTGGTCCATGGTAAGAGCTGCAAATGCTCTTACAACAAAGACGTGGTTGGGCAGTATCTCACAGTAATACATTGTTTTATTGACCACAAATATTGCAGTTATCAGTGTGAGGGGATTCTGTCCGCTTTAACTGAGTGTGAGAGAGCTGTTGATCATACTGTGATTCAGGAGGTCTGGGGATAACCTTCCCTAGGGTCTGGCTGTCTTCTGTGACTGGTACTGGGGAGGGTACACTTTTGGTTGAGCAGCTTGCTACTGACTGGTAATTTTAGGGAAGCCATGGATCCAAGAGCTGAGGAGTGTTTTGGAGCAGGTTCTCATTGGGGCATCTTCTGGTCATTCTGAGCCATTGTCTGATCTGTGAGTCCTTCACTCTAGGGTGAATCTTCAGGCTGTTCTTGCTCAGATACCTCATTAAGGACCTGTCTACCAAAGGAAAACAGGCTGAGCAGTCATGACTTGGCAGAGGGGCAGTTAAAGTTGTCCAACAACGTAAGTCAAAGTATCATTTTCAGGAAGAGAACCGACTCTCGCACTCCGCATGGTTGCAGAAAAAGTGCTCTGCTCCCAGGGTTGTGCGTGGTGCCTCCTGTGTGTGCCGGGGAAGCAGCCACTGGTGCAGATATTGTGGAGGCAGCTGGTAGGTAGAAAGCTGGCAAGAAGACCTTCTCTCTGCTGTCTCGGTTGCTAGGGGAGCAGTGCTGAAGGGCTCTGCTGTGTCAATCTGCTGGCAGGGAGCAGCCCCCTGTGCTCCCCCCACCCCATCTCAGACTGCTGGGGCTTTAATGTGGTGCCTGTAAGCGACAACAGCGGAGGCCGGCATGGCAGCACGTACATGACAGAGGGCACCAAGGGCCACAGCATCGGCATCATGGCTTTCTTCTTCTGTGGCCCTGTGCTCGTCTGGCTGTCCCGCAAAGGGTGGCGTGCTGTGGCAGTCTCTTCGCGCATCAGCAACTGCATGTGCCTGCGGGAACTCTGGAGGCCTTCTTGGAGGGAGGAAGGAAGGAGAGGATGTCTGGTGTAGCTGTGCGTGTTCTGGGGAAGCTCTCTGCTGAAGAGTCTCTGTGTTACTTCCTCCCACGTTTCTGGGAGCTGTATGGGTTCAGTAGTGTGTCTGACACTTCTCAGAGGCTGCCAAGCTCTGTTTGCTCTTTCTCTCTCTCTTTAAGGCTAGTGAAATGGGAGGCTTGAGACACAGTAACTTCACTTAATTTAGCATCAATGACTACGTTTCTTTGCCTGTCCCTCCTGGTGTGATGGGCTAGTTCATAGCCTGAAGTTGTTTTCAGGGAAGGATTTTCCATCTGAGGATGAATAACCTTGAGAATCACTGTGACAAATCAAGATCGGTTTGTCATCCCTTCTCATCCCTTGGTTGCAAGGCATGGTGGCTTTGCTACCTTTGTTCTGGTGGACAAGGTGGCAATAACAGCTCAGCCTCACACAGAAGTGTTGGGCACTGCATGGGCAGTGTCATACAATTGAAGCTGGGATGCCAGTCGTTTGCTAAGAAACTCTGCTTCAAGAATGGTGGATTCTTTTATTTTAAATAGTTTTTTATTTCTTGATTTAGAAGATCCTCTTGCAAAAGGGGTTGGGGTGTTGCAATACAAGAAGAATGCACGTACCTAACCACTGTTAGAGAAGTTTGAAACAAGAACATTAAATAAGGCTGGATTAAAGGTACTCATGTAGCCTTGCTGTAGTTGTGTTTTCTTAGCCTTAACAGTTTGAATCAATGAACTTCATTTTATATTCATGTCATACGCAGTAGTGCAGTAGCAAGCATTTTATTGTATACCTATGCTCGTGTCCCCAGTGCCTTGGCTGTTCAGGCATGTTTAGGTATAGGCTCTGCCAGCCAGACTTTCTACTCTCCCATCTTAGGAAGCTGGCAGTGGTAGTTCGTAGTGCAGTGGAAAGTGAGGAGGAAATATCTGGGAACAGAAAACACGTATTGTTCCAGACACTGGGAAAACGGAGCTCACTCATCAGCACTCTGCAGTTCGGCTCTAATCCATGAAATGCGCAGTGCCTGCTCAGGCACCCAGGGCTGAGCTGGCACTGTGTTTGTTGCACAGGAGCTCTGGAGGCGTGCAAATCCACGTGCTGAAATGGATCACATTTCAGACTCTGCTCTCACAGCTACTTTGGCTGCCAGGGCTCTGTGATGACCCTCTTGCACTGCAAATGTTCATCTCTGCTCTCAGAAATGAGAACCTGAAAACTGAAAGGGTGGAATGGTGAACCCACAGTTTACCTTGGTGACCTCCCCTCCAAGGCGGTTGCTGTTTCCTCTTGGTGGTCCTCTTGCCTGCATTTTGCCTGTGCAAGGATCCAGCCAATTCGTCGAGAGGCTCTGAGCATTTGGAGAGGGACGACAACATCATAACTTCTGCTAGAGGGCTCATGGAGACGGGAGAGTGAGTGCTGCTGGGCCTCTCCTTCTCCGACCTCTGTGTATGGAGACGTGCATGAACAGTATGTATTTAAACTTTCCATGGTGAAACATAGATATCTGTTCACATACAGAGCCCAGCTTGCATCGAGTGTTGCTAGCCCCTGTCTTCGTGCTGCAGTATACATGGGTGTTTGGGTGGGCTTGCATTGGTGGCAGGGCTCGGGGGCTTCTGCTTCTCTCACGGTGTGGCTGTTCCTCCTGGGAAGCGCTGGCTGCTCACTCCCCTGCTCTTGAGGAGCTGCTCGCTGGCATGTGGAAGCTCATTGCAATTCAGGGGAAGTAGCTGAAACTTCTTTTCTTCTGAAAAACTAGGTCGGGGAAATCTGCCTGTCAGGAATGTCTGGAGGGAGAAAAGGGGATTTGATGAAGGCGATAAGAGCCCAACACAATCCACCTCCATCTGTTTTTATTGAAGAGATTTGTGGCGTGAATGTAAATCATAAAGGCTTCTATAAAAATACCAATTCCTGGTAGAGTGGCATCTGGTGACCTGAGGTGCAAGTCCAAAGTGGGACCTTTGGGTCCGATTTCTCTGTGATCTTGGGCATCTCACTTTCCCTTTCTCCGCCCTGCCTTCTCGTCCAAAACAAGGAGCAGTGCCGGGGGGTGTTGAGGAGGTGCGACTGAATGACCAGCAGCTTTGCTAAGTTGTGCAGTGGGATGGGAGGATGAGGTGAATCGTCCAAGCTCTAGTGATCCGTTATAGTAGCAAAAATGAAGAGATGAGTACAAACAGCTGTGTTTTGGCTAGCTGCTTTTTATCTGGAGGGGAAGAGCCGGAGCGGGGTGGTATGTGTGTGGAAGGATTGCTGTTGCTTGTCTTCCGCTGCAGCAGCGGAAGGGAAATTTGCTCAGCCAAAGGAACGCTGGGTCCGGTTCAGACCAGGCTCAATGGGAGCTGAGCATTACTGTCCAACTTCTGGCAACCTGGCTGGCTTGAGTAGCTCTTCTTTGCACCCCTCATTCTCCCAACAGGAGTGTTTTAAGCCTGCTCCACATGGGTCTCTTTCCTCTTACCTGAGAGGTCTTCAAAGATGTGCAATTGCTGCTGCGGGACTCCTGTCAGATGAGTGCTCTGCTGGGAGGAACATTTGCCACTGCAGCCTGATCTGCCTTCCCTCAAGCAACGGCACATCCCAGGCCAGCCTGCAGTGGGAGCAGTTCACAGCAAACTGGCCTTCCTTCCCATACCCATCTTGTTTTCATGGCCGCTTGTCACGTGCTGGAGACAGAGCGGTGCCTGGTAAAGGGTCTTGGGACATACATGGCTCACAGTCTGGTAAAGGCGGGCAGAGAGCGGAGCTGGGCTGTGGGCACGCTTGCATTTGCACGGGCTGTTTGTGTGCATTGCTACACGAAGCAGCAGCTCGCAGGATGTACTTGCTTCAGCTCGCCACAGCAGGAAGTGAAGCGTGGACACGCACGAGGAGGGGCTTGTCCTGTGCCACTGGCTGGCGCAGCGACTTGCAGCCTGCAGGAGACATTGGGAAGTCTGGCGTGGTAGCTCTTGTGTGTCTGAGGCTTTGCTACCTTGGAGATGGGCTCTTTAACAGCCTTCTGGACTTGGAGGGTATGGACTGACAAGTCTTGGAGGGCAGCAGTGTCTCCTGCTATAAGCTTGTACTGTACCCACGGCTCCTGTTTGACCACGGTACAGTAGAACAAAAATGCTTTCCTTTTAAGAATGACTGTACTTATAATGGTGTGTGCATAAGGCTGGACGGAGGAGAAACCTTGTGAACAACAGCAACCTCTTCTGTTGTAGTAGGTAGACCTGTCCTTGGATTGCTGAGGGCAATCAGCATTTAGATAGGTCTAACCTGTGTCTTCCTCTTTGCAAATGTGCATAGCTGGTAGCCAAGTGGGTGCTGAGTTTTCTAGCTGCCTCAAATGTGAAAGAAATTTATTCAGTGTTGCTGCTTCCAGTAGGTGCTTGTCCGCTTCTAGAATGGGAGAAGCCAGTTTGGTTTATGTTAGTGAGGCAGGTCAGGTTTTCATGAACGTGATGGCTTTATGCCACTCTCTGTGTATAGAATTGATTTTGGGTGGCGTGAGCAAGAGTTTCTCATGCTGCCAATTCTTAGCCCAGTAACTAGTCTTTGAATATGGGAGTAATATGTGCCAAGAAGACAACCTCAGTCTCCTGCTCTGCCAATGCTTTGGGACTGAAGTCCAAATCTAGATCAAAAGCACTAAATGTGGATGTCTTAAAATGCCAGACTCAGCTGGGGTAATAAATTTCAAGATGGAAGTGCCTCGCCAGTTCATATCATAAAGGCATGTCCCAGGGAGAGAGATTTGCTTCAGAAAACTCACTAGGACTTATGCTAAAAAAATGGGCCAATGAACAGAATCTTGTTTAGGCACAACAAGATCAATGCATCTTCATGCTAATTACTTCTGGCAACGTGCGCTCATCTGTGACTTCTGCCAGCGCAAATGCAATGGACCTCAAGCCTCTTTGACAGAGTTCAAGATCTGCATGCTGCTGATAGGAGTCCTCAGAGGCTTGACTTTGGATTGTTTATGAGTCTGGTTAACTGAGTCCCTTGGGAGGCAGTCCTGAAGGGCAAAGGAGTCCAGGAAGGCTGGATGTTATTCAAGGAGGAGATCTCAAAGGCGCAGGAGAAGGCCGTCCCCATGTGCCGCAAGTCGAGGAGGCGGGGGAGAAGACCGGCCTGGCTGAACAGAGAGCTTTGGCTGGAACTCAGGAAAAAAAGGAGAGCCTAACCCCTTTGGAATAAGGGGCAGGTGACTCAGGAGGACTACAAGGATGTTGTCAGATTATGCAGGGAGAAGATTAGAGAGACAAAGGCCAAGATAGAACTTAAACTGGCCACCGCTGTTAAAGATAACAAAAAATGTTTTTACGAATATATCGGCGACAAAAGGAGGGCCAAGGAGAATCTCCCTCCTTTGTTGGATGCGGAGGGAAACTTTGCCACAAAGGATGAGGAGAGGGCTTGAGGTACTTAATGCCTTCTTTGCCTCATTCTTTAATAGTCAGGCTGGTCATCCTTGGGGTTTTCAAGCCCCTGAGCTGGGAGATGGAGATAGGATGCAGAATGAAGCCCCAGTTGTTGAAGAGGTGGCAGTCACTGACCTGCTTCTCCACCTGAATGCTCACAAGTCCATGGGGCCAGACGGGATCCACCTGAGGATGCTGAGGGAGCTGGCAGAGGAGCTTGCCAAGCCACTCTCCATCATTTATCAGCAGTCCTGGTCAACCGGGGAGGTCCCAGATGACTGGAAGTTAGCAAATGTGACGCCCCTCTACAAGAAGGGTCGGAAGCAGGATCCCGGGAACTACAGGCCTGTCAGCCTGACCTCGGTGCCGGGGAAGGTCATGGAGCAGATCATCTTGAGTGCCATCACGCGGCACGTGCAGGACAACCGGGGGATCAGGCTCAGCCAGCATGGGTTTATGAAAGGGAGGTCCTGCTTCACTAACCTGGTCTTCTTCTATGACAAGGTGACCCGCTTAGTGGATGAGGGGAAGGCTGTGGATGTTGTCTACTTGGACTTTAATAAGGCCTTTGACACTGTCTCCCACAGCGTTCTCCTGGAGAAGCTGGCTGCTCACAGCTTGGATAAGTGCACTCTGTCCTGGGTTAAAAACTGGCTGGACGGCTGAACCCAGAGAGTGGTGGTAAATGGAGTCAAATCCAGTTGGCGGTCGGTCACGAGTGGTGTTCCCCAGGGCTCAGTGTTGGGGCTGGTCCTGTTCAATATCTTCATTGATGATCTGGATGAGGGGATTGAGTGCCCCCTCAGTAAGTTTGCAGATGACACCAAGTTGGGTGGAAGTGTCGATCTGCTGGAGGGTAGGAAGGCCCTGCAGAGGGACCTGGACAGGCGCTGGATTGATGGGCCGGGGCCAACTGCATGAGATTCAACAAGGCTCAGTGCCGGGTCCTGGACTTGGGTCACAACAACCCCATGCAATGCTACAGGCTGGGGGAAGAGTGGCTGGAGAGCTGTCTGGCGGAAAAGGACCTGGGGATGTTGGTTGACAGCTGGCTGAACATGAGCCAGCAGTGTGCCCAGGTTGGCCAAGAAGGCCAATGGCATCCTGGCTTGTATCAGGAATAGTGTGGCCAGCAGGACCAGGGAGGTGATAGTGCCCCTGTACTCGGCACTGGTGAGGCTGCACCTCGAGTCCTGTGTTCAGTTTTGGGCCCCTCACTCCAAGAAGGACATCGAGGTGCTGGAGCGTGTCCAGAGAAGGGCAACGAAGCTGGTGAAGGGTCTGGAGCACAAGTCTGGTGAGGAGCGGCTGAGGGAGCTGGGGTTGTTTAGCCTGGAGAAGAGGAGGCTGAGGGGAGACCTTATTGCTCTCTACAACTACCTGAAAGGAGGCTGTAGCGAGGTGGGGGTCGGTCTCTTCTCCCCAGTAACAAGCGATAGGACGAGAGGAAACGGCCTCAAGCTGCACCAGGGGAAGTTTAGGTTGGATATTAGGAAAAACTTCTTCATCGAAAGGGCAGTCAGGCACTGGAACAGGCTGCCCAGGGAAGTTGAGTCTCCATCCCTGGAGGTATTTAAAAGAAGGGTAGATGTGGTGCTTGAGGACATGGTTTAGTGGTGGACTTGGCAGTGCTAGGTTAACGGTTGGACTCGATGATCTTCAAGGTCTTTTCCAACCTTAATGATTCTATGATTCTATGATTGGGCGATAGTTGGATCCCTTGTCCCTTTTGGTGGTGAGAAGAGAAACATGCAAGGCTGTCAGGCAACATAAACTTCCCTTCTTCAAAATGGGTCAGAGCTGGAGTACCAAATGCTAATAGTAATGCTGCTGCTACTGCTAGCAGACTCCCCAGGGCTCTGCTGCAGCCGTGCTTCTGGTTTCTTACATTCTGAGGCACCTCAGCTGTATGGAAAAAGCTTAATGTACCTTCTCACAGAAGCAGACTGAGTCAATAACACATCTCTGGAAAGTCCTTTACCACTTACCTGTAGCATAGCTGTTGACAGCAGCATGGGCTCAGGATGATCACCAAGGTGAAGTGTACCCAATCATATGTGAACTCCCTGCGGTCTTTCCTCCTGGAGCCCTGTAAAAATTGCAGGGTTATTCAGCATATTCATTTCTAGCTTCCTTTTTTAAAAGTGAGAGAGTGACTCACTTCATGTTTACTAGATTGAGAATTCACAAATAATTAATCTGCTTTTGTATGGAAATGAAAGTTCAGATAAAATCTCCAAAGTCAGTGCCTTAAAATTAGCTCACTAAAACTACTTTAGATGTACTGGATTATAAGAACATTAATCTAAACATGTTTTAGATAGAAAGCCCAGTTAATTGGATGGAGGATTATTATTCCTGAGTAGTCAGAAACCAATGGATTTTGTGCAATGCCCTCCCAAGAGTCTGGAGCTAGCAGCTCTTATCGCATACACTCTTCCCTTTTACTTGGAGGTTCAAAGAGGAAAACCAGCTTTCTGCTTTTGCAAGCTTCCAGTTGGGTTTCTCAACTCCGCAGCTTGCCAGCGAACCGAAGTGTTTCATTTCTGTTTGCTCACGGTCTTCTCTCTCTGCACCCAGGGCAGGAAACGGCTATCAAGGCTGGGGCTAGCACTCCGCTGACTCTGGTTCCAGATGTCGGTCTGCTGAGTTCCCTGGGCTCACTCTGAGTTCTTTAAAGCTATGAAGCATTTTTACTGCAAAAAACTTTTTTTTAAGTTCACAGAAAATAGTTTTTATTAGCTGTATAGTAGGATGATGGTTAAAATTTCGATGTACTTTTTAGGTGTATTTCTCTTTTCTAAAAGATTTCAATAGAATATCTCAACTTTTGTGTCCACTCTAAGAAGTGCTGGCTTGGCTTTCATCTGCACATCTGCTTTGGAGGAAGGCCGTTACAGAGGAGATTAAATAGAAGAGCTTTTTGCAAACATTCTTGCTGCACCGAGGCTCAAGTGTAATGAAATCTGAAGGGAGGCCCAGGGTTGCTGAAGGATGGAGGTTCTCAGCCCAGATGAATAGCCACTGTTGTGCAGTCCCCAGAAAGCACACCCACCTGAAAAGTGTTAGTTGTGCATCCGTGACTGACGAATCTGGCCTCGGGTCTGGGCAGGACCGTGTATTTTATTAGTGAGGTCCAGTTGTAAAATCCTGGGCTTGGAGGACTGTGCCGTGTGAACTGCAGACCCTGGGAAGGTGATTTTTCAAGGGCAGGTACTGTGCTGCCAGGACTTGCTATCTGATTTCCATTCATTCTTGGCTTCCCCAGAAGTGGCAGGTTTTGTGTACAGTGGTCCTGCTCTTGCAAGATGCTCTTGCCTCTTCTTCTGATGTGAACCTTCTTCCTTCCTTTGATTGTGCTGTTTGTTTGTTCCCATCCTGTCCTTGCTGTCACCTTTCATCTCCTCTGATGACACAGACCATGGATGGATGCTGCCTAGAAGCCCCTTTGACACTGAACGTGAGTTGGATCACTTGGGATATGTGGGATAATTAGGTACGATTGTGTGCAGATGAAACAAAACAAGTTTCAGAAAAAGCTCACAAAAACCCTGCGCTGAACAAGGCTGATTTCTACATACAGAGTATGCACTTTTGACTAGGGTATGACCAGATCGGCTTGTGCCTTGTGACAGTGCTGCAGAGTTGGTTGCTTTTAAGCAGGTAAATTTTGCCCCACAGCTAAGACGTGCCTTGGCCCTGTGCTGCACATGCTTTGGCTGTTCCAATGTCGAGGATGGCAGGGTTGTATATATTCTTGATGAGGGCAGGAGTAACTTCGGTGGGATCCAATTTTAACTGGCCTGTGCGTGCTTCTCTAATTACATGCTGATTTTAAGCAGGGATTATTCTTGTAAAGCTGTACTTAAATTTCCCCATGCAGTTTTAGTGCATGTTAAAAAACCTAAACTAGTGCAGGCTTGGCATAGACTCTTTGTCAGGTAGAAGCCAGTTGTAGATAGCGTGAGATGGGTGCAGCAGTACTGTGGCAGTTTGAAATCACACTGCTCAGCCTCACATGGGTGTTGAGAGAGCAGTTGTGGCAAGCAGTGCAGTAGTTGGTTGTGGACCCCAGTAAGTGCCTCTGCCTTTCCACTCAAAAGCCCTGCAGTGGTTTCCTCTCTGGTTGAGTAGCAATGCTCTTCAGCCTTTCTAAAGCAAAAGCCTCCTCCATCAATGGCTGGTGCCTTGAAAGGGAGACCTCCAGACCGTCTTCCTTCTTTCAGTGTACAAACCAATTTTAATTCTCCCTGTTGCTAGTTCAGTTCCTGGGCTGTCTTACCCCCTCGTGCAAAGCAGGGTTGGCTGCACTCCAGGTCTGTAAAGACCCACATTGTTCTGTGTGGAATTGCTCATCACAACTGGTTATTCCCTTTAAACAAGCAAGGGTGTAGGTGACATCAGAGGACCTCGGTGGTATTTGCTTCTGTGGACAGCACCAAACTGTGCTCCTGTTCCCTCAACGTGTCAGTGTACTTGATACTGGAGCTAGCCCCAGAGATACTGCAAAATGGTTCCTCCAGACAGCATTGCCAGGGTTGCAGTAGATGAGAGGTTCACTTAAGATTGGGTCGGACTTCCCTGTATCGTGACATGGCTCTGGGGCATGCTGTGTTGGCTATAAGTGCTTATTGGTGGGGAGCAGATGAGGCCTAGCTTTTTTATCTACTGTAGGACACACTGGGCTGGATACGGGAATCCTGGAGATGCTGGGCTGCTGCTCTAGTGCAGGTGTCGAGATGAAGCATGCTATATCTGCAGTGACGGTGGTGGAACTGCTTCTCCTGTGTCAGGCTGGTCCAGAGAGCAGCTCTGAGCATCTCCCACCCAGTAGCAGGCAGGACTGCTGGTGTTGGGCTGGGCATCCCTGGCCCTGCCTCTGCTGGAGATATGGCTTGTGTTTGTGAGGCTAGGTGCTCTGAGCATGTTGGATGGTCTACGCAGCTTCCAGGATTCTGGATAGTTGCTGGGTCTCCAGGTATTGTGGACCTGTGTTTCCCCTCACCTCAATCTCTGTGCCTCCATCCCCTCCACCACATCTGGGCTGATCCTGCCACCTGCCACTTATGTTAAGGAGCAATGGTGATGCTCTGATGTAGAATCTCTGGTTGATCTTTTGTATCTTAAATGAGGGTAGAATAGGGCAGTTGCACCCAAGGAATCGCGCTAACAAAAGCCCCTGTGCTTTAGTACCTGGGCAGCAGTGCTCTTCAGCCTCCCTGGGGCAACAGCTTCCTCTGCCTCTTCTCCATATGTGATTATCCCAAGGAAGGGATTCACCTCTCCTTTGAACTGGCAGCCTATTTATAGCTGCAAACGGAGCACCAGTGAATATAACACGCTACTAACAAGCTGATGAATGCTTTGGGGGCCTTGGCTTCTCTGTTCTGGCTTGTGTTTTGTTCTTGTTTCTGCATATTGCTGTTCATGCAATTTGACTTGGTAATTTGACTTGGTTTAATCTTTTTAGATGCTGGCTTCTTGGCCCTGGGAACTGAAGACAGGGTGATCTAGCCAGGCTGCTCTGCTGCCCCTCCCTTCAGGCATTAGGGTGCGTTGTCTGATGCCTTCACAGCATTTCTGTTAAGGAACTGCCAGATATTTCTGAACTAGGTTTTTCCTTTGAGTGGTACCCTATCGGTATGTCCAGATCCAGGACCTTTAGTTAAGTTTGCTCCCCTGATGTTGTTGTCCCTTGACTTTTGTCTTTCTCTTAAAAATTGTAACTGGCTAGAATTTCACAGTCACTTGCAGTCTTACTGCCTGCCCTTCTTAACCACTTCCTCCGTGTTAGATAGAGTCAGATTCAGAGGTGTCCCCTCATGGCTGTTTTCAAAACTTTTCAGTATTATTCTGGGCTTGAACTAGCTTTTATTTCTTTTATAGACTTCTTTTACAGTTTGATCAGTGAACCAAAAAAGCCACATTTTTGTCTCTTTTGCTTCAGTTGGCTGGTGCAGAGCTGCCTGCGGGCCAGTCCCAAGTTATGTGCACTGGCATACATTTTTCTAACAGGCTGTGTAGAAGAGCTGGGGACGACTCATTTCAGAAACATTTAACAACCTCCTGTGTAAAATTCAGAGTACTTAGAAAGAAAACAAGGGGACTGCATCTGAGCATACAATTTTGACTTGGCCAACACATGCCCAGGTAACGGGCATAAAGGAGTGCCTCGGTTGCACCGGGTGGCTTTGTGTGCACCGATCGTGCAGGAAATCCTTCACTTCAGCCACAGATTCCCATGGGTTTGTGGGAAGGATTGCATGATAAACCACCTGTGCCTCCATTTCCCGAGTTCTCCGACAGGCACTTGGTGCTCCGGTGAGCACTACAAAAATGAGCTTTAAAGAGAATAAGTGGTTGGTAGGGTGTTGAATTTTTCATGCATGTTACGAATTCGAATTGTCTTAGCGAGGGTGTCTCTGGATGGCTGCCTGTGCCCGGTGTGGCTGTAATACAGGATGTGGTGAGGAGGCATACCAGGTTATTCACAGACCCTTTTGCTAGACGAAATGTCTGTCATGATAGCTCCTGGCTCTGCTTGCAGTTTGCTGAGATGCTGGATGGGCACAGCGATCCGTGGGAAGAATGTCCTGTTCCACTGGGACAATGGCTGGACGTGAGCAGCTCCAGGTGCATGGAGTGTCATCTGCTTGGTCTGCGTGCTGCTGGCTGGAGCTCCCAGGGCCCTGTCAGCCTGTGAGTAACTGTGACGCTGCTGAGCCCAAGCTGCAGCACCTTTGAGAGCAGGGACTGTGGCTGCTGGGCAGCCTGTCGGCCTGCTGGGAAATCTTGTGATGCCAGTGAGCATGAATGACTGCAGGCAGCAGCTGCCTGCGTGCTTTGCCTGGAGAGGTCCTCAAGGGGAAACTGCCTTTGCGCTGGCCCGCTGGAGCTCAGGCTGCTCCCTGGACACAGGTCCTCTACTTTTGCAGCGCAGACAGTCCGTGCTTCTCGATGCCTGCTCCTGGAGAGCCTGATGTTACAGGGGTGGACCTGAGCACAAGGCACTATTCTATTTCTGGGGTTTTCTGGTAAATACCATGGTACCCCTCAGCTAGGGATCTAACGTGAGCCATAGCAACGTGTACAGCCTTCTCGCTTCGAGTCCAGCTGCATGGGTTGTGTGGCACCTCTGCCTCAGAAAAGCATGCGTGGTTGGGTAAAAACAGCCCAGCAGCTTTGGATTGCAGTGGTGCGACAAGATGGATGTCTCTGCCAGGAGGGGCTATTCCTGAAGCTGACTGACAGGGAGAAGCAGTGCACGCTGGAGTGTTTGCAGGCGTCTGTATGCTAAAAGGAAAGCTGCTCTGTAGCACCAGGTAAGCTGCAGCTCCTTGCCATGTGGTGTGTGAGATAGCTCTGGTATGTCTGTAACAGCGACAGGTTGGAGTGGCCAACAGGGTCTTTCTAGGCAGATCTTAGGGTTTCCATCCCACCCTCTGATCTTGCTTTTGACACTGAATGCACAGAGTGATTGTTCTCCTGTGATTTTAACAACTGTCCTTTCATAGCTCCCCCACTTTTCAGACAAAGGTCCTTGTGTGGTGTGTGGTCAGCACAGTGGCCTCACTGGTCTAGATCAGTGGGTTAAGAGACCTGTTGGGAAGCCCCATGCAGAAAATTTAAGCTCACTTTTAGTCAGCCTGGATCCCTTTTGCTTCTGCCTGGGAATTAGTCCACAGAGACCCAGAGGTCTGGGGTGGTGGGTGAAAAGCAGTGCTTTCAGCAGCGCTGCAATATGAAGGTACAGGTGGGTACCAAATTACAAACTGGTTAAAAGGAAAAGATTTAAAGCAAAACTAGTGGGGAAAGCTGTAAACAGAGGCTGAATACATCTGGGAAGAAAGCACAGGAACTTTGTTAAAATAGCAGTGTTCCAGCCTGTGCAGATCCTGGGGATGATAATACTAGGCCGTGATGCTTTGATAGGGCATTTTTCTGTTGCTGACTTTATCTAGCACAGAGCAGCATGACCAGACTGTAAAATGACATTGTAAGTGCCAGGTTTGTATCTGACTTGAATCAGATTGAATGTTAGCAGGAAAGGAATTTTGTTGGGAAACATGCAGTTCCCAAGAGTATTTTAGTCTTTCCTTTTAGCTTTTGAATCTGTTGGGCAACTTCATTTAGTATTTATGGAAGAGTAGAAGGAGAGAAGTTTAAAAACTGCATCACTGGGTATAAGGAGGGTTCAGGGAAGCCTCACGAGCAGCAAAATGTATCAGTTCAAATTTCAAAGCTGCAGCCCCATCAGAGGAGAGGGCTGGGCATTCTCTGCCTTGTCATTGGCACCTATTCCTTGCGTTTTGCCTTAGGGTGGCTATATTGCCTACTTGGGCAGGCTGGAGGCTTGTGGAGCAGAGCTGTACTGTGTAAGGGAGGCATTTAGTGTAGCTTTACAGGCAGGCATGAAGCTGTGATAAAACACCAGCAGCCTGTCTGGTAGCTGTGCTGGGTCCAGGGCTGTGCCAGTGCCATCAGAGATGGAGCAGCTCTTCCCTGAAGTGGCTTGGCTCAGAAAGAAAGTGTTTAATAGCACAGAGGAAAGCTGGATGTCCAGAAGGCTGTAGTTTGCCTCAGTGAACAGTGGTACCTGCCTTAACTCTCCATACTGATAGGTTCAGTCCCTGCTAATTCATACGCTCTGCTGGGCAGAGCTCTCTATTGAATTCTGTCTGGAGAGAGGACTTGCTAGGAAGGAGAGGCAGGAATAGCCCTGCCAATGCTGACAGGCTGTCGTGGTCTGCGTCCCATTGCCCAGGTTCTGCGCTGGCTGCGTACGCAGGCTGCGCTTGTCCTGCCTGGGAGTTTGTGGTGCTGGGTAGGCCTGGTGCCGCAGCAGTAGCTGCTCTTTCCTCCCACGGTGGGACTAGCCGCATTGGCAGGAATGTGACCCCTGGGATCAGGGTAGGAAGGATGCGTGTCGTGTGTGTGATGTGCTCTCCAGGCTGGCGAAGCATGTGGGAGCTCTCAGTCCACAGCAGAGATGGGTCAGGAGGTGGCATTTCTCAGGAAGAAGCGGTCCTCAGGTCCAGAGGTGGCATTCAGGTTATATATTGACTTCAGCTGTCTCTTTGTCTGCTGTCTACAGTGTCCCATGCTGAGCCATCCTGGAAATGAGCATAGCAGCAAGCACTTGTGTCCTAAACACAAGTCCACAACACAAACAGCTAGTATGCCAGAGTGGTCCACTTCTTTTCAAGGCTGCCTGTATTGCTGAGTCCAAAACCATGGAGCTGTCTGTAGCTATGGAGCCTGCAAAGAACAGTTGTGCTTAGAGAAACCTGCCTGGGAATAGGAAGGGAGCATCTCATCATATAGGCTTCTCTTTGACTTGCCTCCACGATGGCATTTGCATTGGTCTGAGAAAGCAGCATCTGTCTTACTTAGAAGCAATTTGTGTGAAAAGATGCTAGCATACGCTTGCCCACGTGACGAGGCATGTCCAAACCTCAGAGGACGGCTCGGCAGCCTCGAGAAGGAAAGCACACGTGCTCTGGAGCAGTCGGCTGCAGGCCTGACCAGTGGGAATCCCGGGCAGCTTCGCTGGGCTGAGAGTGTCACTGCTCTCTGTGCTTAGTGGGGATGCTGGAGACCAGGGAATACTCCCTGATTTGGTGTATGGCCTTGGCCAAGCATTTGTGCAAGAGCTGTTTTTCCATCGCAGCCAGGCCTGCTCTGTCCTCATTTGGGATGCTGTGACCTCTGCAATGACGCCGGAGAAGCAATGCATCCTCATGCCTCTGCTTCATTGCCCTGCTGCTTGGAACAGCCCACCCTTCCTCACTGTGCCATGGGCAGCAAAAAAGCAGAGGGGTCTTGATGTTAGCTCTTCTCCTGAACAGCCATTCTTTTATTAGAAATGCAGTGTTACGAGGAGTTCAGATCTTCTTCCATGTGCACTGCCTGCATGTTAACATTTTGGCAGCACAAAAGCAGCTGAAAGCCTATAGTAGACGTAGCTTTTTGGAAAAAAAAAGTACTATGCACCTTGAGCACAGCACTGCTGCTGGTCTGCCTGCCTCTCCTCCTGTGACTCCCCGTGTTTAGGGCTGGTGTACACTCAGTAATGCATCTTGGCTGATCTCTTTTAACAAGGATGTTTCAAAAGCGTAGCCTGTTAAAACCCTGTGAAGGAAACATAGTGGCTGGTCCAAGAACAGTTTTGGCTACAGTTTGGCTACGGCTATCGGATACCAGTTTTGAAAGCCCTGGGGAAAGAGAATGATTTTGCATATCATGTTAGGTATTTAGAAAGATTTTTATATTCTCCTCGATAAATCCAACAGATCTCTTCTGTAATGCTGAGTGAATCTTACATCTTCCAGACAAAATCAGTGAATCCATTGCCTGGCTGTGCTCTATCCTCCCTCACACCTGGCTGCTTCCACGTAGGTAGCAAGCAGCTCTGATAGCTGTTGCTGGTGATCACTAGTAACTACTGCTGCTGGATGAGACAGGCACACGGTCTGTCGATGTTCTTGCCCCTTCTCTGAGCCTCCTTATCTTGTAGGTGCATTTCACCCAGCCTGGTATGTCTGCTATGCCTTGTCCTAACTGTTGTATCTCTTTGGGGTGTGACCTGCTCTTTCCCATGCATCTGTTGTGAGTGGCTGTGCCGTCTCAGTGGTATTGCAATACTATGAAATACATATCTGGACACAGAGGAGTGCTAAGAGCTTGTGATGGGAGAGCAGGCTGTTCCCAGGAGGCCTCTGGGTGGCAGTCGGAGCTCCTGGACAGACCCACACGTGGTCTCTGCAGTGGGAAAGACGCTTCTCAGTGTGTTTAGTAGAGCAGCTGGGTGCAGCAAGCTCAAGGGCAAGTCACTGACCAAACCAGAGCTGTTCTGAGATCATCTGCCCAGAGATTAAAGAGTTAGGCGCTCTTCCAAGGGCTGATCAGAGCAGGGCATGGCTGATAAATGCACATACATGGGGAGATGATGATGTTTCATGCAATTAAGAATGGAGTGCCCAGTCAGATGAGAACAGCAGGGGCTGTTGGGGTGGGCTTTCTCTTCTGTGAGGACAGGAAAAATGAAAAATTGAGGTGCTCCAATTCAATACAGTGGTGCTGAGGTCCCATTTAATGTGCTGCATTAGCAGGGTCTGGACTGGCCTCTTTGAAAAGAGGCTGCAGTCTGTCTTGAATGGCCATCCCAGGGGGCATGTGCTAGCCAGGACACAAGGCTGTGAGCAGGACTCTGGGCAGCTGCAGGCAGCCAGCCATGAAGACAAGGAAAGGTGGACGTATCTACTTGCAGGACACTGTTTTCTTCTCTTTGCCTCACATTTGTCCCAACTGAGTACGCTCTCTTGCTCTTGGTAATGTATAACCTGCCGACACTGGCATTCTTTGCGGTTCCCAGTATGCCATTGCCCTCTGTCCTCCTCCCACATAGTGCAGCCAACCTGCTCCTGTGGGGAGAAGGAACTCCTCCTCAGCACGGGCTTTATGTTCCTTTGCTGTTATCACCCTCAGGGACCAAAGGAAGAAGAGTGTCAGCTGGTCCTCCAGAATGTCTGAGCTTTGGCCTTGGGTTTGTTCTGGCTAGAGGCACTTGGAAGGAGTCAGGATGATGGAGGGGACCAGGAATAGTCACATTGGAAAACAGGCCGTATTTCCTAAGGCAGGCAGAGCTGTGAAATGCTTTACAGGAAGCGAAGGGACATAGCTACCTAGGGAGTTTTGTCTTCCTGTCCCTCATGCTTTGGGATTTACTTTGGGAAGGTCACCCGGGAATTGGGATGAGTCAAACCTGCTGCAGTTTGCAGTAATAGAAGTCTGCTCTGGATCCAGCAGCAGGGCAGACGTGTGCTATTGGTAGCAAGCTGCTGTCAGCCAGGGTGCTGGGGAGCCAAAATGCCTCTCTCATGGCAAGAGAGGATTGCTGGTCAGCACCAGGGCTGTTGTGCTGCACACCACCTTGCGTAGCTCAGCTGGGGGACCTGATACACAGCAGGCATTTGGTGGCCCTGGCCCTAGCTCTTTCCTTGGAGACCCCAGGAGGGTGCTGCCATGGCCTTTGGCCTCTGCGTCCTACTGTGTTACACCACTTCAGTGCAGCTTGCTTTACTCGCCCATCCCAGGCTGCAGCGTTTGCAGTTGCTGGAGGGCAGAGGCGCGAGAGTGTGCTAGCAAGCCTTGCGTGCTCTGTCACACTTTCTCTTGGGGAGACTCTCAAAGCAGGCTGACATCGGCCTTCCTCCCGGTTCATCTTAAAGCATGTAATTGGCCCACCTACCCGTCCTGATGCCTGAGCTGCAGAGCCTGATGAAGAGCCTGCTGCTGTCCCAGTTCATTGCTCCTGTTTGCTGGCAACAGGGACTTGGTTTCTGAAAGTGGAGTAGGTCTCTCCTCCCCTCTGCGTGCATCAGTGGTGTCTGGTGCATACATATCACCTGTGGCTCAGGGAGTATCTGGATTTCAGAGAGCTGTGGCTGAGAGTGCGTATCTCACTGCTCGCACCCCGTTTGCGTGCTCTTCTCTTGGCACCTGCTTTGGCTGCTATCAGAGGTGAGCTGTAGGGCTGGACACCCCTCTGATTAGAGGGGGCAAAGCTGCTTTTACAAACTGCTGTGTGAGACTAGCCAGTCTGCAGGGCAAGCTGCAGGGCATCCCTGTGGCCCCGGGGTGTCTGCTCCTGGCTGGCTGCCTTCTGCCCTCTAGTGGGAAGCTTTGCAGGACTGGGTGCTGCGCAGCAATTGAGCAGGGGTGCAGGAGTGCGCCACTGAACATCTGGCATCTCTCCAGAAGCCCGCTCTCAGAGGTGGATATCACCTTGAAAGGCAAACCTGAGCTGTCAAAGTCAGGAAAAATATCGAGGAGCTGATAAACTGCTGCTATTGAAGGCTTAGCCCACGACTGCGCATCTAATAAGGGCGGTAGTGTTGACAGGGATGTGTGGAGGGCCAGTGCTGGCAAAGGTGGATGTGCTTTAACATTTGTAGGCG
Source organism: Nipponia nippon (assembly GCF_047370975.1). Taxonomy (NCBI): domain Eukaryota; kingdom Metazoa; phylum Chordata; class Aves; order Pelecaniformes; family Threskiornithidae; genus Nipponia; species Nipponia nippon. The sequence continues at coordinate 13,597,212 of NW_028262358.1, read as the reverse complement.
GCATGGGAGCTACAGGTGAAACCCAGGGAGCCTGGCTGCTGCCGCTTGAAGAAATCGGGGTAGATGTTCAGGAAAATGATCCTGCCCAGAGGATGAGCTGCCACTCACCAGTGGTCAGTAAGCCAAGCACTGAACAGCCCAGGGTGCCAGCAGAAAAAATGTACCATGTCCGCTCAAAAAAAGCATGAGACCTGCTGTTAAGGTTTTATATCCCATCAGTGGCCAGATGTACCATTCAAAGAGCCCTCGTTGCTGCCTCTCTTTACACTCTAGCCTTCGCCTTCCATGGATGATCCCAGTCGAAGTGCTCCTCAGTACCTCTGCCTCCTCAATGCCTGTGTCCTGTGCCAAAAGAGATGTCTGAGGTTCCCTGTTTACACAGAGCTCAAGCTGCTTCTCTGCCAGGTACCTTGCCAGTTTGTGGATAAGTTTTGGGTAGCTGTGCAGGTTTGCAGGGTGCTTCTAAAGCTTCTGCTCTCCCACTGTGTATGGTGTACCCCCAAATCTTTTTGCTGAGGTTGTAGGTAGGTGAAAATTGTTTTCTTCTCCTCAGGAGTTGCTCTCAGGCTTACAGGCAAAGCACAGGCTCTAACCTGCTCCTCCTGTACTGTGCACAGATGTATTTTCATCCCATTTTTCTTCCCTCTCTACCAGCCTGAGGAACTGTACCTCTGGTTTGTATTCCCCTGGCATCAGGGGCTTTAGAGATGTGTGGCATTCACTGAAACGTTGACCTTGAAATGCAACAGTAAAACTAGCCACTGCGTGTGTCATCTGTGAGCAGCAGTCACCTTTTGGGACAGGAGGTTGGATGAATTTGCAAACAGCTGGAGCTTGTGCTTTGCTGCTGGCACTGAATTTCACAAAATGCATGTGTTACAGGAGCTTTGCTTTTCAAGATGAACTCACAGGCCAGGTTGGTGACAGTGTTATAAGTGTTTCATCAGACTTCAGAGCAAAAACTCCAAATTTGTCATTTAACTAGAGAGGAAGGAAACAGCCAGGAAGCTGCAACCTGGAGCGGAAAAAAAAAAAAAAAAAAAAAAGAAAAAAATGTGCATAGCATGATGCTTTGGGGTGCTTTCAAAGTATGACTTCAGTGTCTAAGAACATACACTAGAAAATTTCACCTTTGAGGTTTTAATGCTATCAGACAGTTAACTCAGTGAGTTCCTAGGTTTGCTCCTTTCTCTCTCTCTTTTTTCTTTTTTTTTTTCTTATTTTTATCTTATTTTGATGTAATTGCTTGCAGTTCAGAATCCCAACTTCAAAAGTCAGTGCTTGCTTAGCTAAGGTGAGTGAGAGTGTGTGTCTGTGTGCACGTGTGTCGGTGCATATACGGGCACGCTCCTTAGCCGGGAGTGGTGCTGTCGGGATGTGTGTGTTTGTGTGTATGTGCGTGTGCTCCTTTTCGTTACCATCATCTTAGCTGGGGGTGGTGGCAGTGATGGGTGTGTGAACGTGTGTATGTGTACATGCACTCCTGTTTGTTACCTCCTATGCCAGCGGCGGTGGTGGGGTGTGCGCTCCTGCTTGGTGCCAGGTTGGATAAGGAGGTAGAGCGGAGTGAGGGAAAAGTAGGAGCTGCTTTATTTTGTTGCACGTTTAGAAAGCCATGATCAGGAAAGGGGATTTTTGGCTGACTGACCATTCAGTTAGTGATGGAAAGAAGGCAGCGTTTTTGAAGAGAATACCAGGAAATGGTGAGTACCTCTCACCAGTAAATGACCAGTGGTGGAGTGTAGGACTACTGGAGTTCCAGGAGGCTGTCAGACTGTCCTGTTGGAGCTCATTTTCCTTGTTGCTGTCAGTCACTGTTGCTGTCAGTGTTCCACAGTTGTGTTCACCACAGCTGGATATAGTGGAAGTCCTTGCAGTGGTTCCACAGCTCAAGAGCAGTTGCTACTTATGCTGTTTAATTATATGAGCAAGTAGGTCCACATTTATAACTTACCTACCAAAAAGTTCAGTGACTTGGGGGGGATCACACAGTGATCAGTTCTGGGCAAGACCATGGCGTAGTTGCCGTGGGATTTGGCTGAGGTGTTTGGCGAGGCGTACCGTTCTGATCACTGTGGATCGATCCTGTCCTGTAGAGATCTGCAGGGATTAGCGTGAGACCCACTGCTGCCCAGTACTGACGCTGAACGCCGAGCAGCAACACAAATCTGGGTGATGCAGGGATTGGTTAAGTAACAGATCAAAAGAGGGTCATCAGGGACAGCCAAGCTGCTAAGGAGCACCCTTGTAAAAATTGTGTGTTCTTGTGCTGCAAATAAGTACGTTTAGACTCCAGAACATGTGTGCTAATCCCTGTGGGAAGGGCAGTAGTATTTTAGGAGGAGTTGGAGTTGCAGAGTACAAGCTATACCTCAGCTAGTGAGATCTTTGAGTGCTGCAGAGGGTGGAAGGGGGTAACCACCTTCCTGCATGTGGTGTGGGAAGGACCAGGGTCAGAGTACAGGATCTCCCACTGTGTAAAAGAGATTTTGAAAACTGGAGAGGGAGCAGAAAGAGAAGAAAGAAGCTGTTAAGTGCCTTATCAGAGATAAAAGAGCTGCCCAAGTGGGCTGAGCACGTACTCTTCCCCGAGGGAAAATACCAGGTACTGGCGAGACTCCTGAGTGCCTCAGAGAGGAGCATGAAGAGCTAATGAGTGGACTAGTTCAGATAAGGAGGGATTTCACAGCAAGAACAACTGCCAGGTAGAATTACAATCTTTCAATATCCTCAAATTAACACTGGATATGTCTTTACGGAAGTTTTAATCTTTTGGGGATAACTTTTCCATGCAGGTAACTATCACGACTAGATCAGTGCTTGTACGGAAAATTTGAGATGTCCTGTCCTTGGCTTACACATTCAAGCCTCACTCCTCTCTGTGGCTTGTCTAGGGACTAGGGACAGTCAAAGTTAGCACTGGTTAGTGGTGGCGTTAGCTAAGCTTAGCTGCTTTGCAAGCTTTTCCTTAGTACATCTGGTGTAATTGCTGTACCCCATCTTTCTGGCTAGCACTCAGTCCTGCCCTCCCCGCCCTAGAGGTGGCCTCCTTGTCTTCGGCCACGCTCCCCGCAGCTCACTCCTACCTTGCCTAAGTATTTCTGGGGAGCAAGAAGCCTGGCCTAGATGATAAGATTTCTCCCTTCCTACAAGCAGAGGCTCAGAGGGGAAGGGTGGACAGAGATGGGATCAGTGATTGCAGTGCTGGGGTGCACAGGGTACGAGGGCTTAGGGGGGCTATAGCCCTGGGCTTTGGCTGAAGGAATCCAGGCCACCTGGCAAAGAGGCGGGCAGAGCTTCCCTGCACTCCCAGCTTCCTCACTTCTGATCTCCACCATGCCCTGCTATCCAACGTCAAAGGACAGAGCAGCAGGGTTGCAGTCACAGTCCAGCAAACCTTCTGCACAAGCTAAAATCATTTTAGCAGGGAGAGCAGGGACATGGTAGGAGGTGAGTGCTTGCTAAGCCCTCAACCTGTCCTGCAGTATGGCTGGGTGTCCTTCTCTTTCCAGCATTGTTCCACCTCTGGGCTGTTCTACACTGCCACTGTACGTTAGCATAGCAAGAGCAGGTTTTCTTCCTTCTAAAAAAAAAAAAAAAAAAAAAGCAAAAAGCAGTGGGGAATAGATTTGGCCCTCAGAGAGCACAGTGTGTCAGACAGTAAGGTATTTGGTAGTGGCCCGTCTGTTCTCCAGGAAGGGTGGCCTAAATCTAAATCTAAATACTGGTGTATCTGGTATCCACAAAAGTCCTGGGTACCACTGGCTGCAGCAATGCAGACGGTGAGCGTGGAACACGGAGGCTAGCTTGTGAAACATGAGTGCCGGTGTTGCTTGTTGTAAAAACAGGCACTGACTAATCCTTCGAGCAGCAAAAGTAGCTCTTCTCACTCAGCCTCAGGCTCCTTCCTGGGTTTTTCCTGGAAGTGCCACTTACCATGCTGAGGCCCCAGGATTTGAGGCTGTCAGGGTGGCTCTGCTCTATGAGGCTTCCTGCAGGGCTGCTGCCTCCCAGCTTCCCAAGTCAGCTCTGCGTGGTACTGCACAAGAGAAGAGCCGAGCTGTGATGTCTGCATGGGAACATTTGCCTTAACTAAGTCCAGGATAAGAGTGGATTTAAGTGCTTTGGTTTATAAATAAACAGCACTGTGGCCAAGGTAGATTTAAGCAGAGCTGGCAACAGCCCTACTTGGGAAGGGATCTCTTCACCACATGGCCTGCTGTTGGACTTCCTGTCGCATGCTAATCCCTTAAGCCTGCTTTAGCTCTGTTAATTTTCCTTCTTCCCTTTTTTCCCCAATGGGCTGTCTCAGTGGCGCATGAATGCCAGTGTTCCTCGGCCAAGCTTGTGCCTGCGGCTGGGCCAAGCATCCAGGCTGCCTTCCGAGCACCGGCTACCATGTGGCAGGGCCCCAGGGATGGTGGTGCCTGAATGTGTCCCATTCTCTCTGTCTTACAGGCTCTGCAGTCTGCGCCTGAAGAAACTCACGGTGCTGAAAGAGCTGGACAAAGAACTGAGCTCTGTGCTTATCGCTGTGAAGATTCAGGTAGGCTCCTCTCCTTGCTGCTGCCTGATGGCAGCAAGCTCATCCTTGTGCCCTCTGTGAAGTGCTGTCTGCATGTCCCTTGCCTTGTGCCAACAACCCCTTGCTTCCATCTCGGTTACCAACCCTTGGGGAGATTTTGGCTCTTAGGCAGGTGGGAATGATGCCCCAGGGACAGCAGCAAGCTGCCCGGTGCTGTCTTGTATCAGGGATGGATTTGGTTGGGCCTCTGCACTGGGACAGAGTGCATCTTGCTTCCCTGCCTGCCTCAGCCAAGGTTCTCCTCTCGAGCTGCTGTTCGGAGTTTGGCATCCCCTACCCCACCGTTCCTGACCCTTTAGACAGGCTCGGCGCTGGGTGGTTTCTGGCAGTGCCCTCCATCCGGATCCCCTCCCTGGGGAGTGAAGGGTGGGAAGGGAAGGGTGCAAGGGATCAGCGGCTCTGTGCATGACTTCTGCTGACATTTGCACCCTGTGTGATCTCACTGCTGCCTCTGCTGCCCCCTCCCTTTCTCTGTGCATCCCTGCTAGGCCTGGTGCCTCTACTCTGAACCAGGCAGAGGGGAGGGGAGAGGGTCTTTGTCACCAAGGGGAGAGGGAATTTGCCTCTGTCCTGGTATGTGTGATCCTCCCCGCTCCCTCTTTGAGGCTAGTGGAGAAGAGATGGGTCCCTGTGGGCGCAGGCACATCCTTTTCACCTGCCAAATGAGAGCATGGAAGCAAGATGCCTCTTGTATGCTGTCCTTGCCACAGCTCCCCTAACCCAGCTGGGATGCTGGTGTCCTTCTTTCGTTCTTGTCAGCTGGCATAAAAGCTGCTGATCCCATTGAAAGCACTGTGGGGCGGGAGCTCAGCAGCTTTGCGTTCCCACAGAGCTCTTTGTGCCGCACACATTAGGATCTAAATCCTGGATTAGCGCTGGAAGCTACAGTATTAGTCAAGCTCTGGGAGCTGGGGTTTGCCTTCATGGCAAACCTGATTCACTTGCACAGAAGGAACTGAAAGCGAAATGTGTGAAACCTGGGGCCTGGAGAGAGGACAGCAGGAGGGTGCTGTGGTCCACACACTATTGGTCAATGTCCCACTTTGCTGGCCTTTCCATCACCGTGTGTGTGGTGCCATTCAGGAGAGCTGAAAGCACTGGGCTTTCAGCCCCAAGACCCCCGAGACCTGTGTCCCTTTGGTGCAGGCTTTAGCAAGGGAACAACCTGGGCAGGAGGGAGCTGCCTGGCCCCTGGAAATGCAAGAGCAATCAAGGCTGGGCCACAGGTGCCAGCAGCACAGGACTGGGGGGCTGGGAGCCAGCTGGGGGCTGTGGGTCCCACATGGCTGGGAGGGCTGGGCTGGTCCCTCACTCCTTATATCTCCTGTACTGTTGGCGCAAGCGGTCTGTGCTTCTCTGGACTGGGGAACCTTGGGCTCCCGTGCAGCCCCCTTATACTGGGACTGCCGTGTGCTGAGGATGTATGTCCTCAGCTGCCCCCTCTCTCATGCACTGCAAGTGTGAGACTGCGGAAGAGGCTGCACAGTGGGACTCCAGCTCTTTCAAACAGATCACCCCCTGTCCCTGCCACAGGCCAACCTTGCAGCCTGTTGGCAAAAGAAATTAACCGGCCTCAGCAGTGACTGAGGTTACAGGGGCTCTTCACTGCAGGGCTCCTTTCCCTGCCAGGGAACAGAGGCTGCATTCAGGGTCTTAATCTAAACATGGTCACCTCCTCTCTGCGTGGCTGCATGCTGGTGTAGGCACCTGCAAAGCTGAAGGAAACTGGAGGAGAATGCTTCTGCCCACATTACCCTGTGGCTCGACACTCATTGTGGGAGCGGGGTGTACTTGTGTGCCTCCCCAGGCTGCTTGCACCTGCCTGACCAGCCTCCTTGGCAGGGTCAGGGACTGCTGAGCCTTCCTGGAAGGCAGATGGAAGCTGTAGGCAGCTTCAGCACAGCCTGCCTACAGAATGGCCTCAGATGGATCCATCCCTCCTGCTCCTCTCCTAGGTAACAGATGAGTCACGCTAGCAAGAAGCTGTTTGAAGGCTGCCCAGCAAGCACTGCCATCTCCATCTTTTGGATGGAAACAGCCAATGCATGTAATTTGTGGAGGACCTGCAAGTTCGCAAGGGGACAGCTGGGGACTGGTGGAAAGGGGAGCTATATTTACTGTCATTTCAGTAGTAGCTCTGTTGGGTTAAGGAAGTTGCCTGTCAGGAAGTTGCTGCTCTGAAAGGCAGGTTGCATGGAAACAAAGCTCTGACCCTGCCTGAGAGGAGCCGGCACCAAGACAGCCCCAGGCTGCTCAATGAATGTACATGACCCAAAGGATAGTGTAAGCCTGTCTAGAATATCCGATCTTCTCACAGTGATCACGCCCTTCTGGTCTTAAAAGACAGCTTCCAAGTGTGGCATGTGCAGTTATCTGCTCCTTCATCTGGAAAGACCTCTGTCAAAGGACGAAGGGAGCTTTCATTGTCTACAGAACATAGGCTTTTCCCAGAGGTGATTTTGAATATTTAATGTTCAGTGGCTTCCAGTGAGATAAATTCTGAACTAATGTGAAAAAGGGGACTTACTCTCGTATCACTTGAGTGGTTTTTAAACCTTTATCTCTTGTTATTTGTTTTAACAGACTGGAGATGTCATAGAGCATTTCCTTCTGTGTACTGTTCAGCATGGCATTAAGAGATTCAGATGTGCCTGGCTCAGCTCCATAAAGGTGCAGATATCTGTCTTGGCGTCGTAACATGGTGTGAAGGGAAATGTGGTGCTCCCTCTCGGCAGAGACACTTACTATAGTGCAGAAACACCCAGTCTTGAGCTGCGCGTAGAGGAAACAATGAAAGAAAGAAGAAAACAAGCCCCAGCACTCCCAGAACTTCCAGCTCCTGTGACAGGTGCTGTGGGCGGGATGCAGATCCTCCTGCAGCTGCTTGCAGCGTGTGGCTGGTGACTCAGGTTCAACCCCTGGTGCTGCTGTAGAGGGATGATGCTGGCAGACCCTACGTAGTGGACCAGAATGTGTGCTACAAAATAGGCCAGGCTGAGTAACTCCTTTGCCTCTGCCAGGCCTGCCTGCCTGCTGCCCTGGCCCTGCTCCCTGCGGGAACTTGGATTTTTTGCTCCTTCTTGCTATGCATGGAAAGTACATGCAGAGTTTTCTGTCTACACCTCGCTCACGCTTTGTTTGTGATCTTTTTGCAACCACTTGTAGGATTTTCCACTCCTGCCTGAGCAGTCCCAGCTACCACCTAAATAACTAAATTTCCTGATGATATTTAATGGGCTATTCTCTCCAAAAAATGCACCTTTAACCTGAATCCTGGGTAGTGCTTTGCTGTCTGCCTTAGCCTGCTCTCTCATACTATGTTAGTTCTCTCTCCTTTTCCAGGTTTGGTATGCTCTTCTAGTCTCAACCCTGTGTTTTAAGCAAGACCCATCAGGACAGATCTGTTCCTGAAACTGGGGATTGCACCTTGCAAACCAGACCTGGGCACCATACGCCTGTGTACAGTAGTGAAAGCTCCTGTATGTTTTCAGTCTATTAGGTAGTGAAGATCTGTGACCACAGCCTCTCCCTATTGCTTTTCACTTCCTTGACAATCTTTGTCATCTGTGATCTTCATTCTTAACAGTCTGATAAAGTTTTCCTGTAGTACTGATGGTGATACTCAACTGTTCTGCTGAGAACTTGGTCTTGCCTGACATGACTCAAATTGCAGAACAGCTGAGCTACATCAGGTGCTCAAGGCCATGTCCCGTTGAGGTTTGAATTTCTCAAGGGATGGAGAATCCTCAGTCTTCCTGTGTCCTGTCCCAAGGTTTGACTGCATTCACAGAGAATAAAAAATTATCCCAACATCTAATGGTAATTTCCCATGTTTCAGCTCATCCCTGTTGCCCCTCACTCTGTCCCTGTGCACCTCTGAGAGGAGTTCAGTTCTGTCTTCTCTGCACCCTCCTGCTAGGTGTCTGTAGGCAGCAGTGAAGTACCTCTTCACCCTCTCCTTTTCCAGCTGAACAAACCAAGCTCACTCGGCCTCTCCTTGTATGTCCTGTGCTCCAGCCCCTGACCATCCTGATGTCTTCTGCTGGACTTGCTCCAGTCTGTCAATGTCTGTCTTGTACTGGGGAGCACAAACTGACTCTGGAATCCAGTTGTGGTGTCACCAGTGCTGAACAGAGGGGAGGAATCCCTTTTCTCTGCCTGCACGTTTGCTGAGGCTGAGATTGGTGTCACTGCTGCAACAGGGCATGCTGCCGATGTAGGGATACCTTGATGTCCTCCAGGATTCCCCCTGTCCCTGTCTGCAGAGCCTGTCCTGCTGCCTGCAGTTCTTCCCAGGCAGCAAAGCTGAGGGATGTCCTGGGGAAGGACTTTGCTTTTGCCTTTATTGAACCTCATGAGGTTTGTGTCGACCTTACTAGAAATCCCAAATTCTTCTTAATTCCCTGTTGCTGATAGGCAGGTAGTAGCCCCCAGGTGCTGGTTTCTAATCTGTTTAATTGGAGCAATGCTAGTTTCTGCTGGGTTGTAGTTTGCTCCTGAAGGTGATCAGTGTTTCCTACTGGATATGTGAGTGCCATCCATTTCATGAAACCTAGTGTACCTTGCAGGCTGAACTTGAGCTTTAGGTAGTGGCTTTACTTTGCTGAGAGGACTGCACCTCACGCATTTGCAGTACGATGTCTAGCCCTTTTTCTACCCCATGTCCCGAATGCTATGCTCCATGGTGCCCTGGGAGCTGCTTCTCTGGCTGAGCTTAGACATTAGGATCTCTCTCCCTTCATAGGACCCCACAGGCCAGGTATCTCCTAGGGCTTGAGCTCAGCCAGTGTGCAGCCTGCCAGGTCATTGCACCCATAAAGAACTGGCCCAGACCTAAACAGTGCTGCTGTTTAGGGGTCTCTGAGCTCCACCACTGCTCGCTTCTGCTTGCATTGTGATAAATGAACCAGCCTTTGTCCCAGTCCTTGAAATGCCACATGGATGCGCACCAGTGTTTCACTGAGGGACAGAGCGTAGGAGTGGAGCTGGGTGTGTAACTTCCATAACGGTAAAGGACAGTGAGACACGGGACAGCAATGTTTATGAAACCTTCACTCAGTGGATGCACCACCCAGGCTTGCCCACCTTTCCTTTGCTGTAACTCTGTCTCCAGAAATAACATCTTCAAGAAGAATAATTGCACCAGGATGTGTGGTTTGATGAAAGAACGAATCTTTGGTGGATAATCTCTCTGCAACAAACAGCAAATGGTCAATGTGCTAAAGTAAATGGTCACTGTCATAGTGACCACCTATCACCTCTTATTAAAGAAGAGTTCAGGAAGGAAGAGTCAGTGCATTCTTGGCCAGGAAAGCTCGCGGATGGTGAAGGGGATGAGCTCCACCTCCTCTCTTCAGTTTTAGGAAGGCCTTTCCCAGGAAAGCCTCACTCCTGGCATAGTTGCCAGGAACAATGTTGCAGACAGTTCAGACTGGGCCTCTGGAAAACCAAGGAGGGTTTTGCTAGAGCTTGTCTTTTCTCTAGCTCAGTAAGCACTGTAATGCTGCATCATTGCAAAATGTGGAGGCCTTTCTTGCCTCCCCTCTACAGGTGGTTTGGTTCTTAGGCCTTGTATCAGCGCCACCTGCATGCTCCTGTCACGACTTCTGGGGCTGCTGTCCTATTTGCAGTGGAGATGAAGAGCTGGGGGCTCTAACCTCACCAAGGCTCTAACCTCACCTAACCTTAGTCAAACCTAGGATTTGTCTAAGTTGCTGAAAGGTCTCTGGCCGCGGCCAACTTAGGATACTGCTGGCCACGGCATCTGTTAGGATCAATCTGGGAAGGGTATGGGGATGCAATGAGGTCCTGGGAAGTGGCAACATATATGAGGTGGGACCCGGTACCTTTGGACTGCTGTGCCTGTTTGGTTAGCTTTGGCCCATCTGCTCGTTAGCCCACAGTTTAAATTAAGGAGTGCTCGCAAAAGCAATTGTGTACCCTGATGAAGTTTGCCGATGATACCAAACTGAGTGGGGAAGTGGACACTTCAGAAAGGAGAGCCACCCTGCAGGAAGACCTGGATAGCCTGGAAGAGGGGGCTAACAAGAACCTTATGAAGTTCAACAAAGACAAATGTAAGGTCTTGCACCTGGGAGAGCATAATCCAGGAGTGCAGCACAGGCTGGGATCTACTCGGCTGGGGAGCAGCTCTGTGGAAAGAGACCTGGGGGTCCTGGTGGACAACAAGCTCAACGTGAGTGAACAGTGTGCTGCTGCGGCAAAGGCGGCCAATGGGATTCTGCGTTGCATCAACAAGGGCATCACCAGCAGAGATAAAGAAGTCATTATCCTACTCTACTCAGTGCTTGTCAGGCCACACCTGGAATACTGTGTTCAGTTTTGGTCTCTGCTGTGCAAAAAAGATGTGGACAGGCTGGAGAGTATCTAGAGAAGGGACACCAAGATGATCAAAGGACTGGGAAGCCTGCCATATGAGGAAAGGCTGAGAGAACTGGGTTTGTTCAGCCTTGAGAGAAGAAGGCTTAGGGAAGACCTCATCACCGTGTTCTAGTATTTAAAGGGTGGCTACAAAGAAGATGGAGACTCCCTTTTTACAAGGAGTCACATGGAAAAGGCGAGGGGTAATGGGTACAAGTTACTCCTGGGGAGATTCCGATTGGACACAAAAGGAAAATTTTTCACAATGAGAACAATCAGCCATTGGAATAATCTCCCCAGGGAAGTGGTGGATTCCCCAACATGGGACACTTTTAAGATTTGACTGGACAGGGTGCTGGGCCATCTTGTCTAGACCGTGCTTTTGCCAAGAAAGGTTGGCCAGATGATCCTTGAGGTCCCTTCCAACCTGGTATTCTACAGTTCTGTGATTCAATGATAACTGATTTGCAAGAACAGCTGTACTGGCCTATCCTGTTGCCTCCCTAGATCAATGTCTCAGCTTGCTGGCCCATTCAGAGGGAGGCAGGAGAGAGCGAGGAAGCACCATGGGCTATTTTATACTTTGAGCTGGTCCCACAGCCCTGTGGGTACACAGCCAGTGGGCATAGGCCTTTTGGAGGGTCCGTGAGTTGTGCCACCCTTGCAATCAAGAGAGCCTTGTGCATGCAGGCAGCATTTTTCATCCCCCAGGTCATTCAGCGTCTCTGTCAGCAGCCAAGCCATAGAGATTGTAAAGATAGGACAGAAGGAAAGAGTTTGAGTGGGCGTGTGGTTAGAGTGCCTCTCTTTACTGCCCTCCTGGGGGAGCCAAAACCACACGTGTGTGTGGAGAGATAAGGACTGTTCCCGAGGAAAAGACTAGGAGGAGTTTTCTGAGAGAGAAGCTGGGCAAGCAGGGGACCGCTGTTCCCCTGGACATCCTGCCTTGGTCCCAGCAGAGCCATCCCACCAGATGTGCTTGGGCGGGGGTCTGCACTGGGTCTGTCTGCTGGGGGGCAGAGATATGCTCCAGGACCTGTCCCTTTCCTGCCTGGGCAGTGTGTTGGGACCCTTTCCTTCCCCTGCTGGTGCTGTATGCATGGATCCCTCTGGCTCTAGCAGCATCCCCCTCCACAGCGTCCGGTGGGCTCCAGGTGCAAGGAGCCAGATTAAGCAGAGCAGGCTTGGGAAGAGCAAGGGCTCCCTGGCAGGTGGACAAGGAGAAGGGGCCTTTGGCAGCTCAGGATAAACTGCGGGCTTTTGCCAAGAGTTGGTTGGTGTGTGTAAGGTGCCTCTGTGAGGTGGACCAAAACAGAGTCAAGGCACTTTCCTTGTGGACTCTGAACACCGTTGACTTGTGTGTGTGTGGTGCGGTGGAGTCTGTGGCCAAGGCGCCCCAGCTTACCTGTGTGCGTCTACCGATGTTGTTGCAGGGTTCAAAGCGAGTCCTGAGATCAAATGAATACATCCTCCCGCCTGGCGGCCTGATGGAGACAGAGCTGGAGCTGACCTTCTCACTGCAGGTACCTTGTGCTGCCTGGTCCCTGGGCTCCCTGGTGCTCCCCTCACCTGGCATTTCTCAGCAAGCATGGCTTTGCGGGCTCAGCGTGAAGGGAGCAGCCTCTGAGGAGGGGCCTCCTGTGGTTGCTTATGCTCAGATCATAACAGCACAGATTCCTGCTGCTGGCCAGCTGCTCCATTTCTCCAGGAGTTGTTTTGCTGGGTAATGTGGATTTGGAGGATAATGCAGAGTGCGGGTGGCCTTTGAGGGGCACCTCAAAGCTCAGCAGGTCAGATCCTGCTGTACATCAGCACTGAGGATGAGCTTTCTACCTACCCTGCCCTCATGCTGCCATCTTCCCTGTGCTTCCCTTTCCCAGTACCCACACTTCCTCAAGAGAGATGGCAACAAACTGCAGATCATGCTGCAGCGGAGGAAGAGATACAAGAACCGCACGATCCTGGGCTACAAGACCCTTGCAGTGGGCATCATTAACATGGCCGAGGTACAGGGTGCTGGGAACAGAGGAGAGCTTTGCATGGTCTCCCTGTGCCCGTGCTGGGAAGGGAGCTGGGCCGGCTGGCAGACGCTCAGTGCTGTGACTGCTCTGGCTTGTTGGCCAGCTGTAATACAGAGGGGGTGGGCTGCCAGCTGCCATTGTGTCACCCTGGCAGGGTGCTTGTCTGTCTGCCTAGGTGATGCAGCACCCAACGGATGGCGGGCAGCTTCTGGGCCTCCACAGCAACATGAAGGACGCCAACATCCGAGTGGCTGAAATCAGCATCTACTCTTTGTCCAGTCAGCCCATTGACCATGAGGATGGGAACGTCCCCTCAGGTCCTAAAATCAAAGCTTCAGGTGTGTTAGCGCTCATCACAGACCTGAAGGCAAGCGTTTGGGACAGAACATGGGTAACGGACTCTGTCCCCAAGCGCCTGCCAGCAATACCAATCATTTCACTGGAGCCATGACAGGCACCATGCTTAGCTGTGGCATCTGCACTGTCTGCTTTCAGATCGCTCCCCAGACATTGATAACTACTCTGAAGAAGAGGATGACAGCTTCTCCTCAGAGCAGGAAGCCAGCGATGATGCTGTGCAGGGTCAGGTAAGGGAGGCCTGGCAGGGTGGCTTATGTCCCGGTCCAGTTTCTGGGGCAAGAATCAGGGGTTGAGGGTCTTGATCACCCTGAGCCCTCTCATCTCCTTTGTAAACATTTGTCATGGTTTCAGAGGGCAGAGAGCCACAATACCTGACAGCAGGAAGAACTGTGGGCTGCTGTCAAATCCATGGTGGGGCAAGGGACTTTGGGAGCCATAGGTATCTCCCATGTGCCCTTGGAGCCATCTGGTCTGCAGCACAAAACCCCTGCTGACCCCCCCCCGCCCCCACCTTGCACTATTCTCTCCCATCTCCCTGGGATAACAGGCCAGAGGCTGCCCTCTCTGAGAACAGAGCTTTTAGGAAGAAGTACAGTCTGGGTCTGAAAATGGTCAGAGGTGGCAGACCCATACCAGCCCTGTAATGAGCTGTGCCACTGCTGTTTGCTGTCCTCTTGTTCTGGTGCCTACACTCAAGGCCAAAAAAGGCTTGTGGTAGCGTGCTGATCAAGCACAGGGACAAACCCCTGTTCAGGGCCCTCCACATTACCTGACCCATCGTGCTGGGTTAACGCATCAGGGCCTCGTGTCCCTGGGAGCTGTATGTATCGTTGAGGCTGATCCCTGGAAGAATGCTTTTTGTGAGCTCAGGTGCTGCACCCTCTGAGCTAACCCTGGAGAGGTGAGAGCAGGAGAACAACACATGGGTCACGGGGAGGCTGGTGAGTGCAGAGAGAAGAGTTTTAGGTTGTAACAAGAACTGTTGCAGAAAGCTGCTGTCTCTCCTCTGAATCTTCCTGGTACCTGTCCCCCTGGAGGGGCCTGGAGGCAAAGGTGCTGGGGAAGAAGGTCTATTGGGGGACAGTGCTAAGGAGGGAGAAGGAGCTGCATGGAGAGAGGTGGGAGGAGTGAGAAGCAAGACTTTGGGAGCAGAGTGAACCAAAGCTTTTCAAAATAGGGGGCAAGTGTGGGGCAGGGGAACTTCTAGGAGATGCTGCTCCCTGCACTCTGAGTTGCTCTGATGTGCTGTGACCTTTTGCCTGCAGGATCTGTTTGATGAAGAGGATGACTTGAGGAAAACCAAGAAGGCTAGGAGGAAAATGATCCGAACAACATCAATGACCAGAGTAACATCAGCATTTACAACGTGATCAAAGGGATGGAAGGGATTCACTTCCTCCTCTCCCTGTAGGGAGTGAGGGGGTTTGGGGGGGATACTGGCACTGGTGCAGAGCAGGGGAGAGAGCCCTTGGCTCTGAGAAGGAGGGGCAAACCTCTTGCCATTAATGAGTTAGCTTGTTGCTCAGAGCTGTGCCCCAGCTCATGGTCTGTACTGTGTTTAGCCTGTCTTCCTGTCAATGATGATCTGTGTGCAACACAGTCTTGACTTGCTGCTGTGACATGGTTCTTCTCTTTCCCTCCCTGAGCAAGGGGAAGGTTGGCACAAGGAAGGGTGAGCTGTTAGCAGCTCTTCTGCCTGTCAGCAGAAGGGGGGAGCTGCCCTGCCAGCCTCCTGCCCTCCAAGCATCTCCTCATCCCCATCTGCTTCAGCCCTGCAGGTCCCTGGGCACCTTCTTCCTGAGTTTGTTCCCCATCTTTTCGTGCTTGAAGGCAGCATTCTTCAACCAGATGGTCTGGGGAGAAAGGGGATTTAAATGGAGAGAAGGTGCTATTCCAGCCTGTAGCAGAGAGAGTCTGAGTCCTTGCACCCTCCTGTATGCCCAGATACAGCACCTTCTTGCAGAGTCCAGATTCAGTCCAAATAAATCCTACAGCAAATTTAAAGAGCAAGGGAGATCATAGCTGACCTTGGGCCTGTGGACCCAGAAGGGGGCTGATGGCATGTTAAAGAGAGCAGCCATGGCCTGTACATTAGTTGTCTTGGAACCTGGTTAGGTAGTTTTGCTGATCTTTTTCCTTCCCTTGTTTTGTTTTAGCAACCAAACTTCAAGCAGAAATTTGTGGCTTTGCTGAAGAGGTTTAAAGTGACAGAGGAGGTAAGAAGCAGGAAGGCTGCCCCACCTGGCAGTGTCTCCTGCAGATGTGTAGGTGTCAGAGTGCTGGTTCCCGCTCACTGGAAGCACAAGGCATGAGCTGCAGGTGCTCAGGGGTGTTACCAGAGGTGGTGTGAGACATGACACAGACTGGGGCTTGGCTTTTCTAAAGCCTTTTGCCTCGGGAAGGCAGCTCTGAGCCTTGTGCTCAAATCAAAACCACCTTCCTGTTGGGGAGAGGGACCAGGTGAAGAAGGGTGCTGTCATACGCTGGCTCTGCCCCAGGAGCTGGCATTGTAGGAGCAATCCTGTTCATGACTGAGAGCAGGCTAACACCAGCCTGGGGGTAGCTGGCCTTGGCTGGGAGCCTGCACTGAGTGTGTGGCACAGACAGTGGAGGTCCTCCCAGGTGTCTTAACTCCCAGTAAGTATGATGGGTGTCTGAGACTCCTTCAGATGTCACGCTCATGGCACCCTCCTTTGGCCCAATGACAGTGTCACTTGCTTCTTCCACAGGCTGGATTTGGCTCCCTGAGGTGGGAACAGTGCCGTGGTGTGCCTTGTGGCTGGGAGGGAGCTTGTATGTGCCTGGCCTGGGATGCAGGTGACTCCATATCTCTTCATTGCCCTCTGGGCTTGGTCCCACAGGTCCTGGACTCTGACCCTGTAGACCAGACCCAGGAGGTGGAGGAAGACCTGGGCTTGCTCTACGACAGCCTGGAAGAGTGCAACAACAGTGACAGTGGCCCGGAGATTGAGGACAATGAGAGTGTGCACAGCACACCCAAGCCCACCCTGAGGTAAGGGTTGCAGGGAGTCACAGGCCGACAGCACAGTCTGTGGGACCTGGAGAAATCCCCTCTGACACTTTTCTGTTGCTTGGACTAATGCAGGCATTGTCTTTTCTCCACTCCCATCGCCATCTTCTGTTGGCACCACTGAGCTCCTCACTTGCATATCCTATTTAATAAACTCAAAACTGCCCATTAAAACTGGCTTCCTTCACATTTAGTCTCATTTAATCTCCTGCCAGTCCAGCATCTGACACTTACTGATCTGCTGGAAGAGTATGTACTTGATCTAAGCCCCCGCTGTTCCCAGCTCTCATATCTTTCTGCTGACCTTCTGTCTGGCCTTCTCAGGGCTCTCCACACTGAAGCATGCCTGTCTTTTGAGCACTTTGTTACTGTTTGGGCCAGCCCTTTTGTCCGTGTGGGATCTGCATGCTGCGTTCCCACCCTTTGTGGAGACACATGACTAGCAACCATCAGCGATGTTCCTCACCTCCTTCCCCAGGCACCCAGTGGCTTGACTTGCTCTGCCAAGCTCTGCTGACTTGGCACAGAGGTCTCCAGTGGACCATGCAGTGAAACCAGGCTTTTCTCCCACATGATCTGCGTTCACCTGGCCTCTCTGCTCATGGCTGTTCTGTTTCCGTGCTGTACTTTTGTGAGAAAGTTGCCTTTTATTGTCTTTTTCTACTTGGCTCCCTCACAGTGCACTGGGTCTCTTCTAGCCAAGCCAAGCTTACTTGTCATTATTGTTTCTATAGTTCAGTATTTGAATAGAATTTGGATTAGCTGGAATCCCTGCTGAAGGTACTTAGCAGGTGTAGCAGACTTGCCTGCCACAGGCAAACTGTTTGAAATTAAATCTGCTGGATTTAGGAACCCATGGGGCTCTGGGGAAGAACCAGGAACATGACAGAAGTCATGTCTTCCACAAACCCACAAGTCGTTGTGAAGGAGAGAGCAGGTGCATGGGCAAGGGGGAGCTGCTTGGACTCCAAAAGGAGTTTAACATGGTCTCTCATCAAAGTCTTTAAAGAAGCAAAGGTGCAGTGGGAGATAAAGGAAGGTCTTTTTGTGGTTAGATAACAGTTTATGTATGTAAACTATGTAAAACTATGTAAACTGTAAGAAAAGTCTATTGACAGTATTTAAATATAAGACTTCACAATGGTTCTGCGAGTGCCTACTTGCAAACGTCTGGTCACTGGGAGGGCATCCTAGAGTGAGTCCTGGTTTGTCCTTGTACCTGCCGTTACAGCGTTCCTTGGGTGTTGGCTGCTGTCTCTGGGAGGACAGCCTATGGGGCCCTGGGCTGTTTTTCAGCCTGTTTACAAAGCGTCCCTAGCTTGGTTTGCTCTCTAGTGCCTCAGTTTCTGGCAGTGCTGAGTGTGTCTCCCCGTGAATTCACATTACTGGGTCTGTGTTTTTTCTAAGGAGATGTGGGAGCCGGCTGCCAAGGTCTTTAGTGTAGACTGCATGGTTCCAAGGCCCTGCATAGCCTTCTCAGCTGGTGATGACCTTCCAGCCCAGCGTGTAAATTCAAGGTGTGATCTTCACGTTGGATTTATTTATTGTCATAGACAGCTTTGCTAGACACTGTGAAGGTCTCTGTGGAGCAAGGGCATTAAGGTAGTCCTTAAGGGTGAGCAGTGGCCAGCACCCTGGATTGGGCCAGTGGTGTTGGGAGCAGATAGCCATCCTTTTGATTGCCCAGGAAGGCCACTCAGCT
This sequence comes from Nipponia nippon, assembly GCF_047370975.1. NCBI lineage: Eukaryota > Metazoa > Chordata > Aves > Pelecaniformes > Threskiornithidae > Nipponia > Nipponia nippon. The sequence goes on along the minus strand of NW_028262358.1, from coordinate 13,579,132 downwards.
GTAGGCTGCTCCTGCACCGGGGTGAAACTGGAGCTAGAACTGAAGGTTCTGAGGTAATACCTCAACAGTCAGAGCCTTTGATTGAAGATCAGAGTGAAGGAGCAAATGTCTCCATAGGTGACTGGGAAAATGGATGGGGAAGAGGGGGCTAATTCATTGAAAACAGAAGGAAGCTGTGCAGAAGGGCTTGGATTTACCTAAATCTCAACCTGCTGAGACTCAGACTCAGTCACACCTATAGGAGAGCCTCTAAACTGCAGAACAGAGAAAGCTGAGAATTGCAGAAGAGCTCCGTGCTCAGTGTGACACATCGTCTAGGGTTGAATTGCAAGTGAGAGAGGGCAGAAACAGACAGAGCTTCCATGGGGAAGGGGGACACAGCCCCATTTAAATGGGGTGTTGAAAGCCAGACCAAATGTATACAATCTAGACACATCCAATGTCTAAGAAAAAGGAGGGTATTAAGATACGAGGGGTATGTCACATTCTGGTGGGATTACTGGGACAGTACAGAGGAATGTGGGAGAGATGCTGATTGGGGGGGGTGTGAATTATTGGAAAACTTACATATTTCTTTGGTTTGACTCTTATTAACATAGTCTGTATGGATTGAAATTGCTGGCTGAGAAAAGGCAAGTGTAGAGTAATGACTGTACAGGGTGGTGACAACGCCTGAGATCCTGTAGCAGAGGTTGGAGGGGTGGAGAGAGCAGAAATCTGTTAATAACAGCAGACATCATTTATCCCTGTGTGACCTGGAGAAAATGTCCCACCAGGGCACAATGCCGACTCTAAACCTGTAGCTTTGGTAAATGAACATGTTGTGAAGCAGCTGGTCACAGAGCCAGTGAGAGGAAAATCGAGCCTTGACTTCTCCCAGCCAGTGTATAAACACTGCCGCTGAAGAGCTGCTCTGTGGTGGGGACCATCATTTACCGAGATGAAATGTCCTTGTAGGAGCAGTAAAAGCAAAGGACCTGACAAACACTGTTGCGCCTGGCAGCACAGTGTGCTGTATACAGATGAGGAAGCATGTTAAAAGGAAAGTAAAAGGAGCAGCCAGGATGTTCAGAGGTCTGTAGGTATCCTGCAGAAAGCTGCAGATATATCTGGATGAGGACAATAGAAAACAATGGAAACCCTGGCAGAGTCCTAACAGAAGAACTGCTCTATATCCTCCGCCTCTGTGGCCATCCCTGGAAACCTGCAACTTGGTATCCCCATCTGCACACCAGGCGAATCAGGAGAAACTTTTCCTGGGAGTTAGTGAGCACATACATACATACAGCTTAGAGGGAAGGTGGCTCAGATCTCCTACAGGAAAGTCTCATATTGCAGATGGGCTGCAGTTGCTGCAAGGGTCCTGGGAAAGCTGACAGGTGAGGTCCAGGGATAGAGCCTGCTTGTTTCCTAAGGACTGGTCTTTGAGCGGCCCACAGGATGTGGAGGGGGTCCTTGGCAAATAAATAACGGGTGGAAAAAGGGGAAACAAAGGTGGAAGCTCACACAGTTGTGGCAGAGGCAGTCCTGCTGCCCCAAAGGAGTTTCTGTGTTGACCATTGTGACTTGGGAACAGGACCTTGGAGTTGCACTGTGCAGCTCTACCAAAACATCAGCTCAGAGACCTAAAAAAAGGCAAATTTAAGTTCTGGGGAACAGAACAGGAGGACACTGCGGTGCTGCTGCTCTACCTGCGGTGTTGTTCTTTGTGCAATACTGTGGTCTTCAGAGCCTCAGGAAAGGGGAAAGGAAAAAGGGAAGATGGAAGCTGCTGCTGGAAGTGTGCAGCAGCAGCAGTCAGAGGCAAGGAGCTCTTTCTGGAAAAGGGGGAGCAGAAGGGAAGGCAGCAGAAATCTGTGGAAGCTGTGGTGGTGCAGAGGGGGCAGAGAGGCTCAGCAGCACGTTGGAGTTGTGGTGTTGACAGAGACCATATACCAGTGAGATGGAGGAAGGTGGCGGTTCCTCACCCTGCACTGCAGAGGCAGGGGATCACCTGAGAGAGAAATGGCTGCTGGCTAGGAGGCAGAGACCTGCCTCCAGCTCACCGGGGTCACAGGTTTAGCCCTGTTGGTCTGGGGTGGTCCCATCCTGTCCCTGCACCCAGCGTTGCTGCAGCAGACCACGGTGCGTGGGGCTGGCGGTCTGCTGGCAGGTCTGCTCCTAGGCTGTGAAGTCGCTCGGACACGTGGGTGTCTGGCCCTGTGTCCCACTGGGGAGCTCCAGTGCTCTGTGCTTGGGACAGGCCGGCGGGGGTGTGCTGGGATCATGGTGACTTTGTTCCTCTCTTATTCCTGCCTTTTTCTCTCCCGTCTGTCTGTCTGTCCGTCCGTTCGTCTGTCTGTTTCTCTGCAGGCGTTTCTTTGAGGGAGTCTCTCATTCTGGTTCCCAGACTGAGATCGGCAGTCTGCACAGCCAGAAAGGGCAGGATCAAGAGTCGGGCAGCCCTGTGAGTTACACCACCACCACCTCTTGCCCCATTCCCTCCCCAGCCAGCCCAGCATCCCCACAGCGCCTGCAGCTCCCTCTGAGACCACAGCTCCTGGCAGCACCTGCCTGGCGCTGCTCCTTCCCTTCTTTCCTCTTCTTTTTCCCAGTGCAGGCAGACAAGTAGCGATGGGGGGCATCCTCTGGGGCCAGGCCCAGCGGGAGGCCGGGCTCCCCTGTGGGAGCGTGTGTTCTGTGAGGCCAGGCGTGGGTCACTGGCAGCTGCCCCGCTCAGGGCGCTCCATCCTGCTCTGACCCCACTCCCTGTCCCCCAGGGCGAGGCCGACAAGCGGAAGCCAGGAGTGCTGCGACCACAGGAAGAGCCAGGAGTGGAGGTCCCTGCAGTGGTGAGTCCAGGCTACAGGATCTGGAGGGGGGCTGGAGCTCCCTCAGGCCCCACCTTGCTTTATGGGGTACCAGGGGTGCCTGGGAGCAGGACTGGGGGGACAAGTAGATTGGGCTGGAAACCAGCAAGAGTAGAAGGAGGATTAGGGTCTGCAGGAGATGCAGCCCAGCCCCCTGGATGGGGGCACCTATGGGTGCAGGGAGCAGGACAGGGAGAGCGGTGTGTGTGAAGTGACTGTGTGTGGCCCTCAGGAGCTGGCCACAGAGGAGCCATCTTCACGGCTGGCCCCCGCAGAGGCTGCCACGAGGGAGAGCAGTGTGGACAGGCTGGCCCAGCTGGGCCCCGGAACCAAAGCCGAGCTCCCCGGTGCCGTGTCCCCCAGGTAAGGCGGGTTTGCGCCCCGTGCCAGGGCTGAGAGGGCTCATGTTGGCTCCCTGGAGTGAGTGGGGGTTGGTGGAGGTGGGATTTCCTTAACAGTGTCACCTCTCCTGCTTCTCGCTCGCAGCAAGGCAGAGAGCAAGCAGTTGTGGCGTCCCCGCAGCACCTCTGTGAAGGACCGGCAGAGCTCAAAGGGACAGGGTGGCCGCACCAGCAGCCTGGACAGCGAGAGCTCTCCAGACTCATGGCACAGCACCCAGGTGAGGCCCTGGAAGCTGCCTCACCTGGAGGCTTCTTACTCAAGAGCCCTGCCAGGCATTCAGCCATGGGCAGAGCGGCCAAGGCAGCCGGCTGGGGTTAACCTTTGTGGTGATGCTGTCGTAGGTGCCCCGAAAGTCTGTTTACGATCAGCTGAACCAGATCCTGGTCTCAGACGAGCAGCTCCCCGAGAGCATCGTGCTGGTGAATGTCGCCGAGTGGCAGGGGCAGGTGAGCAGGCGTGACGGGAGCTGGATGTATGGGGGGATCTGTAAGCAGGGCCCCAGGGGATTCTCCCAACCATGGCAAGATGTCCTAGGGAAGCTGGCACCAGCTGTGCCCTCCTCTCTCCCAGTGTGGCCCTTCTTTCAGGGAGACAGTGCATTTCACAGTGCTGAGCTACGTACGCAAGAGTCTGGTGTGTCTACTCCATCATCTGCTACACACCAGCATTGCTGGATCCTCAAAGCACGATGCCCTGAGCAGTCCCAGAAAGGCTGGTTAATGTGCCTTGTGTCCTCACTGCTTGGTCCTGGCTCCCAGTGACCACACCAGTTAGAGCTTTGGTGGATGCCCTGTCAGAGGTGCCAGACTCCCTCTGCTGGCACCAAGCCCTGGGAAGCAGCAGAGGTGCCGTTTCCCACACAGAGAGGGGAGAGCGTAGCCCGCCGCTCCCAGGGAGCATTAACTGCGTTGTCAGAGCTGGGGTCTCTGGGCAGGGAGGCGTGTGAGGCCTTCCTGCCTCATGCTGATTGCCGTCGTGTCCATGTGAAGATGGGCCCAGCCCCTGATGAGCACCTGCCTCCCCCATGCATAGAGGAGTTGATGGCTGAAGGTGAGCAGGGCCACATACGTGTGTGCAAACATGGAAACAGCAGTTATATAAAGCACTGGTGAGACCCCTTTGGGATCCTGCAGCTACATCTGACATCCAGAAACAGTGCTGGAAAATCAAGCCAGAGTTTGTGGCAGAAGAAACGGCTTCTCAGTGAGAGGCGGTGGAGTCTTGACCCAAGCTGCGCGTCCTTGGCATATTCCTGCTCTTGTCCTGATGGGGCAAAAGGAGCAACGCCCATTCCCAGACCCTGTCATGGCATCTTCTAAGCTCCCTTGTGTAGCATGACTGCCTGTTTTACCACTGTTCAGCTGCACAGAAGGATTTTGGAGTGCCACAGTGGGAGAGAGCAAGAGAAGGGAATGAGCAGAGGGTGACTGAGCCTAGAGCGGGGCCCTGCTGTGGGATGGCAGGATTTAAATCAAAGGGTCCCTGAACCAAACCCTTTATCTCAAGGAGCACAGCCTGGTTCTTGGGACAGTCACAGAGTGGTGACTGCTGCGCTCAAAGGCAAGAGCAGGGGGCTGGGGCAGCGGGGATGCTCAGGCATGAATGGGGATGCTCATGACCTGATGGTTTCGGCCTCCCCACACGGCATGGGTGGGGACAGGGGCCCCAGCCCTATCCCCAGGGGGCACAGGGGCCAGGGCAGGCGTGGGCTGGTGCTGGCCAACACAGCCATGGCCCCCCCAGGGTGCCTTAATCTGAGCTCTCTGCATTGGCAGTACGTGAGTGAGCAGCTCCAGGCGCACAAGCAGTTGGTTGTATCTACCTGCTCCGTGGCGGACATCCAGGCAGCCTTCAACACCACTGTCTCCCGCATCCAGCGATAGTGAGTACAGCTTGGGCTCAGCCTGGCAGCTCCGTATGACTGCAGAGGAGGCCTCGTTAGGACCCTTTGGGATTGTGGACACAACTATAGGAGCAGGTGTAGGCCCTGGGGAAAGCGAGGGATCCCGGTGCTGGTTGTGCCCATGGCAGTGCTCAGCAAGCTAGAAATTGTCAGCAATGGGTTTCTGATGCTGGGTGGGCTGGCCTGGCAGGGCATGTCCCCTGCCCTCAGACCCAACCTGCTGAGCCACTGCGCGTCCCTCACGGTCTCCTTTTCTCTCCCTTTGGCAGCTGTAACTGTAACTCCCACATGCCTCCCCCAGTGAAGGTGGTAGTGGCGGGGGACCAGAGCTACCTGAGCGTTGTCCTCCGTTTCTTCGTGGAGCAGCTGGCGAGCAAGACACCTGACTGGCTCAACTACCTTCGATTCCTGCTCGTGCCACTGGGTGAGAGCCACCATGAGCCTGGCCCTGGGGTTGTCCTCTCCCACCAACCCGGGCTCCCCTGCCTAGAGCCAACGTTGCCCTTCTCACCCACAGGCTCCCACCCTCTGGCCAAGTACCTGGCCTCAGTGGATAACAAATACAGCACTCTCTTCCTGGACACAGCATGGCGGGAGCTGTTCAGCAGGGCTGAGCCACCCATCGCAGGTGAGGAGCGGGACACGACAGGGCCAGCAGTGCCCTGAAGGGGAGCCCAGCTGCCACCAAGGCCCTCATGGCTCTTTGCGCCCGCAGACACTGTGGACATTGCGGGCCGCGTTGCCCAGTTCATCGCTGGAGCCAGCCTCTCTCATCAGCTCCCCATCTCTGAGGCCATGCTGACGTACAAGCAGAAGAGGTGAGCACGGCCCCGGGACGCCTGTCCTGCCTCATGCGGCCCCAGTCCGGGCTGTGCCCGGGACAGGGCTGTGGGAGATGGGGGACAAGCGAGTGAGGCCCCACGCTCTACTCCGCCAGTGAGCAGTCTGGTGCTGAGGGGAGCTGGGGTTCCACAGTGAGAGGCCTGCAGCGCCATCCCCTGCCACCCCCCCCCGGTGTGCTCAGCCCCTCCAGCAGCTGTGGGCTGTGGCAGCCCCGCCGGTGGGGACCGGCTGCCAGGGCTGGGCTGGGCTGGGCTGGGGGCCGCGAGCCGGCACTGTGCCCGGGGGTTGATGCTCGTGTTCCAGCTGCACTCTCACCTCTCCCTTCTCTTGGTTTCTGGCACCCAAGGAAGAGAAGTCTCTATTTTGATTTTTATATCAGGTATTGGCTTGTGCTTGCTGTGCCGCTGCCTGGCCTCCCCCCTTCCCCCCATGTGCGTCCGTCCCTCTTGCCGTGCAGAGGAGCCATGACCCCAAAGTGGGGCAGGGCTGCCCTCCCGCATGCAAGCCCTCTCCCAGCACCGGAGGGGCCGACTCCTTGCCTCCTTGTGTAGTGTGCCCTGTGCTGCCATGTCGGGGACAGGGGGTCCCATGGGAGGGAGGGCAGAGGAGACGGTCCCAGTGGCCATGAGCCAGCATTGGCCCCTGCCAGCGTGGGGGTCCCTGGGCCACAAGACTAGCCGCATGGCACTCGGTGCTCAGCACACCCAGACCCTGACCAGCCTCTCTTCCTTGTGCAGCCCCGACGAGGACTCCTGCCAGAAGTTTGTACCCTTTGTGGGGGTGAGTGTGTTGAGGGACCAGCGGGCAATTGGGGCTGGGGGGGGAGAGGGGCAGCACACAGCCCTGCTGATGCTGGGGATCGTCTGACTTGTCTGTCCTTGCAGGTGGTGAAGGTGGGCCTGGTGGAGCAGTCCTTCAGCGCCTCTGGTGAGTCCCTGGGAGCCCACAGTCCCTCACTCCCTTCTCTGCTGTGGGGAGGCCCTTGTTGGTGTCCCTCAGCCCCCCACCCGACCCACACTCTTCCTCCCCAGTGGACTCGGATGATGCCACAGTCTGCACCCCGTCCCTGCTGAGCTCAACGCCAGTCGCCGGTGGAGTGGCCCCCTACAGCAAGGAGACTGTGAGCACCCCGCCACCCTCCCCGTCTGTCAGCAGTGGCCTCTCGGGTGCTGGGTAAGGAAGCCCCACTCCGTCTGAGGCAGTGGGGTGCTGGGGTGGGAGGGTTTGAGGTGCTCACTGGCCAGGCTGCCGCATCCTGGGGTTTATTGGGCCAGGCTGCAGCTGGGCTATGGGGAGCAAGGACCCCACCTGTGTGCTGCATGGTGCTGCCCATCTTGCCCAGGTCTCTGAGCCCTGGTGTGGAGGTGATGGGCCTGCAGGTGGACTACTGGACAACGCAAGGGCTGGACAGGAAGAAGGAGGGCGAGAAGCGGGAGACGGGTATCAAAAACACACTCAAGAGCAACTTCCGCTCACTCCAGGTCAGCCGCATCCCTGGCACCGGGGAGCTGGTGCCCCCGAGCACCATGGCCATGACCGTGGTCACCAAGGAGAAAAACAAGAAAGGTAACCAAGCCCACCCTGGGGTGCTCTGCGGCTGTGGGGCCACAGTCCATTGCAAAAAGGGCGGGGGGGGGGGGAGCCCGCAGGAGGGCAGGGCTGAGACCTGGCCCAGCAGGGGCCAGTCAGTGCGGCCAGCCCTGGGGCAAGGGCTCCCACCCAGGGCCAGGTGGGGACATCCTAACGTTGGTTCTGTCTGTCCTTGGTCCCCAGTGATGTTCCTGAGCAAGAAACCAAAAGAGAAGGACCTGGAGCCCAAAAGCCAAGTCATCGAAGGGATCACGCGCCTCATCTGCACAGCCAAGCACCAGAACACCATGTTGCGAGGTGAGGGGAGGCACAAAGCCCCACGGGGCTGTAGGCGTGAGACAAAGCAGCACAGGCTGCCTGTGGCGGGGCTGCGCCTCACTGCGCCCTCTCCTCTCAGTCTCCATAGATGGGGTGGAGTGGAACGATGTGAAGTTTTTCCAGCTGGCAGCACAGTGGCCAACGCACGTCAAGTACCTCCCTGTGGGCATCTTTGGCTACTCGAAGAGTGTGTGAGATGCGGGGGCAGCCCTGGGATGGAGCTGCAGAGGGTCACAGGAGGAGACGGGGAGATGGACGTGCTCTTGTCCCCTCTCTTCTGCGGCCCAGCCCCTGCCTGCTCTGCAGAGGGAGATATCACACCCGCACCGCTCCCTGTGGGCCAAGACCCGCGAAGGTGAGGCCAGTGAGACCGGGTCTGCGCACCCTCCAACACCAGCCAGGGCACCATGCCATCTGCCTCCCACGACCCCCAACAGCAGCCCGGGACAAGGGTTGGCACCAGCCAGCGGGCACCTAGAAAGGGCTCTGGGCCCCGCTCTCCCCAGATGCCCCTGCCAGGCCAGCTCCCCAGCCGGCCGGGGCCCCAGCTGGGCTGGGCCCAGGCAGGTTCCCCCGTGCCGGAGCCAGCAGGATCACTCCTGGTGGGGGGCAGGCGCTGAGCAGGGCCCACCGACCTGATACCACCCTGCGCCAGCCCCGCTGCCAGCCTCCCGCTGCTGTGCCTGGCCCTGCCCTGCGGGGCTGAGCCTCAGCAGCTTTTCTGGTCCCCGCTGCAGCCCTGCTGCTGAGGCTGGCATAGCGCTGCTGAGGCTGTCCCCAGGCTGCTGGGGGTCACCCTCATCTCCCCATCCCTTCCCGACCAGCCCTGCCCCACGGTGCTGCCAGCTGGAGGTGTGGCATGGGGGCACCTGGGTTTTTTTTTTACAAGATTCTATTTTTTTTAAATTTATTGTACTGTTACTTTTCGGGATTAATTTTAATAAATTAATGCTGGGGTGTGTGTGAGTCCCTCCATATCTGAGGGCATGGCCCAGCAGAGCTGGGTGAGAACGCACGGGGCAGGGTGTGGCCACTACCACCACCCCAGCAAGCAGAGCTGTCGGGGCTGCCTGGGTACAGCAATGAGGGCTACGGCCTGGCCACCCTCCCAGCCGTGGGCCAGCTGAGCTCTCTGACAGACTACAGACTGGGACGGGGTAGAGCTTGGCTTGTTTATTTAAAATAAAACCCACAAGTACTCGGGAAGAAACAGACTGGACCCAGCCCAGCCAAGTCCTTGTCTACCTGAAGGTAGAAAAAGTTTGTCTCCTTTCGGCAGAGGCTGGGCTTGCTGCTGTCTTGATCTCTACAGTCTGGAAGGCAACTTGGGGCTGGATCTGGGAGGTAGGGGGTGTTGTGGGCTCAGCGGAGATGTATTCCAAGACATGAGGCCTCCCCTCCTGGCGCCGGAGGTAGCCCTGGTTCAGCAGGTGCAGGACACAGGACAGCACGTCCACGCTGTGGCAGCAGAAGCTCAGGAATTGCAGCCCTGGACCCAACTCACCCTTCTGACAGGCATCAATCACCTAGAGCAGCAAGGCAGCCCCACATTGCAGCGCAGCGCAGCACTCAGGCGGCCCCCCTCTGCCCCTCAAGCCCTCCATACCCTAAACACCAGGTTGTCAATGTGGAGCTGCTTCTCCACCTTGAGGATGCGGGTGATGAGGCAGCAGAGCACGTTCCTCTTCCTTTCCAGGGCGCTGACCTCAGCCCTCTCCGCCCGCAGGTACCTCTGCTGGGGCAGCAGCCTCAGGTGGCGGCCAGAGGCATGGGCCAGGGCTGCCCGGTTCAGCTGCAGCGCACCTGGAGCTAGCACCCGGCCCAGGGTCAGCCAAGCCCCGAGCTGAGCCCTGGAGGAGCCCCAGGACACGCGTGTGGCTGTTGGACCCAACCCTGGGCCTCCCGCTGCTGCCTTCACAGCTGTCAGCCCCATCCCTCTCCCCCACACGTGGCCCCAAACAACAGCCACACGTACAACCCCTGGCCCCGCTCCCCAACCCCACACGCGGACCCGAGACCCGACCACCCACGCCGACCCACGCCCCACGCACGGCCCCAAGCACCACCCCCAGCCCCACACACGGCCTCAGGCCCCAACCTGACACACAGACCTGTGCCCCCAGCACCCACGGACAGACTCACCCCAGCCCACTCGCTTCCCCTACAAGCGCCCCACAAGCACCCCTACCCCCACACCCACTTGCGGCTCAGACCAGCACCTCCCCGGGGTGCCCCAGCCCCACACTCACCTCCCGGCGTGCAGCTCCGCACCAGGACGCCCTCGCCGCGGGTCAGCGGTGCCAGCGCGTGCTGCACCAGGTCAGCAGGGAGCCCCGTAGCCTGCAGCAGGGCCTCCACAGCCACCTCCTGCAGGAGGGCGTGGAGGGGAATGGCCAGCCGAGACCCTCCAGCCGCAGGCACAGCCGAACACGGCGGGGCTGTGCCCCAAACACCACTGCAGACCCCACCGGAAGGGAGGGCATGGCCCCGCCGCGCTCCAGCAGCCGCTGCTTCCCTCACCCCACCGCGGCCCCAGCTCCTACCTCGGCGCTGTTGAAGCACAGCAGGATGTACATCTGCAGCGTGGACACGTGGAGGACGCAGTCTCCAAACTGCAGCTCGGCATGGCCCAGCCACGTCCACTGCAGCCGCCGGGGCTTCGTGCACTCCCAGCCCAGCTGGCTCTGGCCTGCCAGAGACGGCATCAGCGCAAGGGCCGGGGGCCAGCCCTGCCGGGCGCTCCCAGCTCGCCCCAGCACTCCCACCACTCCCGCCCGAGCTGCTGTGGAGGGCCTGGGCCCCGGCGAGACCCCCACGCACACCCACTGCCGCGGCACTCACTCCGCCTGCAGAAGACGGCAAACTCATCCAGGGGGGAGCTCAGGGCCACCGAGAAAAACCTCCCAGGTTCATCCATGTAGCAGGACGGGGAAACGGGCCAGCAGCGCGGGGACAGGGCCAGCACCTTCACCTCCGGCACATCTGTCACCGAGGCCATCCCCGGTGCCTGGGCACGTGGACACGAGGGCGGCTCAGGACAGGCCCCGGGGTCCCTGTGAGGAACGCGGGCAGCCCCCAGCCTCCCCACCCCACCCGCACGCTCACCTCGTCCAGGTCCGCGTCCAGCTCCAGCAGCCGCTTGTCCTGCTCCTGCAGCCGGAAGAGGTAAAACTGCTGCTGGAGCTCCTCCGACTCGGCCAAGTTGCGCAGCATCTCTTGGGGCAAGCGGCTGGGGAAGCACAGCCCGATCTGCTCCACGATGGCTCCTTCCAGCCAAGACGGGCCTTGTGCCAGGAGCCGGTCCCCCAGGTAGTGCCTGCCACAGCCGCCAGCGTCAGGTCAGGGGCCGGCCCGAGCCCCGTGACCATCAGCCACCCGCCAGGAGACAGAGACGGCCCCGGCCCTGGCCTCACCCCAAGCCGCACGGACCTGGCAGTGCCCGCCTCCCCTCCCTGCCACCAGCAGGGAATGTGCCTCCGCAGACTGGCAGCGCCCACGGGCCCCTCACAGCCTTTCCCTCCCCATGCCAGAGCCGGGAAAAGCAAAGCGGGAGCACCGCTGCCACACCAGGCCAGGCTCAGCCACGGCCTCAGCGCCGCCTGCGCCTCCCCCGCCACGCCACACCACCCCGCACCAGGCCCTCTGGTCCCGTGGAGACATGGCACCCCTCACCGGTAGAAGTGCTCAAAGGCGTGGGCGAGCTCCAGGCCACTGAAGACGACAAAGGGCTCCAGGATCTGCTGCAGCCGCTGCAGCGGCCCTGCGCTGCCCACAGCCCCGTGGAGCTCCTGGATCTGCCCGTCAAGGTAGCGGGCAAACTGCTCGCTCACCTGCAGAGGGACAGGGCTGGCTGCGGAGGGGGCTCACAGGGTGCCCACGGGGCCGGGCTGGGGGAACGTCCCTGGGGGGAGCAGCTGGGAAACCCGGGGCTCTCGGGCAGGGGCAAAGGGTGCCCAGGCACCAGCCTGAGGCCCGAGCACACTGGGGCTGGGGCCACGCCGCGACAAGTGCCGCACACCCACAGCTGGGCACCGTCCAGGGCCACCACACCGCCCACCCGGAGCTCGCCCCGAGGCCGTGGGCCAGGACAGACTCCCCAGCCTGCGCCTAGGACCCCGGCGCTGGTGCCACGCTCCCTCCACTCACGTGCAGGGTGGTGAGGAAGGAGAGCTGCAGCAAAGCGCCCGCAAAGCCCTGGCCCAGGGCCAGCACAAAGGCGGCCTGCTGCCCAAAGAGCTCCTCCGTGGCGCCACGCAGCCGCTGGTACAGCCCGCAGTATCGCTCCACAAGGTCCGGTGCCTGCCCTGCCGCCTCCAGGAACTGCTGCACCTGTGGGACGCAGCACGAGAGGGGTAAGCCCCATAGCAGGACGTGCCACGAGAAGGGTGAGCCCCACAGCGGGATGCGCCCGTGGCTCCGGGAATGCCCACAGCCCCAGCCTCACTCTGCCACCACCAGCTGCCCAGGTCCCGGCCAGGGGCTGACCAGAGGCCCCGGTGCTGCCGCCGGCTACTGAGAGCTTGCAGCCAGGCAGCAGCGCAGCCCCGAGGGCTGGGCAGGGGCTGCGGGGGCAGGACAGAAGCGCAGCAGCAGCCCAGCAGGGAACAAGTAGCCCGACACTGCACCTGTCTCCCAGCCTGCAGCACCAGCCTGGGCGCAGGGCCAGGCTGACGCCTCAGCCCTGCCAGGGTGGCAAGCGTGGCAGGGCCGTCCCCACACCCCTTCGGACTCGGCGGAGGCCAGGTACAGCCCCGCACCCTCCCCACGCTCCCAGGGCACCACCAGGCCCCACTCCCCGCTACGCCCGCCCGCTGCGGGGTCCCACACACCCTCTCCGGCCCCCACGCCCGGCCCTCCAAGCTCTACCTGCTGCTGCACCACGCCACGCCAGCACTGCGAGATGCTCCACAGGCTGCTTGACTTCTCCACCACCACCTTCGCAGCCCTGGCCGGCACCTCCTTGTTCTTCCCCTCCTTCCTGCCTACCAAGGGACAACCTCGGGCTCAGCACGGCTCCGTGGGCAGGCTCCGCACGCTGACCGCCAGCAGCCTCCCCCTCTCCCTGGGGTCACAGGGCAGAGGAGATGCCGGGGAGGTATGGCCACTGCCGGGGCACAGCCACGAGCCTTCCCCGGCTCGGGAGCCTCCTGTGCCACAGGGCCCTCCCCAGAGCTCCCCAGCAGATCCCCACGGCCACAGCCTGGCACTCTGGACCACCATCCTGCCAGCCCTGCCAGCCCCATGGGAGGGCAGCCCCTCGCTCACCAGCTGCTCTTGCCTCCTCTGGCTCTGGGCCCTCGGGGTCCACGTGCACCAGGAGCTGGGTCAGGCGCCGCACACGGGAACCAAAGACAGCACCGCGGCTCGTGGGGCGGTGGGGCGGCTCCACGCTCTCCAGGTACTCGCTCAGCAGCCAGGCCAGGGGGCTGACGCCATGGGGGTCTGCGAGGCCAACCAGACTCAGAGCGGGGTGCCTCAGCCTGGGGCATGGCGCAGACGGGCCCGGGAGAGCGTGGGCTACCTGGGCTGGTGATGCTCTGCACCAAGGGGTTCACCAGGGCCTCCCAGCACGTCCTGCCCAAGGCCCGGGCCGCCTCGTCGTCAGGAAGGAAGTGGTCGGCGAAGCCCTGCTCATGCCGCAGCACCCGGTTCAGCCTGCAACAGCGACCGGGCAGCACACAGGGGTTCCGGGCACCGGCCGACAGGACTCCCCCAGGAAAGCAGAGCACAGCACTCGCTCCCTGCCCTGCCCCTTGCCAGGCACGACAGCTCAGCAGCCCCACTTGCCCCCAGCAGCCAGGGCCCCTCACTGCCCCCAGGCCCTGCCTGCACTGGGCCTTGGGGCCCTTGCAGCCCCCACCAAACTCAGGGGCTGTGCAGCACCCAGATCCTGCCTGCTCCTGACCGATCTCCACCAGGTCAGGAAACACCGGCCCCTGCGGGGCACCTCTGTGGTGCGCTAGCCATGCCCAGCTTAAACCTGGGGGACCCCAAGGTGGCCCTGGCCCTCTGGGACCACCGGTGGCCAGGGAGGAGCGAGGGACCCTCCCTGTCCAGGTGGGACACCCGCTTGCTCCTCTCCTGGCCCTGCAGGCCCCTCGCGGGCTGCCAGCACCGTTCCCCAGGCCCTGGGACAGCGGGGATGCGATGGCGCAGCCAGGAGACAACTCACCTGCCAAAGAGCTGCAGCAGTCGCCCCCGGTCCTGGCAGATCTCCTGGCACCAGGCGTGAGCCCGAGCGGTGCAGGAGAGGAACGTCCGCCGGCACAGCTGCTCCCTGAAGATGGGCCAGAAAGTGGGCTTGGGACCCAGCACCTCGATGCCACGCACACGTGTGTCAAAGCCACCCTACGGGAGAGCACGACCCTCAGCTCCTCAGCCCTGACGCCCCACGCTGCCCGCTCCGTGGCCCGGCCCCCTGCTCCCCTACCTGCTGGCACCGCTTCACCCGGATCTGGATGACGGGCCAGAAGCGGGTCATGTTCTCCAGCAGGATCACTTTGCTGTCCGAGGGCAGGACGGTCACCTGCAGGCACACAGCGAGCCCTCAGCACGCCAGGCAGCGAGCGCCAGCCACCCTGCATGCTCCCCTGGCCACCCCCATTAAAGCCATGGCCGCTGTCCCCCCCCAGCAGCCCACGCAGCCGCAGGGCACCCCCTGCCAGGGTCCCACCTCTGGCTCACAGCCCCAGCACACCAGCCTGCTGCAGACTGGGCTGCAGGGCTGCCCATGCCCAGCACCCACTGCCGACAGCCAGGAGGAGGCTCCCGCAGCACAGCTCCTGCCATTCCCACCTCCCCGTGGGGAACCCCCAGGGCCCCGGCACCAGGGCGAGACCTTCACGGGGCACAGCAAGGACCAGCCCACCGCTCCCGTGGGGCCCCACGGCCTGAGCAGCCCGCGCAAGACTCACCGCGTTGAGCTCAGTCCTGATGGTGGCAGGGCTGTCTCCCCCCAGCACCACCACACGGGCCGGCATGTAGCTCGAGTCCTCGCTGGCCACCAGCATGCTCATCTCCCTGCAGCGCAGCAAACACCGTGCTGCCCACCAGTCCCCTCCTCCCTGCCCTCGCCCCTGCCAGCCCCACGCACCGCTGCCCACATCCAGCAACCCCCAGGATGGGGACCACTGGGGCAGGGCTCGCACAGGTCCCCAAAGCCCCCTCCTCCCTGCGCAGCCGCTGGCCCTCCCGGCCCAGCCCCACCTGACCACCACACCACACTGCATGTGGACAGTGATGAAGTGGGAGCCGGTGCTGCCGTTCGACTCCCAGTACGTCTTGGGGTTCCCGTCCGTGAGCTTGCTGGCCCGGTGCGGGTTGGAGGAGACCTGCACCTTCTCCCAACACTTGTCCTCCCTCACCTCCACGCTGGAGCCTGCGGGGAGAGCACATGGAGCCTCCAGCCCCCAGGCCAGCACATGCCAGACACAGGGCTCCAGCTCCCGCTCCCCACGCTCACCTCGGCACAGGTTGCGTAGAAAGACGTCAAAGAAGGGGATGCTGATGGGCCGGTGGCTCCGACGGTGCTCCTCAATCAGCTCCAGGACCAGCTACGGGATGGGGCAAGGCTCTTACTGGGGGCCCTGGGCCCTGCTCCCCTCGCTCACCGCAGGGCTGCAGCAGGCAGAGAGCAGAAGGCTGCCCCTCGGTGCAGGGCACAGCTGCATGGCCCCAGGACCCAGAGCCCCAGCGCAGCCACAGCTCCCCGCCCACCTGGATGCAGCCAGCCAAGATGCTGGTCGTCAGCTTCTTGTAGAGACTGGCGTACTTCTCGCAGTCAATCACCAGGTCGAGCAGGGCTGGCGCCAGCGACGGGGCCGTGCTGTGCTTGGCCAGGGCTTTGGACAGAGCCTCGCGGGTGCCCACGCGGCACATCACCACCGCGCAGTCCTTGCTGGCGGTGGCCAGGCGGTGCAGGAAGCCAACGACCTCCTGCACCACCTGCTGAGCAGGCAGCCGTGAGCGGCCGGGCTGGCGCCGGCCACCCGCCAGGCCCCAGCAGCTGGGTGCTGCCATGCTCCATCCCCTCCGCCCCGACACTGCAGCAGCCCCTGCGAGAGCCTGGCTGGGCACACCTGCCACCGGGACGCGGCCACGGCCGGGCCAGTCGTTCCCCAACTCTCCCAACACTTGGGCCACAACAAGGCCGGGCTGCTGCAGGCGGGGACCCCGCTTCACCAATGCCAGGCCCGGCCGAGGCACGGCACAGCCAGCAAAGCCGCCCCTGCTCGCCGGGAGTCCCGGGGCCCCCTCACCTCCCGGTCGCTGCTGTGGGCACTCAGGGAGGACAAACAGGGCTCCACACACTCGTGCCAGGGCAGCACATCCTCCTGGTAACCGTCCAGGAACTTGTTCAGGACCCTGAGTGATGGAGGGAGCCCACTCACGCCGGGGCACACAGACAGCGGTGCCAGAGGCAGCCCTGCTTCCCTGCCCCACTGGGAAGGCCAGCACCCCACAGGGACTGCGAGCCAAGGCTCCCCAGGCACCTCGGACACCCCAACAGCACCGGGGCACGTGCTGCGCTGCCCCTGCGTGTCCCCACCAGCACCCAGGCACGTGCCGCTCTGTCCCCACATGGCCCTGCGCCCCAGGACACCCCAATCAGCACCCGCATAGGTGCTGGGGTGCACCTGCCCCTGTGACGGTGAAGAACAGCCCCACCAGGACCCACAAACATGCGCCACATCCCCCCAACATCACCACCAGCACTCACACGCCTGCTGCGGAGGCCCCAGACCCCCACCAAATCCCCCTGCACCCACCTGAGGATGCTCAGGCTCACGGCCTTCTCCGCCCCCAGCAGCTCAAAGCTGCGCAGCAGCAGCCTGAAGCACCTCTGGTCCTGCAGCAGCTGGGCCGCCTCGCCAGAGGGGATGGGGCCTTCACCACAGAGCTGCCGCTCCAGGGCCACCACCACGTCCTTGGACAAGACGCCGTCCCCCAGGCCGCCCAGAAGCATCCGCATGTCCCTCAGGTCCAGTGGGGCCTCTCTGCCTGCCACGACAAGGACACATGGGCCCAGCCCAGGCACTCGCTTGAGAGGCGCCAGCGGGGTGTGCTCTGCCCTGCCAGGCGAGGCAGCCTGGCCCGCTGCATCCGTGGGGCCGTGGCACGGCAGGCGGTGCGGGCGGCACGCTACCTGCCGTCTTCGGGCCTGTGGGTAGCCGGTGCTCCGCGAGGCGGTTGATCACGCTCAGGGCCAGCATCGCGTGAGGGCAGCCGGTGCTCTGCCCGTCCCACCAGCAGCTCTGCAGCACCGTGGGGAGATCGCAGCTTGCCAGCTGCTCTGCCAGGCCCCGGTGGCTGTCGATCAGCATGTTCACCACCAGCAAGCCGTTCTGCACGCCTGAGGAGCCCCTGCAGGGACAGAGCGACGTGGGTGCCTTCCTCCCTCAAGCACGGAGCCTCCCAAGCCACCTGCCTGCCTTGCCCGCCCCACCCCCCCCCCCCCCCCGAGGGTCCCCCCACCCCCAGCCACTGTCCTCGCTCTGCCCCTACCCTGGGACCCTCTGCATGGTGCTCATGGCTGCAGGGATGGCACTCAGCAGGTTTGCCGAGCCCTTGCTGGAGGCAGAGCCGATGCTGGCAAAGATCTCCCGCATCATCTGCGCGTCAGCATGGTTGAGGGGCAAGGGCTTCCCACCGGCACCTCCTGGCTCGCTGGCCACAGCTCCCACCAGCACCTTCAGGGCCTGCAAGGTCAACAGCAGTCAGGAGGGCAGCGGGCATCTCCGCCACGCCTGGGCGAGCCTGCACCCTGCCTGCCCACCTACAGCATCCCCTCTGCCACACTCACCGCCAGGCCAGCCTGCTGCACCAGGGCGGAGGAGGCGTGCTGCTGCATGCAGGCCAGCACAGCCCGCACACCGCCCTCCGTAGCAAACAGCACGCGCCAGTCATACTTCGCCATGAGCGCGGCCAGCAGCCGCAGCGTCACCGCCACCAGGGCCTTCTCTGCCACCTCAGTGCTCAGCAGCTCCACTGCCACCTTCACCAGCTTCTCCCTGCACACAAAAGGACACCTCAGGAGGAGCCTCCTGGCACTGCCGCTGGCACGCCGGCACCCCGGGCCCTGCCAGCCACCTCCTCCCTGCCCACACGGCTCTACCGCAGCTGGGTCAGCCCCACGAATGAGACTGCCTGGGACAAAGGGACACAAGATCCACCTCTCTTCTTGCCGAGCACCCAGGGACATACCAGCCTTCGCACTTCCACCGCCACCTCCCGCACTCCCACCTCCAGTACTGTCCCCCACCCTGCCGACACGGCCCTCCCCAGCCAGCGGGAGGGGTGCGCAGCACCCCATAGCTCACCCAACGCTCCTGGTCCCCAGCCTGCCCTGGGCTTTCCTGACTTGCTGATCGGGCTCAGCCTCCTCCTCCAGGATCTTCGTGATGTGCTTGAGCCCAGCTAAGCGCAGCCCCACCTCTGAGCTGCTGCTCTGGATCGCATCCACCACGGCTGCAACCTTGGCCAGCGAGCCCCCCTCGCTCACCCCCTCGGAGCTGCCCAGTACTGGAGGGAGGGAGGCAGGGACACGGGTGTCAGGCCAGCAGTACACCCCCCGCAACTCCCAGGGTGCCATGCACCCACAGACCCAGCACCCACAGGCCCCCCCTCCCCAGGCAACCTCCAGGTGCCTCGCCTCCCATGCCCTGCCCAGAGCCTTCCTCCATCGAGGCAATGGAGCTGCCTCCAGCACCGTGCGTGTGCCCCAGCGCGTAGTAGGCGATTACCTTTCATCTGCTCCTCCGTCACCTCTGGGAAGAACAGCCCTTCCCTCTCAAGGAGCTCGCTGAACAGCTGGGAATCCAACTTCACCGCCGCAGCGGGAGCTTGGGGCAGCACTGCGGCTGCGGAAAGGTCTTCCTTCGCTGCCTTGGCCTTCGTGGCTTCAGGGCCAGTGCTCCTGCAGCCGGCACCCCCCGAGGACACCGCGGTGCTCCCCCTGCCATCCTGCTCGGCCTCCCTACCGAGGAAGTATTTGGCGTAGATGTGGGAGCCGCGCAGGTCACGCTGAGCG
Organism: Nipponia nippon; assembly: GCF_047370975.1. Taxonomy (NCBI): domain Eukaryota; kingdom Metazoa; phylum Chordata; class Aves; order Pelecaniformes; family Threskiornithidae; genus Nipponia; species Nipponia nippon. Next base: position 13,560,198 of record NW_028262358.1, on the reverse strand, counting down.
CTGCCCTGGCACTGCTTCTCCAAGACCTGCAGCACCTTCTGGGCCAGCTCCGCAGGTACCGACAGCTGGATCAGGGCTTCTTCATCCACCTCCGACAGCTGGACAGATGGGGTCAAGTTAACCCTCACGGACTTGCCACAGACCCCACGCCCCTTGTGACAGCCAGTGCCAGAACGGACAGAAAGGCTGCACTGCCGGAGGCCTCCAGGGCCATTCCCCTGTGCCACCCTCCCCTGGCTGTCCCCAACCCAACTACCACCAGCCCAGACCTCCCACCTGCTCCCACCACCCAACCGCAACCAGCAGAATCACCCCATGGCCTTGCCTCGCCTACCCAAACCTCGCTGGACACAGTCACTCTGACAGGGTCATGGGAGGCTGCGTTTCCTCTCGGCTCTCCTCACCCCTTTGCTGTGCCCAGCTCCCCACGCTTTCGCCATCCCCCACTCACCCTCCCATTTCAGTCCCATTTCTGCCCCGTTCAGGCTCTCCCTGCACAGCTCACGCTTGCCGTCTCCTCCTCCGGGCCCGGTCCCTTCCCTAATGTTCTCCCTCGCTCCCTCCCTCCCATGTCCCCACTGCAGGCTCTGGCCCATACCTGCTCTCCCTGGTCCTGCTGGATGAGACAGGTGATCTCTTTCTGCTCCTGCGCTTCCAGCTTCTTCACGAAGAAGAGCAGCTCCCACCACTCGGCACGGCTCAGGGCCTCTGCAGCCTTGGCCGGCTGCTCCCCCAGGTAAGGCAGGGAGTACAGCCCCCCAAAGGGCTTGCAGAAAAATGGCTGCGCAACTGCAGGAGAGCAGAGCAAGGAAGGGCACTGTCAGCTCTGCCAGTTCCCCCATCCCCTGCTGCACACCCCCTGTTCCCCAGGGAAAGAGCTCATGTGGATCATTTGGGCAGAAGAGATCCCCGCCGTCCCACAGCCTGCTGTGGGAAAGGGAGGTGACAGGAGGGCAGCGAGAGAGGGGGAACATGCTGGGAGGAGACCCTAGAAGTTGTAGAGATGGGAATTACCATCTTCACTTGAACCTCTTTGGACTGTAGAACAGAAAAAGCACACGCTCAAAATGGGCACCTTTGGCTCACTGCTCCCCCAACCTGCTCCCACAGTGCCTGGACCAGCCAGGGCAACGCACTCAGACACCAGCAGAATCCACAGCGCCAGCGTGCAGCTGCAGAAGGGCTGGGGAGAAAAGCTGCAGGCCCAGCTGACAGGCTGCTCACCTGCTGCCAGTTTGTGGTTGTGTGTCAGGGTGGACACCTTCTCCTGGCCCTCATGCTCCTCTTGCCCCGAAGGGCCAATGATCTCCACCATGTGCCAGTGAACCCAGTACGTGGAGCCCAGGGCTTGCCAGTACACCTGAGGAGGAGAGCCCAACACACACCCAGCTGAGGCAAGGCAAGCCCAACCCCACCGCTCCCACGCAAGGCTGCAGGCTTCCTACAGCGCAACAGAGCAGACAGGCCCCTTGACAGCCCCTGCCCTCCCAGCAGAGGATACCTGCACAGGCGGCGTGCCGTCGTTGCTCTGGCGGAAGTCACCTTCGTCACCCGCGCTGACCTGTTCGTAGTCCTCCAGCATGCGCACCCGCATGCCGCACACCAGGTTTGCCTGCACGTACTCCACGTAGCTGCTGCGGCTTGGGAAGGCTGAGCGTGTCTTGAAGATGCTGGGCTCTTTTGGCGGGGGAGTGGGGGCTGGTTGAGCAGTGGTGCAGGATGCGGCCCTGTGCTGGAAGATGGAGCGCATGGTGCGAGGCCGCAGCTCCTGTTGGGGCAGCAGCTCTGGCTTGTGGCTGTGGTCCCAGCCCATCACGTGCACCAGCTCCAAGATGAGGTTTGCCATAGCCATGCTGAAATCAAACTCCTGCTTCACACGGCTCCTCTCCTCAGCGAGTGGGCCGGGCACAGCGCAGTCCTGCTGCTCTCCTCCCTGCTCCACGCCACTGCTGAGCTTGTCCATGAGAGAAGTGACACACAGGTAGCGCTTCACCAGGACAAACAGCAGCTTCCCAGGGATCTGCAACAAGCACGGCTGTCAGACTCTAGCCTGCAGAGCGCCTCCAGCCCCCAGCTCTCTCCGAGCCCCCACCTCATCCATGGCCAGGCCCCTGTGATAGCCCCGGACCAGCAGGCAGCAGCAGAGACCTCTCAGCCCACCCTAGTCTCCCTCCTCAGAGACAAGACTCTCCATGTGCCTCTCCACCTCCCTCCAGCCTCAAGCCAGGCCCACATCCTGGGGGCATCCAGGGACACCAGCTCTGGCCCCCCACTCTCACCCCTCCTGACTCCTAAAGCCCACAGGCCCAGGGCTGGCAGGGCCTGCCGCTACCTGGGGAAGGTGAATCCCCTCAAAGGACATGCACTGCTCTTCAGAGGATGTTGTCTCAGCAAACAGCTCCAGCAAGGTGTAGCGACTGTCAAAGTCCATGTGCTGCTCAATGCCATCCTGCTGGCTCAGGGACAGCAGGACATGGGCCCAGCTCCCTGCAACAACAACAGAAACCCTTCAGGGCCCATCAAAATAACCCTCACCCCACCCTCCCCGTGCGAGATGGGCTCGCAGGCAAGGAACAGCTTTGCTGCTCAGCGTAACCCAGAACCATGTTCTGTCCTTTAATCTGGATTGGCAACATTGTGCTCCACCAAATAACACTGCATTTTTTTCCACCCCTAAAGCTGCAAGATTCCCCCAATGCAGTAACCCCAAATAACTGACTCCAGAACAGGGTTCCAGGGAAGAAAAAAAAGTTAAGTTTTAACCTGAATCGGCCCCCCATCTGCCCCACTGGAGAGCCACATGAACTTGGGCACTAGGACAGGGAAAGATCTCTTGTGGGACACAGCACCACTAGCCACCTCCCAGGTGCACCCCAGCCTCATCAGGCACTTCCGAGCCACGGCAGCTCCTCTCAAATGAGAGGACTGGGTGAGGACTGGCCTCTACCCAGCAGGGCTCTGCCAGGCCCCCTGGCACAGGTCTTCATTGTAAGGGGATGTGGAAGGAGACTGTCTGCTCCTTTAAGTGCATCCAGTCAAGGACCTTTTCACTGCAAAAAGGGATGGTAAGAAGGAAGCCATGAACAAGAACATAAAGAATCACAAACCTGACTGACAAATGCTAATGGAGGCAGTGAAGAGAAACAAATCTGCTCAGGCACGCTAATTAGTAAGGACATCTGGAGTGCGAGAATGATTATTTTTCAGGAAGATTATCTAACTAAGGACCTTGTCAAATTGGGATGATAAGAAAAGGGAGGGAGACAAACACACAGAGACATAAAACCTGACCAATTATCATTAACAAAGACAATAACCAGAAACAAACCCAGTCAGCTGCACTAATTAATGGGCTATGAAGAAACTGCAGGCAAACTGGGACTTTGCAACCGATAGGATGTAACCCTGAGAGTCCGGGATGTTGGAGTGGGATCGGTGGAACTATGCCAACAGACGGGGCGATAGGGAGGGAAGGAAGGGAACTGGCGAGGAACACAGAGGGGGTGCACAGAAAGGGGTATAAAAGGGGCCAGTCATGTGCAAACCGCGGCCAGTCAGTGCACTTATCTGACTGAGCCCTGCACCTGATCGCTGCAGTTTGTCCTACATCTTCTCATTAAATCTTTTCTAACTATCTCTCTATCCCGTGTGCGTCTGTGTGTGCTGCAAGGGCTGAGTGCTGGCTACTGGCGTGACCTGTACGTGCGTGAATTGAATTTGGTGCCAGCAACTAGAGCCTGAGTGGGGGTGCGGGAGCCCTGCGGCCCGTGGTGCCAGTGCCTGGAGCGAGTGAGGGTCTTGGCGTTAGCAGTTGGAGAAGCCATCGCTCCCTGGAGCTGGGGAGGGACCCACAGACTAAGCTTGGTGTGCCAGCTATCGGGAAGACTGGCGTAGAGTGGACTGGGTGCCAGCTACTGGAGTCAGACCGGGGGTGCAGGCGCTCCTGGCCTGTGGTGCCAGCTACTGGAACCATGGGTGTCCATGCTAGCAACTGGAGCAGATGGGGTCCTCGGCCATCAGCCACTGGGGAGGGAACGGTGCGTGTCCCAAAAAACAGCTAGTGGGAGGGTGGCAAGTGAGGAGCTCGGCACCAGCAGCTGAAGCAGGACAGCAGTGTCTGGTGCTGGCGGGGCGAGCATCTGTATCTTCCTCAATCTGCTGCGTGTGGGGCGTGCGTGTAACCTGTTAGCAAAACTTCAAGCTGGACTAGCTGGCAAGTAGGAGGCCCTGGGTCCAGGCCAGGGTATGAGGCGGGTGGTGGTCTGTGCTGGAAGTCCAAAGGGACTTGTGAACGTGGACTGCGTGAAGGACAAGTGTCTGAGTGCTACGTGTTTGCTAGCAAGCACCGGGCTTGACCAGCTGGCGAGCCGGGGGACCCCTAAGGCAGGGAGGGGGGCTCAGATCCCGGCAGGGGTGTCGGGCAGACAGAGCAGCCATGCTGGCACTCAAGGCATCTGTGAACGTGTGTGTGCATGTGAACCTGGAGAGTGCTGTGTGTGCTGGCACGAGTCACCTGTCTCTGTCAGCCGAAGAGGAGGAGGGGACTTGGCTGTCTGTGCTCGTGTTTATGGGAGTCCCGTATGTACGTGCTGTTGAAGGCAGCACCTTGTTGGTGGCCAGCTGTGTCAGCGTCCTGCATGTGTCTGTGTGTCTCTAGGATGGGTGCTCAGCTTTGCGACTGGTTGAACCCACAAACAGGGACGTGGCAGCTGCATCCCTCAGCCTGAGGGACCCCGGATCCCCGGGCTGGGCTCCAGTGGCAGGGCAGGAGAGGTGCTGGGCCTGCTGGAGGAGACAGCCACCCCTAACATCCCTCAACACTCCTGACAGTTAATCAGCTCAGGAACCTTTCAGGGGAAAGAGCTCCCAAGCCTTAGAGCACCCCAGACAGCTATGACCAAGGAGGTGCTTGGAAGCCCCAGTCTGATTCTTCCCCTTTTGCCAACAAGCCCCAAGACACGCTGCTTCCCAGGCATCCCATGCCCACAGAAGGACTGGCACCCCTCGGCTGCCCAGCAGCACCTCCTCAGTGCCACTGAGCAGTAGCAGCCCCCACCTGCATCATGCGAAGCCAGGGCCCTCAGCATCTTGCCGGCACTGCGGCGGATTTGCTTCTCCTTGTGGCACAGCATCTTCATCAGCAAGTCGAGGGCTCCCGTTTCCTTGAAGGCACCCGCCAGCGAGCCAATGCTGGCGTACGCGCTCAGCACGTGGATGGTGTTGAGGACGGAGGACTCGGGGGCCCCGGCCTCGGCCATCTGCCGGCCAGCTCGCTGCACCAGGCTCCTGACATCAGCCTTCATCTCCAGCAGCGAGGCTTCATCCAGCGGGACATCTGCAGCAAACGGGCTGGCTGCCTTCTCCTCTTTCACCCACTGCCCTTCCAGCTTCCTCTGGCCCAGCAGCGCCGGGCAGCTGGCACAGACCTCTTCTGCAGACATCCACATCAAGATGTTCTCCGGCTTGGTCTCTGCAGAGGAGGCACCGCTGCCTCCCACTGCTCTCTCTTCCAAGCTGACGACACTCCACTGGATCAGGTACTCAGGCTGGCCATCGTGGCCCCGCCGCTGCCGGAGCAGCTCCTCTGGGTAGGCCTGCAGTTTGGGTCCCAGGTGTGTAAGCAGGTTGCCATTATGCCTCTCGTTCACCATGACAGGAGATGTGCCTGCAGAGACAGAGGGGAAGCAGGAGCTGGGGAGAGGTGGCTGAGCACGGGCTTTGCTAGGGCTAGAAATCTACGATCCTGTGGGTCAAAGTGCTTGTAACGTGGCAGCGTAACAACTACAATGTGCTACTGTACTGGCTGTACTCAAGGTCAGTGCTGTAAGCTCCTAACACAAGACTACGAGAGCATGAGATATAGCTCGCTTTCTCCTTGGAAAACAGCGTACTTGCAGCAACGAGATAACAGGGCAGGACACAGCGATCTCTGGACTGTTAAACAGGCCACGGGCACGGCAGGAACACGGACAGCAGCGCCCAAGGTGGGCAGCTTTTCCCAGGGAGCTCGGCTGTAGAACCCGGCCGTGTGCTGCGGAGCTCCCCAGGGCAGGCGGAGCACGCAGGCTGGCCCTGAGCGCCAGCGCAAGCCCGTGCTGGAGGGCTCCGCTCCCTGCCCACCCAACCGGGGCGGAAGCCCAGGCCAGGACCACAGCTACCGGGGAGCGGGCTCAGCGTGGGCAGGTCCCGCTAGCGGCAGCAATAAAGCTCCTTCTAAGCGTGGGCCAAGCGGCAGCTCCCGGGGCACCGAGAAGCGCCTGGGCCTGCCCGGTCTGGCCCGGCCACCGCAGCCCCGCCGGGCTGCCTCACCTCAGGGCTCCGGTACCGAGGCTTCCCCCGCAGGGCTCCCCAAAAAGGAAAGGCCCGGGGCCGCCCCAGGACGGCTCCGCTCCGGGCGCCCGCCGGGCCGGGCCCGCCCCCATCCCGCCGCCGGGCCGCGCCGCGTTACCTCCGACACCGCTCCCGAGCCGCTTCCGGGTCGGCGGGCGCGCGTGCGCGGCGCCCAGCCCGGACGGGAGCCGCGCAGGGCCAAGCTTCCCCCGCCAGCGGCCGGGCCCCAGCGCGGGGGGCGGGAGCGAGGGACGGGGGCGGCGGCAGAAGCGGGGGCTGGGGAGCAGCGAGGGCGTTACCGGGGCCGGGAGGCGCCGAGGTCCGCGCCCCCCAGCTGCGCAGCGGGGGCCCTGGCTGGCAGCCACCGTCCTGCCCCGCCGCAGGGCTGCCCGCTCGCCAGGCCCAGCCGCCCCGCAGCAATGCCGGGCACGGCTCTGCCTGACCCCGCCGAGACCCCCACCCACCCACCCCACGCTGAAGCCCCTGCAGCCCGCAGCCCCGCACCCATCTCTGCCGGCAGCCCGCCTCCCGCCGGGGGCCGAACGCGTCCTGCGGGGAAAGCGCCCCAGGCCCCGCGCAGAAGAGGCAGCCGTAACGCGACAGCGGTGGTGCGGAGAACGCTTTATTGGCCCCCGGCATCACTCCTGCGCCGCGACCCGCGGCAGGTTGACGTAGCTCTTCATGGGCGGGAGAGGCTTGATCTTGCGCCCGGCCCAGCCACCCTTGCGATGCCACAAGCCTGTGTGCGGGCGCTTGCCCAGCCAGCGGTTCCGGCCCGCCTTCCCGATCACCCGCTTGTTGTGGTCGACGTTGGACACGCGGCCCACCGTGGCCACGCAGGTCTCCAGCACCTAGGGGACAGAAGAGAGCTGCAGGCCTCCCTGGGGATGCACAGGCGCGTGCCCAGGCCGTCAGGTCAAGGACAACTTGGCTCCCCTACCTGCATATGCCTCTTGGAGGGCAGCTGCACAATGGCCGTCCCGTTCACTTTCCTCAGCAGCACCCCACATGTCCCTGCAGCAGGCGAGAAGAGAGGAGACAGCTGCCCCGAGCAGCCGGACAAAGCATCCCACCCTGCGGCGAGCACATCCCCACACTGGGAACTCCCCAAAACCCCGCCATTGCCCTTTGTGCGGCACTTCTTCCCAGAGATGGGACCTCAAGGCATCACCCCGCCTGTCTGGAGGGCTGTTTTGCACCCTAATGCGGGAAGAAGAGGGGACAGCAACTCCCTGTCACTGCCTACCCAGAGCAGTGCCCCCCTGCCCTCCTCCCCAGCTGCGCTAAGCCAAACCGGGCTCCAAACGGCAGGTCCCCCGCCCGGAGACGCACCGGCTGCCCGGATGTACTGCGCTCCCTTCCCGGGGTGGCTCTCCAGGTTGCAGATCAGCGTGCCGACAGGCAGAGCCCCCAGCGGGTAGGCGTCCCCTTCATTGGCCGACACTGGAAGACAGAAGCTGAGGAGTTGGGCACGGAGCAGCCGACGAGCCCCCGGCAGGGCCGGCGTGGCCGCCCCCGGCGTGCACCTGCCATCCTGCTGATGCGAGAGGAGTTTGTGATGATGTCCCCAGGCTGCATGTTCTCCGTGGCGATGATCCAGCGCTTCCGATTGCCACCGGCTACCAGGGCGATGTCAGCCGACCTGCACGGGGGACCCAGGGCGGGCGGGTGGGTTGGGGCTCACGGCGGGCACAACCGCCCGGGTCCCGGGGGCCCGGCCCCGCGCCCCGCACTCGCCTGCAAGGGTCGTATCGGACGTCGATGACCTTCTCGGTGAAGGGCTCCGGCGGGGCCCCCTCCTCGTAGCGCAGCCGCTGGAAGTCGATCATGCGGTACCGCCGCTTGTGTCCCCCGCCGATCCCCCGGACGCGGATGCGGCCTGCGGGAGAGGGGAGGGCGGCTGCAGGCGTGGACCGCACCGCCGGGGGCCTGCCGCTGCCGGGGGCCTGCCGCTGCCGGGGGCCTGCCGCTGCCGGGGGCCTGCCGCTGCCGGGGGCCTGCCCACCCACCTGTGTGGTCGCGGCCGCCCGTCTTCTTCATGCCCAGGGGCCGCACCGTGTACTTGACCCGGCACTTCCAGAGGGGGTCGGTGGTGCAGCGCGGCGCCGAGCCGGCCAGCCCGCGGCGGGCGGCCGCCAGGACCCCCCCCGGCAGGTAGGGCTGGGGGCCGGGCACCGGGGCGCGGGGCAGGGCGCGGAGCGGCGCGGCCGACAGCAGGAGCGAGCCGAAGGCCCGGCACAGCCCCGCCGCCATCGCCGCCGCCATGATGGCCGCCGGCAGCGCGCCTGCGCCGGGCCCTGTTGGATTTAAAGGGGCTGCGCCGCTGAGGGGGCGGGCGGTGCCGGGCTCGGTCCCCGCCCAGCCGGGACTGCGGCCGGGACAGCCACCGCCACCGCGACAGCGGCGGCCATCGAGACCTCGCACCGAGCAGGTTGGGCGGGCGGGGTTGGCGGGTGGGGTTGTGGCGGCCGGGGCTCCGTCGTTCCCCCGGCCGGTCTCCCGTCCCCGGGGGCCGGCCGGCCCACCCACCGGCCGCCGCCGCCGCGGGGAGGGCGGCCGCCCGCCCGGAGCTGCGCGGCCTCCCCGGAGCGGCCGGGGGCGACGCCCCACCGGGAGCCGCGGCGCGGCCTGGCCGCCGGGGGAGCGGGGGCGAGGGGCAGCGCCCGGCCCGGGGCCGTCGCGCCTCCCAGGGCCGCCCGGCGCGGGCGGCGGTGAGGGCGGCTGGTTCCGCGGACTTTAGAGCCGGGGGGGCCCCGCCGGCTCCCGCCCTCCTCAGGCGGCACCGGGTCCCCGGGCTCCTGGGCTCTCGGCCTGCCTGCAGGCGGGGCCGGCCGCCCCTGCTCTTGGCCCCGGGCGGGGAGGGCCGGCGGGGGCCGGGAGCCCCCGAGGGAGGCGGGCGTGTGGCTGCGACAAGGGGGGCGCAGCCTGCAGCCCCGGTCGTGGCTGTTTCCAGGGTGCCGTGGGCACAGCCTGCGGGATTCACGGCTCTATAATTAGGCTGTGTCTTCACTGCCAGGAATGGCTTTCAGTCTAAGATAAATAATACGTGTTTGCGCTCCTGCTACGTAACTTGCTTGATTTTTTTTTTTAACCGTGCCCTAGCCGCGTGTGCCCCGTAGCCAGCCCGGTTTGCCCTCCAGAGCTAGGGAAGGGAGAACAGTCAGGTGCTTCAGTGCAAAAGTGCGTGTTGTGAGATGAGGCAAGAGAGAGCCTGCGTGTCGACACGGCTGGGCTCCCTCCTGGGACACCCCGAGCCCTTCTCCCTCTGGGGCAACCTGTGGGGAGGGACAGGAACCCCGGGTGAAGCACTGGCTCGGGCAGGTGTAGGGAGTTGGGGACAGCACGCCTCCAGAGGCTCACGAAATGTCGTAGAGAGCACTGCGAGGGTTACGTGCTACCGTGGTTGTAGCAGCAATCCACTGGCTACGTGGGACGCAGCGATGCTGTGGTGTTTGTCCTCTCTCTGCGTAAAGCATTTAGAGAGTGAACGAACACTTCCAGGCGGTGCCGGGCCCAGCTCCGCACTGCGCAGTGCTGACACAGTAGGACTCCCGGCCATCTCCTCCTGTATCTGGCCGTTTCTGCGGGCACAGCAATAGCAATCGCACAGCTGGAGGGCTCCCTGCAGCTCCACCTGCTTGGCTTTAGAGGGATGGGGTCAGCAGCAGGGGCACGGATAAGGGTGATACCAAACAGGGTGTAAAACCTTTCGCCACAAGATCGAGTGTAGGATGGAGCAGATCTAGCCGGGTGTAGGGCAGGGGTGACTTCGGCTGTCTGAGCAGGAGCCTGATGGCAGGGTAGAGCCCCCTGGGCAGCGTGCGGCGGCAGCCTGGGGGCTCAGCTCTGCTCCTTGGTGCTCCCCTTGGTCCCCGAGGAGGGAGCCCTGGGCTTCGTGTGCGCAGCTCTCCCAGGAGAGCGTCCGACCGTCCTGTTTCTGGAGCCTGGCTGCATCTCCTCCCCTCCCCCTGCTGCAGTGTGGTTGGCTGCCGAGCGCCTGGTGCCTGCGCTTCTGCTAGAACCGGAGGGCAGCGCGGCAGACGCCGTGGGAGCCGTGCATCGCCGCCGCGGCCTGCGCTTCTCCGCGGCGCTGGGGCCTCCAGGAGTGCCAACGCTGGACAGGCCACTGCAGGCAGCCAGGTACCGCTCCTCTGCGGTGTGGGGTGGGGGAGGATTCCCATCCGGTGACTGGGACGGGCAGGGTGCCCAGCCTCTCAGTAACAAAGGAGCGCTTTGAAGTGCAATTTCAGGCAGAGCTGATGAAAACTTTTCTCCTTGGGGAGCTTACAGTTAGCCAGGTGGGCAGAGAATTTCTCTGGGGTGATACTGAGGAGCGATGAAGGGGTTTCTCTGGCTTGCTTGTCCCAAGGATACGCAGCGGGCGTGCCTCCTGCTGCCAGACAAAGCCGGAGGAACGATGACGGAGGTAGCTCCCAGCATACAGCAATGGCTCTCAAACTTTCAGAGCCTTGTTTCCCCTAAAACCTTCCTCCCATTAATAAACTGCTTACTAAGCTGTTCTGAAGCGGAGGTGCACCCTACTGAAGGTGGGGGGGCAGGGGGGGGCAATTGCTGGCAAGCTTCTGGGAGGGAGAGGATGCGGCTGGGAGGAGGTGTCTGAAGAAGGGCTGGGGGATGGCGTTGCAGTAGAATGCTCTGGCCAGGCAGCCGGGAGACATTTGCACAATGGTGGGAGGCAGCAGCGCATTACCAGCAGCCGCAGGCTTCCCTGTGCCTCGCATAGCTGGCATCTGGCACTCTCTTGCGGCTCCATGGGAGGGTCTCCTCTAGTGCCCTTGGTCTCCCGTCTCCCATGCCACCTTGGAGACATGGAAGGCACCCGCCCCTGCATGAGAGGAAGGAGGGTGGTGTTCAGCACACATCGGGTCAAAGATCTGGCCAGCTCAGACACAGGGTAAACAAACATGGCTGAGCTTTGCTGTAATTGGCAGAAGGAGCAGGAAGCGCGTGTTCTCTCATCTGCTGTTTTGGAGGAATGTCCAGGTAGGAACAACAGCATTAACCCCAAATACCAAAATGGCTCTCAGGGCACAAAGGACACGTGGCAGGATTTTGACCTTGGCAGAGTTGCTGGATAAAGGCTTGATTCGCTAGGAAAGAGCGATGTAGCTCCTCAAAGAACTCCAGCTGGCGGGCAGAGCCAGAGGTAAAAGAGATCCTTTGCTTATTATGCAGGTAGAGCTTTGTCTCTGTGAATTTGGCTGCCTTGTTACGGTTTACGAGACCCGTTTGCTTCTGGAAATAAAAGCTCAGTCTTGCCGCCTGTAGTCAGCTGGTCTTTGCAGCTGCCCCAGGTATGCCGTGGAGGGAGTGGGGGCACTCCTGAGCCCTTCAGGCTACACAGAGTGGCTCCAGGGCACTTGCTGGTTCCGGCTGCGTCCTGGCCATCTCCCATACTCCTGAGGCACATTCAGTGCATGGCCCTCACATGAGACAGATGCCTGCAGAGGCACTGGCTCCTGGGAATTATTCTGCCTGCTTTAATACTACTTCATGCTGTCAGGGCAAGGTAATGGCTCTCGCTCTGTCTTTTATAGAGCAGAGACTCCCAATCAGATTCTGAAGCTAGGAAGAGATGCTTGTCCTGGCTTCGTTCCAGCTGCTTAGCTCTTTTCTCCACTAGCCTGGAAACAGGTTTTAATGGTGTTCCACTGTAGTCCCAGGCACGGCAGATGCAGAATGGATTTGGTGAGCTGCTGCAGACATGAGCAAGAGTTTAAAAACAAGGTCTTATCAGCTGATCTGGAGGTGCTAGCACAAGCTTGCAGGTGGGGGTGGTGAAGACTGCTGTTCTGGTTCCAATGGCCTGCTGAAAGGTGCATGTTTCCCTGGCCAGCTGGGGTTGTAAACAGCATGAACTGCAATAAGGAGCAAAATGGTTTTCTACTAATGGCACATGTTGGTGCTGTTTTTTGGGGTTGGGGTTTTTTTTTGGGTTGGTTGGTTGTTTTGTTGTTTTTTTAACCCTTGTTGCCTCCAATGTCTGTATTCTTTGATCACTAATGAATCAGTCTGGAAAGGAATAAGTGATCTGATACAAAGCCAACCAGACGATCTCCTCTGTTTTCCTCAGGGCACATATGCTTATTGGAATTGGATTGTGCTTTGGTAACACAGGAATTGCTTGCTCTGGTCAACCAGAACAAACCCTGGTAGCTTTTGACTTGCCATTTCCAGCTGTGGGCTGGAAAGTGGGAGGGGAATGGGAATCTCCCAGGTCCTTCCTGTCGTGATGTGAACCTGAGTCACTGTGGCCAAGTCCCTGTAAAGCCAGTTTATCAGCGCCTTGCCCTAGGTTTCAGGAAGGTTACCCTATGGTGCGTTTTCTGTTAGAGATTGTAGGTGGTGGAGAGCTGAAGCTTCTGGGACAGAGAGGAGTGTTTAGTGCTGAAGTGAAAGAGCATGAAGGGAGCCTCCCATCTCCCTGCCAGAGAGCCCTTCCACTTGAGCTGCAGATCTAGCTCCTTAGTCCTAGTTAAAAGCCTCTGGGGCTCTTGCAGCCTGCTGGTTAGCACAGACTTTCCCGACACAGGATTTCTGGTATCTAGAAAAACCCCTGGAGCTTCACACTCAGCTAGAGCTGGCATGTGTCAGCTGCTGCTGAAAGAAGCAATCCTGGCCTTGATCCCTGTCCAGGGGATAGGGAGGGCTGGGCTGTTTCCAACAGCACAGTCAACTTGTGCTGAGTTACACATGACTCTCAAGCTTGGGGAAGGTGGTTGGGTGAAACCTTTCTGGGCTTGGAGGTTGGGTTTAAAGCCATCCGAGGGGGTGCCTGGATGGTAAGGAGAGTCCTGGTTTTTGGGCATGGGAGAATGTGGGTGAGACAGCTCCTTGCCTCCACTCCCTCCTCTGCTGCTGGAGGTGGATTGCATTGCCTCTCTTGCTCTGGGACAGACGGACCCTGTCCCCATGGGGCCCTGCTGAAAGGAGGCTTCTGCTGCATTCCCTTCCTCTGGGCCTAGGGTGAGTTTCTAGTGCTGTGGTGCCTGGCTCATTTGTCCTGAAGTGGTGTTCAGCAAAGGCAAATGTAATAAGGAGTTTATCTAAGGAATTCAGATGAGGATTTGGTTTTCTTGGGTTTTTTTGTTGTTTTTTTTTTTTTTTCTCCCACATAAGGATGGTTAAGCCATGGGACGGGGGTCTGAAGAGCTTGTGGGATCTCCATTTTGGGAGATACTGAACCCTTGACTAGACACAGATACCCAATCAGATACCTGCTTTGAGTGAGGGGATGGACCAGAGACCTCTAAGAGACCTCTAGGCATCCTTTCCAAGTAATACAACAGCCAGACTCTTTTATTAGGGAGGAAGTTGCAAGGCAACAGTCTCTCTATGGTACTTGAAGCCATCTGTGTGTTGGTTTGACTCTCTAGACAGTCTGCAGTGCAAGAAGGGTCCAGGCTGGAGGCTGGGGTTGGGAAAGAACTTCGGGCAGAAGATGGGGCTCTAGGTGCCCCCTTTTTTGGCAGTAGGGTGGAGAAACTCATGAGCCAGAGACAAATGGTGGCAGAGGACCTCGTGCACGTCAGAGTTTGAGTGACATCTTTTGGCTTTGGGATTGCAGCTTGGAGGTATGCTGGGTATGAACTCCCAGGGTGCTGACCCCTGACTGATCTCTTTGTGCGTTCTTAGTGGCTCTAAGGGAGCATGAGATGTACCAGGCATTTCTGGCAATGGTAACAAGCATCACAGAGACCACTCCTGCTCTGTGCCTCACGTGAACCTCAGCAGGAATGTATCCTAGGATGGAGCTGTATACTGCAATTATTCCACCAGTTCTTACTTTCAGGAGTCCAGCACTTGCCCTCTAATTTTTGGCTCTTACTCATGTTGCAGTTCTTAACGTGAAGCTGACTGCACACCCATCTGTCCCTTCATTTGCAAAACATCCTTCTCTTGCCTTTGTTTCCAAAGCCTTAACACGTGTGTGTGCAGCTGCTCTTAGCTGTGAAGTTCTTGGGCGCCATACAGAGCTGATTATGTTTCTTGTTTTACCCATACTGGAGTGGCTCTGGAAATGCTGACTGTCGGATGTGCAGCTCAGCAGCACCAGTTTGTCCCTTTTCCGTGGCCCTTTTACTGGTGATCCTGAGCACAGTGGCTCTTCTGGCAGTGATGTGGCAGTGTGCAAGTTTCCCGGCAGTGTCAATACGTCCTGGCTGTGCAGGGGAAGCCTCGGAGCCTCTGTGCAGCTGACTGTAGTCTCCTACAGTCTCTGCTTGCTTCCTGACACGATGGTATCAAAATAAGGAGAAAACTTGTGTTCATGACACAGCCTCTGCGATGGTTGCAACCTTGGCACTCTGTTTGATTTTTACTGCTTTTATTTTATTTTTCAGCATCCAAGGTATTAGGTCTAGGTTTTGTTGCAGTATCCCTTAGGAGTGGAGACTCAGCTGTATATTGGTGATCTCACTTCTGGCTTCATTGGAGGTCAAACAGTCTTTCCAGAGACCCTTTATTCTGTCGTTTAACAGTAATGAGGTGGCAGAGGTCCAAAGAAAAAAAACAAACAAACTCTCCTTGCTTTTATCAAGTTGTTTTGCTTCCCAAATACATAACCTTACTGTTTCTCCAGGTAGCAAAAGCATGTCTCACAGTATGAGACTGGGATAATTATTGTGAAAATAAGACTTTAAGCCCTGTGTTTCCATTTCTAAATGCTACCATTGCTGTCTATCTCCCAAACACTCATTCTTGCTATGGGTCAGACTTACTCTTTTCCACAGGAAGATTTTTTCCAGAGCCCAGCTGTTTTTCTGCAAATACCATATCATTAGATCACCTTCTCCTACAGAAGAGTTTGCTGCTAAAAATCTGTGCCCACTTCTATACAGAAAGTGCTGGCAGGCCACCTGCGGTTTGAAGGAGGCTGCAATTATTGTCTTGACAGTATCACTTGTGCAAGTTGTGACGGTACCCTGTGTCTCACATATACTTGGTCCAGGAACATGCAGAAAGACAGTGAAGTGAACTGAATTCGTTGAGGCATGTGTAGACCTGAAGTCTCTGTCCTGTTGTAGTTGACTCCTGATTTCCCTGGTGCTTATTTATTTTTGCTCTCTGTAGTCTTCTAGCATTAGGCATCATAATCTAAGCTTTTAGATTCACTTGGACCCATTTAGTCTGTCATCCTTGTTTCTGTTGTGGCAGCTGTTGTGGGTTTAAGATAGAAGCAGTGAAGCTTCCAGCTCTTTCCTCTTAAAGCTCTTGCATGTAGGAGCATTTTTTAGAGGCAGAAAAGTGGGCTGCTGAAATTGCTGATGCTCAGTGATTTCCCGGTTATGCACTTGAATACGGGAGGAAGGTTTCTGCCTGCCAGGATGTGCTAGCTGATGGATTCCCAGCTGACTGCTGCAAATGCCACAAAGCTCAGTGCATGCATGTTCCTCGCCTGTCTTCCTGCAGCACTCCTCCAAATGGGAGCAGGGGAGGGGAGATGAGATGGGTGTTGCCGGAAAGCCAGGTTATTCTAGCAGCTCGCTGTGAATAGGGAAGACATGCCAACTAGAGCAGAAACATGCTGGTGGAGACCTGGGCTGTGACACCTGCAGAGCCGTGAGGAACGCAGCAGGATAAACTAGGAGCTGGGCACTCCAGCTCCTGAGGAACTCGTTGGAAAAGCATTCTGTCTTCCTATTCCAGTCTGAGCCTCCCCCTGTTAAAGGCAAACAATGGTGTCTCCCCTCCTCTCTGCAGGAACCTCCGACTGCATTTTCTGCCTGAATAAGGGACACTCACTGCCCTTTACTGAATGTGTGGGAGTAGGAAGAGTGCTTATACAGCAGCCTCAGCCTGCTTGACCTTGGCGTCGGTTGCCGTAGAGCATGCTTCCTTTCTAGAGGGCTGGGCACTGAGCATGGACCTGCCAGCACTGGGGAGAGCTAGAAATAAGGCTCTATAGGGAAGAATTGTCGCTTTGGAGGGATAAGAAGTCAGCTCCTACCAGTGTTTGTTGGTTTTCTTTGCTGTGCAAGAGGTAGCAGCATTTAAGCGGCTTCTCTGCAGTCTTCTCTTTGTTTTCTTGTTGGTACTCGGAAGTGAACAGCCTGTGTGCTGTTCTCAGGATTTGCACCCTGTGTCCAGCCTGGACAATCCCCTGTCCACCCTTGAACACTGGAAGCATGTTGGTACCTAGCAGAGCTGTGCTTCTAGGATGTCATCTGAGGGAAGAAGGACTAGGGTTGTGCAGAGGTGTTTGCACAGCCAGTGAGAGAAGAGGAGCCTGTATTGGTATGCCTTGAGGATCTGAGGATGTAGTTGCAGGGTAGGATGAGTCTGTGCTGTGGGTCAGGATGTTTTGATTATTTTTGATTATTTTCAGTCTGAAATCTTTCCAGTTCTGAAAAACAAGTTGATCGTGGGGACTGTGAAATGCTCGAAGCTTTTTCTGCTGGAAGGGCTGAAGAAAGACAGGATGTTGCTGTAGTAGAGGCACTGGTGGTTTAACGCACAGCTCAGCGATTTCTCAGTTGTGGAGTAGTTCTGTGAACAGTGGAATTAATGAGGCTTATTTCCTATGGATCTGGGTCTTGTCTGACTCTGTTATCGAGCAAGGTGCGAGCTCTGGTGGCTTTTAATCAAGATGTGTAACGTGTTCCTCTTCCCAATGTGTTTGTATTGTACTTTTTAAAGATGGCAGCAAGATCTCTGTATGGACATAAGTAATGCTTCCGTGAAAACTGTTGGCATTTCACAGCTGACCCGGTACAGAGAGGGACAGATGAAGAGGCACTTGTGCTGCACAGCTGTGTGAGCCTTAGGGCAGAGCTCTAGTTTTGTTGAATGCTGGGTGTGAGGCTGCTCCTGTGGATCTCCTTGTGTCCGAAGCACTGCCTATGCTCCAGAGGACTCCCACCTCCTGATTTCCCTGTTTCTGAGTCTGGGGCTGTGTTTCCTTACAAGCTGAAACCAGTGACAGGGCCATTTCACCCTTTAGCCGTTGTTACCTGGGCTTCTGTGGAAGCAGGTAAGTGCCTGTTGAGCCTTCCTGGGAGGCTGTCTGGACCCATGTCGGAGCAGGACAACAGTGCTTTGCCAGACGTGGCAGCGCTAGCGGCCTTTGGGCTGCCAGCCTCTTCCTCTGGAGCTGGGAATCATTGCACATCTCTTCCTGAATTTTGCTCCCCCGCAGGAGTCTGCCTCGGGCAGGGCTTCCCTTGTTGCTTTAGCACTCGGTCACTCCCCCAGGTGTGTTATAAAGGTGGGAAAAAGTATAACCAGGGGAACTGTGGACCAGAACGCTTAGCTGCCAGTTCCTGGAGAATCAGTTTGGAAGACGGGATGCGAGTGGCAGCCAGCTCTCAACAGACCTATTCTTTTCTTCGAAACAGTAGTCTATGCCCTCTATCTTGATCTTAGCAAGGTTTTCCATGCCATTCTTATCATATGGTCTTCTCTAAAGCAAACTGGGAAACGTCACGGTCCAGATGACTTTGCGGTGTAAAATGCACAGTGCACAGGGTAACTGCATGTAGAGCATGGCAGATACCCAAAAGTGAAGGATAGAGTGAAGTATGGCTCAGGGTTGGTGCTGGTGCTGAATCATGAAGTGAATGTGAAGTCAGCATCGTGACTCTGGGGTGGGTGGGGGAGGACTCAGCTCAAAGGTATGAACAGGAACCCAGTCTTCAAGAGACATGAAGTGTTTCTGCCCTGCTGAGGTTCAGTAAGGTCTCCGCTGCGTGTCGAGAGCTTGCTGCCCTTCCTGAGGGATGGATGTGCATCACTGGAACAGAAACCAAAGGGGACCTGAGAGGACAGCTCAGGCCTATAAGAGAACTCAAGGAACTTCTGGAAGAGTGAGGCTAAGGAGGAGGAAATGGGTGGGTATAATGAGATGTGTGTACTTATAGCAACTGC
Source organism: Nipponia nippon (assembly GCF_047370975.1). Taxonomy (NCBI): domain Eukaryota; kingdom Metazoa; phylum Chordata; class Aves; order Pelecaniformes; family Threskiornithidae; genus Nipponia; species Nipponia nippon. Next base: position 13,541,982 of record NW_028262358.1, on the reverse strand, counting down.
CCCAGCACTGTTCGCCATCTTCACTATCAGTGCTGCAGTGAGGAAAAAAATGGACCCCTCTATTGCTCAGGGCCCACTCCCGGGCAGGGATAGTGGTAGCTGAGCTGGGGGATCGCCTTGAGCCCCCCTGGGCAGAGCACACAGCTGGGGAAGAGAAGAGCCCCGCCAAGAAGAGGAGCTCTGCTCTCTCTGTTCCTGTACCTGGGGCAGCATTTCTGCTTGCTCAGTAAACCAGGCACAAGGCTGCTGCCGAACAAAGAGCTCAAACCACGCAGAGGTGGGTCCTGCAGGAGGACAAAGACAAATCTGTTGGCAGCTTTTCCCCCACCTCCTCCTGCCTGGTGCCTGGGCAGTTTGCCAGCTCCCTGACGGCAAGGCCCTGGGTGCTCAGGTCGCAGTGCCTCCTTGCCACCTCCTGCCAGCTCCGGGTGGGCGGCAAGGAGGTGCTGCTGGGCAGGTGCTGCCTGCGCAGGGCATGGCAGCTGCCTGCCTTCGGCCCCACAGGAGACTGGCCCTGGAGTGACCGATAGCGAGGTGGGTGGTGGCTTTCCTGCCCTCCATGAGTAATGTGAAGAGGCTGCTGGGGTGGCCCAGCTCGGGGGAGGCTGAGAGAGGGTTAGGTGAGTGAGTCGTGGAGCAGCCAGGGTACTGTCAACCTGCTGTAAGAGGTCTTGCCTGCTTCTTATGTCTCTCGCCCTCTTGCCTGCTGTGTTTCCCTAGCTCCTGGATTTTCTACACAGGGATCTTGCAGCCATGCTGGCACTGTGGGTTGTAGCACTGGGTGTCCCTGTGCAAAGGCAGTAGCTTGGTACTCTCCTGTTGTATATCTGGGGGGAACGGGACAGGGAAGGGGTACAGAGTCCTTACACCATCCTGAGGAGTCCTTGGGCTGGCAGCAGGGTGAATGGAGCTGGAAAAGCTGTTAGTGTTTCAAGCTGACACCCGCGCAAGGGTTACACTAGTGTAACTGTAGCAGTTGGTGTACCTAAGCTTTCCCACACAGGCTGATTCAGTTCATGCGGGCGGTGCTATGTCCCTTATCGCCGCAATGGCCGCTCTGCGTCGGGGCCGGGCTTGTCAGGGCGTACTCTTCTGGTCAGGGAATTTTTTGTTTGGCCCAGTAAGGCCACTGATGCCTCCCTGTCCGAGGGATGCTCTTCCAGGAGATTTTCCATTTAGGAAGCAGAAAGCTTTGAGCTGGCATCCCTCCACTTTCTATTCCCTTTCTTCTGCAGTCAGAAGAGGTGTTGAGCTCTGACAGCCTCCTTGCAGCAGTGGCCTGTGGGCAGGAGGTGTACACATTGCAACCCCAGCTGCCAACTACAAATCTCTGCTCTTAAATGGAAGCTAAATCAGCTTTCCCTGCTGCTGGGAGCGTGGGAGTGTTGGAGGTCAGCACTGATTCTAGCCTTTTTGTCTCCTGTCCACGTGTGCCACCTGCACTGGTTGCCAGCGCTCTGTGCCACAAAAGCGGAGACACGTGCCCTGACAGCTGCCTGCTGCCAAAGGGAGAGGGGAAGACGAAGGGGAAGGACTTAGAGTGGGCAACCAGTTGAACGCTGTCTCCGGCTGTTTGAAGGAGGCCGTGACACTTGTGCCTGGTTGTGGCTCTCTGAAACAGCACCGAGGCGCTCAGGTTTTCTCTCTCTCTCTGCGTAGGCCTGCAGGAGCAGGACTATGTCCACCATGGTGTACCCAAGGGAGGAGAAACTGGACAAGCTGAGCCAAGAGGAGATAATTTCCAACACCAAGCTGGTGATGCAAGGGCTGGAGGCACTCAAGAATGAACACAACTCCATCCTGCACAGCTTGCTGGAGACCATCAAGTGCCTGAAGAAAGATGAAGAAGCCAATCTCGTGCATGAGAAATCCAACCTGCTCCGCAAGTCAGTGGAGATGATTGAACTGGGGCTCGGAGAAGCTCAGGTGAGAGTGGTGGGTGACCCCCTAGGTATTACCCAGGACGGACGGGAAGGTGGGTATGTGGCCATTCCCCATAAGCTGCAGGGGCAGCAAGGGGCTGAGGGTGGGCCCTAAGCATGCGTGTGAGGGAGATACAAGATTGTGGTAGTTACTGACTGGGACTCTTGACAAGGTGATGATGGCACTGTCCAACCACCTGAATGCTGTGGAGTCAGAGAAGCAGAAGCTGCGCGCTCAGGTGCGGAGACTGTGCCAGGAGAACCAGTGGCTGCGCGACGAGCTTGCCAACACCCAGCAGAAGCTGCAGCGCAGTGAACAAACTGTGGCTCAGCTGGAGGAGGAGAAGAAACACCTTGAGTTCATGAACCAGCTGAAGAAGTATGATGAGGATGTCTCACCTTCGGTATGCCCTAATCCTGTCAAGCAGCCACCTTTGAGGGTGGGGGAGGTTGGACCAGCAGGATTGCCTAGGTGTGATAGCGTTGCCCTGGATTTTGCCCCTTCCCAGCTACAGTGCACAGCAATGCCTGTAACTAAAGGGAGCCTGCATGGGGCTGAGTCTCTGCAGGAACATGGAGCAGCATGCCAGGATGTGCTGGGGAAATTTGGCTTTATTAGTTTTGTTGTGTGGGGCGAAGATTGTGGCAGAGACAAAAGGGGAAGTTGGGGGTGTTGGTGGGCTGCAGCAGGGAGGAGAGTTTGGCATCTGACTCAGCCCAGGCTGCTGCTGTCTCCTCTGAGAACCAACAGTATTGCGATTCCCATCCTCTCAGGAAGAGAAGGAGGGCGACTCCACCAAGGACTCTCTGGATGATCTGTTCCCAAATGAGGAGGAGGAGCATGGTCCTGGATGTAAGTGTTTGCTCATGCATAGTTGCTGGCTGTCTCTGTTCAAGCCTGCTGTGCCAACTGTGCCCCTGTTTATTCCTCTGTGCCTGCAGTGCCCCACCAGCACAGCAGTGCAGTGGCAGCTGCCCAGCAGGGAGGCTATGAGATTCCCGCACGTTTGCGCACCCTCCACAACCTTGTCATCCAGTACGCCTCACAGGGACGCTATGAGGTGGCTGTGCCGCTCTGCAAGCAGGCGCTGGAGGACCTGGAGAAGACATCAGGCCACGATCACCCTGATGTGGCCACCATGCTCAACATCCTGGCACTAGTGTACAGGTGAGCATGGTGAGGAGGGCAGGACTGGACCAGGACAGCTTTCTGCCTCTCCTGTTTACCAGGACAGTACATTCTGGTGACAGGGAGCTCCCCCAGCTTCCAGTGGTTTGCATTTCAAGAAGATTTTGGCACAGAGAAGGTATTTGGACTGCCAAACTCCCTGATATAACTAGGGAGACTGGCTAAGGTAGGGAGGAATGGAGAAATGAAAGGGCTGTGGGGACTGGATCTGCATGGAAGGAGGACCGTTGTTCACAGTTCTGCTTGCTATGGGCTGTGGTGTCCAAATCCTGAATAACTGGTTGGCTTTGCACTGCAGGGATCAGAATAAATACAAAGAGGCAGCACACCTCTTGAATGATGCTCTCTCTATCCGTGAGAAGACTCTGGGCAAAGACCACCCAGCGGTGAGTGTCTTCCTCTTTCAGTCATTCCCCTTGACCTGTGGGTGCCGCTGGGGATAGAACGGTGCCCTTATGGTGTGTCTGCAGCCGGACTACCAAGGACAGCAGTGTGCTCTCTGATGTGAGGGGTGCTGTTCACATGGTGTGGGGCTCTGTTTTACTGCTTTGATATTTCCTGCTGTCTTGTTCAGTACGGCCTGCCAGGAGTTGGCTTCTCCTGGATCCTGCGATGTAGGCAGGGTAGCCTTCTGCCTCTGGACCTCCTTCTCTTCAGAAGCAGCTGTACTGCAGGCATGAAGGAAATGAGACAGTCACTGTTACTGCTGCTTGCACCCCTTGTTTGGTCCCACTGGATTCTGCTTTGTTTCATGGAGAAGCTTATGTCTCTGCAGGTGGCAGCAACTTTGAACAATCTGGCTGTTCTCTATGGCAAGAGAGGGAAGTACAAAGAAGCAGAGCCACTGTGTAAGCGAGCCCTGGAGATCCGTGAGAAGGTACTGGTATCCCACGCTCTCCTTCCTTCCAGCTCTCCCTGAGGGTTTTCCCCCGTTACCTCACTGCACCTGGGAGATCCAGGACCTACCTAGTCTTTTCAGCTGCCAATTCTGCCACCACCTTTCCTGTCTCTCCAGCGTTTGCACCCTTAGAGAGGCCTGCCAGGAGGTGGAAGCTGGAATTTCTCCTCTCCACCTCCCTAGTCCTTGGCTCCTGTCTGACATAGGCATGTCCTGGAGGGACTACAGTGTCTACTATCTCCAGGAGTCCACTGCAGTCTTTAAGTGTTGACTTTTTATGGCTTCTCCTCTTTTGTTTACCCAGGTCCTAGGCAAAGACCATCCTGATGTGGCCAAGCAGCTGAACAATCTAGCCCTGCTGTGCCAGAACCAGGGCAAGTATGACGAGGTGGAGTACTATTACTGCCGGGCCCTGGAGATCTACGAGAGCTGCCTGGGTCCTGATGACCCCAATGTGGCCAAGACTAAGAACAACCTGGTGAGACCCTGGGGAGAGGCCATGTGGGGATGGGGAGTGGTGCCATGGGAAAGGTGATCATAGCCTGGTGCTTGGAAGATGCAGAGAGATAGCTGCAAGGGGGGGCAGAGTTAATCTGTGTTGCCCAGTGGGGCTGGAGCTGTTTTCTTGGTTGCAGGCCTCCTGTTACCTGAAGCAAGGCAAATACAAAGATGCAGAGGTGCTGTATAAGGAGATCCTCACCCGTGCTCACGTGAAGGAGTTTGGCTCTGTGGATGGTTTGTACAGCAGAAGCTATTGGGGCTGGGGAAGGGTGAGCAGTGTGGTCTCCCGGCTCCCAGCCTAGGCTTGTCTGGTTCTGGTATCCCCCTGGCAGAGGGATGGGATGCCTTGTGGGGCCCCTGCTTTGGGCAGCCCTTACGACACTGCCATTCTAGTGTGTTATACTGCTCCATCTCTTCTCTCAGAAGGGGTCTTGGAGAGCTCTGGCTGTCAGTCTTTACCGGGTTGGGAATAGTTGTGGCTAAAAGGGGGAATAGCAAGTGGTACAATCGTTCCCAGGCATAGGCTGAAGTCTCTCCTGTGCACCTGGCAGAGGTATTCCCCCATGGGAGGACTTGTTCCTTCCTTCTCCTGTCCCGCCCTTGCAATGGCGGTTTCCTTTCTTTGGGCTCTGGCCCAGGGACCAGGGGGATCTTGAAGACTTGTCATTTCCATCTGGTGAGCTGCTGGCTCTGGGGACAGAGTGTTGGGCTGTGCAGGAGGCAGAGCCCCCGTGGAAGTGGCAGAGCAACAGGGTGAGGTGAGCGGAGCTGTCTTGCATTCTTCCCCACACAGATGAACACAAGCCAATCTGGATGCATGCGGAGGAGAGAGAGGAGATGAGCAAGGTGAGTCTGAGCTGGTGGTGCTGCCTGTTGATAGCAGCAAGAGCCCTGGGAGGGGAAGGAGATCCCGGGGTTTTGATCCTCTGTTATCACAGCCAGACCCTCCTTCCTGCAGTCTGAAGAGCTGCCATGGCCACTGATGAAGGCCAGGAGGGGTCTGGAGAGTGGGGAGAGAGCATGTCTGCTCCTTGGGGCAGCAGGGAGGGAAGGCCCATCAGAGAGCTTGATGCTTTTCCTGGGGCAGGGGGTTGTTCAGCCTCTCAGCTATGGCTGCATGCTGCCTCTTTTTGCTTTAGTGATCCCTCTAGGGCATGCAGATGATGGAAGATGGCGGATGGCAGAGGGCTGTGCTGCAGGGCCTTGGCACTCTGTTCCAAAGAGCTGCTAGTACCCAAAGCACAGCCCACTTCTGAAGCAGCCCTAAGGCTGCCTGGGGAAAAATGGAGGTCAAGAAGAAACTGCTGCTGTCACCTTGCTTAGGAAACAGAGCCAAACCTCCTGAAAAAGATCTCTGCACAGGGCAGGCCCTAGCTGTTCTATGTCCTAGCTGGCCTCTGACAGAGGATAGACATGATTGTGTTTGCCTTGGACTAGGCTGAGAGGCAAAAAAGCTGTTGCTCCTGTTGCCCAGGCCCTGCTCTGTGCTCAGCTGATAAATGCAGCAGAGTCCTGTCTCTGCTTTTCCCAAGCCTAAGACCTCACCTGCTTTTTGGCAGGTGGGTGAAGCAGTTGAATCAGGCTCTGGTCTAGTCCTCTAGCTGCAGTGGGAGCAGACACTGGCTCTCTCTTTTTCCTTTGCCCTCAGAGCCAGCCCCATCCCTACATGGGCACAGACAGCAGGCTGGCAGGCTTGGCTTAGTGACTTATCCGCCTTGCACTGCTCCGGCTCTGCTGCAAAGAAATTACACTTGCTGTGGCACCATCCTATGCAGGACAAATCAAAGTTGGAGACCAGGCTCCCCTTGCCCCCTCTGGGGTTGAGATGCTTCTGATGGTATCTTTGGAGAATTAAGAGGTCAAAAGTAGATAGTTGTAGTGTGGAGCTATGCTCCAGATAATGCAAGCTTTGCTACGAGGCAAAAGAACAGGCTCAGGGACCTACAGTTGGAGTGAGATTCGTTTTACAGCCTGGGGCGAAGGCTGAGCCTCTTTCCCTGCCCCTGGGGCTCCTGTCCCCCGGGCAGCTGTGCCTATGCCCTCTGGCATGGTTGGCATGGCCTTCCTGGCCAGGCGGCGGTAACCACACACCTGCCTGTACTGCTGGCCCAGGGGCTGGGGCTGCTGCACTCTGCTTTGTGCTGTCTTTCCACAACTCCTATTAAAAAGCATCAACCCCCTCTTGCAGAGCTTAATTTCTTTTTTCCCTCACCCCTCTTTCCCTCTGCTCTCAGTGGCAGCAGGGGGAGGCCAGCTCGTGCCAGCAGCAGGGCCTTGGGCACAGCTGGCAGCCCTGGCCTGCAAGGCTCTTTCTGCCCCAGGGGATTTGACACCTTTTCCCTCAGGTTCAGCCACCCTCTTAGGGCTGCCTCTATGCAAGCTTCAGAGGTGTTTTGAGTCCTGAGCTTTCCTGTCCCTGGGGCCTGCCCAGGCTGTGTAGGCTCTGGCACAAGGAAACCCACATGTGTCTATGGCTCAGGGAGACTCCAGCATGTGGGGTAAAGATCTGAGAAGTGCTGTGGGACTGAGCTGGGTGCTCCCTGCCCCTGTGGGTGCAGAGCCAGGGGCATGGCACACCCCCAAGTGCTCACCACGCACCAGGGTGCACGGTGTGTGGACAGGCAGCCCTGCTCCTGCAGCAGTGGCCATTCCTGCCTGCAGGCGCCATGGTCCCTACTGACCCAGGGCAATGCTGGCTAGCAGCTAGTGCCCTGCAGGGTGCGTTGTCCTGGCCCTAGATCTTTCTCCTTGAGCATCAAGCTCTGCCTCCTCTCTTGTTGCTCTGGCCAGCAGCTTCTTTGCCCCTGGCTGATTGCTTTGCTAGCCATGGCTGAGGAGTTTAGTGCCCATGCTGCCTGGCATACCTCTGGGGTTTTTGTCGGTTGGGGTTTTTTTGTCTCCCTTTTGCATGCTGGGGAGGGTGGGATGTTGTGTCCTCCAGAGTGCCCTGAGGATGGGCTGTGTTGTCCCTGCTGCCTTTGGTACCATGGAAGGGGCAAGAAGATGGGATTATGCTCCTTGCTGGGGTGGGGACATCACTTCTACTTGTGGACCAAATCTGTTGCAGCAAATGGGCTTTCACCTTTCCCTCCAGGAACCTGCTGGGCTTCTTCATCACATTTGCACTTTGTGTTTCCAAAGGCTGGGCTGGTGCGGGAGTGCAGCCTGGGGCCTGACCCTGGCGCCAGTGGGAGAGCACAGGCCAGAGAACGGCAGTAGGCATGGGGCTAACAGCTCTCATCTCTCCTTACCCTGTAGAGCAAGCACAGAGACAGTGCTCCCTACGCTGAGTATGGTGGCTGGTACAAGGCCTGTAAGGTTAGCAGGTAAGAAATGGTTTGTGGGCAGCTGTGGGCTCTGGAGGGGGTGGCCCCAGGGCTCCTGCTCACCTTCCATCTATTGCTACAGCCCAACTGTGAACACCACTCTGAGGAACCTGGGTGCGCTGTACCGACGCCAGGGCAAGCTAGAGGCAGCTGAGACCTTGGAGGAGTGTGCAGTTCGCTCTCGGCGGCAGGTAACCCCAGAGGGACCTTCCCTGGTGGAGGGGGCATTGTGGGGCTTGGGGTGGCAGGTCATGGCACGGCATTTGGCTTGGGGTGTGGTGAGGGACTCTGCTGAGCCTTGCAGCCTCTGACATCTTTGGTTTACATTCCCACGACACCAGAGCGCCTTGGTGGTTGGGGTTGCATTTGTGCAGGGGTACACATATGTGTATACCTGTGGGGTTGTGCATGTGTGCACGGATGGAGCAGATGTCAGTGTGTGTACATGTGAGGAAGAAGGCATGGCTCTTTGAGTGCAGAAATACTGCAGCTGGTTTAGGGCAGGTTACCGGGCTTTGTCAGCTACTGAGGACCTCTGCACTCACCGGGATGTTTTCTTCCCACTAATTTTTTTGTTTAGGGAACACACTAGGGATTTCTTAAGAGTGCCTCTCACCCTAAACTCCTCTCAATCCTCAAATAATAAAGCAGGAGCTGTAAGCACCTAGCACAAAGACTGAAGGCAGCAGAAACCTTCACACACCAAAATGTGATGAAAAAAAGCTGTCAGCTTTGGAGTATCAAGCCTTTGTCCCCCAGGGTGGTTTATGGCTTGGTGGGGGGCTCACTGAGCTGGGACCCCAAAGAGGGACTGCTAAGCGCAGGATGGCATTTGGCTCCATCCTTCTTGGGCTGGAGAGTTTTGGCTGTGATGGGGCAATGGCCAAGAGAGGGGACGGGACCAAGCACAGTGATGGCACAGCAGATTGCTAGAGGGAAAGAACGCAGAAGGGCAAAACATGGTGCTTCCTTATCCCTTTCTGCTTGCAGGGCATTGACCCGATCAACCAGACGAAGGTGGTGGAGATCCTGAAGGAGAGTGATGGCACAGAGAGACGGCGGAGCCTGGGGGGCAGCGTCAAGTACGAGAATGCCACAGACGGTAGCGAGGAAGTGAGTATGGGCGTGGAATGGAGCGGGGTAAGTACAAGACACCATCAAGAATGGCCTCAGCCGGCTGCCAGAGGGAAGGGACAGCCTGGCTCAGGGCTGTCCCCGCGTGGCCTGTCGTGGCATCCTTGTCTGCCTCCATTCGTTCCCTGCACACTTCCTTCCCTTCTTTCTTGGCATGAGCCAGCCAGCCCACAAAGGTGCGTGTCTGGGCCTGGCTTCTGATATACAGGCCAGATATTCCCCACTGAGGACTCCTGCTTCCAGGGGGCTGCCAGGCCCCGGCAGTGCACAGCATGAGCTGGTCCTGGTCTGCCCTTAATCTTAGCCTTGCAACCTTATTAACATCTCTCCCTGCTGCTCCCCTCTTGAGGCCCTGGCTGAGAGCATCGGCCCCATCTCAGGCCCACGCAGCCTCTGTGAGCAACTTGGCTGCCTGTCCCGCGCTGCGCCACAGGTTGATGCTGAGCCTGGGGAGGGTTGTGTGTGTGTATGAGCCTGGCGTGTCTGTGACTGAGTGACTGCAGGGCACGGGAATAGTCCACAGCCAGCGTCTTTGCTGTCCCCCTCTCCTGGTCTCATGCCCTCCGTGGGCTCTGGCCAAGCAGAGGTGGTAAAAGGCAGGTCTTTGCGGGATGCCAGGCCGGGCTGACCAGTGGTGGCGAAAGAGGCTGGTGTTAGCTGAGGCACAGACAGGGCGACCTGAGCCTGTCTAGGCTGGCTCTGAGACGGAGGGGCACTTTGGTCACTAGCGCTGAGTGTGGAGGAAGGTAGTGGTCCAGGTCTGGGACAGGTGCCTTTTGTCTCCTACAAGGAGGAGGATGGAGAAGAGGCATCAAGTGAGCATGGTGCTGGTGGGTGCTTGGCTCGAGGGCTGCTAGAGCTGTTAATGCTTACTGTTCCTCCTGCAAACTCTAGTTGAGAGCGTAGTGTAGCTGGGTACCCAGGGGTTGTTGGGCACAGGCGACACACTGAGCACATGGAGTCCTTCGCTCCCCCCTCATGTCTGCTGTCACTAACCCTTCCCCACCTGGCTCTGCTCCATGCCCACCCGCATGAGCTCCCTCCCTTCCTCCTTCCTCTTCTCTGTTGCCATGACAGCCCCTCAACACCCAAGCCTGAAGCCTGCTGGCTCTCTTGATTGTGGATTGTACCCAGGAGGTGGCTGGAGGGGACCTGGGGAGCAGACTTTTGAGGGGACCCGGCAGCTCTGCCAGATGCAGGGCTGTCCTTTGTCCCAGCTCTTGGCATCAGGGGTGAAGGGGGTCCTAGCCCTGGCAAGGCACCAACCCTGGGCCCTTGCAATCCCTCTTAGTAGAGGGGCTAGACAAGCACAGAGGGAGGGCTGCAGGTTTGGATTAGCATCACCTGGTCCCTGTCCTGGCTGGTGTCTCTCTGCGGTTCCTCCTGGCTGTGGTTGCTGTTGGTGATCGCTTTGCACTGGTGATGGTCTGGGAGACCTTCCTGACAGTCTCTGAGCTGATCATCCCAAGGCAAGCAGGCAATGCCGCCCTCTCCCCCAGCCTGACCCAGCCAAGGGGGATATGGTCCCTGCTCATATGACCCTTCCCCAAGGGGCTTGGCAGGGCTTCCCTGGCCCAGCCAGCTGTAGAGAGAGGGTTTGAGGGCTAGCCCAGCACCCTGGGGGACACGGGGACTGCCACATGATGCTCGGTGCCTTTTCCACCCTGCTGCATGCGTAGCCAGCCTCCTCTCCCCAGCCAGTAGCCCTGCACTGGGCTGCAGCTCCCCCAGAAAGAAGGCTGAGGCAGCTCCCGCTGCTCCTGTCTCTCACCGCCAGTTGTTCCCTGTGCTGGTCTAGAGACCTCGGACGTGCTGCCTCAGGGCAGTCTCTGCTGCCACCCCTTAGCTGTCAGCTGCTGCAGGCAGGGCCATGGGAGCCCCCAGGGCCAGCAACCTCTGTGCCCTGCTGCCAAGAGCAGCTCTTGGAAGCACCCCAGGGCCTGGACCAGCTGCTTGCTGCCCAGGTAACTGGGCTGGGAGAGCCAGGGTCCAGTCCGTGAGAGCAGGGACGGCACCAGCTCATTGGTACTGATGCCTTGGCAGGCACCCCATGCCCAAGGCCCCGGAGCAGGGATCACTCAGAGCAGGAGGCCCAGGCTGTTCCTCCCTGAGCTAGCTGTTCCTGCCAGCCTGCTAGAGTGCGCTGGCAAAGACGTGAGCCCGCTGTTTCAGCCTCACGAGACTCTCCCCCTGCCCAGATGTGGCCCGTTGTCTCTGCATGCAGCCTGGGCCCTGCCCCACCTGCTCGCTGGGTGACCTACAACCTCACGGCCTTGTAAATTGTGTCTTTCTCCTCTCTGTGCACTAGGCTTAAATGCCTCCCGAGACTCCCTCTTTCCCCTCCACCGCAATCACCTGGATGTTTGTGTTGTATCTTCCGACTTTTCCTCCACACCATCCCTCCTTCCTCGGCGAGAACTCCACGCCAGTCCCCCAACCCTCCCGGCGCGCGAGGGCACCGCGACGCCTGCAGAGGAGTCCCTGGCCACGTGGCCCAAGCTCCAGTCCCGTGGCCCGCAAGAGCAGGAAGAATCTGCGAGGAGCTGCCCGCTCCCCCAGGCCAGGGCGACGGACCACCGTCCCCTTGCGTGCCCCCACCCCCAGCCTGCCCTTGCACATCCCTGGGGACCAGGCCTGCGGGGGATTGTCTTCACTCCAGGCGTGCCGACTCCACCATCATTAGACATCCTCAACCCTCCTAGCTTGTTCCCTCCATCTCTGCAGAGGCCAGGACGGAGGCACGAAGATGGGGGGGCTGTTTTGGGACAGAGAGGCCTGGCCTTGGCAGGGCTGTCGTGTGCCCAGTTGCTTTTCTTCCCTGTAGGCTTAGCTGTTGTTAGTGCCCCGTAGCAAACCTGCGCTGGCCACCGGTGGGCTGGGCTCTCCCTGCAGCACAGGGCAGTCCCTGTCTTGCTAATCCTCCTCCCTGCTGAGCTCTGCAACCCAGGGGCAGCATGTGGGTCTCTCTGCAGGGGCACAGGACTGTAGGGCGGCCCGTAGCTACTGTACATCCGAGACGAGGAGAGGGGTTGACAACCAAGGACCACGCATGGAATGGGGAACTGCCAGGACAGATGTGTTTGGTTGAAACCTCCTGACCTGATGCTGTAGCCAAGTTCCTTAAGGGGTGAATTGGCTCCCCAGTGCTGCAGGGTCCCCATGTGTGGCTGCTGGGAGTTGGAGAGGTGGGGGTGAAGCTGTTCGCTGTTCCTTGAAGGTGGAGGAAGGGTAGGAGGAAAGCAGAACTTTTCTGCAAGGGGCCAGGCCCCAGGCCATTAGAAGTGGCTGAGATGGGGAATCAGCTGTTTTGGAGCAGAGTGGTTGGGAGAAAAAGGAGGTGCAAAGAAGGATACGAGGAAAGGAAGAGCTGGGGCTTGGGGTGCTCTGAGCATGTGGGGGCAGATGGGATGGCTGGAGGGAGGTTTCCACAGGAGGAGAAGGGGCCAGGTTGCTCATGGAGGAGGGCAATTCTTGAACACAGGACCTGGCTTGCCAAATGTGGTCCCTGGGGCTGTGACTCACTGTCTGGCTGTCCCTAGCCAAGTGGGTGAGAAATCTGTTACCGCTAGGAAGACAGCGCTGACCCTGGGCGTGTGTGTGGGTGGCTCCGTGCCTCTGATGGGACTCCAAGCCTGCACGGGGTCTGGTGTTGTCGGTCACTACTGGGAAAGGGGATGATTCCCCGGGCCAGACCACCACTGCCTTGAGCCTCACAACCTTGAGTGCATACCCTCATCCCACCTCCCATAGGAAGTGAACCTCCCTGGCCCTCCTACTTGGGAGGAAAGCTGGGGAGGCTGCAGCCAGCAGGACAGAGCCCAGAGGCCAGCGCAGGACACCCCCCTCCCCCTTATTTATTTAGCTAGATAGTTTCTCTCATGCTAGTCATCTGGCAGGTTGTGATACTAAATGTGCTTGTGTCTGTCTGGGCCTGGCTTTCCCGTGGTGGTGCAGAGGCCTTGGGGCACGTGCATGCTGCTCCCCTGGGAGCTTGTGCTTGCTGAAAGGAGGTTTGTCCTCAGGACCATGGGGTGTGGAGCCCAGGGCTGAATGCTCTAGGGCTGCGCTTTCCCTGTCTCTCTCTCCCAGCGCTGCTCCATGTTCCTGGAGAGTGGCGAGTCCCCAGTGCAGGGTGCATTCAGGCCTCGGTGCCACCTGCCCCTGTGCTTTGCCATGTCCTGGTGCTGTAACAACCGTACCTCCGATTAAAGGTAGACAGACCCGAACCGCTGCCCTGTGCTTCTTTCCACGCTGTGTAGGCCAGCCGTCGGTCAGCCCTGGGGTGGCGGGTGCAAACGCTGCTGGAGCCGGTGTGGGGGTGCTTGGTGTCTGTGTGCGTGCGGGGGGGCGTGCTGCCCCCAGGGCACCTCTCCTAGGCTGAGCGTTGGAGATGAGGGACTCAACTCCACCGTGCCTCTCCCTAACCTCCAAACTGGGGTTGCTACTAACCTCAGCTCTGTAGCCATGTGTGGCAGGGCTGCCCTGGGGCATCTGAGCTTGGGCTTTCCCCAACAGGTGTTTCCATTAGCCAGAGAAATACCCCATTGTGTCCCCCAGTGCTGAGCTCCACATGCTGCCGAATCCTGCCCGAGTCCTCTGCCTCCACGCAGCAGGCAGGGTGGGAGTATGCAGCGGAGAGCAGCTCAGTGGCAGAGCTGCTGCTTTTTCTTTGAGTGCTCTCATCCTGGTGGGTGCAATGGGGTGGGGGCTCTGCGGTAAACCAAGCCCCATAAATGTTCTGAGTTAAAAATAGCCCTGCAGAAAAGGGAGTGGGGAGAGAAGGGAGGCTATTTTTAACCCAGCATGCAGCAGCATTTGGTTCTGGTGTTGGTCTGCAGTCAGCCTGCATCACTGCAGCTGGGGAAATGTGGCTTCATCCTCCAGCCCTGACCCCAGAGCATACTTACTGGCCGGATCCTGCTGCCCTTGTACCATGGTCCTGCTCCCCTGCCCCAGCTGTGTTCCCTTCTCCACCCCTGGCTTGTGTGCCCTGGCAAAAGGAACAGTGCCTGGCACAGCAGTACCCTGCAGGGAGGGTGGTGACCCAGTGCAAGTCTGGTGGGGAGGCAAAGGACACCCCAACCCTGTCTTTGCTAGTGCCACGTACTGATGGCCAGCTCCTCTAAAACCTGCCCAGGATGCCTGGCTCAGGAGTTGAATCATTTACCTTGCTAATACTTGTGGTGCTCTCTGCATTCCTGGTGAGTGGGTCCCTTGCAGCAACAGCACATGGCTCCCATCATCTCCTGATGAGAAAGTGAAGAGGTTCAATGCACTTGGCTTATCCAAGAAGGGATGAAATGAATACCAGGAGAAAGGTTTGCTGGTGGGAAAAGTCCTGTTCAGCTGTTGGAGAGGGGTGTAGGGCTGGATCAGCTTTGGGTAATCGGAGCGGGGAAGTGTTGGAAAAGCCTTCCCCAGGGCCACAACCCATAGGAGTCAGCACAAGGGGGTGACTGGCCTAAGGCAGAGACCCTGCTTACCTCCAGAGCTGCATGGACAGCCCTGGGGAAATCGCTGCTGCCAGCCTGGGCCACAGGGCATTTTGATCATTTGGAGTGGTACAAAGGGGCTCCCACGCTTGCTCGTAAGGAGCAAAGGGCTTTTGCCGTCGCCTTACCTCCATTTCTTCCACCCTGATGTGCCAGGGGCCATTGGGATCAGGAGCAGGGAGGAGTGCTGTTAGCAGGCAATCAGAGCAAAAGTAGCTCCACATCAGCAGTGGTGCCACAGCCTTGTGTAATGAGCACGCCTGGCCGCAGGGGAAGAGCTTGGTGCCATGATGGCACAGTGGCATGAGATGGTGTCATGCTGGCAGTGGCAGCCTGTGCCTTGCATGCATGTGGAGCTAAACGCAGGAGATGGGCTAGAGCCTGTCGAGGGCTGAGGGTGTCTTTTTGAGTACTGGGGCTTTTGGGGGCATGTGGGAAGCAACAGGCTGGAGAACAAGATTTAGGACTGGTTTTGGTCTTTGGAAAAAGCAGGCAGCCATAAAGAAACCCCTGCAAAGTGTCACCCCGGGGCAGCTAGCGGGGCTGGGCGCAGCTAAAGTTGGGGGGCTGAGGAGAGCGGTGGCTGCTTGGCAACACAGTGTTGGTGCAGCCAACTGAATGCATCCCAGATGGAGCTGCTTGAAGTGCTCAGCAGGCTCAAAGCTAATCGTCTTGGGGGTGTTAGAGGTGGGACAAGGCTGTGTGTGCATGTGAACTGGTCTTGTCTGACATGCATGAGCCTGCAGGCCCAGCATGCAGGACCAGGATGTGCATCAGGACGAGTGCTGGATGGAGAGGAGGAATAGCAATGGCATGGTGAGGAAGGGCAAAGGGAGGGGGACGATATTCTCCAGCCAGCAGCAAATGAGGAGGGAGTCCTTGAAATGAGTGTCCCGGCAGCATGTCCTGGCCTGACAAAGGTACCCCCAAGCTTGGGGCTCCCATCAGGGCTTGGTGCTTCCCTGGCCACTGAGACCTGCTTGGTAGCTGCTGCCTGAGGTGTCGCAGGTGATGGAGCTATGCCATGTTCAAGCAGAGCTGTGGGGATGCCAGTGCCATTTGTGCTGGTGGCCTGGTGCAGGTCAGCAGCCTGGCTGGGTGTTGGGCTTGCACCGGGCAGGAGAGAGGATCGGTCTGGATGAGCCAGGCCATGGTGGTGGGGTTCCCTGACTCCGTGGTCATCATGTCCTGTGGAGAACCAGGGTGAGGGGGAGCCATGTAGTGAGCAGTAAGCCTGCTCTGGGCCAGGGCTAAATCCTCAGTGTGAGCAAGAGGGTGTTTGGAGCCCAGTTCCTGGCCGCTCGTCTGCAGCATGCCAGAGCCTGATCGGTGCCACTCAGCCGCCACCCCGGCTTGTGTCTCTGTGTCCAGGATGGCAGTGGCACCCTCCAGCGCAGCAGCTCCCTGGGGAAAATCCGGGAGGTGATACGGAGGAGCAGTGAGATGTTGGTCAAAAAACTGCAGGGCAATGGTCCCCTGGAGCCCAGGAACACCAGGTAGGGAAGGGACCAGGGCTGCGAGGGCCAGGCTGGGTGCAGGGCGGGTGAGAGCCCTGCCACCTTGGGGGCTGGGGTCTGGCCAGGCACAAGATCACACCTGCTCTCCTCTGCTTTCTTGTAGCATGAAACGAGCTGCATCATTAAATTACCTGCACAAGTCTAGTGATGCTTCGTTTGAGGTAAGCGCCGGGTGGGTGGCAGGGCTGGTGCAGGCATGGGTGCTGGGGTGGGGGCTGTGTGGCCGCAGCTGGCTACGGGGGCTGTGGCCAGTGACACAGGGGCACAGCAGGCCACACATGCAGTGCCCGAGACCCTACCGGAGGCGTTCATCCATGCAGACGTACTCTGCTGCTGTGCGGGGCTGGAGCTATTCTGCCCTCCCAAGGTGGGTGGCCTGGGCCAGTGCCCCCACTGCAGCCCCTCTTCTGAGATCATAGCTCCAAAACTGAAGGTGTTGCCTCCAAGTAATCACCTGCCCGCCTGCTGAGCTCAGCAAACCCTCCAGCCGCAGAATGGGAGCAGGGAGGGCAGAGGTGGCACCTAGCGTGGCTGGTAACAGCGATGGGGGGGTCCTGGCTTGCGAGGCGAGGGGTGCAGGAGGTGGGCGTGGCTGTGGACTGCAGGTACCGGTCCTCACGGGCCATGTATTTTCCAGGGCACCCAAGGCCTCCGCGCAGAGAGCAGAGGCCTCAGCGCCAGCAGCATGGACCTGTCCTCCCACAGCTCCCTGCTCTCCTCCAACTGACCGGCCTGCAGGTGCCCCCCAGCATCTGCCCGCTCCGCTGCCGGCGCACCACCGCTTTGCGCTGCACCGGGCAGCACCCGCCGCCCTCCCCACCTCCACCGCTCCCTTTTCCCTGTCACCGGCTCTTATGCCACTGTCTGCCCGTCCAGCCTGGGGTCCCGGGGAGGGGGGGGGGGGGGGGGTGGGTGTCCCACGGGCACCGGGAAGGCCCCTAGCTAGTTTGGCAATCGCAGCCCGCACGCATGCTCCTCCGCTGCACGCCCAGGGCCGGCAGCTTGGGCGGCAGCACGCTCGGCACCAGCCGCACACGCTAGGCAGGTAGGAACGCCCGGCCGGCGGGAGCGAGGCGGCCTCGTACACCGCGGGGGCGGCACCCCCGGGCCGGGGCAGCGGCGGGAGGGCCCCGGGCCGGCGGGGAGCGTGGGCGGGCGGCGGCCGTGCGTGGGCTCGCCCCCGGCTGGTTGATGGCTGTACTTTATTTTATTAAATAAAACCGACCCTAGAAGCGACCGCGCCTCGGACCGTCGCGGGGGGACGGGGCGGGGGAGCCGACGGCGACACGCAAGCGGGCAGGCGCGCGCGCTGGGGGCGGCCTCGTGACGCCACCGTGACGCCACGCCGGGGCGGGGCGCCGCGCTGCCCGCCGCGCCGCTGGGTTCCGGGTGCGCGGCGGAGGGCGGGGGCCATGGCGCGCATCACCCTGGAGGACCTGGACGGACTGGGCGAGGAGGCCGCAGCCGGCGGCGGCGGCGGGGAGGATGGCGGCGGCGGCGGCGAGGGGGGGCAGGAGGAAGAGGAGGAGGAGGAGGATCGGGGCCGGCTGTTCGCCCACTGGGAGGCCGTGGCCAGCACGCACCGAGTGAGCCTGCCCCGAGGTGAGCGCCGAGCCGCGCCGCGGCGGCCGGGGGGGCCCTCCCGGGGCTGACGGCGCCCTGCGAGCCGGCCTCGGCCTCCGCCTCGCAGCGGGGTTGGGCGGGCCGGGCCCGGTGCGCGGCGGGACTCCCTCTGCCCCCCAGCCTGGGCGAGCCTCGCCTCTCCTGTGCTTTGCCTTGCAGACATGGCGGGACCCATCGTCCAGATGACCCGGCACAACCAGGCCCGCGAGCCCGTGCCCTACGTCAGCCTTGCGCAGCGCGAGAAGGTGAGGCCCCCTCCTCTCCGCACGCCCGGCTTTTCGTCCCCCACCCGCCTGCGGCGAGGCCGGCGCGGCTGCCGCCGCCAGCCTGGGGAGCTCGCCGACGTCGGCTTGCCTGCGCCGGCCTTGCAGAGGTGTCCGCAGAAGCGCAGCAGCCAGGATGGCCGCTCTGGACTGGTGCAGCGTTCTGCCATTCCTGCGTCTTCTGCTATGCCGAGTCATGGCAACGCTCAACTTCCCAGCCTTTATTTTAAAATTGGCGCTTTCTCTGGTCTCCTGGCTTCCAGTTGTGTCCATTACCAACCTATCCCCTGCTGGGGTGGGCACATCCAAGAGTGTGAATTTTCAGTCCAGAGCCTGCTCCCGGCCTTGCTTAAAACACCTTGTTGCATAGCTCAAAGCCCTGCCGGGTTTGTATTTGTGCTCGTTATGTGGCCGCTGGTTGAGCTGGCACAAGATAAGGATGCTCCTGTGGGGAGCACAGGGCCTGTGGCCCTGGGCGTTAGACGTGAGCATGTGTTGTCGTTTGTCACAAATGCCAATCCAAACGTGGTAGCTTCTGTGTGAAGATCTCCGGTTCTTGCTGGCTAAGTCGCATACCTCTCTCTCACGCTAAAGGGTGCTTCTGAGCTTTGAGAAATAACTGTGAAGAAGCGCTTGTCAGACCGGTTCCTGTGTCTCTGCAGGCTTGGTTGGGCTTGCTACCAAGAAGACATCTGTCAATTGTCCTCTATATGAGGAGAGCTTAACCAGTTTCTTCTGGGCTGAGGTCCAGCACTCCTGCTTGTAAAACACGTCTGAGCCTGTGGGTTGTGCAGCTCTGAACCGGGGCCTCACCACACCCCCTCTTCCCCTGTTCTTCTGGGTCCCAGGGACTTAGTCTGGGCTCTTCCCTACCTCTGCTGCTGCCAGGCAGCAACGAGGCTCCGAGACGTTGTGGGGCCTGAAGATCTTTTGTTGCTATTGGCATCCTCTCTGTGCCTGCGGAGGATTCTTGGAGTTTGGCTCTGGGGCTGGGTGAGGAGACAGGAGCCGCTTCCTGGCATTAGTGCTGAGGGGTCTCTGGAGCTGGGGCCCTTAAGGGCACGCTTCCCAGGCTCGGGCAGGTCGGTAGGTAGCATTTGGTTACTCCTTCTGAGCTGTCAGTGCTGCAAGCCCTCATCCTCTTGGGGGCAAGTGAATTGCTCCGTCAGTACTTGTACTGTCAGTACGAGCCTTGCTCTGTCATACTCAGTCAAATTCCCCAGCTCACATCGCAGGGACCCGTTGCCACTGGGTCCGTGTGAAGCATCTTCACTCTTTCTCTTGGTCAAGTCTCATCTTCTAGAGTGGTGGTGCTTCATATAAGGATTGGGCTGTGGAAGGACCAGACACCATGCCTTGCTGGGTTGATAGGTTTATTTGCAGATGGTGTGGCAGATGAGATTTGCAAATAGTCTAGGGGAACTGGCAGTTTCCTGGCTTGGAAAATGCTCTTGCTCTGCTTTGCTTGGTGGGACCATAGCAGGCATGGCCCCATCTGGAGGGTGGCCTGCAGCGTTTTGGGGCACTCTTCTTCCTGGCACCCCACTGATGCATATGAGCAGCCCAGAGGCCTTCCTTCTGCCTTTGGTTTGGCTTTCTGAGTAGAGACCTGATTTGGGTGGAGGCACAAGGAGGCTGCACTCAGCGTTGGGGCTGGTCACAACTTCCTGGCTCACTCACTGCCAGCACAGCTGCGGAGCACAGAAGTTTGGACAGCTGCCCTGGGCTCGGTGGAACAAGGTTGCCTCATGACCACTTCAATCTGGCTGAAGAACAAGCTGAGAGCAGGAAGATGGGTGCTGCCTACAACGTCCCAGCCCCTCTTTATGCGGTACCTGGGGTTATAACCATGCCATGAGCTGAACTATGAGCAGATCCAGATGCAATTTCCCCACTCCACCTGCCCCACTTCTGCGTTGGGTTTGTCCAGAAGACTGGGCATCTGTGATGGAACTAGAGATTCTGACCCATCCCACAGAGCTGTCCCCTCTGCACCAGCTAAGTTCATGTCTCTTCTTCCTCCTGTCACGTCTTGGTATGTGAGAAGGATCGGAGAGGAGTTTTGTTCCAACCTTCACAGCTCCTCTGGATGTTAGAGCTCTTCTGCCAGACTTTTCCTTCTGCTGGGCAGGAGGGTTTTTGCTTGTTATTCTCTGTGTACGCAGTGATCCAGGGAAAAGGCACTGCACCTGAGAATCACGTCAACCTTACTGGAGGCCTTTGGGTGCCTGGAATCAGGAACATCCTTGTGAGTAGGCAGAACAGCGACTGGAGAGGAGCAGAAAGTCCTGTGCCCCCTGCTGAGGATGTGCTGCATTCCTTGTGCATGCCAGGAGCCTCCAAGCCTCCCTGCACCCTGTCCCCTGTCTGTGCTTTTCCTTTCGCTGACTTTTGCCCGGTGCTGTTAAATGTCCTTGTCTGAGGTGCGTGTGATGCCAGTTCCCCTCGCCTTCTCCGGCCTCCCCTGCCAATTCCTGACTAGCAGGGGGGGTCTCATTTTGGCAGGGTCCTGTCTCCCCGCTTCCTGCCTGTCAGTGTTGGTTTTTGCCACCCAAGTGCTGCAGTGTTGTCAGCGTGCTTAACTCTGACCTGGCTTGTCTGTGGCCTGTTTCAGTGCGAGGAAGCAGCCTACGAGGAGCGGTGGTACCCAGCTGGGAAGTGGGCGTGTGTCACCAAGGGGGAGCCCATGTATGAGCAGAGCATCTCCATGAGCTTCATGAAGCTCATGCGCTACATCTGCAAGGAGAACTCTGTAGGTGTGTGCAGGCAGGGGCTGGAAGGGGCTGGCAGGCTGCGCAGCGGGAGGGCCCTGCCACTGTTCGTCTGGAGTGGGGAGGAGGGCTGCCGCCACTGACCCAGCCATCTCACTGTGCCCACTGCCTTCCTGCCTCCTTCCAGGTTGCTATCTGGGCATGACAGTCCCAGTGCTCAACGAAATCCACTTGACCAAGGAGGGGACCGAGCTGGAGCGTGAGGTCGTAACTGCCTATTATCTCCCAGGAGAGTTCCAGCAAAACCCCCCTGTTCCCACGGACCCCGAAATCCACATCACTGAGAGGGCACCACTCTGGGTTATAACCAGGTGACCCCAGCACCAGAGGTGTTTTCTCAGCTCAGCAGAGGTGTATGAACTCCCTGCACGGCTGCTGTGGTTCCTTGGGCAGAGGGATGGGAGCCCTGGCTGTGGGAAGGGGGAATGTGCTGGCTCTGTTGCTTACGTTGCTCCCTTTGCTGCAGGGTTTTCTATGGGATGACCACTGAGGAGACGATTCTGCGAGAGATCAGTCTCTTCTGGGAGCTCTTGGGCTCCACAGACACTGTGCTCCGGGAAACCTACATTGTGGCTGCTTATGAAAATCCCAGCATCCCTCAGCGCCGCAATGAGATCTGGTTCATCTGCCGAGCAGAGTGAGTCCCTTCCGTGACCGCAAACCATCCTGCAACTGGACCTGGTGTAGATGGCAGTTCTGACCCAAAGGAGACGAATGCACATCGTGACCCACCGTTCACCCACAAAATGACAGACCAGGAGACTGCGGGGTGGGTTTGCTCTCTGCCCTGTGAGGGCCCAGCCAGGGGAAAACCTGCCTGGTCTGCACTTCGCCTGCCCCCGCAGGGGCCAGCTGAGGCTGGAGATGGCACCGGGGAGAGCCTCTGCAGCAGGCTCCTGGTGGGAAGCACCTGGTGGGGGCTCGTGTATGGCAGTAACTGTGCGGGCCTGTGCAATGTGCTAGCCTGGCCTGGGCTTCTCTCAGCTCTGCGCTGGGGTTGCAGAGGTGTGCCAGGCATGCTCGTGGGGCTTGTGGTTGGCAGAGTCACAAGCTGACGGTATCTAGAAGGCAAATGACTGTGTACGAGGTGTGGGACTCTGGGCTCTGGCCTGGTTCCTGTGAGAATGGCTGCCTGTCCTGAACAGAGGCACTGAAGTACTGCTACAGGGACAGTGGGGTTCAAAGGAGGAAAGGGCTCGCCACAAGTGAGATGTGGATCCGGAATGTTTCCTGCCGGGGTGGCTCTCTTTGGACTGTTGGGTGCCTCCCTGGCTGTCAGTCACCATCCCTCAGCCAGGACCGGGGCGCTGGCAGCCTTCATCCATCAGTTGTGGGTGCTGTTTTGTGGACCTGCTGCAAGCTGAGAGGGACAGGTCCTGACAGCAGCAGCAGCGGCACCGCTGTGTGTTGTGTTGTGCATTGATCAGTGAGTTTCACATCCATGAATACTGTCATGCTTTCCTGGGGGAAGCTGGCAGTGCCAACAGTAAATAAACCCAGCTCAAACCACTGCAGCTGCAGATCACTGATGGTGGGGATGGGGGGTGCCCAGGTTGACTCGGGAAGAGCCTTGCTCTCCTTCCTCAAGATGCTCCAGGCTGCAAAGCTGTGGCTAATTAGAAGGGCTCTAATGTTTGCCCAGGTTACGGCCTTGTGCTCATGCAGGCACAGCCTCTGCTTCGCTGCACGGGGTGCTTACGTTGCTGCTACAAACAACTGTGGCCACACTCCCCTGCAGGTAAGGTGGTTTTCTGTTGGATGGGGTCTGCTCTAGCCTCATTTTGCCCCTGTGTGAACGTTGGCTCCTTTGACTGTACTGCGCATGGGCACCTGATCTTGGGGGCTGAGAATTCGAATGTGACTGCACATCGTGCTGGCTGGCTGCAGGAACTGGTGTGCTTTTGCAAGGATGTGCTTAACTGGCTCGGTGTGGGACTTCTGGCTGCTTCTGACCCAGTTCCCAAGGATTTTCCTCCTGCTGTAACTGGAGGTGTGCGGTGTGGCTCACCTCCTGCTGCTCAGACTCTGGCTCTGGCCCTTTGGCCCTACAATGCAGCCGGAGCGGGGTTAGGCCAGGGCCAGCTCTGTGGTCTCGTTGCCCTCGCGGTGCAGGTGGCTTCTGCCGCGCCATTCTCCAGTCAGACGCTGTTCGCTGCCCTGTCTGGGCTGGCTGGCAGCGACGGCTCCTGGCTGCCCAGCCTGCGGCTCTGGGGAGAGCAGGGCCGAGCATGTTACGCC
The DNA here is from genome assembly GCF_047370975.1 of Nipponia nippon. NCBI lineage: Eukaryota > Metazoa > Chordata > Aves > Pelecaniformes > Threskiornithidae > Nipponia > Nipponia nippon. Next base: position 13,519,108 of record NW_028262358.1, on the reverse strand, counting down.
CTCCTCTTCAAGGGAGCGAGGTAGCTTCAGGCAGAGTCCAGGCAAGCACAGCAAGAGCTGGCGGTGGTTTCCTGGGTATCTGGCGGTGCGGTTCTTGTCCCTGGGGCATAAAGGCAGGCAGGGCCGGGGAGGTGCTGTGACCGCCTGCAGCTCTGAGGGCTGATGTGGCAAGCGCTCCTCAGGTAAGAGTGGCGATGCCTGGATCAGCAGCGCTGTGCTCACTTCCCTCCTGGGGAAGGAGAAGCAATTCCCTTGTGGGAGGCTGGGATCAGGTGGCTCAGCATCAGTGGGAGAGCAAAGTCAGCCAGCGTGTGTGGGGCAGAGACCCTCTTACTACATATCAGCTGCTTTTCTTGCTTGCTCTCAGCTCGCAGGTGGAAGTAAAACTTGCTTTCTAGAGCTTGCTGAACAGGCTACCGCTTCCTCTGAGGCTGCTTGGTCCCCAACCACAACCAGAACAGCTTTCGGTGACAGGAAGCGGTGGCTTCCCTATGGGAGAGGACTGGTCTGAGGCTACCGGCAAAGCCGCACGGCCGCGTGCCCTGCCGGGGCGGCTCCGTGGTCTCCCAGGCCCCGCCGGCGGTGGCGAGGGAAGGGGCTTCTGGTGCGGCTCCGGGCTGGCACGGCCACGCAGGGCAGCAGGCTCGCCCCGATCCTGCGCCACAGGTTTTGCTGAGTCAAGGCTTCAGCATCCTCTGTGATGCATCCAGCAGCGCTCTCGGGGATGCTGCGGGCTGTCTGGTGGCGAGCCTTCCACGCGGTACCAAAAGCAGCCAGCGTTTCGGAGCTTCGACAAACCGGCTGGAAAACCGGTGGAACGCAGCAGGGCCGCGGCAGGCGCTCGGGCGGGCCGGGAGGCCTCCGGCCTGCGCCGTGCGGGGGGCCAGGCCGGCTTGCGCCGCTGCGCCCCGGCTTTCTGGGCGAACGTGGAGGAGCGGCGAGGAGCAGGCAGCGCCTTCGGAGGAGCGGCGAGGAGCAGGCAGCGCGTTGCGGAGCTGCGGCTGCGTGCCCAGCGCTCTGCCCGCCGCGGGGCGCAGAGGGGGCTCCCGCCCCCGGTTGAACAGCCAAGCCCGTCTCGGGGGCGGGGAGCCCGGCGGCGGGAGGGGAGCTCGGCCGCCTCCCCGCTGCCCCGGGCCCCCCGTGCCCCGCCGCCGCCGCGGCGGGGGGCTGAGCCGGGCGCTGCCCGCGCGCCCCCGCCCCGCCCGGTTTCCGGTGGCCGCCCCGCCCCCGGAAGCCCCTCCCGGCGGCGGCGGCGGCAGGCGGGGCGGCGGCATGGCCACGGGACGGGGCGCGCGCTGACCGGCGCGGCGGGGAGCGGCGCGGCGCGGAGGATGGCGGCGGTGCGGGCGCTGCTGGTGCTGGGTGAGTGCGGGCCGGGCCGGGCGCCGCAGCATCCCCCCGCCCTGGGGATGCGGGTCCCGGTGCCTCGGCGGCGGCGGCGGCGGCGGCGGGGCTTCGCGCCCCCCCCCCCCCCCCCGGCGCGCTGGGGGGCGGAGGGGCTCCGCGGCCGCCGCCCCATCCTGGTCCGGGCCCCCCGGGTTCCCCTGAGCCCGGCGGTGATGATGGAGCCCGCAGCTGCGGGGGCGGAGCAGGGGTTTCGCGGGGCCCCGTGGCTTCGACCCCGGAGGGCGGCCGCGCCCCCGCCCCGCCGAGCCCCGCTGCGCCGCGGGAGTCGCCGGAGCGCCTGGCCCCGGCTCCCCTTCCCCGGCGTGCGCCGGCTCGCCCTGCCCGCCCCTGCCGAAATGAAGCGGGATGCAAATGCGCCAGGCGTTTGCCGCCTGGGAGGGGAGCGAACAGGCGCTCCCGGAGCCCCCTCTCGCCGGGCTCGGCCCCGTCTCGCAGCCTCCCCGGCCCCGGGGCTAGGAGACAGCAGCGAGGCTGTTTGTGTGCAGCGGTGGGTGGTTTTCCCATGAAATCTGAGCAGATCAAAACTCGCAGGCAAAAAAAAAAAACAACCAGCGGGCACGCAGGGGGCTCCCCCCCTGTGGAAATTGGCCTCCCGAGCGCTGAGGGGGTTTTGTCCCTTGCTGAGCGCGCTGGGACGAGCCGTCCCCGCTGTGCCACCCCGGTGCTGCGCAGGGCGCGAGCCGGCCTCCCTGCCCCTTCCCGGCTCCGCCGTCCTCGGCGGCGGCACGGAGGCTGGGGGCGGCCGGTTGGTTTTCCTGGCTGCTGCTTTTCACGGTGTTCGACCCCAGCCGCAAGGCCCCAACCCGCTTTCCCTCCCTCTGCTCCGTGGTGCTTCTCCCTGCTGGCTTCCTAGCGCCATTTTCCTTGCCCGAGGAGCCCGGGGGTTTTGGCTGTGGCACGAGAGCCAGGGGGGCTGTGAGCGGGTTTCCATCCTGGCTTTCCATCCACGTCCGTCCCATGCCACGCCGCCTTGTTTCTCGCCCCTTTGGCTGGAAACCCTGCAGACAGGGTCCTGGACGTCGCCAGTACCTGCCTGTGGTCCCTTCTGGCATCACCGTGCGCAATTGTATGGTTTGCAGTTTCTGCTGCAAAACCAAGAGCAATCTTAGTCTAGCACCTGGGGACGATACTGCCTCTGAGGGGAAGGTATTTATAGCGCTGCTGCTTTTCACGTGTCTGGAGCTGTGGCTGAGCCCTGCTGCCAGGCTGCAAGTAATGTCCAATTTACAGCTGATAAGCACGAAAAGCAGCACTTATTTAGCTGATTAGCACCTTAATTGCTGATTGCCTTGGCAGCCTTCTGGGAAGGGTGTTTCTGGAGGGGGAGTGCACGCTTTGCTTGGGCTCTGGTTTGGAGCCACGGGCCCTGTGGACCTGCCGCAGCATTCGCCTACCTGCCAGCCTGCCGCCAGCAGCAGCCAGGATGCGCAGGCCTGCCCGTGAGGGCTCTCCACCGCCTCTCCTGCCGGCACGCTCCCCTCTCCGGTTGCTGGAGTTTCTCTACTGCTCCAAGCACTTACTCTCCTCCTTGTTTCTCCTGCTCGGCAGGACCATGTCCTACAGCACTGGGAGGAACGTGCTGCCGTCTGGCTCACGGACACTGTAAAAAAATCTCAGACACCATCAATGTGGCTGAAACGTGGTTTGATGTCTAGGTTTTACGGGCCAGTGGTAAGTTTTGCGGGTTGCGGGGCAGCGTCTCCCATTGCCTGTGGATGCTGTTTGGAGAGAGGGCTGGGGAAAGACCTGTGAAGTGTAGGGTATCCATGGCTCACGCGGGTCCTGTCTCTGATCCTCCTTTGCCACGTATGTGTTCCAGGAGTGCTCGGTGCTTGAACTGCTGGTCCCCGTTCCTCCATTTCCGTTGCTCAGCAAAGCTGTGATCTTTCTGGAAATGACACTGCAGCGTGCCAGATGTGTGCTGGCTTCTGCTGGAACATGTGGTTGAAATGCTAGCGGAGGAAATATTTGCTGAGTCAACTCTTCTTTAAAGCTAAAAACCCCAAAAGGTCTATTTTGTTCTGGAAGTGCCTCCATGTCCTGTGCTGAGCTGTATGTTTCTGTGTGGCGGTGCTTTTCTTGTGCTCGCTAGCAAGCCTGTTCCTAAAGAAGAAAAATCTCTGAAAACAGGAATGATCAGACAGGATCGGAGAATTTCTCTTGGCTTTAAATAAATTTCCAATAGTATGACTTGGGTGACTTTCACTCTTTGAGCTGAAGCTGCCATCTGTTTTCCAGCGGCTCCGAGTCCTCTGCAGCCAAACCAAGTACTATGATAGTTCATCTGAGTGAGCATCCCTTCAGCAGCTGAAAAGCTGTGCTGCTCAGCACATTTTTGGGCTGTTTTGGGGCAAAGCGGTGACAAGCCAATACCATTGTTTTCTTATGAAGCATGCGATCCCCCTTGGGACTTAGCTGTGCTCAGGCAGTGCTCCGGGCAGGCTGTAACCCCGACGTGGCAGGAGCTTCAAAGGCACGGTGACTCCGTAGTCATGACCATAGGCACTTCTTTGTCTGCACAGTGGGTCCTGGACTACTGAGAGCTGGCACCGACCAGCGGGTTGTCATGTTCTGCATCCTTTAAAGATGTTCTCTGATCTCTTAATTGATCTGGAATGAGACCGTCTTCTAAAGGCACATGGGCAGATGTTTAAACTGCAGCGAGCACCTGTATTTAGTTGCGTGCTGGGTGATGAATGCTCTTGCTGATGGGAGCGTGTTTCCTCCCAGTCTGCTGAAGCCCTCTTGCTCAAGGGAGGTGGGTGGATGGCACCGCACATCTGCGTGTTGCTCGGATGGATAGGTCTCATCTTGTTTGACCAAAGGCTCGTCCATGTTGCATCCAAGCAGGCATATGTGTCCGGGGAGGGCAGCCTGCGCTTTCTCCAGAGGCCATGGAGCCTAAGGGGAATGGAGGGAACAAGGCAGGAAAGGAGTGGGAAGAGAAGAGCCTGGCTTTGGGGCAGTGGGCAAGAACGCAAGGGCCAGTCTGTCTGTAAGCGATAAGGCACTTAAAAAAGATCTGAAGGCTGTGAGGCCTGGTTACAGGTATTTACTAGGGGAACTTTACACTAATATTTTTCTTCCCTTCATTGCAATTCATCTGCTATTTGAGCTGCAAAGATCAAAGCTGTCTTCCAGCAAGCACACGTGGACTTAAGTAAATAGCTGGACCTACACCTCTCTCCAGTGAATAAACACTCTTTCCTCTCTGAACATTTTCAAGCGTAGCTCTCAGGCCTGGAATGCAAAATATTTCACATTAGCAGTGGGTGTTTCCACTGCTTTCGATATTTGGGAACTTGGAACAAATGCTTATTTAGCAGTAGACAGACTTGGGTACAAACGTGCTCTTTGTGAAGGCAGTTGCTGCTGCGGTGTTTGCAGGGAAATTCCCCTGAGATCAGAGGACATGCGATTGTTTGTCCAGACCCCAAGGAAACAGGTCTCGTTCTCCTAACATGAGTGGCAGTCTCATGGGCTGGGACAGGCAGCTCTTTGGAGGGCAGCGAGGCTGACAAGATGCTTGGCAGATGCACAGGAACATCCTCCTTGATGCGGGTTTAAGTTGCATGGGCTGTTAACATTCGGTTTGGGGGGGTTTGCAAAAGCTATGAACTAGCACAGTGGATTTTGCTGTGGAAGTGAGAGAGGCAACTGTACCAGTTCACCTCCCCAGGCCCCCGGTGAACACCTTTGGCATGGAGGTACCTCCTGGAGAAAGCTGGTCATGCCCGAGGTGGGAGAAGGGCTAGTGTAGTGTCTTTTACCTTTACAAGAAATAGGCTGTGTCTTGGGGGAGAAGGGGAAGGGAGATGAAGAAATGACGATTTGACGATTGGTAACATGTTGGTTCTTGGGCATCAGCCTGCACCTCAGCATGGCAGAGGTGCCACGCTGGGTGGCCTGTTTCCATGTCCTGCTCCTTGCCTGGAGGATGCTGGGAGGTGGCATCCAAGAGCTGCTTGCAAATGCCTTTAGTCTGTTAGAAAAGCAGACGTTCTATTGCACAGTGGGGTTAAAGGGCTGTGCTGTGAACGTAGCATACCTTCTGTGCCACCTTGCCTGGAAGAAGCAATCCCACTGCTGAGCATCGGAAGGATTTGTCCTCTGAGAGAGACCTGACAGGGAGCAGATAGGGATGCTGCAGGTTTTCAGGCTCTTCATGTAGCTGCCTGCTAGAGCAGGGGCTGTTCCCTGGGCTTTGTCCTGGTTGGGAGGCTCTGCATGTGGTTCATGAGGTCCTTGTGAGCTTTTGGCAGTCCAGATACATTGTGCATCTCTTGCCTTTTAGGGAGGTTGTTCAGAGGGAGTGCGAGTAAGGTGGGGGACCCTGGGGTCTTTAGAAGCTGTTTGCTCACTCCCTAGTGCCAAAGCTACTGAACCGCAGAGCAAGCAAGCAAGCACATGGCTTTTTGATTCTAAAGGATGTGGCCTGGGCAGGGTCCTGCTCTTTCACCTCCTCCATCCTACCTGACCCTGTCAGGATCTGCTGTGCTGGTTGTGTTGATGAGCTGTCAGCTGTCTGTTTGTCTCTCCTCTTCCTTGCCTGTTGCTGGGGGGTCTGATCCAGGGGCTGCTTTCCTGCATTGCTGTCGGGTGCTGTGTGAGGGAGCAGTGTCCCATCGCCTCTCAAGTCGCACAGTGCCAGCAAATCCACGTTGCGTTGTAATGGGAACTGTTGCTATTGCTGTTTGGTTTAGACCGGACAGCTGGTGTCCCTAAACAAAAAAAGGCCAGACTGAAGGATCATCATGAGGAAGACCATCTCCTGCTGCATTCTTCCTGTGCCTTCTGAACGTAGCACTGTGCAGGCAGTGGGAAAGAAGAGAGGCTTGCAAGGCATGGCTTTATACGGATGCAGGTTGGTTTGGGAACTAGACCAGAGTGCAACAGAGGCTTTGCAGGATGCTCACGAGTGTCTGCGGTCTCAAGGAAGAATAGTTGTCTGGGGTTTGTTCTGGATATTCTCCTCCACGGGAGATGGGCGCAGGCTGGTTGTGGTGAAGCTCCTCTGGGCTCTTGAGGTTGGAGACACATTCAATGTGTTAAGCAGCTGCAGTTCTCCGAGTCCAGGCTGTGTGTCTGGGTGCTGCTTGAGTTCAGGTTGAATAGAGTCCTGTCCAAAGGTTTGTCCAATGTTTCCTCTTGCCTCTGCCTGCTTTGGCACGTTGCAGCACGGTGAGGATGGACCCACGCCACCCTGTCAAGGCAGCGACTCCATTTCGGGTCATTCCTTTGTTCTGGGGAAATGCTTGGCAGCAAGCGCTGTTCTCCTGTGTTTACCTGTGTCTCCTTTTAATCTGTGCAGCCCCTGCCGAGTAGCTGTGGAAGATCTTCAAGCCAAACACAAGTGGTCTTTGTTTCAAAGCATCAATTTGTGTTGGCAGCCAGGTCTGCAGCGCATGTGCTTTTCATTGACTGCTGCTCCAGCTCTGTTCCTCACTCTTGCCAGTTTTTTTTTTAAATTTAATACAAAAATGTTTTTCCTGAGCTTAAAAGGCTGAGCCGTACAGTACTTCTAGTCTTAATTTAAGCCTTGCCTTTTTCGGGGAAGCAATCTCTGTCTGTACACAGAACAGACTGCTTTCCTCTCCTCTGAGAGGTAACTAATACGTGCTGTCTGATCAGCAAAGAGAGAGGCGAGGGGGACTTCAGAGTGGTTTGCAGACTTCTGAAAGCCTGGTCTGTGTGCCTGGAATGAGGAGTTTTGGTGTGCCGGCCCAGCTCGGGCCGTTCCAGGGCCTGCTTGTCTTAGAGCACTTTGGGAAGGTTGATGGGTAGGTGCTTTTGTTGATACTCTTTGCAGACTGTTACTGCTTGGGGCTGCTCCTTTGATTTGGTCAACTTTCAAAAATCCATCCTCTATTCTCCGATTTTGACCCTCTGGAGTTGTTCTGCAAGGGCTACTCTTGAAAATGCATTTTAATCCTTAAAAATACTAGGTGGCATCCAGGCAAGGCCCAGGTCACTACTTAAAACGTTCCTGTTGATAGTGAACAGATGGATGCTGGGGTGTCCAGGTGCCCCAGAGAGCAGAAATGAAAACTAGCCAGATCCAACCGCAGGAGAATTCAGACTGGGACTTGCCAGGGTGGAACGTCGCAGTGATGAGTATTCGTGGACTCTCTGTCCCCTTGCACAGCGGGTGCATGCAAATTGTGTGTCTGGTGAGGAGGCATGGCTGTTTTTAACCGATGATTCCTCGTGTGAAATGGAGCTTGCCGGTGGGATACCAATGGCCTGTCTTCTCCTTGTCAAATTGAGCTCTGATTTGAATGGAGCAGGGAGGACCTTTGGCATTTGTGGACTGGGGTGTGCACAGGGCACCTGAATGTGTGTGAATTGAATCCACTGCTGTCAGATGGTCTGGACCTCTGTGAGGTTGGGATGTCTTGGGTCGGTGTTCCTGTTGTGCAGGATGATGGATGAGGAAAACTGATACGAGCAGACTCCTGTCTGGAAGGTGGGGTGGCGCATTTGATTTCAGGTGCGTGAGCCCTCCCGCTCTGGAAAGCGAGATGTTGCAGGCTGGGAGAAAGCGATGACGCACGCAGGGTTGCTGCCTGTGCTGGGAGCTGGTGCAGGAAGGGGCTGGGGTTTGAGTGAGTGATTATTAGAAGTCCACTTGTATTTCAGCCCCTGGTTGACATAGGTTCAGTTCCTAGATGACTTCTGTCCCGGAGGACAAGAGTGTCTGTGAGTGCTTTGCACTCGGACCTCAGTGCTAATGACAGATACTTGTTTTCAGGGTAGCTCTAAGGTGACAGGCTTTATAACTTTTTCTCTCCTGCAATGCTGTCAAGAGATGAAGTTTGTCCCAGCATCAGGATTTTACACCTGGGTGCAGCTTGGGCCGCCCTGAAAAGCAGCCAAGACAGCGCCCTACTGCCATCGATATGGGCATGCCGGCGAGTTGGCTCCGTCCTCCGTCACCCCAAGCTAGAGGGCTCTGTCCCCAGAGCCACGGCACGGGGAGGCCAAGCCCTGCTCCAGCTGCAGAGGGGAGGCTTATGTGCCTCTGGGCAGCTCTGTGTAGGGTTGTTCTTGCTGTCGAACGTGATGCTGGCACAAGATAGGCACAGTATTGCTTAAGACCAACTATAAACACTCTCCTTATTACGGTTGCTTGTTGGCCTCTTTAGGAGCACAAAGGAAGCCTTTGATTCCAAAACATATAGTGACTCTCCAAATGGTTAAAGGCAGGACAAGCAGCGGCTTGCAAGTGCTTTATTGCTCTCCACGCAGCATGCTTTGGTGTGTGTCCTGGCTCTGCTGGGGAGGCCCATCACTTGCATGGCACAGAGCTGCTCTGTGGTGTTGGCTCTGTTGAAGTCGCTGGCAGTGCCTGTGTCAGCGGGAAGCTTTCATGGGAGGAAAGCTTTCCCAGCAAAGACAAGATCAGAGAAGATAAAACCAGACAGTCTTGTAGGGTACCACATAGGGCAGTGCATCCAGCTCTCCTGAACCATCCATGGGAGCATAGATGGGTTTGTGGAGGACGAGTCGTTCAGTTGCCTCTGCAGCTGCCCTGCCAACACTGAAAGTCTCCTCCAGCAGTTGAAGAATTGTGCAAATCGTCAAAGAAAAGAAAGAGCTTCCTGTGAGTTACTTGGCGTTCTTCTTTGTCCCTGTCCCTCCATGCTGCCTGCTGTGAACACTGGGAGCCTGGGAGACGTCTGAGAGCACCTGGCAGGTGCTACAGGAGTGGCCAGTTCCTGGGCTGAGCCTTCTTCTGTAGCAGTGAGATGGCTGGATGTCAGCCGATGGTCTTGAGATAACCCTTCCCTCCGGCCAGGTTTGAACAGATGTTTATCCACCATATTCCAAGCAAAAGCCGAGCTATGAAGGCAACACGTGTGATTTTTCTCTGCTGTGTTAGCTCCTGATGGCTCTCCCTGCATGTTGTGTGTGCTTGCTGCCTTCAGATGCATAAATGGAGGAGCTGCTTGCTGGGGCCTCACCTGGCGCAGCAGCATTGACCCTTCTGCCCGGGTCCTGCCTCTGCCTTGCTGCCTTGTTGCTCTGGTGCAGGTGCAGCTGTTCCTTTTCCAGTTGTGCCTCCTGTCTCCCCTCTCCCTGGTTCCTCTCCTGTATCCAGACCCCCGCCCTGGCATGCCACACGTCCCTTCTCAGGCTTTCCTGTTGCTCGGCCTCTCTCCGGTGCCTGGCTGTGAGCACTGCTGTTTTGCCAGGTGTGGCTGTGGCTTCCTCAGCCCATCTTGAGATCACTCTTGCCTCCTTGAGCCAGGCAACCCAGTTCACAACAGGTGGTGAGAAATCGGAGCAGGGCTGGGGCAGGGCTGCTGAGATGTTCAGGTGGTTCTTGGAAATCAGAGGCTTTTTTGATAGGAATTCTTCCACTCAGCTAAGGAAAAGTCTTGAAACCATGTGGCCTGAAGCAGAAACCACTGATCTGAATGGTTAACATTTTGACAAGAAAATAAGCGCCCAGGATACAAGAGTGTCGTGCTGGGCGTCCTTCAGTGTCACGCTGTGTTCCTGTGGCCTTGCTGGGATTTGGCCCTGCCTCTCACTGGCTGGAGATGGTCTCCTGCATGGCTGCCATGCAGACAAAAACATGCCGTGGGTTTGATGGAGCAGTGCATTTTACCTGGATTGCGAACGGCCACGGTGAGCAGCCAGGCACCTGCAGATGTCTCAGCACAACTTCTTACTCTCCAGGACCTGGTTGTTGGGTGTCTGTTGCCACTGTTTCTGTGCTTCCTTGGCATTTGGTTGCTTAGGATGTCCTGGTGCTCTTCCACTGGTGGATTAGTGACCATCCAATAAGACTTATTTGTTCTCCAGATACATTGGGAATCAGCTATCCTGCCACTATTGAGAAAAGCACTTGTTTTTCAAGGAGATTTGGTTAGTATGAATTTCTGTCTTTTCGAGCCTGTTATACCTGAGCTTTTCCTTAATTTGTCACTGGGGCTTTGCCTTAGATCTATCTGTAGCAAGCATTCTGCCTAGTTATCGATTTGTAAAAGTATTCCAGAAAGTGCTCTGCTTGCGTGTTCTTCCCACTCAGTGACTTTTCTCCATTTTTAGCTGAGAGGTAATGTAGCAATGTCTCATAGAGAAGCTACCTTTTAATTAATATTGCATGAGCAGAGGAAATATTAGCTTCTCTGTCTACTTTCCTATTTTTGTGGCTTTTAATATAGATTCATTAATGGCTCTAATGAAAATAAACAAGGAACTGTTCCTTTCTGTGCCCTCTTTGCTTTCAGAGGTGATACTGCAGGTCCAGCCTTCCCGGTGATGTTTCCCCCAGGAGGCAGGTCCGGGGCCGTAGCTGGGCAGCAGTGCTGCCCTGCACAACCATAAACGGTGATTGTGAAATGGGGCTGGTCTGCAGCTTTCCAGCAATGAAAAGAGAAGGAGCGGGGTGAAATCTGCAGACCTGTAGGGCGTAGTTGGAGACGGATACAGGGAGTTGTGGATGGTGCTTTGTAGCCAGGAGGAAGACAATGCCACATAGACTGAAAATGGATGTACAATGCAGAGCAGGCGGTATTAACTAGTGTCCGTGAAACACTCATGAGGGGTGACACAGAAATGATACGAACCCAGAGAGAAGCAACCAGTCCCTCCTCTGCAAGCTTCAGATGCAGGGAGGTCAAAACCAGCAGCATAGAGCCCATATAAATAAGAGAGGCACCAATGCAGCTAGTGGAGTGAGGCCTATTTCAGGTGTCTCCTCAATGCCTTTTGGCAGCTCCACTTGTCTCTGGCACTACTGGATGCATGGGGCAGTTTTTAGCTTGCAGCACCGTGGTGGCTGCTAGGAAAAGCTGGTGTGTGTTGTCGGGAGCACCTTTCCTGGGAGCTTCTTCCCTTCCTATGGGAGGGGAGCAAACAGGTCAAACCTGCAGTAAACCAAGCGGAGAAGCAGGATGCTCCAGAGGCTCACTCACCTCAAGCTGGACCCACGGCACAGCCTTGCTCTGTGGAGAGTACGGCTGCAGGATTGCCCCTGATGTGGTGCTGTATGTGGCATCCCCCAGCCTCTGTGCCATCCCCCTGCTCCTGGGAAGGCAGAGTGGCTGGATGCGTGCTTGTGGGTGGGCCGTGCTGAGGCAGCTGCATGCAGGGGTGCAGAACTGAATCCCTGCAGCAGTTGCCACAGCATGGGTGTCACTTTCAAGGCTGTGGCACTGGATGAACCATTTCTCCCGTGAGCTATAAGCTGTCTGGAGAGCTTGACCAGCTGGATCTTCCTGGCTTCGTGGCAAATCCATCTGAGTCTCTACAGGCAGATAATTAAGGGAAACTTAGCTGTAAATATACTGCCATGACCTGGAGAGAGATTTAAAATATTTATCCCAGAGCAGGGCTTGGGAGATAAATAAGCTCCCTGTCTGCTTCCTTGCACGCAAAGCTCAGGAGTGCAGCTGTCCCTTTGTCCCCAGCTCTCAGACTCCTCCTTGGGGCTGGAGGCTTGTTTATGGGTGGGCTTGAAGTCCCTGTGGGTAGTATAAACTTATAGCTATCGGCAAAATGGAGGGGGGGATGCCAAGGGTATTGCGCTGGTGTGGATGTGAGTTCTTGTCTGCACCCTCTCTCCCCCCATCGGCCCCCCCAGCTGCTCTCCCTGCTCTGTTGCTCTCAGGGTGTTTGTGGAGCTTGCTGGTGAGCCATGTCTGGGTTGGGGTCTGCTGGGTAAAGTTGTAACCCTCCCACCTGGCCCCCTCAGAAAGCAAGATCTGCAAGATGTCCTGACCAAGCACATCCAAGAGCCAGCGCGGGTTTAGGTGGTACTGGGGAGATTTTCCTCCTTCCAGTGGGTTTGGTGGTAGCATGCAGAGAAGCAGCTCACTCAAGCAGCTTCAGTGCCAAATCTGCTTCATTCTCCAAGAAACAGCCCTGGGAGAGCAAGGAAAGCTTGCTGGCAAGAGTGTGCCATGCCCAGCGCCGCCTTGGCTCGGGTGCTGATCCGACGGCCTCGCTGCACCGAGAGGAGCCGGCTCTGAGCAGCAGCCTCGTCTTCTCTGACGGTGCATTGATGAAGCGGCTGGCTTTGCTCGGAGGCCTCGTGTGCGTGCTGCTTTGCTTCGCACTGCTTCCCTTGCCCTGGCCTCCTCCCCCCCTCCCCCCACCTCCCTCTTTTGTCTCTGCAGCCTGAGTTTCCATTCTCTGGGCTGGCTGGGGCTCCTGTTTGCTGAAGGGAAGCGCCAGGCAGCTTTATGGAGCTCGCTCTGGTTTTTCCCATCATCTCCTGGAACGGCGTTTCAGCTCAAACAGGAAAAACGTGAAGCCCTGGCCAGGGGCTCCCTCCACATACTCGGCGCTGTTGTGGAGGAATCCCTCTTGGCTGGGCTTGGGATGGCAGGAGCAACGTCAGCCGTCGGCCCTCAGCCTGAGTGAAGGGGCGTGAGGACGTAGCGGTGAGTGCTGGTGTGATGGCTGGAGGTGCTGGCCCCAGCTACCACGGGATGAGTTCTCAGCCACACGGACCTTGTGGGTGAAGCAACGCAGCCTCATTGCTGCAGGGTCTCATCTCCAGCCCCAGACCAAGGAGCGCTGAGCCCTGAGCCAGCTCTGTCGCAGCTCTTCCCCGCTGGCAGGACCTACTTGGCTGTTCAACACCGCCTGGGCTCTCCTCTACCACCAGAGGGGTTTTGCTTCGTAAAGACGTTTGCGTTCTCGCATGCTCCTTGCTTAAATTGTGGGGGAAGCATGGTCCTTTGAGGCCGCTGCACAGGGAGCACGCAGCTCACCCTGGCTCCGCTTGGCGCCCGTCTGCCATGTTCCCTTTTGCGGGAGAAAAGTGCAATACCTTTGTTGTGTCGGCCGGAGAGCTCGGCCTCCAGATCAGCTGCGTCTCCAGCCTGCCCTGCGCTGCCAGTAGCACACGTCAGCTATAAATCAGTGTTTCTGAGGAAGCCAGAGAATTGCTCAAGGGCTCTGAGCAAGCCTGGGAGAGTCGGTTGGCAGGACCGGTGGGTGCAGCAAGCCTGTCGCTGGTGCTGAGTCACCCTTGAAGCATTTGTGTTTCTCACTGGGGCTTGGCAACCCAGCTGGTGGTGTCTGCTTGGGAGCCTTTGGCTGACGCACCATTAAAGATGGTTTAATTGAGCCAGCAGGATTCCCAGCTCCTGTACTGGGCTTGTGGCCTTCCTGCCTCACTCGTTCCTCTGTCTCTGTTTATCTGCCACCAAGATGTTGTCCTGGCCTTCCTGGGGGTCCCATGGCCACCACTGCCTGCGCTGCTCAGCAAGCCGGTACGGTCCTACCTGCCAGACCAAAGCAAGCTTTCTTCTCCACAAGCCAGAGGCTGTGTGGTGCAGACAGCTGCCAGCATGTGCCTGTGCCCTGAGGATTTGGGCAGGAGAAGCTGTGGTCCGGCTGTGAACTCTGCCCTGTCCCCCTCCCAGCTGTACCACCCTGGCACTGCACTCATGGCTTGGGCTGATTCTCTGGGGTGGGGGCTCAGGAGGGGTACATGGGCTTCTCTTAGGAGTCTGGGACCACCTGGTTGCCTCCGTGGCCCAACAGAATGGCATCCTTTCCCTGTGACCAGGCGTGTGTGTCCCCCCAGGGATGCCCATGTCTCCACTTGCAGCAGATGCCAGGAGCACAGGCTCAGCCCTGGTGCAGAGCATGGCTCAGAGCGGTGTCGACCTGCTCCCAGGACAGACAGGGGCCTCCTGCGGGGCCAAGGCCAGTTGTTCTGGTTCAGTAGCCCCAGCTGTTGGGGGAGCCCAGGAGCTTGGCTACCACTGGGACTTCCCTGCCTTGCTCTAGCTTTCCTCTGTTTGAGCAAGGTGCTGAGATGCCAGGAGAGACTGTGGGGCAAAGGTACAGCTAGCAGTTCAGCCCAGACACGTCCTCCATACCTTAAAGACACCACTAGCAAATCCCTCAGCCTTGGAGACAAGCTGCACAGCACAGTGGCTGTCCCACCAGCCCACAGTGGGGTGTTGGTTGGCAGCAGCCCTGCTCTGCTCGGGAATGGGGAGGAACCTCCTGTAACGTTCCCATTGCTCTGTGGCTGCAGAGTAGCACCCTTGTTGCTGTTCTTGCTCATTGCCAGAGCAGCAGCTAGCTCGTGCTGTGGGACATGCCCTGGACCTCGCTCCCTACCACTGCCCTGTCCCTGACTGCGGAGATTATCATGTCACGTTGCTTTGGGGTGGCTCTTCTCTTGTCCTGCTGCCTGTCTTTGAGCACACAAGAAAGCAGGGTCTCTGCTTGCTGCCAGTGCAAGGATGAAGGCAGGGAGCTGCGGAGGATAGAGGCTGCAGAGCTCCTGTGGCAGAGTTACGAAACTGAGCGTGGGATGGTCTTGGAGGAAGCAAGCCCGAGGGCTGTGTGGCTGGGCAGGGGGCTGGGATTCACAGGGTCTGTGCTGGGGAAGCGGGATGGGCAGCGTGAGGAGCAGAGGCTGGGAAGCCCCAAACTCGCTTGAACTGGGTGGGTGAGCGAGGTCAGTGCCAGGGTAGCCTGGCTATCCTGGCATGTGCCGGCAGCCATTGGGAGTCTGCAGCTGGGTACCTGGGCTCACTGTCCTTGTGCTGAGCCTTTTTCTCAGTTATACTGGCTTTTCTCCTGCAACACATGTGTGAGCAGTTCCTGCCTGCTTTGGGACTGGGGCTGTGTGCGATGGAGGCTGCAGGCACCTCCCCGCTGTGTGTGGCAGCGAGCTCTTCCCATGGCCAGCTGCACCCCAGCGCGTTACTGCAAGCACCGCCTCAGCGTTTGCTCCAGCAATTGATTTACAGTGTTCAAATCCAAGTGGCTTTGTTCTGGTTTCTTGCGATAATTGCTCAGAAATTGGGCTTAGCCGTTCCCAAGTATGGGATCCTGGGCCTGGAAGGGCAGGGAGAGTTGCTAACCACGGGGGAGAGAATCCCGCACAGCTTGCAGCCTCTCTGAACATTTCTGGGGATGCTAATGGGAATTGTGCTAAGTGGTTGCGGCTTTTCTTTTTTTAATTCTAAAGCTTGGTTTGAAGGGCAGAGTTGGCTTCTCAAGGATTGCTTGGAGCCTGTGTTTAAAAGCACCTCTCCATGCAGAGGGGAGTGGAGAGAGGTGCTGTGGGCCACCAGGGGCGAGCTCAGGCTGCGGTCCCGTTGCAGAGCAGTTGTCACTCACTGATAAGCCAGCAGCCATGATGTTTCCAGACAAGGGCTTGCATCTGCTGTACCTCATAGGGCTCCTGGTGGGGTCCATGAGGGTGGCGAGGGTCTGGGCAGATGTAATCTTGCATTGGCACACAGTGATGGAGGTGAGGAAAGAATGGACGAGCTCTGCAGTTTCTATTTGGGACCCAAGCAAAACAGCCAAGTACTGTGGGATAAGCAGATGCCCCCAGCTGTTACCGGATGGGGATGCCTCTGTGCCTGCTTTCATCCTGGGTTGCTTCTCCTCTGGATCAGTAAATCCCACCTAGAAGGTTGCATATCTGGGTGCTTTGCAATTGAAACTTTGCTCATGGATGCAAATGGCTGCGCTACAGACCGATTTGACGTGGCCCTCCATGGAGCACGTGGAGAAGAACTAGATGCAGGGCCTGCGTGGTTGCGTGATAACTCGCGTGAAGCGGTGGTGTGCAGGCATCGTGTCTCCTGCAAGTCCGGAGCAAACCGCCACGAAAGGGAGGGGGTGGGTGGTCGTCTCAGCAGACCCACACTCTCAGAGCAGGGCTGTTGTATCCAGGTGTGTGGTACAACTGTAGGGGCAAAGAGATGGCGTTTTCCTAAGTCCCTCATCGTCTTGATCCACCCCAGTGCAACCATGCTGTGTTTATCCCAGACCTGGAGCTCCTAGGTGCTGGTGCAGTTCCTCCTGGCTCATGAAGCCAAAGCCACTCTAGCTGAGCATTTCTTGGAAACACTGTTTTGTACCCGTCCAGTTGTGCTGGGTACTCAAATAGGAATGACTTTTTTCCTGGATGCAGAGTGAGTTTTTGTTTTTACTTTAACTGGAATGGGAAACGACATAGTTTTAAAAGGCTTATATGATGGGTGCCCAAAGACTTTCCAGATGTTGGGCTTGATCAGACCAAGCCTGCCGTGTTCAGAGCTCTTTGCCTGCATCAAACCATTTCCATCTGGCCTGGTGGGAGAGAGTGGTTTGTTGCAACTCTACCCGTCTGAGAGGCTTTCTCAATTCGAACCTCTTGCACAGAGGAACATGCTGGCTGGAAATCATTTGGAGATGCAAATCTCTCTGGGTGTTTGGCTTGGCTGCTGTTTCCGCGGTATCTGCTAAGCAGTGGAATAGGCTGTGTGTGGAGCAGGCGTGCTCCGAGCAGCTGCTTTATGTGGCTATAGGGACCGACCCATGAGGCGGGGGGGTTGCTTGTGTTATTAAGCATTCATGATATTTCTTACCTGCTTCTACAGCTTCAGCTGGTGCAAATGAGCCTTCTGGCTCTGTGTTTGTGACCAGGAGGGGAGGAAAAGCTGACCCATGTGTTGTTCCCAGTCCTGGCATGCCAAAAATCTGCTTTTATAGGAGCATGTTCATAATGAACTGTGCCAGGAAACACATGGCTTGCTGGAGCCATGAATGGGAGGTCTGTATGGGGCCCTGTGCTCACCGAGAGCCTCGCGAGGACAAAGAGCAGATGCTGGCCTGCGTTACTTGCTCTGTGGCAGCCTGCATCCTCTGGGCTGCAGCGGATGGGAGCAGGAGGTGGGATCAAGGTACTAAGTGCTTGGCTGGTCCAGTGACAGCAGAGAGGGCAGGACAAGAGGCCAGGCGATTGGTTTTACTGCGTGCTGCTCTTTGTGGCTCCCCTGGCCTGGGGAGGGCTGGCTTGCCTCTCTGCAGACGTGGCTGTTTGCAGCGGAGGCTGGGTTGGAAGGAGCCTGGGCGCTGCAGGCAAGCAAAGAAGTGCTGCTGACAGCTGGGCATGATGACTGTGGATGGGGAAGAGAGGGAAAAGAAGGGATGTGTGGAGTCCATTGGGGCCCAGATGTCATAGGGACAACGGGGCTGTGCATGCTGTGCCTGGCTGCAGCAGGAAGGAGAGGCTGTCAGGTGAGAGTTACAGCCCTGAGCATTAGCAGCGCTTCGGTGTCTGGAACATTGCTCCCTCGTAGGAGCTGCTGCCAAGCCTGCATGGGCTAAGCTGCTGGTGAGGAGTGCACAGCCAGCACATGAGGAGTTAAACCTGCCTGCAGTCACTGGAGCCTTGTTCTCATGGGGGGCTCAGTGCTTCCTGTGGGCCAGCAAGCTCAGGATGCTCCTGCCCCGGTGATTTGATTGCCCAGCCTTCGGAAGCAAGCTGGGGCTTGAACCCAGAGTCTGCTGCTCTTTGATCCAAGAGTGGCTAAAAGCAAAACCCCAGCATTGGAGCCATTCCTGAGGACTTGGCAACAGAAGGAATTGCTGCTTGCAGACAATGATGTTTAATAAATTGCTCCTAAAGACAAGACCTGCTTGATAATGCTTTCTGGGAATGTGTTATTGAAACCTGTGAGAGTCCAGGACCCCAAACCCTAACAGGATCCCTGCTGTGCCTTTTGTGGCCTTGGGATGGAGCACAGGTCATGGTCTTTTCTGAAAATATGCCTATGGTTGTCTCTGACACCAGACTTCTGCTGTGGCCCGATGTCTTTCCCAGAGAACATGGTGATAAATCAGTCCCGTGTTTGGGGCTGTCTGTGTCTATCCCATGTTGAGCTCCTTTGGACTTGGGACCTGAGTGTGAGCTTCTCGGTCCCTTCTGCTGGGGTTTGATGCTCTTTTCCTTCACGGGCTGCCTTTCTTGTGGCCCTTAGCTCTGCTCCTGGGCTTGCAGGGAGCCAGGTGGTCTTTGTAGCTGTGGCCTGGGTTGTTGGTTTTGCTTGGGGTTAGCAGCAGCTAAGCATGCTGCTGAGGAATGCAATGTCAGCTTTAAAGCAATGCTCTGCCTGTGTCTTCCTTGCCTTGTTATAGGTCTGGGGAGCTGGGAGCAAGTGCTGCAGAGTGATAGGAGTCCAGAGTGTGTTAGCTCATCCAAACCTTCCTTTTCCCTTAGTGATTCCTCATCAAAGAGGAATAGCCTGTGTTGCTGCTGGGTTGATTGCAGAGGCTTTGTTTCCTCAAATGGTCTGAAGAATGGCAGTGGCAGAAGCATAAAGGTCATAGAGTAGATATGGTGGGGTGGTGATACATTCGCAGTGGATTCCTAGGTGGCAAAAAGCTATCACTGCCACCTTGCTTTGCAGAGGTTTGTTAATTAGCTGACACATTCAGAGTTGGTTGCTTGGTAGAATAGTGGTGAAAGTGTCTCTTAATCCTGTTCTTTCAGTCTGAGGCTGAAGGGCTGCAGCCTGGGGATGGACTTGGGCTACTCCTGCTGCCCACCTCAACGTAGTGGTGGGGGCTAGGGCATCTCTGGCCAGGTCACCCTCCTCTCTCCCAGCTGTATCCCCAGTCTCCTCTCTGCAGGAAAGTGCACTGTGTGGTTGCTGGAAGGTACCCAGGGCCTTCCCTGGGTGAGCTGCTGTGCTCCTTGCCCCTTGGGTGTTGCAAAGGGTCCTGCACTTTTGGGGAGCCAGGGAGAGCAGGCTCCCCACCTGTGTGCTGCAGCAGGGCCTTCCTAGGGAAGATGGCATCTTTGCTAACTATTAAAGAACACGGACAGGGAACAAATGTTTAGCAGTGTGTTACCAAGCTCTCTGTCTAGTTAGGTGCTGAGCTGGTGGTGTAAATATATCCAGCTCCCACCTCAGGGCTGAGACTTGCAAGCAGTTGTGCATCCTCAGGGCTCCACAGTGGAGCTGGGGCAGCTGTGAGCTCCCCTGCTCTGGCTTGGGAGGATTTAAGGTCCTCTATGCTTTGAGAGGCCAGAACAGATGCTGGCCAGCCATGTCCTCTGCCAGAAGAACTCCTTGGGGCAGCTGGCTGTGACAGTTTTTGCAGCTAGCTCCTTGCATTGTGTCCTGGTACCTGTGGGTCTTCGTTTTATTTGTTTCCTGTAAGCCAGCTGTCCCCCTCCACAGCTGGGGCAGATCCAAGGCCGCCTGCTGGCAGGGGAGAAGAGGAGGAGAATGGTTCCCTTTTGGAGAGGAAGGATGCAGTTTGGGTGCTCAGGGCTTTGCTGCCCTGGGGACTGCAGATGAGTTGCAGCTCCTCTAATCTGCTGTTCCAGATGCAGAACATTAAAGGAGCTGGCTTGCACATCTGGCTGAGCTGGGCCAGGGTGAACTTTGCTGAAGCGTCCCTGGAAGCAAGTCTGCAGAATAACGCTGTTGGGGCCTGGCTGGAGAGTGGGGCTGGGCTACAAGCTGCAGAAGCCCCGCAGTGCTGGGCTTGCTTTCCAAACCAGGAAACCTTAAACTTGCACAAAGCCCTCTCCCAAACCCCATTCCCATGCTTTTAATTCCTTGTTTGGTTGCAAGCAGCTTTGGGATTACTCATATCCTTGCATCAGCTGCGGTGTCTCAAGAGGTTGGTAACCTAGGCTCTTTTGGATACAGAGTGAAATGGATCCTTTCCTTTTCCCTTTCTGTCCCGTCCAGAGCTCTTTTAGCTCAGTGAGGAGGTGCCCAGGAGCTGGGCACTGGGCATGCCTGGGGGTGGGTGGCTTGGGGTTGAGGGGATCATGGATCTCCCACGGGGTTGGGGATGTGGAGCACTGCAGCGTGCTTCTGGCTCTGCTGGCACCGCAGCCATGGCAAACGCCTGCCGAGGCTAGCCATTGCCTGCTGAGATCTGTGCCACCTTTCTGTCCTCCACAACTGCCACTCGGTGCAAGTGCCCCAGGCAGGCACGGGGCCGCCATGCTGCGGCACACGCCACCGCCAGCCAACTTGCCTGTTGCTTCCCCAGCATGGCTGTAGGTGAGTGAGACGGCTGCGGCGGCAGCAGGGATTGGGGGCTGTGCAGCAGCTGAAGGCCTTGTGGTTGAGACTGCATTCCCAAGCGATGTCGTTAGGCAAGGAGACAATGATTTTTGGATTGCTTCAAGATGTAGGCGACTCGGCCTGTCAGGCGGAGCAGGAGATGTGCTGCCTGGTCTCCCCAGCTTCCACAGTTGCTCTGCGGCACCCAGATGGGGTTGGGCTACTGGAGTGTCCCCAGGCGAGCGCTCGTGTGGGACTGGCACTGATGCATTAAGCAACGGATGGAAAACCCGGCTTGGGTCAAGGCCTGGCTTGTAATGCTGCGCCATGCCCTTGCAGCTTGAAAGAAGAGCATGAAGGTTTGGGGGCTTGCTGCCGTGTCAGGGGCTCATCAGGCAGCATCCATGGTGCTCTCAGGCCTCTGGTATGGTGCAGAAGGTGGGCTGGGTGCTTTCACTGCCAGGCCTGGCCAGGCTGCACCAGGGTCCCAGACTCTCTCGTTGGCTGCAGCCCTAAAGATAGCCTTAGAGATGGCTGATCCCCCAGGAGTGAGTCCTGCCACCCCATGCATTTTCTGGCTGTGTCTCCATGATTACAAAGCCCAGGACCCCACGAGGGTCTGCAGTCCGTGAGGTTCGCTGCCTGTTGCATGGCTATCTCCACGGCACGGGAGGACAGTATCCAGCCTCAGAGGTGAGAGACGCACAGCTGGGAGGTTTGCTGCCACCTCCTTCCCCAAGAGCCCTGCAATGTCTCTGAACAGGGATGTGGGATCCCCCAAAACTTCAGCCCCAGTTTCACAGTGCTAGACTCTAGCTCTGCCATGGCTCCCTCAGATCCTTATTACTTTTTTGGTGCATTTTCTTACAGATCTGGCTGATGAAAACAGCAACACTGATGTCTCTCACTTTTCTAGCTCTGGAGAACGGCCCCAAACCAAAGCCATTCCCAGGCTGTGCTGCAGTCTGCTGCCAAATCGCTGCAGTAATGTTGGCTACCATGGGGCTGGGTCTCTGTTGCCAAAGGTGTAGAGAGCCCTTTGCTCCCTGGCAAGCTCATAGGATTGAAAACTCTCTGCAGAGCTTCAGGCAGCAGTAACTAACTTCATAGGAGTGCTCACAAAGTCTGTCCTTGATGCGGCTTTGCTGGTTTTGTCACCCTGAAATGCTCTGCCTGTGCTCAGCCCACTGTGGCCTTTGGAGGAGGCTGCAACGGCTGAGTCCTGGGGACATCCCAAGCCCAAAAAGTGAATTGAGATACACTTGGTAGAAATTCAGGCTGGCAACGCAGGTGTTAGTGTGAGTGTTTTTCCTGGGAAGCTGCTATTTGCCTCCTTAAATAAATGAAATTAATTTTGAGCAGGGGGATACCTCTGCATGAAGGATGCTGTGTTCCTGCATTCGTATCTTTGCCATGAGAACGCTCTCCGAGCCGGGATGTGATCTGAGCCTCCTCTTCTCTCTGTCCTTGTGTGTCCTGCTGGTGCCTGTTCCCTCCCTGCAGATGATTTGCTCTGTGGTGTGTGGGAATGATACCCTGGGGACCTGTAGGTACCAGTGCGACTTCCCTACACAATTCTCTTAACCTTCATCTATTACCTCAACAGGAGGGTTTTGCATTTCAATTAAATATCCTCTGGGTAAAACACCACTGGGTGTTTTCAAGTGTGCTGCATTTCAAATGTGTTTTATCTAATCTGGCTG
Source organism: Nipponia nippon (assembly GCF_047370975.1). Lineage (NCBI taxonomy): Eukaryota > Metazoa > Chordata > Aves > Pelecaniformes > Threskiornithidae > Nipponia > Nipponia nippon. The sequence continues at coordinate 13,497,207 of NW_028262358.1, read as the reverse complement.
AAGCTTTCCTGAAAAGCTTTCTGTAGCCACAGTTGAAATGGTTTTAGGCCAGAAACATGTGTTGAGGGTTTCTTTTTTCTCCCAGCCAGGGGTGGCTTGTGTCACACACATATGCAGAGAGCGGGTGTTTGCCAGCACACACATTTGGGATTGCTGCTTGGCATTGGCTTTGTGGAACTGTGGCTGGCCCAGCTGTGTTACTAGGGGAGAGCTCTGCGCTGGCTTGGGCTTGCTAAGCTGACTTCCAACAAACTTGGTGTTGCTGGGTATTTTTTGGGATGGCTTTTGCTAAGGGAAGAAAAAGAGTCATTTTGCTTCTTTCAGCAGTTCCTCGCAATGCAGCCCAGTGCAGATGAGCTGATGAAATCACAGCAGAATCGTGCCGTTGTGAAGGTGTCCGGTCAGACTGAGCAAGGGCTGCCTTTGCTCCCCACCAGGTGCTGCAAAAGCTGTCTCATCTGCCAGCGTGGGCAGTTCTGGCAGCCTCCAATGGCTAAGCCATGCGTGACCGTGGCTCTGCCACACAGTGGTGCCTGGAGGTCCTCTAGCTGGGTGAGTGGAACAAGCAGAGGCATTTTGTTCTTCATTCAGTACAGGTGGTGCTGTCTGTTGGCTTTATACAGATTTTACCCAAACTCTCGTGTAATGGCATCCCACACAGGTAGCCCTCTGCTTGGACAGCTTTCTTGGGCCTCTGTCCCAAAAGCCCAGATGAGGCGGAGGGGATGCGTGCACCGTGCTGGCTGCAGACATTTCCTGGACCAGGGCTGTGCAACTTTTATGGGCAAGTGCAGCACTTCCCGTCTCCAAACACGGGGCCCTGGTGCTCTGGATTTAGAGTACTATGAAAAGCTGTGTCCAGATCTGGGCTTCTGATGTCTTCCACCCCAAAACATCTGGACCACATCTAGCTGCTACCAGTCTTTCCTTGCAGCCCAAATCTAATACACGGCTGGGACAATGATTTTCAGCATGTGCAGCCAGTCCATCCATGGCACCTTGGATGCTATTGTCAAAACAAAACACAAGTTTATGGCTCTTACTGCACTTTAACACTTATTTATCCCAGTTTGCTTTGGCACTTGTGCTCACGAGACGTTCATCACAGGGATCTCGCTTGAGCTGAAATGGTTGTGTCCGTTTACCCAGGATGGAAGATAAGGACATAGTTTCTCCTGTTTCACAGGGGAGCTGGATCCCAGTGTTTCCTGACACCTTCTAAAATTCCTGCTTCCCTTGTGGAGCTTGTGCCAAGCCTTCATCATGTCCACTGTCCACAGAGCCCCGTCCTCCTGCCTGGACATGGGGGATGCTGAGGCAGCAGGGTGTATGTGATGAGGCTGCTGAAGCTCTCAGCTGACCAGCGCTGAGTGAAATGCTGGCAGTGATGGCGAAAGCAGTTCTGCTGCTGTTTAGTGTTATACTGCTATATCATGTCTTGATACCCTAATGGCCTACACCTTTGGAGAGAGATGCCTCATCACTAACTCCAGCACTAGTGTGACTAGTAGACTCTGAAAGGTTTTGGAATGCTGAGACCCGAAGAGGAGAACTGATCCATCTCTTTCATGAGCTCTCCTGATGCACACTGCCACCTTGCACGTGTTTTGTACCATACAGGTGTGGTTTGATGGCCATGTGCCTTGGTGTCGTGAAGCGTATCTGTGCAAAAGGACAGACCCAGTTCCTGTAGGTTCAAACCTGAGTGGATTTAACTGTCCTGTTCCCTTTTGCTCCTGTCTGTCTGTCCCAGCAGCCTGTTTTGGCATGTGCTTGGCTCCTGATACTCTGGAGCTGTTGTGCTATTGAGTGCATAGCTGTGTTTGCGTCGGGTTGGGTGGTTGCTACCCTGCTGAGTGCTCTTGGTGAGACAGATCTGATGTGTGGAGGACTAGATGCGTGTACCTATGTAAGAACATGTTCCCACATATTGTGTTGCCTTGGGGCATGTGTTCATCTTGTGGTGTTCATGAGACAACTGTCACAGACTGACGGATAGTTCCTGCCTTTTGGGGAGGTGCATGGTAGCTGACGATGGAAACTTCACTGGACATGCTGACCCTTGGAGCACAGCGTGCTGATGGGGCTTAGCTCAATACGAGAGCCAGGAGACAGGACTTCAGGCAGTGTCTGCAGCTCTGTCATTGGGGCCACAGGGGTCAGTCTGTGGCTACTCCTGGTGGCCTTAAATGCTGTGAGTGCAGTTGACAAGTGATGTCCACGCAGGAGCTGTGGGACTTAACCTGGCTGGTTGACAGTCCCCTGGGGATGTTGCCTGCGCAGTGGCATAGGCTGCAACGAGGTCCTCATCCTAGACCCTGTGGTATGTCGTTGTGCACTGCTGTTCCTGTGACCACCCAATTCCTTGCTGCCCCCTTCCCGGTGGCTGAAAATTATTATTGAACCCACAGTCCCATCCTGGAAAGGTTGCAGGCAGGAAAGACATCTGGGCTCTCGACTACTGTCTCCTCTGCCCCAGTGTCTTTGGGAAGAGGCTTCTGTGGTTTTCACAACTGGAGGACTTTGCTGCTCTCTGTCTGGACTATGGGGAAAGGGTGTTAGCAGACACAGGCCGACACTGCCCCTGCTCCTGGCTGATGTGTGCTTGGAGCGGGGAGACTGGAGCCTCATCCTGGGGAGCAGCAGTGCTGATGAGCGCCTGTGTCTATGCCTCGCTGCCGCTGTGAGCAGGAGAGCTCAGGCTAGCTGTGCTGGAAATGTGTCACTGGCACTGGGGTGCCCACGAGTGGCTGCAGGCTGGAGAGGCTTTGCTTGGTGCTTGCACTACGCGGCAGGCTCCAAAGGCTTTCCAGCATGGAAAGGGCTCTTGAGGCTTTCTGGGATGTGGTGATCTAGATGCCCCCTTTGAAACATCCCCTGCAGAATAGGATCCCTTACCCTTACCTCTAGGTGACTAAGCTGTCCTGTGAAATTATGTCCCTTTACCGGGCTTTTATACAAACACGAGGCAGGAGGATGTGGCTGAGCCTCCAAAGAGGAACTGCCCTTCAGCTGGGCTTGGATCCTGTTCGTGTAACTCATCCAGGCAACCACTTTCTGAAGCCATTTTCCTTGCAGTGGTGGGAACGCACTGTTTTGACCACTTTCTTGTTCGCCTTCATGAGAGACTGCTTCTAAGATGCTCGAAATCTGCCTGGCTTGGCCTCTTTCCCTGCAGAGCATGGTGCTGGGAAGAGAGTCCAACAGCAATCGGCGTGTGCTGAATTGCCCTTTGTCTGCTTTCCTTTCTGCGGCCAGCTGGTAACCGGAGCAGAGCGCCTGCATGGCTGGCTGCGACCAGGCAGCAGCCAGATTTAGGAATACGCTAGCATGGTCCCTCTGCAGCCATGTGAGGAAATGCCTAGGGAAGTGCTGGCTGCTCTGTCCTGAGGACCCTGAGCTCTTGGGTGGGGGTTAGTGGGTGGAGGAGGATTCTTCAGCTTTTCCACCGCTGCAAAGAGATGCTTCCAGCCCTCCAGAGCCACCCCACGGCCACTGTCAGACCCTGGGGTCAACCATTGCAATTTCTTGTTTCCGCTCCTACTTGCAAGTGGGCTGAGTCCCCAGCACAAGCTTGGGCTGTCGCTGCTGCATCCTCTTGTGCTGTGCTCCAGCGGCTGCTGTGTTTATTCCCGAGGGCAATCCTTGTTCCAGACCAGTTTTTTTCTGGGTAATTTCTAAGGATGTGGAGGTGAAACGGAGACATGATCCCAAGGACAGAAGCTTTGAGGAAAGCCTAGAAACAGTCTATGGGTGTTTCTGATCTGGGGCAATCTTGATGCATGGCTGGGACTTAGGATGCATCCCAAAAAACAGGTCAAGAGGAGCTCAAAGAAATATCTGAACTTCCCAGGAAGCTGCTTGCTCTCCCTTGTTTTGGTGACTGACTTTCCGGCTCACACACTGCGAGACACCTCTCTGTTCACGCTAGAAGTGCAGCATTCAGCAGTGGGTCACGGGAGCTCCCTCCTAACACCCCCGGCCCCAGGGAGCGGAGGGCTCTCCTTGGCTTGTGGCAGGCTCAGGCATCCTTGTTCCAGTGATTGCTGGAGAGACAGCCTTAAAGCGGCTGCACTGGAATCTGAGCACAGATCTGTCTAAACTCCCCCATCGGGGATTGCTTTTGGCAGCTGTGCTTTGGGGTGTGTTTCTCCTAACAACGGCGGTTTCGGCTGTCTGGAGACCCTTGAGAACAGCACATGCTTGCCTACTCCCTTCTCCCCATCCCCATGCTCTAAACATGCCCTCCTTTTTCTGTCTTGCAGCTGTGGGGACTCGGGCGATGATCCTTTTCACCAAGGAGCCGTACTCCCAGGATGCCCTGCACGGCCGCAGCGCCATCCTCCGCTGCGAGGTGCAGGAGCCAGCGGATGTGGAGTTTAAATGGCTGCAGAATGGGCTCCCCGTTCGGGACACAGAGCAGCGCTTCAAGGAAGGCAGCAACCTCCAGTTTGCTGCTGTCGATCGGCACCGGGATGCCGGGGTCTTCCAGTGTGTAGCGAGGAACTTGCTCACTGGGGAGGAGGCCCGCACAGCCAATGCATCTTTCAATATCAAGTGTGAGTGTGGGGCGAGGGCAGCCAGGCATATGCCGCAGCCTGGTGCTGCCCACCGTGGCCAGGGCAAAGCACTCTTTTGGGAGGGCCTGAGACTGGAAACAGCTTTGCCAGGCTGCCTGCTAATCTGTGTGGGGGTGGTGGTCAGACAGGGATCGATGGCATGAACTGTGCAAGTAGGATTCCTCTCCAGCTGGCATGTCCTTCGTGCCCTCTAGGCCTCTTGTATCTCCTGATGTCCCCAAGGCTGTCAGAGATGCTTTCTCCTGTCGCCTTCCCCATTTGTATATATGAAACAGGGATGTTTCTGCACCAAGTGTGTCCTGAGCACTGCAGATCCTTTCATAGCCCCTCTTATCCCTCAGAGAACAGCTGCATGGGGCAAAGTGGGATGTTTGCAGGGTGGGTGTCCCTGTACTCCATGCTGGCTTGAGGGCTTATGTGTCTCTAAGCATGCTTGTGCCCTTGCTGCCTGTTCTGGTTATTAAGAGGTCGGCATCCGCCTGGGCTCAGTAGGTTTGAAGAGCCAGCTGTGTTGATATTCTTTGATCCCACAGGGATTGAGACAGGCAGTGTGGTGCTGAAGCAGCCGGCCAGCGTAGCTGAGATCCAGCCCTCCTCCACAGTGGTGCTGCGGTGTCACATCGACGGCCACCCGCGGTAAGGGTTGCCTCCTGAGGAGTGGACCCTGCCAGGGGTCCCCCTGCACCTTTGCTGCGTGCTCTTCCCCTCTGTCTCTCTCTCCTCTCTCCTGCGAGGATTCAGTAGAGTCTAGGGAAGGCGAAAGGCAGGATTGAGCCTGTGGCTGAGCACCGGGGGAGAAGGCAAACGGCTTCCTCAGAGCCGCGTAGCAAGGAGCACAGTAAGGACGGGCTGTCACAGTCCGGTTGCTGAGCTGCTTGGTGTGCTGCAGTCACTCTCCGTTGCTTTCCAGTCATGTGCCGTCCACTTGGCTGCATGTCTCATGGCTTCGTGTCTGTGTTGGGGCCAGCAGTGGGGATGGAGAGCCCGGGAAATGGGCCATCTCTGGGCTGTCTCCTCCGCACACGTGCTCTCTGGGGAGCCCTGCCGGTGCCCTGCACCCGGTCACCCTTTCACCCCTATCTTGCAGCCCCACGTGGCAGTGGTTTCGGGATGGTGCCCCCCTCCCTGATGGCCGCAGCACCTATTCTGTCAGCAACAAGGAGCGAACGCTGACCCTGCAGAGTGCCAGCCCCGATGACAACGGTCTGTACTACTGCTGCGCCCGCAGTGCCGTCGGCTTTGTCTGCAGCCAGAACAACTTCACACTGAATATCATCGGTGAGTTGTGTCCCAGCTGCTCAGCTGGGGGCTGGGGCTCAGCTGTTTTACTGCTCTGCTGACAGCCTCCCCTCTGCTGCGGGGCGGGAGCCAGGCTGCAGAGGAGGTGTCAGGCTGGTGTGACTTTCTCTGTGCAAAGCCTCCGGGCAGAGACAGGCCTGACACACCTGGCCGGGTTTGAACCCTACCCTGTCTACAGGTGTTAGTTTGCCCCTGCATCTTTCTGGAGCAGGTCTATCCTGTTGCTTCTAGTTCTGGAGCACCAGGGTCCTCCCTCCTTCAACAGGGTTTGGACCCTGGAGGCTGTAGGTGCTGCTGGTTTTGCTAATACCAGTGCCACCATGGTGCTGCATGGGTGAGACGCCCCGTTGGCCTTTGGAGGCAAGGCCCAGGGAGGGCAGGAGATGTTGACCTTAGAGAGGTATTTGGAACTGGACAAGGGAACTGGCAGTCCGGTGACAGGTTTGATCTGTTTGCTAGGAGCTCAGGGTGCTCAGGGCCTTGCTGGAAGCAGAAGGGGCTTTCCCCAGAGCAGCTACCGCATGCAGTCCTGGGCTCTGGCTGCGTAACTACAGCCGTGCTGGCGTGTCTGCCTCCTTCAGGCTCTCAGGGTGCGCCCAGCTCCTTTTTGAGTTTCCCCCAGAGCACTGGTGAAGGGACACCATGGGCCGCTCTGCTCTTCTCATCCTCCTGTGGTCTCTGCCATTGCAGATGAGAGCTTTCCTCAGGCGGTGATCGTCCCGCAGGACCTCATCGTGACCAAGAACGAAGAGGCCATGTTTGACTGCCAGTTTGCAGCCGTGCCCCCTCCCACACAGGAGTGGCTCTTTGAAGACAGCCCCATCACCAACAGATCCAAGTAATAGGGACCCCGGTGATGTGGGCAGGGCTGGGAGGAGAGGGGGCACCGTGTTCTAGAAGCAAAAGAGAGAAGCCGTGCCCAAGGACAAGCATTCAACATCAGGCTGGCCATTGGGATTGGTTTCTCAGATTGGCTGGCTTGGGTTTAGCAGAGCCTTGGTACTTGTGCATGGCCTTTATCTGCTTAGGACTCAGCAAGCAGTTTGTCCCCTAATGAGTCTGTGGGGCTGTCAGTCCTAGATGCCCACGCATGATGATCTCCAGAGTTGGGGATGTCTCCCAGCCCCGGATGTCCGTGTGTGGCGATTTTGTGGAGACAGGGACAGCTCAAGCCCCAGATACCCACTTAGGACAATTCCCAGATTCAGGGACGTGTCCCAGTACTAGATACCCACAGGTGGTGATCACCAGACTCAGGGACATCTCCCAGCCCCCAACATCTGCACAGCAATCACCGGGTCCATGGCTGTATTGCACCTCCAGATACCAGTGCATGGTGATCCCCAGAGCCAGGAATGTTTCTGAGCCCCAGACGCCTATGCATGGGGCAATCCCCAGAGCTGGGGACGTTTCCCGGCCCAGGCTGCCCGTGGAGGGTGATCCCGGAGCCTGGGATGTCTCTCAGCCAGACTGTGCAAGGCCAGTGGTGCTGTCTGGGTGCCAGATGCCCGGTGGCCTGGCAGCTCCCGGGCGCCACCTTGTGCTCCGTGCCCCCTTTCCTGGCTGTGCCAGCTTTCAGAGCTGGCCCAGTTTGGTGATGCATCTTTTGGTGAGAGCCAACTCTTTTCCAAGAAAGAGACTTCTGTTAGCTCATTTCCTCCATGAAGCATGTGTCCCACCATCTCCTTGTTTATGTGCGCTGCTCCTTCTGCACTGTAAAGGTTTGACTCGGCACAAAGTCTCCCTCTTGGTTCCGCGGGCTCACGTAGGGCATCACGGGGCTGTGGCTCTGGCCCATGTCCTGCGGAGATGCCCACTGAGCCCTGCCTCTCCCCACATGCCCAGGACCACCGTGTTCGCCAATGGCTCCCTGCTGATCACCCAGGTGAGGGCTCGCAGCACCGGTGTCTATAAGTGCGTTGGCCGTGGGCAGAGGGGGAAAGCTCTTGTGCTGAAGGCGACTCTGCGGCTAGCAGGTGAGGTCCTGGGGCTGGTGGCAGGGCGGGCAGTGTGTCCCAGAGTTGCAGTGTCACTCTGGAGCTATGTGACAATATAGCAATAGGTCATTACATGGAGAACTGCTTGGTTCATCTGTGAAATGGCTCATCCTTGCTGCCTGGATGAGGGGAGCAAACATAGCTTGTGCGCTCTCTCCCTTGGCTGGTGCCTCCCATGGGAATGATGCTGGTGGGTTGGCTACACATTCCTGCCCTGTTTGAGCCCTGCTGTCTATTGCTCCTCTCAGAGATCGAAGAAATGGCACCCTTCTCCCCGAAGGTGTTGACGGCGAACCAGGGGCACCGTGTGGCCTGCATTGCCCCACGAGGCATACCCACACCCCAAGTCTGGTGGGAGAGGAACCAGGAACGAGTTCCCACTGCTGGCAGGGTGCACCAAGAGGCAGAGCAGCTCATTTTCACCAGTATCACCGAGTCCGATGCGGGGACCTACACGTGCCATGCTGCCAACAAGGCTGGAGAGAAGAAGCAGGAGCTGAGCATCACTGTGGCTAGTAGGCAGCTTTCGGAGAAGGGCTGGGAGCAGAGAAGGGGGCTGGATGGGGGGTTGGGGTGAGCTGGGGCGGGATGACACATCACCTCACTCATACAGAGAGTATGAGTATGAGAGGCACATCTCTCACGGCTGGGCTGCAGGGCCCCATGGCTGGCTGCACACTGCCTGTCTGGTCTGCGCTGGTGCTGGCCAGAGGGGTGGTGAGCAGCCCTGTGTAACCCCTTACCTCCATGCCCAGCGGTACCCAAGTGGGTGGAGATGCCCAAGGACAGCCAGCTGGAGGAGAGCAAGCCAGGATACCTGCACTGCCTCAGCAAGGCCTCCCTGAAACCCACTGTCACCTGGTACCGCAACGGCGTCTCCATCTCTGAGGTGAGGTGATGGGGCAAGCCTCTGCCACTCATGGGTGCTTCTGCTGGGCACCTGCTCAGCTTCTTCCTCTGCTGCTGCAGTTTCTTGCCTTGCTCCTAGGCCCAGCATCCCTCTTGCCCCCACTCTGGCCATGTTCCTAGCAGCATCTCCATCATGCTGGTGTATGGGTGCACAACTGACTGTCCCTAGCCACTTGTCTGGCAGCCAGCCCTGTGCTTTTGGGGCAGTGACAAGAGAGATGTCTGTCAGAGAGATGTCACCGCAGCTTGTCTCAGTTCTCCATGTGGGTCTCAGCGGGGCTGTGTCTATCTGAGGCATGGTGTGGGCGTGTGGAGCGTCACGAGTGCCACAAGCCAGGTCTGAGCCCAGGGCTGGTGACATTGTCATTTCTGCCCCGCTCCCTCCCTCCCTCTGGGCAGGACTCACGGTTTGAGATCTCTGAGAATGGGACGCTGCGCATCAACAACGTGGAAGTATATGATGGGACCATGTACAAGTGCGTGAGCAGCACGCCAGCGGGCAGCATCGAGGGATACGCACGGGTGCACGTGCTAGGTATGCTAACAAGCACTCTGCATCCTCCCCTTGCGGGGAGCTCTTTTGCCTGGCAGGGTGCAGGTGTGATAACCCTCAGCTCCGTGTCTCCTGCAGCTGAGGGAGCCTAACAGCACATCTGTCTTTTGCAGAGAAGCTGAAGTTCACCCCGCCGCCCCAGCCACTGCAGTGCATGGAGTTTGATAAGGAGGTTACAGTGTCCTGCTCAGCCACCGGCCGGGAAAAACCCACCATCCAGTGGACTAAAACAGGTAAAGGGGGCTTGGATGCGATACGTCTCTTTCTGAGCTGGGACCTCAGAAACACCTCCAACATGGGTGAAGCAGCGGTGCTGCGGCTGCCTGGGAAGCTGTCATGTGGCACAGTGCTTCATGCATGACTGCTGCATCCCTCTTCTTGTGTCCTGCAGATGGGAGCAGCCTGCCATCCCACGTCAGCCACAATGCCGGCATCTTGTCCTTCCACAAGGTGAGCAGGAGCGACTCAGGGAACTACACGTGCATCGCCTCCAACAGCCCGCAGGGCGAGATCCGTGCCACCGTGCAGCTCGTGGTAGCAGGTGAGGGCTCTACGGCAGGCAGGTGGGTTTGCTGCTGTGCTGGACTTGCAGTGGGTTTGCCTGGGTGGCACCCAACTGGCATGTCCCTGCAGAGAGAGAAATGTCTGGCCTGACCCCGAGCTCTGTCCCATGGCACTTGAGTGTCTGGTTTGTCAGTGCTTTGCGTACAGCCTAAGAGGGCATGTGCCACTGTGCCAGTGCTGGCCCTGCTCCCTTGTGGGAGCTCAGCACCATTCCCAGGAGCTGACAGCATTTGTGTTGGCCTCTCTGCCTTCAGTTTACGTCACCTTCAAGCTAGAGCCAGAGCCCACGACAGTGTACCAGGGGCACACAGCCATGTTCCAATGCCAGGCAGAGGGGGACCCCGTGCCGCACATCCAGTGGAAAGGGAAGGACAAGATTTTGGATCCCGGCAAGCTCCTGCCAAGGTACACAGCCTCCACTCCAAACTGAAATGTGGTGCAGCACGGCGCTCCCCATGCCTACCCAGCATGCGGGTGCCGATGGTGTGGTCTCGGGTCCCCAGCTTGGGGGGGCACGCAGTCAGTTGTCTCCCTGTCCCAGGGCCTGGACTCTCCTGTCCCCAGGGTTACGCTTTCTGCCGCAGCCTGCCAAGCTGCAGTTGAGCTGCAACCATTTGTTCTTGAACATTACACAGCCTGAGATTCAAGATGATTGCACTGGGGACATGGGGCTGAGGCTGAGGCATCCTGGGCAGATGGGGCTGCAGGTGCCCCGAGCCTGCCTCTGCCCTCTGGTGCTTGCAAAGGGCTCTATGTGGTTGGCAGGATTCAGATCATGCCCAATGGCTCCCTGGTGATTTACGATGTCACCACCGAGGACTCTGGAAAATACACCTGTATCGCCGGCAACAGCTGCAACATCAAGCACCGCGAGGCCTTCCTATACGTCGTAGGTAAGGGAGGTGCCCAACATCGGGACCTGGCCTCCTGGTATCCCCGGCAGCTCTAGGCCCTGCTTCTGTCCCCACTGGTGGGTGCTGCGTGCCAGGTCATGCCTGCTAGGGAGTCACGGCAGCATCCCTATTGGGATGCAGCGCAGCGTGCTGTGAGCTGTGCCCAGCGTTCTGTGGCTGGACAAGGAGGCAGCCACAGCAGCTGGAGGGGGGGGGGAGGGCTTTTCTCATTCCTCCAGCACATTCCTGAGCTGGACTTGGGAAATTCCTCTGCACCCTCATGGGTTCGGTGCTCTCTGCCCCACAGACAAGCCGGCAGCGGAAGAGGATGAGGGACCGGGCAGCCACACACCCTACAAGATGATCCAGACCATTGGGCTTTCAGTGGGAGCAGCCGTTGCCTACATTATTATCGTGCTGGGGCTGATGTTCTACTGTAAGAAGCGAAGAAAAGCCAAGAGGCTGAAGAAGCACCCAGAGGGCGAGGAGCCCGAAATGGAGTGTCTGAATGGTGAGGCCAGCACCCCTGGGGGTGGGGGCTTCACTGCCAGCCCCTTACCCCTGGGCTGGAAGGGCTGAGGAGCAGGGAGCTCCCAGGGAACAGGGGACACCTCCTTACCCTTGGAGTCTCTTGCTCTTGGTTTTGGTTATGGCTGGTGGCAGAGACCTGCTGCCAGGTGAGAAATAGGCAAGTTAGTATGAAACCTGCATCCCAGCCCCATGTCGTGGCTGTCTCTGCTGAGTTATGTATCACTCCTGCTTTCCAGCACCTATACATGGCATCATATATACCCTTTGCCAAGGGGAGGGGACTATCCCTATTGCAATGTAATGAGATAGTAGTATTCTGCCGGCCTGTTCAAATCACAGTTCGGCAGCTCCTGGTGCTGGAGGGAAGACTTTTCACTGAACAGCCCTGAACTCTGCTGTGAACTCACCCTGTTATCTCTGAAACCCATATAAGCTTTGAGCATCTGCAGCATCCTCCAGCAAGGACTTCTGGATCATAACAGGTTATCTAAAAACTGTCTCTTTGCTTTTCAAGCTTGTCACCTCTCAGCTCTGCGCTGGAACACACAGCTCTTCTGTATGTCTGATCGTTCCTGCGAGTGCCTTTACTGGTTGCACTATTGCCTTTCTGAGGTGGGGAGCCCCAGGCAGGACTTGGTGCATCCAGCTTTGCGGAGTGACGCAGCTGTGCTGTGTCCTGTTCCCAGCCGTGCCACTGGCTTCAGTTCCCTATCCGCAGAGCTCGCTCTGGAGAGAGAGCAGGCAGCTCAAGGCTGAGCCCACCACTGTGGATGGGACATCGGGGTTGCTTTCCTCAGTCCTCGTGTTGTCTCTCTGGCTGCACCTCCTGTGCTCAGCGTCCCTCTGCAGCTGGCCACAGCTGGCCTGTACCTTTGCTGCTAGCTAAGTTGGCGGTTTTGGCAAACAGCTGCCAGCAGCACCCCTTCAGTGCTGGCAGCATGTTGTACTACCCTGGTTCCTCCCTTCTCTGTGTCCGTTGGAGGATGTTCCCTCCTGTCCTGTGGCAGCTGAGCTGCTTTTTAACAGCTGTTTCCATGAGACCCTGCAAAGAGACTAAACTGGATCCCCATCATGCATGAGCTACATGATTCCTTCAGTGAACCCAGGAGATCTCTGGGGCATCATTTTCATGCTTCAGCTCTTTCTCCTGACGTCATGGTTGTCGTCGCATCACTGATACCAGTGAGGATTTGTAAGTGATGGCGTGCAGTTGAGCTTGCTGCCCTTATAATTCCCTGGATCTCCCCCTGCACCACTGTAAATGCAGACATCGTGCTTCCCCCTCCCAGTTCTCCAGCACACAGCCAAGTCCTGATCATGTGGGGGTTGCTGTGAGGTTCTGGCAAAACATCACCGCTGGGTTTGTCTCCTGTTTTTCCTCTTGTATTGGTACTGTGAACAGAGCCAAACCTCCAGAAGAGAAGTCTGGCTGTGGGGAACCTCCTGGGAGCAGGGATGCAGGAGCATCTCTGCAGCTTTGTGCTCTGCTGCTGTCACCACTGTGAGCTCTTCCTCTGGACAAGTAGCAGGCAGCTCACCTGTGCCAATAGGCTCTGGCCAGCATCCTCTTCCTGGCAAAGGATTTGTTTTAATCTTTTTTGAGGTGGTCTCAGATTTTTATTTTGGCCTATCTTTATTATATTTTTCTTTTTATTCTGCCAGAGTTTGCCTCTTCTTATCCCCTTCATTTGGAACCAGTTTAGCTGTCAGAGAGATGCATCCTCACTGCTACAAGCAGACCCAGCTGCCCAGATGTCTACACTCCCTTTTGGTACTACCATAGCCTCTCTGGAGAAGTGGTTTGTGTTTGCTGTCAGCTCCAGTGGAGTCACCCCCTTCACCATGGTCTTCAAAGATTTGGCTCTTCTTCTTTTTGATGTGGTCCCTCTTTAGCTGGGTGACCTGAAGTATCTCGGCACCTACAAGTACTCCCTGGCTGGCCACCAGCTGACTTTTCCAGTACCCTCAGGATCCAGACAGATTTGACCTTCCTATGGATTTGCAGTGGATCCTTCCTATGGATTTCCTATGGATCAATGCACTCCTAACAAGTCAGTCACCTTCCAAGGTCACATCCTTGGTGTGCCACATCCTCTGTAACAAGGGTGCTTGCTCTCAGTGTCCCTCTGTCTGACTGTGCTGCTTTTTTTGGGTGAACATAGACATCGCATTTAGGGAGATTAACGGCTGTGGGGACTGAGGGGAGCATTTGATTTCTGTGTTGGCATGTGCTAATTTCTCCAGGGCAGCATGGCTGTGTCTTTTTCTCCAGGAGATGCTCAGGTGTTACAGGCAGGTGGGCAAAGCAGGCAGCTCCTCTACAATTGGTTCCCCTCTGGACTGCTGGATACATAAATTAAACTTCCCATTCATTTTTGCAGTCCCTTTGTTATCAACTATCTTGTCAAAGCTCCATGAAACATGGGGATGTCTGTTCTCAAAAGCGTCTGTCGTTGCTGCCCGCTGGTGCTGTCTCTCAGTGGCAGCGTACTCACTCTGCAGCCTTCGGTATTTTCTTGGCACAGTTACAGCAGTCGTCTAGTATTATCCTCTTGGCTTCAAGCTTGTAGTCTTGAGACACTATCCGTCATGAGTGCAGACAGCACAGGGCCAAACAGTCTTGCTAATAATTAGCGTAAAACCAGGGAGAGCTTAAGTAGCATCGAGCTTTGATTTATAGGGTAGATGGTGTTTTTTCACTATGGTCTTCTGCAAATGTTACTCCAGCATGTGAGAGAGGACAGCTGTCAGTAGCCATGGCTCTTAAGTCAGCATATGTGAGTCTTCACAGCTCCAAACCTACCTGTGACAAAGCTGTGGTCCCTGTCATTGTGGCCAGAACTGCTCAGGATGTGCTGGCAGGCTGGTACCTCTCTTGTACACGTGCATTGTAAGCATGCATGTACACACGCTGCTGTACAATACTCCTTGATGGAAATTACGGGCAGTGGGATTCCTGTTGCAGTTGCCTCCTGATGGGTCAAGTCTTAATTTCGTGATTATGTCCTTTTGCATGGCCAGGTGTTTCCTTAACACTTGCTCCTGGACTAGCTGAAATGGAGCATGCACAGTAATGCAGGGTGATGCTGCACATGTGTCAGCCACCTTAGCTCAGTGCTGTGCGCTCAGTGCTGTGCCCTGCCTTACATTCAAACTCCTACCTTCAGCTTACGGAAAGTACCGCTTCCTAGTGACAAGTCTGATCCAAGCAGTAAATGCATTCAAAATCAAGGTTTGCTATCTATACAGCTATCTATACAGTCTTTCCCTCACAAGCTGCCTGTAAAATGCAGGGTTCTCTGCTTTCTTAAGGCAGTAATGTTTTGTCCTGTTCACTGGCTTCTGTTTGTGCCAGGGAAATTTCTAGTGGAGTTCCTGAGCAGAAAGCTTGCTGGGGTTGATTGCAAGGACAGTGCTTCCTAGCACTGCTTTAACCCAGGCAGTAAAGGAAACTCCAGGCTGATCTGGTCTGACAGGTTCAAGATTATCAAGGACATGAGCATCGCTGGCTTGCTGGGAAGTGAGCAGGAGCAGGGGGGTCAGGCTGCAGCAGCCAATGCCAGAATGACTTGAGAGCCTCTTGATGCCCAAGAGGTTACAGTGAGCGGGGGTCCTCTCTGCTCTGTCTCTGCCTCGCGCATCTGATCTCCTGCTGCTGTTCTGCGGAGTTTTGTCAATGGTAGTTTGGATGTAGCCACCCCTTTGGGATGACTGAGTGGCGTGGGACGGACAAGGCCAGATGGGGCTGGTTGGCTCTGGGACCAAAGCCATTGCTCAGCATCTGATTTCAAGGGTGGCAGCAGAGCTGCCAGAGATGGGGCCAGACGTGAGCCCAGAGGGAACAACTGTGTGGAGGCCACTCCGTTGCCTGGAGCGAGACATCAAGCTGGGGTGCTTGGAGCCAGTTGTAGGTGCTTGGAGTGTCAGCCCCAGAAGGGGCTGATCCCCAGCACGACATTCTCTGCACAGCCTGGCAGGATGCTGAAGCCGTTTCTGCTTCCCTTGCAGGTGGTGCTTTGCTGCAGAATGGGCAGATGACAGCAGAGATCCAGGAAGAAGTGGCCTTGACCAACCTGGGCAGCAGCTCTGGGGCCAGCAAGCGGCACAGTGCTGCTGACAAGATGCACTTTCCGCGTTCCAACCTGCAGACAATCACAACCCTGGGTATGCTGGGCCACCCTGGCCCTGACCCCGCTCCAGCAGGAAACCTGTGGCTGAAACCCCAGCATGTCCTAGCCAGAAAACTGGATGTGCTGGGGTACAGAGGGCCCTGCAGCTGCTGGGCTGTCAAATACATATGTTGTCCTAATGTATGCTGTCGTCCCATGCGCTGCTCTACACTTCCAGGCAGGGGGGAGTTTGGTGAAGTGTTCCTGGCCAAGGCAAAAGGCGTAGAGGATGGCGAGGGTGAAGCACTGGTCCTGGTGAAGAGCCTGCAGACGAGGGATGAGCAGCTGCAGCTGGACTTCCGCCGAGAGGCAGAGATGTTCGGCAAGCTGAACCACTCCAACGTGGTGCGGCTGCTGGGGCTGTGCCGCGAGGCAGAGCCACACTATATGGTCCTGGAGTACGTGGACTTGGTAAGGGCCCTGCCAGCAGTGCCTGCAGTGAGGAGGAGGAGGGGTGGACGGTGGGCACAGGGCCTGCAAGTGTGACATGGTCCAGGCTGGCAGCACAGGGCAAGCAAGGTGTAGGGAGACCAGGCTGAGCTTGCCACTGTTCGCAACGTGTGGAAGAGTCTCAAGGAGAATGGGGGTCTCCTGAAAGACCTGGAGGTGACTTCGTCCTCTTCTACATCCTCCTGATTTCTGGTTTATGTCCAGGACTCAACTGAGTAAGTTAAGCTGTAGCACTCCATGCTGCAGAATGCCTGTGAATGCTAAGGGCTGCTCTGAGGAGCCTGGAGCTCATGGGAGAGAAATCAATTTGGGGCATGAATAATCTCCTGGAAACATCAGGCCTGCTTGTCCTGATCTTAGCCAGTTGAGGCCCAGAAGTGAGATACTGGCCTGCCCTACAGGGCAGGGACCAGGAGGACAGGTGGGGACTATGGCCCAGGAGATGAGGATCTGTGGGGCTCCCAGTGGGCCTGCCAGATATGGGCACTGCAGGGACCGATGTGGCTGGCAGCATGGAGACGTGCTGCCTCTGAGTTGCTGTCTGTCTCCCAGGGGGACCTGAAGCAGTTCCTGAGGATCTCCAAGAGCAAAGATGAGTCTCTGAAGCCGCAGCCTCTCACTACCAAACATAAGGTGATAGCACAGCTTTGGAAGTGCTGTGGGGCTGGGGACCCTGAGGAGGGCAGCCAGTGCTGACATCTCTCTGGGGTCAGGTGTCTCTCTGCACACAGGTGGCCCTGGGCATGGAGCATCTCTCCAACGGCAGGTTCGTGCACCGGGACTTGGCAGCCAGGAACTGCCTGGTCAGTGCCCAGCGGCAGGTCAAGGTCTCATCCTTGAGCCTCAGCAAGGACGTGTACAACAGGTCAGCCGGGAGCCTGGCAGGGGAATGGGAGGGGATGGGATGGCACCAGTCTCATTGCCTGCCTGTCCTGCCTGCAGCGAGTACTACCACTTCCGCCAGGCCTGGATCCCGCTGCGCTGGATGCCACCTGAAGCCGTGCTGGAGGACGAGTTCTCCACTAAGTCAGACGTGTGGTCCTTTGGGGTGCTCATGTGGGAGGTCTTCATGCATGGGGAGATGCCCTACACCCCACTGGCAGACGATGAGGTGCTAGCAGGTACGTGGAGTGCCTTGTGCTGTCCCTGGCATTGTAGCCTACTTCCTTTTCTTTGTGGTAGAGGGGGCCAGCTGGGCTGCGTGATGTCCCCCCTCTTGACATGGTGCTGGTCTGGCTGGGGAAGCTGTTCCAGCCCGCGTGGAGAGATGGATCCTCTCCTTGCACCCCGCAGAGAGGATCACATCTCTTCCCAACGGCCCTTTGCACTTTTCTTTCACGCCAGGTCTGCAGTCAGGAAAGACGAAGCTCCCGCACCCCGAGGGCTGCCCTTCCCGCCTTGCCAAGCTGATGCAGCGCTGCTGGGCCCCCAGCCCTAAGGATCGACCCTCCTTCAGCGAGCTCGCCACCGCCCTCGGGGACAGCCCAGCTGACAGCAAAGCCTGAGCATCCCGGCCCTTGCTGGGGAAGGATGCGGCAGGGTGGACAGGGGTCTGTAGGTGCCTGGGGAGCCCCTGGCACTCCTGCGGCCCCTCGCTGAGCCCGACCCCAATGCGCCAGCGAGCAGCTCGGCACCAGCAGCTGCTGGACTCAAAGCACAAGCCAGTGTACCCCAGCCCCTCCACCCCTCTCCTCCACGGTTCCCAAAAGACAGCCCTTGCTGCCTCTTGCTCTCCACGTGCCCAGCCCGGCGCCCTTGGGCTGCTGGCGAGGATGGAGCGCAGCTCCCCCTCACCCGGCAAGAGCTGGGCTCCAGCACCAGGCTCTCCGTCCCCGCTCGCCACGTGCATATCTGCCAGCCTGGCCTGGCCTCTCTCTCCGTCCGTCTGTGCTAGGCATGCCTGCCTCTCCCGCACCCCACGGGTACAGGCCAGCCAGCAGGAACACAAAGTGCCTGGCATATGAAGGAGCTCACTACCTTTCCCAACTACCCTGTGCCTTTTTTTGTACGACTCGGGGCAGCGCCCCCTCTCTCCCTCTTCCTCTTCCAGAGCGCTGACTCCTCCCTACCATAGTATTTCTGTTACTGGAATGCAGCCTAGAGTGGGTTAGTTTGTTTGCTTGAGCGGAGGGTACGGCAGCCAAGAAGGGTTGGGTTTTGTTGGGTTTTCATGTGCTGCTCTCAATAAAGAAGGCTTTTTTTTTTTGGTTTTTTGGTCTTTGTAAGACGCTGCTGTCAGATGGCTGTTGGACTGTTTTCCTCCACATGGTTCCTGGGAAGGGCTGGGGGCTGATTCCTCAGGCATCTGTCTCCTGTGTTTAACCCTTTTGCCCCCTTCCCAGCTGGATCTGAGATGCAGTTCCCAGCCTGTCGTGCCCCGAGGGAGCGCTTTGTCTCAGGGCTTTTTTGTCTCTCTGGGCAGTCATGGGTTGCTCTGCAAGAGGGACATGTGTCTCAAGAGAAAATGTCCCTCTTGGACTCCCTGCAAGCAAGAGCTTATGGACACGTTGGCTGGCTCCCCCCCCAGTTCAGGTAGCCAGGCTTTTGTGGCAACTTTTCTCCTTTGTAATTGTGTTTGTGCACCCACCCCTGCGGCAACTTTGCAGCCAGCACGGCATTGTGTTTTTGCATGGGAGATTTCAGCTGCTGCTTCTTACAGGGCTGAGGAGCTAGCAGGGCCAGGCCTGGATGGGGATAGTGGGGGGACTCCTGCTGTCACACGTGGGCTGCAGCCCTCTCCCCTGTGCCAATGGCCCTGAGCAATGGCAGGGTCCTGGCAGTCTCATCCTGGGGAAGGAGGGGTGGGCAGATGTTATACAAGTTAAGCCCCAGTCCCCGCAGCATGAACATGAGCCAAGCCAGCACGGGGTAGGCCTTTTCCCTTGGAGCCAGAGTGGGACCCTGGGTTTGGCCAAGCTGCAGACCAGCAGTTTTGCTTGCTGCACAGCTCTGGGTTGGGGGCTTGCAGAGAAAGATCTGAGCTTTTTCAGGAGGCCTACTGGGGCTGGACTTGAGGCGAAGGGCACAAGCTGCACAAGGGAAATTCATATTGGGTATTAGGAAAAATGCTTCCCCCCCAAGATTTGTAAAGGTCTGAGACAGTTCCAGAGAAGCTGTGGGATCTCCATTGTCAGAGATCATAGAATCATGGAACCGTTTGGGTCAGAAGGGACCTTAAAGATCATCTGGTTCCAACCCCCCTGCCATGGGCAGAGACACCTTCCACCAGATGAGGTTGCTCAAAGCCCCATCCAACCTGGCCTTGAACACTTCCAGGGAGGGGGCATCCACAGCTTCTCTGGGCAACCTGTCCTGTGCCTCACCACCCTCATAAGTGAATAACTTCTTCCTTACATCTAATCTAAATCTCTTTCAGTTTAAAGCCATTACCCCTTGTCCTATCACTATGTGCCCTTGTAAAAAGTCCCTCTACAGCTTTCTTGCAGGCCCGCTTCAGGTACTGGAAGGCTGCTATAAGGTCTCCCTGGAGCCTTCCCTTCTCCAGGCTGAGCAACCCCAGCCCTGGACCAGATAAGCCCTGAACAACCCAATCTAGTTGGCTCTGCTTTATGCAGGGATGGACCAGAAACGTCCAGGATCCCCTTCCCACCTCTGCTACCCAGAGAGGCTATGGAGATGCTGGAGGGTGAAGAGGGCTCATGTCTTGGAATGTGCTAGCTGGCTCTGAGCTCAGATTTGGGCCAGGGCTTGGGGATGGGGTCAGCTGGGCCTGTCTGGGCACAAGGAAGTTTGCTGGCTATAGAGCAGAGCTATCAAAAATGTTCGTCCCTTTTCTGACCCTCATGATGTGTCTTGCAGCTAGGAGCTGTGGAGTCTCCCCAAGCCAACACCTCTTGGTGAGCTAAGATGTGGCTGTGGCTGGCTGTTGGGCCCCTCTCTCCTCCCTAGACCTGGTGCTCCTTTGCAGAGCAGGCTTGGCAGCAGGTTATCACCAACCTTGAACACTTGCTGCATCCATGACCCTTCTCCAGATGGCCTGGCCACAGCCTGGGGCTGGTGGCATTGTGCACACTGGGAGGAGCTGTTATGGGCAGAGGTCTCAGCATGTGCCTTCTCTCCCCCTTGCAGCTCCACATCTCTCTCGTCACTGCTTCCAGTCCTTCCCAGGGT
Organism: Nipponia nippon; assembly: GCF_047370975.1. Classification (NCBI taxonomy): domain Eukaryota; kingdom Metazoa; phylum Chordata; class Aves; order Pelecaniformes; family Threskiornithidae; genus Nipponia; species Nipponia nippon. Next base: position 13,477,131 of record NW_028262358.1, on the reverse strand, counting down.
GTACACAACCCTTTTGAACTGTGCAAGTGCCATAGCACTGCTGCATGCATGCTGTCCAACTTGCAAGTGACCTCTCACATGCATTTGCTGTTGTTTGATGTCCTTTTTTTCCATCCTGTGGACTTTCCTGCCTGCTGCCCTGTGTCTCAGGCAGGACGGCTGATTCCTGCTGCCAAGTCACTAATGAATGTGCCTTGTCTTGCCTGTGCGTCCCCGTGGTATTCTTTACCTCTAGAGGACATCTTGCCCCAGAAATACTCCCAGCTGGTTCTGCAGCTGCTTCCTTGGGCACTTGTGGATAGATCATATCGGAGCATGTCACTCGATCCTTCTAGCTGGACTAGCATTCCTACGCTGCAGCATCTCATCTCATCCCTCAGCAGGGGCTACCTACTCCATCCTGGTCATTGGTGCTCTTCCTTCGAGGCTGTCTGGGAGGTGAGGGGCAGGTAAGGGCAGTTGTACGCTGTCAGCCGACAGACAGGCCAGCGAGTGACCTTGAGTCTCTGCCCCAGGTGAAGGCCACAATTGGCCACAATTGGCCACAATTCATTGTGTCATTGGACACAATGAATGATCCCTTCTCCTCCCACCTTGCTGCCCCATGTTGGACATGATGGGCAGAGTAGCAGGGCTATTGCTGTGCTCGCTCAAAATGCTCCTGGGTGGGCTGGAGGCGGAGCCAGGCACCATCACTTGTGGCGGCCTAGCCAAGCAGCACCTCTGTGATGCCATGGCTAGTGACAGAGATGCCAGGGACCTCTGGAGTGACATCCTTGCTCTGCCAGCTTCATGCATGCAGGTATCTCTGTGTACTGGAAGGGAACGACATGACTGCGGTGGGCTGTGAGCAGTGTCAGGATGGGGTGCTCAGCTCTATCCCCCACATCCCGGGGACTCAAGTGCCTGTTTACGCAGTCAAGACCTGGTGACTACAGGGAGCACCCACATGGAAAGGCACCAAAGCTAGGACAAACTCCAGACCCAAAGGGTGCAGAAAGATGGGGGTTGGGATTGTGTATTTTTGGGAGTGATGTCATGAAAAAGTTCTGTATCCTTGGGGATGGGACAGAAGTTGGCCAAACTAATTGGAAACAGTGAGCTGAGCAAATGCAGTCCCAGCTAAATGCGGTGGAGGAGAGCAGGAAATCAGAGCCCCTGCAGGATAATGAGAGGACTTGGGCAGCTTACAGAGGTGGGATCCAATTGCCTCAGCCCAAATTGAAGGAACATCTTAAAAAAAAAAAACAAACTGGGAAAGGAAGACAACCTGCGGTATCCAGGGCCAGAAAGAACAGCACAGCTCCATCAGAGCAAAGGTCCACCTAATGGGCCATCAGCTGTGGCCGACATTGAATATTTACTGAACAGTGGATACAAGGGGATAGCAAGCAGGTACGCACTATCCCAGCTAACAACTCCCTTAAAGCATAAGGACCTCCAAACCAGGCATTTCCAGCAGTCCTTCGTGTTTTCTCTTGCCAGAAAGTTATCCAAGTTCCCCTTACAACTCTGCACGCTTTGAGCACCCCAAGGCAATGAGTGCGCAGATCCACTATGCAGCTTGAAGAAGCACTTTTTGGTTTGCTCTCATTTCATCTGCTGCCCAGTGGCTCTCAGGCAGCTGTGTCAGGCACCTGTGGGGGAACTAATGGGCCTTAATTGTCCTAAGCAGCCTCACCTGGGACCTCCCACTCTTGAGCTGCATTAAGCTCAAGCCTGGAGCTCCACTGTTGTTTTGAGCAATCTTGTAGGTGTTTCTGTTTTGGCCTTGCCTCTAGCCCTGTCTTCTAGGCATATATTGTAGCCTTATTATTTAGTCCTGATTTTGGCCCCATCTTCTGACCAGGTGGATACTGGACTTGGTGGATGGCTTGCTCTGTGGATGGACTGTGTTACCAACACCTGGCTCTGCTCTGCTCAGGTACTATACCTGTTAGTGAGGGCGTGGGGTGACCCTTAGATACCAGCTAGTCACCCCTCATGGAGCAACCCCACTCATGCTGTTTCCTGATATCACATATGAAGGGCAGAAGTATCCTTCTGCTGACCAAAAAAGCACATTAAGAAAGGCCCTAACCTCATTTTACACGTGTAGCAGTACCTGCAATCTAGTTGTTACTGCTCATAGAAGAGATCTGGCTGTTAAAAGAGCATCTACCTGTACTCAGCAGCAGTCAGAAAAGCAGCTGAAGTATCAATGGTAAGAAGATCAGTAACAGGATGGAAACCATCACAGCCCCAGTGTTGAGTGCAGAGGGTGTTTAATAGTTCCTCAGTTGAAATATGGATGCAGAGCTGGAAAAGGATGAGAAAGGGCTTGTTGCAATGACCTAGAGGAGGGATGCAAGGGGGATGTGGAGGGCTGGGGTGATGCTGGGGGCAGCTGGCAGTAGGGCCTGTGCTACGGGGGAGCTGGCAGAGGCAGCAGCTTTTCTGGAGGGATCCTTGGGGGTAATCGGGTAAGAGGCTTTTATGGCATAGTGCCAAGTGCTGTGCCCAGAGCTGTGTAAGGAGAGGGTTAGAAATGTGAATTTTATAACTGGGGGGCTATAAATGAGAACAGCCCTGATGATGATGAAATGGGACTGTCGAGTGGCCAAAAACCTGGTTTAAGCTGCCTTCAACTGCCACTGGCTGCTGGCTTGGATAGGGAGGTCCAGTGTTGCTGGAAACTTGTGTCCTGTGGGTGATGATGGCCTGGGGACAGGGCTTGGCTCTACAGCGTTCATCTGGCTGCCTTGGTGAGAGATTAGCATCCCAGGACGCTCAGAGGCAGACTGATGCTCTAGTCCATTCAGAGCACAAGTGGGACAAGCGTCTCGGAAAGCATCCCCAAGATGAGGCTAGGGAGGGAGAGGATGGCAGCAGAAGGGATGAGCCAGCCCAAAATGAGCCAGCTCTCACCTCTTGCTTGTGCAGGCTCTCCTGCAGCCTGGGAAGCAAAAGGCGTCCCAGTGGCCCTGCAATCAAAAAGCCCAGGGGGAGGGGAAGGAGGGAGCGTGTAGCAGCCCCGTGGGCAAGAGGAACCCCCATCCCAGTACCTGCAGTGGTTGCACCCTTGCACTGAGCAGGCGAACCAGCCTGGCTGTGGCTGTCAGATCCACGTGCCAGTTGCTCTCAGCCAAACTGGTGCCTCCAGCCACGCAGAGGGTCTCGCTGACCCTCCCTCAGCCTGGCGCGACAGGGCGAGGCCTCGGTCTCACCTGTGCCAGGTGTAGTTTGCGCGCAGCTCGAAGGGAGGGTGGCCAGGGCATGTGATGGGAGGCATGTGAGTCCCAGCAGCCCTGCTGGGAGCTAAAAATGGCATGTGTGCTCACTGGAGGAGCATGGCTGGCGGGGAGGAGGGGGAGGTGGTGGTGGCGGCGAGGGGGGTGTTTGGTTTTGCGGTTACTCCCTTGCTCTGTAGGAGGCTGGCCCTAGAGAGTGGGAGACAGCTGTGAAGGCTGGTGGCAAGCGTGCGCGTCCTCTGAGTGATGAGGCAGATATGGAAAGGGCTTGTGCAAGCTGCAGAACCCTCCCTGGGGTGCCCAGGAGGCAAAATGGGTCTGTGGCGGGGCTGGTGCTGGCAGAGGCGAGGTCTTGCCCTGGGTTGCCGTTCCTCTTTGTAGGACGGGGTGGGGGAGAGCCCTTTTCTCAGCCAAGGATGTGGCTCTGTCTGTCCTCGCAGCTTTGAGCTCTGGGGCTGCGTGGTGCCTCCTGCACCCTTGCTGACCCACGTGCAGCCTGCCTGGCACCCAGCTGTCCTGCCTGTGCGGGCCGCCCCCCTCCTGCGCAGGCCCTGGCTCACGCCCGAGCAGAGGACATGGCCTGTGCCACCCGCTAGGAACCCTCTGAGCTGTCCTGAGGCCAGCCCGGCCATCTCCCAGGGGAGAGGCGTACCGGCGGTCTGTCCTACCCTTGGATGGCTGTGGTACGGGACCCCATTCTCTCCTCCTGTGGACCCGAAGGTAGCTGTGGCCCATCCTGTTAAATGGAGCCCCTTTTTCTTCTGACCAGTGGCCAACTTGTGCTTGGGCAATGTGTGTTTTGGTCATACCTGCCCAGTCCTGCGCCCTGCGCGCCCTTGAGCCCATGTGGCCCCCAGACCCTCTCAGTGCCCCTGCAGCCCCCCCTCCTCACCCTAGGCAGGCCCTGCGGCCACCGGAGACAAGCGGGCGGCACCCTTGTCGCCTGCGGGGCGCGGGAACAGTCGGGGTGGAGGGCTGCCTGGTGGCATCAGTGGGAGTCGGGCAGGGTGGCGGTGGCGGCGGTGCGGAGCTCACCCCGCCTGCGCCCTGCGGACGGCGAGGCCGGGGCTGAGGGCAGGGCAGGGCGGGGGGTCTCAGCCACGTGGTGCGTGAACCCTGCGGGGACGCGGGTGCCGGGAGCTGGCAGCGGGGACGGGGGAGCGAGAGCTGGAGGAGCGGGCGTCTCCGCCGGGCCGCCCCGTCCGCGGCGGCGTAACGCCCCCGGTGCTCCTCGCCGCCGGCCGACCGGCCCGCCCCGTCCGTGCGCCTGGGCGCGCTGCTCCTTTAAGAGCCTCCCTGCGTGTTTCAATCTGGGAGTGACGCGAGCGCAGTCGGAACGTATGCAAATCAAACGCCAGCCGCCGGCCAATGGGCGCCGGCGCTTGGCGGCCGCTGGCCAATGGGGTGGCGCCTCCCGGCGGGGCGCCGGCTCGCCCCATATAAGGAGCGCCTTCGCCATAAAAGGCAACATTGTATCGCTTTATATGGGGGCGGCGCGGCGCGGCGGGGGCGGCGGCGGAGCGGGGCCGTGAGCGCGGAGCGGGCGGCGGGGCCATGGCGGGGCCGGCCTGACCCGACCCGACCCGACCCGCGCTCGCCGCCGCGATGTTGCCGAGCCAGGCCGGGGCCGGGAACGGCGCCGCCGCCGCGCTGGCCCGCGGCTCGGGGCTGGGCCGGTCGTCGGTGCCGGCGCCGCGTGGGGCGAACGGCGGCGGGGCGGCGGCGGCGGCGGGGCCGCCCGGGGGCCGCCTGGAGCGGGAGGCGCTGTACAGCGGCAGCGAGGGCGACTCGGAGTCGGCCGAGGAGGAGGAGCTGGGCGGCGAGCGGCGCGGCGTGAAGCGTGGCCTGGCCGAGGCGGCGGCGGCGGCGGCGGCGGCGGGGCCCGCGGCGGGAGCGGCGGCGGCCGCCTACGGCGTCGGCGGGGGCGGCGGGGCCGTGAGCGGCGCCAAGCCCGGGAAGAAGACGCGGGGCCGGGTGAAGATCAAGATGGAGTTCATCGACAACAAGCTGCGGCGCTACACCACCTTCAGCAAGAGGAAGACCGGCATCATGAAGAAGGTGCGGCCCCGGGGCTCCGGCCGGGGCGGGGGGCGGCCGGGGGCGGCGGCTGGCACCCGCCCGTCCCCGGCCCGTGGCCCCCGGGCGCTGCGCGGCCGGGCCGAGCGGGGAGCCGGCCGGCGGGGCCGTGCCCGGAAACGGCGGCGGCTTCCCGGTCCCGCGGGGGGGTGGCCCGGCACCAGCTCCTTCCGGGGGGCTGCGTGGGAGCCGCCGGCGGGGCCGGTCGCCGCCTGCGGCCGGTCCCTGGCCTCCGCGGAGCTCCGGGCAGGGACCCGGGGCAGCCGGGCAGGGCGGTCGCGCAGCCCCGGGACCGGGGGATGCCGGCTGCGCCCGGCGGTCCCCAGCCGGCCGGTGCGGCCCGTCCCGGTGCAGCCTCCGGCCCCCGGCCGCAGCTGACCGGCGCCCCGGGAGCCCTCGGGGCCGCTCTCCGCGAGTCGGTGCCGGCTGCTGCCCCGGTCCTGTGGCACGGCAGGGCTGCCCTGACCCGCCGAGGCCCCCGCAGGGCTGGCTCCCTCGGCCGCGGAAGGGGCCAGCGCCGCGGCTCGGTCGGTCCAGAGTCCTCTCCGTGGTTCCTGGCGGCTGGAGCCGTTGGGCAAAGGCAGATCCGAAACTTGGGGGATTTTGCGTGCGGTTGGATGCTGCTGGCTTCTCTGCATCCCTGCCGGTGCTCATAGCATCCTCTGAACAACCGGACAGCGCTGCATCCCGGCTGAGCTGGGCTTCGGGCGCCCTGGGAAGGCGGGAATGGTTGTGGGGTGCTGCTGGGCTCGTCCTGGCTGCACAGGATGCAGAATGAGGCCATCCTCTCCGTGGCAGCTTGTGCGAGACCACCGAGTGTGCCGTGATGGCGTACGAAGAGTGTTCTTCCTAGCCCACAGGTCAATCCTGGAGGATGGTAGCCTCACTGCAGGGGTGTTTGGGTGCAGCTCTGGACTGTGAAGACTGAGAGGGGAATCTGGGTCCCAGCCCGGCTGGGGTGTCAGTGAGGGGAAGGAGGTAGCAGAGACACGTGGGCTGAGTAGCATCCTCTCACATGGCTCAGCAGAGGTAGACGTGTCTGGAAAAGCAGGTGGGATTTCCAGAATGGGGACAGCCCAGTGTCCCCGTCTCCTTAGGCTACTCTCCTGAGGGGACTGCTCTTTTCTTGTGGCCTCTTGGCATGCACATCCCCTAAGGGCATGCTAAAGGAGATGGGGATGCAGCATGGGGCACCCCAACCTGCAGGGAACCAACCTTGAGTTGGTTTTAGATGCCACAGCTCCTCTGGGGTGACAGGGAGCTGGAGCTGGTGTGACCAAAAGGAGGACTGTGCTGGGAGTGCAGGGACGTGCTGGGGACTCTTGTCCTGCACTGTATGTGTCCGTGCTGCCTGTGACCCCCTGCTCTTCCCTTGTGCTGCTGGCAGGCCTACGAGCTTTCCACGCTGACTGGCACTCAAGTCCTGCTGCTGGTGGCCAGTGAGACGGGCCATGTGTACACGTTTGCCACGCGGAAGCTGCAGCCCATGATCACCAGTGAGACGGGGAAGGCGTTGATCCAGACGTGCCTCAATTCCCCAGACTCGCCCCCGCGCTCGGACCCAACCACTGACCAGCGCATGAGCGCCACGGGCTTTGAGGAGACGGACCTCACCTACCAGGTGTCCGAGTCAGATAGCAGCGGGGAGACCAAGGTAACGTTCCTGTGCTTGGCCGCACGCCTGGGCACCCTGGGGGGCACGGGCTGTGCTCGTGGGGCTGTGCTGGGAGCCCTGATCGTCCCCAGCCCTCCTTGAATAGTAGCTTGGGAAGCTGAGGACGGGTCCCCTTTTGCTGCGACTCCAGTGAGCTTGTGCCGTGGCCTCTCAGGGCTGGCTCCTTCTCTTGGCTGGCGGTAGTGGTGATTCGGAGAGGGAGGGAGGTGGGTGGCAGGTGTCCTGGCCCTGGCCTCTGCAGTGGGGCTCCCCGCTGGCCCAGCCCACCCCCCTGGCCAGCTCTCAGCGCTGTTATCTCTCCCCGGGCGTCTCCATGCTCTTGCACTCATTGATAAAAATTTGATTCTGCCTCCATGGCCTTATAAGGCCTGGTTTCCCTCGCCAGAGTCCCTGGCAGGGCCCCTCACATTCCTTATAAGCTGCAGCTGTCTCTTGCTTTGGTGCTGTTTTGGAAGGGGGCAGGGAGGACATGGGGAATGGAAACATTTGGCTGGACGGACCGTTTCTGCTCCCTGCCCGGTGTCCCTGCTGGTGCCGGCCCTTGCCTGCCGGTGTTACTTGTGGCCTCTCACCCAGGGTGCTGCAGAGGGCATGTCCGTGGGTGCAGTCAGGCAATGACCCTTTTCTGCTGGGAGGGCCCTGTCTTGCCCCTGCATCCTGTGGTGCTGTTCCTCGGAGCTGTTGTGAGAAAGCTGGCTCCCGTATCCCTGCTGCTTCCTTTGCAGGCTGGTGCTCGGGTCCGCAGGCGCTTGGAGGTGGGAGGTGGGGGAGTTTGTGGCGCAAGGCTGGAACGACATGCTGAACTGGGGGTTGTGCCACAGCTTCCCGGGCCCGCGTGGAGTGCCGTTGAGTGCTGCGAGTTGCTGCAGCTTTGCTGTACCTGTGCTCGTGGCTTGGGTACTGGGCTTGCTGCAAAAGCATCCTCCCAGATGAACCGTGGTCTTGCTCTAGGAGCCCTCCAGCCAGCTGTACGCAAGCCACAGCAGCATCCTTGCCATACAGTAGCCGCTAAATGTTAAGCAGACAGAACCTGAAGAAGGGTGTTTGAGATTTCTGTGCTGTAATCCCAAAGGCAGTGAGTGCAGCCCTGAGACGTGCCCAGCATGTTGTCTGGGGCTGCCGGGGTGTTCAGCTGTGTGTTTGTGTCCTGTGGCAGCCCAACAGCGCTGGTCACAGTGCTGCTGGGTACCCGGCAGCCATGATTCCTCCATGCCCTCTTCCCCACATGTGTGCAGTGCTGCACCAAGGAAAAACTTCTCACTGCTGAGTCCTGCGAAATATCAGCAGTCCCAGACATCCCTGCAGGCAGAGGAGCTGTGGTGGGCCAAGGTGTTGCTGGCTGGAGAGCTCTGTGCTGGAGCCCAGAAGAGTCCCTAGGAAGGCTTCCTGCTGATGGGAGCCCAGCACAGCCCTGGCTGTCCCAGCCTGGCGTGACTCCCCTGGGTGCCTCTGGTTCCTAGTGTGAGCTGTGCCAGCCCTTGCCAGTAGGCAGAGGAGCCCACTGTTGCCAGCAATTTCTCCCTTGTGCAGCCTGTGTTTGTAAGGACTTGTGTCTCTTGGCCTTCTCCTGGATGAAAAGGCAAGTCCTGCGGGCATTTTGTAATGAGTCAAATTACCTGTGCCTGGAGTAATTTGGAGGCGCGGGAAGCGCTGTGCATGGCAGCTGACCTGTCCCTGGCATGGGGCTTGTCCACATCATGTCCCTTAAGATTTTCCTTGGAAATACAGCTACATGGCTCCAAAGGAAGCGTGCTCTGGGGGTGCAGTTACTCTGCAGAGATCTTCTTAACACAGCTTCTCTCTGCCCGCTTTCTAATGCAGCCCCCACTTAGTGCCCTGCAAGCTCCATCCCAGTACCCATGAGTGGTAATGCTTGGTGTGGGGTGCCTTGTGGCCCCAGCCAGCATTTGGTGTGGGGCTGGAGGAGCCCTGTGGCCCTGTCTTCTGCTTGGCATTCTGGCTAAACTCACACCTGGCCTGCTAAGGGTTCTCGTCACAGCAAGCCCTGGGGCTGGGGACAGTCCCCACCCTGACTCTTCCCAGTTCTCCTGTGCCTTCTGCAGGGCTGGAAGCCTGGTTTGGTGCTCTGGCAGAGATCAGCCCAGTTCAGATAGACAAAGAAGCCCTCTGAGGACGAAGGGAGCCTGTGGATGGGCCGTGCTGGGTGGCTGGCGTCCTTGCCGAGGGGTGGGTGGTACGCAGGGCTGGGTTACGGGTGCCTCGTTAGAGGAGGTGGCAGGAAATTTAGCGCCTGGACTGTCAGGTCCAGCCACATCGGATGCTCTGAGAGGGCTGGGCAGTTGCTCCCTGGCCTTCCTCTGAACTCTGCTTCCTGGACCTCTGTATGGACAAAACCTGCTTGTGTTCAGCTGCTGCAGCAGAGGAGGGAGCAATGCAGCCAGGCTGTTACCTGCAGTCAGCAGCCTGCTGGTATTCCTTTGCACTACAGCCAGCAGCAGTGATGAGATCCTCCTGCTGTGCCAAACCCAAACTCCCTGCCATGGAGCTGAGCTCGGACTGCAGCTGGGACCGGGCCATGCTATGCTTTCAAGACAGCAGCTATACGCTCACGATGATACTGTCGTGCATTGACCTGTCCGACCTTTTGTGGGCCCCAAAGGGCACACTGCCCTCATGTACTCTTCTGGGTGGGGTTATGTGGGAGAGGGGATTTTGGAGGAAGCTCAGGGGCTCTAGATTGGGGTGAGAGCATGGGAGTAGCCCTGATCTGGTCATCTCTTTTTGGGGTGAGGGAAAGGTGGGACTTTCTGCCTCATCTGGAATGCAGACCAGGTGTTGGAGACCAGATGGGGATTTCCCATGTACCTCCAAGGCCGGATGTCCTGCAATATCTGCATAATAATGCTGGCTGGGGGGTCTGGGCCATGCTGAGCAGCATTGTCCCACGCAGCCCCCAGAAGCTGCAGAGTGGGATTGTTTCTGTCCCCGAGACCCTACTATGGTCCGGGATGGGCATCAGGTGGCCTGGGCCATGCCCTGTGATCCGCTCATGCTCTATAGCGTTTATCAAGTATGCAGAGTGGCGTGGGTCTGTGCAGACATCTCCTGCTGCTGTGCTGCACCTCTCTGCTGCATGTTGATTCCCCAGGCACTGCTCTGCAAACTGAAGTTTGCAGTGAGCTATGGTGGGGAATGGATGTGCAGCTGGGTCAGGAAGGGAAGGGCCTTCAGGGCTGCTGTGCTGCCTCAGGGCTTGTCCATGGCCCCTTGGGTAGTCTCTGCTGAAGGTGACCCATGACTTGGCTCCTGTTGAAGGCTGGCCTCGAGCATGTAGTCTAGGCTTTGCAGGGTGCTGGGGGGAGCGGAGGTGCCCAGGGGCTCTGAGGCATCCCAGGCAGGCATGGGGAGAAGGCAACGGGTGTCCAATCCCAAGGTGTCTCCCAGCTCTCTTTCTGTACTGGGAGCTATTGCTGCAGCCCAAGAGAAACACAGCAAAGATGGGAGGAATCTGAGTCTCACCTGTGGCAGAGTAGGGAGGGCAGAGATGGGGCATGCATATTTTGAGCCTGCCAGCACAGAATCCTTCCCAAGCACCTTTTTTCTGATCATACTGAGGTTTGCCCTAGTGCTTCTAGGGAGTCCTGGGAATCCCCCGAGTAGGGTGCTGTAAATCTTTTGGGATGCCTCCTCCAGCCCTGAGAGTAGGGAATGTGGGGGGATGCTAAGTGCCCTGGCTGCTTGGGGATTATAGCTCAGGGGTGTATGGCTTCAGGGCTATGCCTGGGGATGAGGGAGCCTGGCTTTTCCAGCTGGGAGCAAGACCCGCCCTGCTCTGCTATGGCTCCCATGGCCTAGTGGGCTGGGGGGAGCTCTGCCCTGTCACCCATGTGGGGAGGGTGCCCACAGCCTCCACGTCCCATGTGGGCTGGCAGGAGTTTGTGGTTGAGCTAATGGAAAGTGCCTCTGCTGGGCTCCGCTCTGTTATCACGTGCCTCTTCTAATTCGGACTTCAGGGACTGCGGTGCCAAAGCGGAGGGGCGTTACTCTCCTCCCTCCCCAGGCCCTGGGGCACGGCTGAGTGCCCAGGATTGGCTCCCCCTGTCCAAAATGGGCTGCCTTCCCTTTTTTAGCTGTTCGTTGAGCTGTGAATTCCTCGTTCCTGGCAGCTTGACAAGCTGGGAACAAGGCTTAGCACGTGGGAGAGCTGGGCCCACCAGCCTTCAGCGGGAGGGGTGGGAGTGTGGCAGCCTTAACTCTTCCCAGGCGTGCCGGCAGCCGTGGCAGGGCACGGGGACAGCAGGTCCCGTGTGGTGGGTGGCATGGTCTCCTGTGGAGCAGTGTATTTGCAGTCTGCTCTTGGCCAGCTGAGCAGGGCAGGAGAGGAGCCACGGAGACCGTGGGTATCCAGAAGGGGATTTGGGGGAAGGAGGTATGTTAGGTGAAGTGTGACTGCCAGGGGCAGCCGGGATCATGCTGGGCTTGGTTGGTTCCTGCAGATCCAAGCCACATCCAGCCACATGCTTTGTGGCTGCAGAAACTGGGGTGTTACATGCCCTGCAGCGTGGCATACACGTTCCTCCTTCCCAGACCTAGGAGGCCAGCATCTCGGGCTAGCATTGGCCCAGCACAGGGCCCTTTCTCTCCTGGTGCTCTGCTTCCCTGGTGATGCTGTCCTCAGACAGGCATAGAGCTCTGATGCTCCTTGCAGGACCATGGTGCGTGCTGGCTGTAGCTAACATGCGGGGTCCCTTGGAAGCGTTTGCCTCTTGCCCATCTCTTGCTAGCGGACTGGCAAACGGGTGCTTCCCCTGGCCAGGTTCTCCCCTTTGCTCCAGGAGATTTGTGGAGGCATTCTCCAGGGTCTGCCAAAGCAGCTGTCAGGGCTGGGTTTGGGCCTCCCTGGTGTCCGGGTTTGGCCTTACCTCTCCCTTGCTGCTTTCGGTGTACAGCTGCCTTTAAGAGCCAGTTCTCGGCTTGTTCTTGGCCATGTGTTTCCTGCCGTAAGGGAAGTGGTGTGTGTTCCTGACAGGAGACAGTGTGTTTGCCTTTACGTCTGTCCCTGCAAGGACTGTTTTTGCCTGTTGTGTGCCAAGAAGAGGCTGCTCTCTTCCTAGAGGCTATGGGGACTCCTGGGGAGGGGAAGGGTTGCTTCGTCCCCTGGTGTCTTGCAGGGAAGTCTCTCAGGGGACCCGTGTGGCCCTGGGCTTGTATCCAAGGTTTACGCTGAGCTCTTTCCAGCTCTCCTCATGTTTGTACAAGCAACTCCTCTCTGCTACCCTGGCTCTGCTCCATGTGCTGGCAGCAGGCTATGGGGGTATGGTTTAGCACGAGGATGCAACCTATGGAGCCTGGTTTGGTCTCGTGGGCAGATGTTGACCAGATCCAAGGGCTGGTCTGAATTGTCACAATCTCTCCTTCCCCAGGACGCACTGAAACCAGCGTTCACTGTCACCAACCTGCCGGGGACAACATCCACCATCCAGACAGCCCCCACCACCTCAACCTCCATGCAGGTCAGCAGTGGCCCGTCATTCCCCATCACTAATTACCTGGCGCCAGTGTCTGCCAGCATCAGCCCCAATGCCGTCACCAGTGCCAACGGGACAGTGCTGAAGACTACTGGAGCCAGTGCAGTGACATCTGGGGGCCTCATGCCAATACCCACCAGCTTCACCCTCATGTCAGGTCAGTGCCTTTAGGGGCTGAGGGCTGCATCCGTCCGTCTCTGCACCTGGAGTGTGTTGCTGCCCTCTCCAGAGGAGAGGAGGCCTAGTGGCAGGAGGAAGCAGAGTGGTTGCTGCTGTAGGGTGAACCTGGCTGGGATTCCTTGCTCCAACCCAGCCAGGCCAGTGACTGGAGAAGGGTCATGTAGTGACTGTTTCCTTAGAGTGCTGCTAGCTGGCCCTGTGGCTGGGAAGGGCGTGGTGGCAGGGAGCTGAGCTGGGACCCCAGGGCAGCACCGAGAAGCCTGGAGGGAGTGAAAAGAGCTGGTGGTGACAAAGCCTTTCTTTCTCCCTCCTTTCGGCAGGTGCTTCCCTTTCTCCGGGGACCCCTACCATTCCTCTCACTCAGTTACAGCCGCACTCCCTGGCTCTTTCCAGCCAGCAGGGCCAGGTGGTCACGGGTACGGCTGGACAGCTGCAGCAGGCACAACAGACAGTCTTCCGCTTCCCTGCCAGAGCTGGAGGGCAGATCGTGTCGCTGACAGGTCAGCACTCGCTTCTCCTCCGCTTGCTTGAGGTGGGGGGATGGAGGCGTCTGTGGGGGTCCTGGTCAGAGAGCTGACCCCCAACTGAGGTGGGAGCGCAGAGAAGGCAGAGCACAGGGCACCCTGGCTGTGGCTGAAGGGGAGAGATGGGAAGACAGGGCAGAGAATGCTTGGCATAGGCAGGAGCAGCATCCTGGGGGATACAGACCAAAGGAAGCAGTGGGTTGTCAGTCTCCTGCCCCAGGGTTTGCCCTGCAACTAGCAAATGCAGAGGAGACAGGTCCCTGGTGCAGCTGTGCTGAGGCTGAACTGTGCTGCTAGGAGGACTGATGGAAGGAGCTCAGATGCCCAGTGGATGGTTTTTTGAGTGCTGGCATTTGGCTCTGAGCAGCTGCCCTTGGTTTTGTATTTGGATCTGCAGTTAGTCACTGAACCACGGTGCAGAGGATAGATTAGGAGAGACCCAGAGCAGAGGAGGGAGCGGTGCTGCTGTGCTGCCTTGTGTGCATTGTCCTTTGCAGGAATTTCTTGTTGTGCTGAGTAAAGGCTCCCCAGGTGTTATACTGCGGCTAGACAAGCTCCTGGATGGATTTTCAGAGCAGGGCTAGGCTCTCTGTTTTGGGGGCAGCCATCATCTGAGGACCAGCACTGAGAGAGAGAGTATTTCTTGCGTCCTGCCTGTTTGTGCCCAAGTCGATGAGTCTGATAGCTTGCGTGCTTTCTTGGAGCCCTTATGGCTCCCGTGGGCCCTGGCAGACAGCGTGATCCCATGCGAGGGAACTGGATTTCCCTGTGATCTGGAGGAGCCAAGAGAATAACAGACGTGTGTCTCTGTGGTGTGGTGCGTGGGGAGATGCCCAGTCTGAGCGAGGTGGCCGGTGATTCCTGCTCTCTGGCATCCCTTGCTCTTCCCTCTGGAGACAGGACCTGAGCCTGAGGGGAGCTTTCTGTGCCGAGCTCCATCTCTGGAGCTGAAGAGCTTTGCAGTGGGTGGGCTCAGCCGGAGGCTGTGTGGCCGTGCCCCCACAGCTCTGGGATGCACGCCTTGTGGCCCAGTGGTCTGTAATCCCTGTGTAGAGCACTGTGATGTCTTGAGATCGCAAGCTGAGCGAGATAGCTGTTCCCCGAGTGCCCTGTGGAGGATGGAGCTGGGCTCCAGAGTGTGAAGGCAGCGGGGCCCAGCTGGCCTGGGCATTTGGGCTCTCGCAGTTCTGCTCGTTGCGGTGAGATGGTCCTTGCAGGGCTGGCTGAGCATGGGCAGTGCTGGGGGCATGTGCTGGGCCCTCTCCTCCCAACATCTTCTGTGTCGTGTCTTGGCGGAGCCAGGAATGGTGAGGAGGGCCCCAGACACTCCTGAACCATGCCTGGGAGCTGGAAAAAAGCTGCTGTGGCCTTTCCTTTTCTCTCTGGAACCCTGTGGGCCAGCTAACCCCTCCTTGGCCCCTGTGTGCCAGGAAACAGCAGGTTTTCGCCTGCTCTTTAGGGCAGGGCCTGGTTTCTGCCACGTGCTGCTCTTGGCTAGCCTTCCCCAGCACAGTGCAGAGCTGCGCTGCGGAGCCATGTGTGGCCAGAGAAGGACTGGGGGGCTTTCCCATGGCCCAGAGTGCTGGTATCCCTGCTGAGCCACAGGCTCACGGGCTCCTCTCTCTCCCCAGGTGGTACCATGGCTCAGCAGGTCCCAGTCCAGGCGATCCAGGTGCACCAGGCACCGCAGCAAACGTCTCCCTCTAGTGACAGCAGCACTGACCTTACCCAGACCTCTTCCAGTGGAACAGGTAATTGGGACGTTACGGTAACCATGTTCTGTCTTCCTAACCACTGCTGATAACAACCCACACTAATAGACCTCATGCCTGCTCCCTGCTCAGGATCTGTCTTCAGACCAACTCTATCCCAGTCTTTCTGACAGTTTCCCAGGTGTATTTATCCCTGTTGCCAGCCCCTGTGCTACGCTATATCTAGGTAGATGCTGCCACGCGTAGGGCACCTTACAAGGGATTTCGGAGCCTCTCCAGATACATCATCTGCTCTTACTTGCAGCATGGAGCTGGGAACAGGTTGTCCAGTTCTCAGGTGGTTTCTTAGTGAGCATTGGCTCACATCTACTTGAGATTTTTACTGTATATGCAGAAGACACCTCTGTTGCCAGCAAAATCTGAGTTCAGGTGCCTGGATGCAGGCTGAATCCAGTTCAACAGCTTTAATAAAGCTTCATCAGGAAACTTGTATCTCAAGTTGAATTCAGTCCTGGGATATTTGGCTATTGTGCTTTTCTGCCCTCTCATACTCACTCATGAAAGGAGAGGTTTGAGCTCTCCTGCCTGTTCCCTGGGGCTTTTCCCCAGGAGCTTGGGAGAACAAGACGGGTTCTCCGTGCACCTGCTGCTTCAGGACAGCATGCCAAGGGTGGCTGAGGGAGGGGTGCTGAGCAGGCGTTTGAATGTAGCAGACTCCTTTCGTGTGGCTCACGTGTAGTCTGTCCTGGTGCCAGTGACCCTCCCGGCGACCATCATGACGTCGTCTGTGCCAACCACTGTGGGTGGCCACATGATGTACCCCAGCCCACATGCGGTGATGTACGCGCCCACACCTGGCCTTGCGGACGGCGGACTTGCAGTCCTCAACGCTTTCTCACAGGCGCCCTCAGCGATGCAGGTGTCCCACGGCCAGGTCCAGGATCAGGGTAAGACAGCTGTCTGGGTCAGTGCTCCCTTAAGTGCTCTGACACCCTGATTTTTCTTGTCTCACATGTATTTGTGCTGTATATTAATTTCAAAGAATTTTCTTCTAAGCAGTCCTAGTGGCTGTACAAAGGCCTGGCAAGGGCGATGCTCGATGCGTGCTTTTAGATTGCCCCGTTGTCCTGCGCAAAGGATTGCTTGAGCCGCTTGCTGGGGAAGAAGGGTGAGGGTTGCTTGGATGGGTGGCGTATGGGGCAGGCAGTGGAGGGAGCTAGGAGGCTCTGGAGAGGACGTGTGGTTGCATGAGGGGGCAAAGCAGCATGAAGCCATGCAGGCAAGACTTGGATTGAGGGCTTGTGCCTGCTTCTCCCAGCATTTGGAAAACTAGCACATGCGGCTCCCTACTGGGATGCCTCTATGCATGTGAACAGGCATCTTCATCTTTGTGAAGCTCCATGGAGCTCAGAGAAAGGACGCGTGGGGGAGCACTCTTTAAGGGACGGTGTCATTTGTGCTCTCTCTTTGTGGCAGGTGGCGTTCCCCAAGTGTTCCTGACAGCCCCATCAGGCACCGTTCAGATCCCAGTCTCAGCTGTCCAGCTTCACCAGGTAGGCGCAGAGTGGTACTCGCAGGTGTTCAGGGGGTGTCCTTGCTTTGTCCCTGCCTGCACATCCTTTGCGGGCCTGGGCAGACCCAGGCCCTTGGCTAGAGCCAGTCCTCAGGTCTGGGAAAGCTGTCAGTGCCACCCACTCTTGGGTGAGGAAGTCTTGCCCTCCTTGAACAGGTGCCCAGAAAGGACAGTGCCACCCTGGCTGCTGGCACACATGGTCTCAGGGCATGCTGTACCCCAGTGCTTCCTCCTCCCTTTTCTCTCTAGATGGCTGTCATCGGGCAGCAGAGCAGCAGTGGCAGCAGCCTGACGGAGCTGCAGGTGGTCAACTTGGACACCTCACACAGCGCCAAGAGTGACTGAGAGGCCTCTGCTGCCGGCCTTGTGCTGTCCCTGGCTTGTCATGCCAGTGCCGGGGCTGGCGGCAATTCCTTCTCGTACAGACTGCACCAGTTATTTATTGTTGCCTTTTCACGTTTCCTTCATCCACACATGCACACACACACACACACGCACCCACCCACCCACCCACACACACACATACACACAGGCATGCGCGTGGGGCTGCAGGACCCACCTAGGGTGGAGCTGTGCTGGGGCCGTGCAGGGCTTGGGGGCGTTTGGATGCTGCAATAGCTGTGCTTGTCTCACGCCAGCCAAAGAAACTTGTCTCTTGAGGGGAGGACTGCTCTGCGCTGTAAATAAATACTGCGGGCCATTCCCAGCTGGAGGCTCTGGCTCCTTCTGGGCGCTCCGAGTCACCTTGCCCATGAGTGTTTGCTCTGCGTGAGGCTCGGCTCAGACCCAGAGCCGTCCTGCGGGCGCAGCTCGGAGCGGAGCGGGCCGAGGCTGTGCTGCTGGCCTCAGCAATGTGCCTTTGTGGGGGTGACAGGTCCTGGCCGCAGCAACTCGCCCTGGGCTCTGGACAGGGGAGAGTGGCCAGCTTGCATGTGCATCTCTGGTTGGGCCTGCGCGCCCTCCCTCTGGAGGGCAGGGCACAGCCTGTAGCCCGTGGCCCCGTCCTCCTTGTATGCACTACAGTGAGCCCTCTGCCCTCAGTGCCTCCTCGCTGGGCTGCCTGGCAGATTTGCAGCCTGCCTGGCTCTGCCCCGGTGGCTGCCCTCGCACAGCTGAGGCGGTCGGTGGATGCCCAGGAGCACGACTATGCCCTGGAGAGCTCCTGGGGGGCTCTGTGGCCGGCCCAGCCCCACACTCTCTTCTCAGCCCTCGCACTGCTTGCGGACTCCGTACACCCAGGGGAACATGGCCGGGTCTTTCCCGCATCCCCCTGCAGCTCCAGCCAGCGCTTTCTAAATTTCTGTGTCTGATGCAAGGTGGAGAAACAACTCAAGTGTCAAAGGGAAGAGCCCATGGGGCACTGAGCTGCTGGGCAGGTGGCAGGCTCTTCCTACGAGCACCAGGGTGACCTGCAGGCCATGCTGCGCTGTGGAGGAGCAGCTGTGATGCCTGTGCAGGCTCAGGAAGACTGGGGAAGAAGGGCTGGAGCATGCTTGGTCCTGCATGGGAGTTGCTGTGAATGGCTCTGCTACCTAGCCCTGTCCCTGGAGGGAGAGTGAGCAAGTGAGAGAAGCTGCTGAATCCTTAGGGGAAGAAGCAGCTACTGTAACTTTTTTTTTTTTTTTAAGTTAAAGACAAAAGAAGCCTTGGAGAAAAAAGAAAAAAAAAAGAAAAAAAAAAAAGAAAATGACTTTATTTTTCTAAGTGTTAAACTCAGTATTTATGTAATTCTTTAAGGAATAAAAGTTTGGCTCCTGTACAGTTTTCATGGGGTTTGTACCAGGGGGATGGGAGAGGGGTGGGTGGGCATGGAGGCAGGAAAGGGGCCTTGCTTTTGAGTTTGTATTGTAATCTTGGACATGTTCCCTCAGCATTAGCGTTTAAGCTGCGCTCTCCACCCACCAGCATGTGCCAGGGATCAAGCTGAACCAAGTGGGATGCTTGTTTCCCACTGAGCTGTACTGAGGACTCCATACCCATCATTTTGGGCTTACCGGGCAGAAGGCAAGTGAAACAGTGGCTGGTCTCTAAAAGTGGGAAACCCATCCTTCAGGGGCAAGGGGCTTGCAGTGTGCCTGGGAGCCAGAGATGGGCTGGATTTTCTGATGGCTGCCCTGTTCACCTCTGGTCCTGGGACCTGCGGTTGTTCTGTCACTGCTCTTGGTGTGGAGCAATGCTACCTGTGACTGCCTAAGGGATATGGGCATCCCCACTCCTCCCTGGGTGGTGACCAGCCAGTGGTGGCTGATCCCTGCTCACTGTGCAGGTAGCATCTCCTGAACTCCTAGCTGATGCTCTGGGCTGTAGTTCCCCCTCTACAGCCGTTCCTTAGTGCACAGATGTGGAGGGGTCCCCTCCAAGCCCCCCTGTGCAAAGAGCTCCCAGAACGGTCTTTCAGCCCTCGGTCTGTTATGTGGCCTGGGAAGGGCTCGTGGGGAGTGGGGTGGCCCATCTGGTGAGGGTGACATTTCGTGCTGCCTCCCCTTAGTACCCTTGCTCTAAGAGTGAGGCGTACTCCGCAGCTCGGAGCACGTGGGAGTGCTGTGCCGTGCCCCATTGCTAGGTGTGTGAAAGCTGCTCAGTGACGCTTCCAAAACAAGGCTGGGTACCTCGGAGTTTGTCCAGGGAGAAAGATGGGGTTGGAGTTTGCATTGTCCTTTGCCCCAGCACATCACTGTGGCCTGGCTTTGCTCCGCTTTGCTTGTGCCAGCACTGTGGAGCAGAGCTGCTGGGCCGGGATGGCAGGAGCGCCCCTGCTCGCTACAGGGTGTCTGACTGCATCCCCTCCCTGGCTCCCCAAAGGCAACTGCTGGTTAAACGCTAATGGTGTATTTTATTTAAGTGCAGACTTGTAAGAACACTTGTGTATCAGGGATGAAATGGCATTTATTGTGTGGTGACATTTTTAGTTCATTTTACTGGTTTGAGGGTTGTGTGTGTGTGTGTGTGCGTGTGTGCGCGTGTGTACGCATAAGTGTGTGTGGGATTATTTTTTTTTTTTTTTCCCTCCAGTTTCCAGGGTTGTGTTTCTGGAAGGATGTGGAAGTAATCACAGTACTATGTACAGAGCTTTCTTTTGTATTAAAAAAAACTTACTCTTTCAATAAATGTTATCATTTTGTGCACAGATTTGGGATCTTGGCCGTGCTTTGCGGGAAGGGACGACACACGCACCTTAGGGCCAATGAATGGGGATCAGAGGCTGGTTCCTGCACCAGTTTGTGTACTGCGGAGGGTGGGGGGCTGTCTGGGCATGATGTGGCAAAGAGGGGCTCTTTGCAGAAGTCTCCGTCCCCGCTGCCTCCTGCACAGGTGAGACCTGACCAGCTGGACTTGTACTCTGGGAGACCCACAGCCAGCGGGTGGGCCCGAGGGGGCCCGCGGTGGACAGCAGGGCTGTGAGGGCTGTCCCTTCTGAAAGCTTGGGAACGGTGCTGGTGAGCAGGGCATGGTGTCGAGTCAAGAGAAATAAAAACCAGGAACGAGGAGGAATGGGGACTTCTGAAAAAGAAAAGAATTGTTCTAATTCATGGGTGTTAACAGGGAGGAGCAGAAGGACCTCACGCAAGAGTTAGAACAGGGAGGACAAACAGCCCACATTGCTTATAGAGTAGCTAGGCAATCACGAAGGCCTAGGAAGAGGAATTTTTGCCATTGCCATCAAAGAAAAGATGATCCTGAGGCCCGGCCCCAGGTGGATTATATATTTATATATTGATAAACTACCCCAAACCAAAGGAGGACAGAGATACTTTTTAGTAGTGACAGGTATTTCCAGGGTAGATAAAAGTTTTGTATGAAGATGCTGCTGTTAAGGTAGTGTTTATGTGGCATGGGACTTGACAGATAACTGGTGCTGGCCAAGGCCCCGTCATCATGGGAGATGTCATCGCAGCTGGTGTCTCAGAGCATCCAGACATGGTGGTTGGTACGTGCAGTACCATCCCCGGGCCTCTGGAGAAGGAGAAAGAACAAACTGGGCTTTAAAATATACCAGTTGAAAGGCTGCAGGCAGAACAGCTTCCTCTGACATTGACAGGTGTCTGATCCAGGTCTCAAATGAAAATGAGGTTGTTTCCCCTCCCCTCTTCCAAGTCCATTACTTTTAAGGATGGAGCTTAACTTTATGAGGCCCAACACCAAGACTGTTAAATTCCCTGCAGAAAACTGCTATGAGAAGATATAGCAATATTCAAAGTGCAAACTGGGGAGGCATTACTTAAAACTCAGATGCCCGCAGGCTCCTAGAAGCCAGCTCAAGGGCACATGGGGGCTCAGTAAAGTGCTTAAAGGTGGGAAAGAAACCAAAGGGAGAAGGGCTCGTTACAATCATCAGTGCTGCTGGGTCAACAGTATGCCAGCTAAAAATGCAACTACTAGCCACTACATAGCATCAGGTCCTGGAGCAGACACCAGTGTAACGTAAGGAAAGCTTAGCACTGATAGAAGTCTGTGCAGTGGAGGGACTGCACTATTCCTCACAGTACAATTTGGAGAAAGTATAGCTCAGTGTAGCAGGAGAGGAGGATTGTACAGAAAGCACTTAGGAGCAAAACACAGCTGAAATGGCTTTTTTCCCCATCGGGAGGGGAGGTGCTTCACTTTTATGGGTTACACCACGGCCAGCCCCATGTTCAGCATGCCTACACAGATACGTCTCGTGGTTCAGCACCACAGAACCCGTATCAGCACAAGGAACCCCATGTTACTTGTGCTCAGGGATCTGTGTATGACATGTAAGACTCCTAACATGGAGCAAGATACCACAGACATAATCTTTATTTTTAGGATAAATGACTTACGTATGGTATCAAGATGTCATGGTTTAACCCCAGCCGGCAACTAAGCACCACACAGCCGCTCGCTCACTCCCCCCTGGTGGGATGGGGGAGAGAATCGGAAGAGTAAAAGTGAGAAAACTCATGGGTTGAGATAAAGACAGTTTAATGGGTAAAGCAAAAGCCGCGCGCACAAGCAAAGCAAAGCCAGGAATTCATTCACTACTTCCCATGGGCAGGCAGGTGTTCAGCCATCCTCGGGAAAGCAGGGCTCCATCACACATAACAGTTACCTGGGGAGACAAACGCCATCATGCCCAATGTCCCCCCCCTTCCTTCTTCTTCCCCCAGCTTATATACTGAGCATGACGTCATGTGGTATGGAATAGCCCTTGGGCCAGTCTGGGTCAGCCGTCCTGGCTGTGCCCCCTCCCAGCTTCTTATGCACCTGGCAGAGCACAAGAAGCTGAAAAGTCCTTGACTGGTATAAACTCTGCTCAGCAAGAACCAAAACATCAGTGCGTCATCAACATTATTCTCATCCTAAATCCAAAACACAGCACTCTACCAGCTACTAAGAAGAAAACTAACTCTATCCCAGCTGAAACCAGGACACAAGACCATCAGAGCCAAGATATAAGCAGGGCATATGAATACCACAGAAAACCTTTCCGTGTCACAAACAAGATGCCTGTGTCCTATCCGGCCGCTGCCATTTATTGTTGGTGACAATTTTGGCTATGGGATGCTGCCAGCTGATGTTACCAGCCAGGCTGCATTTCACACTGCAAAGCATTATCAGCACCTTGGGTTTGTGACATTAAACACAGCAGCGTTGCAGGTGCAGTACATGCACAAAGTAACAGCTGCCAAGAACAAAGGAAAATAGCAATAGTGGTATCAGCTTTTATGTAGTTGTGAGGCATTTAGGAAGTTATTTTCCCCTTCATTAGTGCAAATATACTGTGTTTATCTCCACAGGAGACGAAGGGACTTGTAAAGGCAAAGCATGATATAACTAAATACCAGTTCGATCCTCTAAATTTTAACAATGCCTTGGGAGTTAATGGGGAAGGAAAATGACACGTTAATGGAAAACACAGAGATTTCAAGAGCATCCACAGGATTCCGGAAAGAGAGCATCAATAGTATCAACAGAGGTTACGTGTGCTAATGGAGAAATCAAGAGGCTGGCTTGGAAACACAAACATTTACAGTCCACCATGGGTGCCACAGCTTTAGAGGATGGTCCCCACGGGCTGACGCAGCACTGCACTGATTTATCCAGCCTATAGTTAATTGTGATTATATTGTTTCCATTAATTGCTGATTGCTATTGTAAAACATGGAAATTGTCTAATCAGTTGCATTAGTACCAAGGGTAGACATGAGGTTGGGCACACATGTGACATTGCTCCAGGATCAAATATGAAAGCAGACTCTCATCTGCTTAGCCTTTGATTTCCATGTTTGTTTATAATTTAAAACAAACATTAACAGACCGATAGAAACCTGCACCTACTGGATCGCAGCTAACCACTGTGAGGCCTGCCAAGGAAGGGAAATATGGGCAAAGGCTAAGAATTTAGATTTTACGGTATGGGCATTACAGATCAGCATAAGACCAGAGCAGGAAAGGAACTGGAAACAGGCCAAACTTGTGCGCAACCGGCTTCGGTTGCCTCTCTGGCAACACTCAGAACGGGGCAGCCCCACGCCCCCAAACCTGCCGAGAGCGAGGCGCGCCGCGCCGGGCGGAGGGAGGCCGGGGCGCAGGCCTGCAGTCACCCCAGAACCCCAAGCCTGAAGCTGCTGCGCCGTCATTTCTGGTCAACGCCGCGTTTGCGATAACGTTAGTGCTGACGTTACCTGCTTTCAGCCTGCCTTCCACCTACCCTGCACCGGTCCTTAACAAAGCCCGTTAACCCCGGACAAACCTTACCAACGCCCAGCGACCCAAGCACCTTCACCTCCTGCGGCCGCAGCCTCCCGCTCCCAACCTCAGTTTTTCCTCGCGTCTAATACCAGCTGGGAGAATCAGAAGATATTCTGTTTTTTCACGTTTTTCTGTCCCTCGCACCCACGCCTCGGGGGGAGGCAGCAGCCCTGTGACAGACGCTTGGGGCGCGCCACCGCACACAGCCCCCCCCCCCGCCCTCAGGAGCCAGCCCAGGCCCGCCTCCCCCGGCCCCGCTCGCCACCCGCCTGCGGCCCGGCTGGGTGTTGCCGGGCACCACCGCACCCCCGCGGCCTGCGGGGCCCGACCGAAACGCCGAGAACGGCGGGAGGCGGCCGGGCCGCGGCGCCAGCGGAACGCGGGGGCGGAGCGCGCAACCGCCCCTCCCGCGAGGTCTCGTAGCCCTCGCCGCCACCCGTAGTGGGCGTGGTCTGCGCGCCCGTGCGTCCCGGGGACCCGGAAGCGGGGCGCGGCGCTGCTTCCGGTCCCCTCCCCTGGCGGCGGCGGCGGCGGCGGCGGCGGCGGCGGGAGCGGGCGGGCCGGTGCCGCTTCGCGGCGCCCTTGGCGGAGGCCGCGAGTCTCGGCCGCTTCGTCGCCCCGGGGCCGTTAACGGTGCGGGAGGGGAACTGAAACGGCGGCGGGTGGGGACGGGACCTCCCGAGGGGGCCGACGCGTGAGGCGCCGCCTCCTTCTCCCCGTGTCGGGGCAGATCCGGGGGGTGAGCCGCCTCCCCGGGCCCCCTTGTCCCCCGCCCCGCTGCGGCAGGCCTCGCAAGAGACCGTGAGGCGGAGCAGGGGCTCGCTGAGGTGTCTGGAAGGGCCCGGAAGAAAACCCGTCGTTCCCTCGGCGGCCATTGCCCGGGCAAACCGTTTGTAGCGGCCCTGCTGCTTTCCGTGTGCAGGCGGGGCTCGGGCCCTGCCCTCCCGGGGCTGCGGTGGGGCGCTCGGCCTGCCCGCGCTGGGCTGCCCCACTCAACGGGGTGCCGCGGTGCTGCGTGGGCTCGGCATCGTAGCTGGCGTATGCATTTGCCACAGCTCTGAAGCCGACTGTTAGTGCATGGGTTTAAGCAGCCGAGCAATGCAGCTGTGGCTCTAGTGTGCCTCATTCGTCATACGCACTGCAGCGACTTCTTCAGGTGCCCTAAATCCAAATTCTCCCCTACCTAGCTACAAATCCTTTTGGGCCCCTTCTGATAGCTCTGCTCCAAAGAGTTTTTTTCATGCTAAATGCGATGATGTGGGCATGGGGTGAAATTATCAAACAAAATAATGCTTCACAGAGGCTTGTTTTACTATGGGTTTTGTTTTATGTGAACCTCTTGGGGTAGGGTTTTTCTTGTGCACTGTACAAGCACAGTTAGGGAAAGCAATTGTTTGGCTTATGGTGTGGCATCTAAACACTGTTACAAAGCACAAGAGAATGACTTGGTCCTTTTATTACAGAGAGACTGCAAGAAGATTCCCAGCTGGCTTGCTGCAAACTCCAAGGAAGGCACAGTTGAAGGTAGGTATGAATTTCTCAGGAGTTCAGGCTTCTTGTCTCTGGACCTGGGAAACATCTTTAATGTGCCTATTATCATCTTTGATGGTCAGTATCTTCTTCAGTTGTGCATGGATTGACTATTTCCTATCTTTGTTAACTCCTTTTTTAAGAATGACTTGTGTTACCATCAGCTGAACAGCATGTTGCTTTACTGCTTCTCTTGCTAGTATGTGTAAGTGACAACAGGAGGGCCTGTTCATGTGTTTCCACTACCACCTGCCTGAGCTCCTCTGAGAACCTTCTTATCAGACTCTGATCGGGCATCCTTTGTAGTAATCAAGTCAGTCTGTTGTGTGTGGTGTTGTCTACAGTTGGCCAGCTGATTGCTGGCACTCGGACAGCAAATTATTTGTATGGGGTTTGCATGGCAAGGTTTTGGTAGCAGGGGGACTACAGGGGTGGCTTCTGTGAGAAGCTGCTAGAAGCTTCCCCCACGTCCGATAGAGCCAAAGCCAGCTGGCTCCAAGGCGCACCCGTTGCTGGCCAAGGCTGCGCCAGTCAGCGATGGTGATAGCACCTCTGTAATAACATATTTAAGAAGGGGAAAAAAAAACCAAACCCCTGTGCAACCGCAGTCGGAGAGAGGAGTGAGAATATGTGAGAGAAACAGCTCTGCAGACACCAAGGTCAGTGAAGAAGGAGGGGGAGGAGGTGCTCCTGGCGCCAGAGCAGAGATTCCCCTGCAGCCCCTGGTGAAGCCCATGGCGAGGCAGGCTGTCCCCCTGCAGCCTGTGGAGGTCGACAGTGGAGCAGATATCCACGTGCAGCCCCTGGAGGACCCCACACCAGAGCAGGTGGATGCCTGAAGGAGGCTGTGACCTCACAGGGGACCCACACTGGAGCAGTCTGTTCCTGAAGGACTGCACCCCGTGGAAGGGACCCACACTGGAGCAGTTCGGGAAGAACTGCAGCCCGTGGGAAGGACTCACGATGGAGGAGTTCATTGAGGACTGTCTCCCGTGGGAGGGACCCCACGCTGGAGCAGGGGAAGAGTGTGAGGAGTCCTGCCCCTGAGGAGGAAGGAGTGGCAGAAACAACATGTGATGAACTGACCACAACCTCCATTCCCTGTCCCCCTGCGCCACTGTGGGGGAGGAGGTAGAGAAATCGGGAGTAAAGTTAAGCCTGGGAAGAAGGGAGGGGTGGGGGGAAGGTGTTTTAAGATTTAGTTTTTATTTTCTCATTACCTTACT
This sequence comes from Nipponia nippon, assembly GCF_047370975.1. Taxonomy (NCBI): domain Eukaryota; kingdom Metazoa; phylum Chordata; class Aves; order Pelecaniformes; family Threskiornithidae; genus Nipponia; species Nipponia nippon. The sequence continues at coordinate 13,451,202 of NW_028262358.1, read as the reverse complement.
CTGATTTGATTGGTAATAAATTAAACTAATTTTCCCAAGTTGAGTCTCTCTTGCCCGTGACGGTAATTGGTGAGTGATCTCTCCCTGCCCTTATGGTGACCCACAAGCCTTTCGTTATATTTTCTCTCCCCTGTCCAGCTGAGGAGGGGAGTGATAGAGCGGCTTTGGTGGGCACCTGTTGTCCAGCCAGAGTCAACCCACCACATTATTTCCTGCTCCTCTTTGCATAGATGAAAGCAGAGAAGTGTCATGGCTTCTTCTTTGTAGTCCTAAGATATGCAGAACAATCGGGCAGCAGAGAGTAGCAAACTTTTCATTCTGTTGAATTTGCCCATTGACTAAACATTTTAAAGGCAAAGAATATCCGAGAGGAGGCCAAGAAGGGAATACTGAGTAGCTTTTAGAAAGTGACCTGATTTGATGTACATGAACTTGATCTGAGAAATTGCTGGTTATTTTCTTTAGGGCCTGGTGACTCAGGTTAGGTTCAGCTCCACAGTGAGAGAGAATGTCTGCCTGAAGCCTTGAGCTCTAGCTAAACTTGCAGTCTAAACAGATATAAATGGTAAATAACAACAGGGAGCACAGAAGTGCAAAAGCACCAACTTGCGCAGGGCCATGTTGTGGACAGTGGCAGAGATGAGAACAGGACCGAGATCTCCTGTCGTTATTTGCTGTTTTATGAGAGGATCTGAATGGGCCCGTTTTGCCTTGGGCTTTTTGAGGAGACCCTCTTCCTGTGCATGCAAGTAATGCTGGGAACAGGGTTTGTATATGAAACACTGGCTCATTTTCGTGGAGGGGGGATGTGAGCTTCTGCAAAATGGGATTTCCTTCAGAACTTTATCCTGGGTGAGGATCTCAGGATCAAAAGCTGTGCCTCAGCCACTTCTACTATCAAGCAACTGAGGTGCTTGCTTGTGCTTTCCTTGGCATTCAGCTCAGAAATAAAGGCTTGCCTCTGCTTCCCCTCTGTCTCTGCAGGCACATCTCCTGTCATGGTGAACGAGAGGCATAATGGCAACCTGCTTGTGCACCTGGGACCCAAACTGCAGGCCTACCCAGAGGAGCTGCTCCGGCAGCGGCGGGGCCACGATGGCCAGCCTGAGTACCTGATCCAGTGGAGTGTCGTCAGCTTGGAAGAGAGAGCAGTGGGAGGCAGCGATGCCTCCTCTGCAGAGACCAAGCCGGAGAACATCTTGATGTGGATGTCTGCAGAAGAGGTCTGTGCCAGCTGCCCGGCGCTGCTGGGCCAGAGGAAGCGGGAAGGGCAGTGGGTGAAAGAGGAGAAGGCAGCCAGCCCGTTTGCTGCAGATGTCCCGCTGGATGAAGCCTCGCTGCTGGAGATGAAGGCTGATGTCAGGAGCCTGGTGCAGCGAGCTGGCCGGCAGATGGCCGAGGCCGGGGCCCCCGAGTCCTCCGTCCTCAACACCATCCACGTGCTGAGCGCGTACGCCAGCATTGGCTCGCTGGCGGGTGCCTTCAAGGAAACGGGAGCCCTCGACTTGCTGATGAAGATGCTGTGCCACAAGGAGAAGCAAATCCGCCGCAGTGCCGGCAAGATGCTGAGGGCCCTGGCTTCGCATGATGCAGGTGGGGGCTGCTACTGCTCAGTGGCACTGAGGAGGTGCTGCTGGGCAGCCGAGGGGTGCCAGTCCTTCTGTGGGCATGGGATGCCTGGGAAGCAGCGTGTCTTGGGGCTTGTTGGCAAAAGGGGAAGAATCAGACTGGGGCTTCCAAGCACCTCCTTGGTCATAGCTGTCTGGGGTGCTCTAAGGCTTGGGAGCTCTTTCCCCTGAAAGGTTCCTGAGCTGGGATGCTGATTAACTGTTAGGAGGACTTATGCCAAGGGGCTTGGCAGAGTGTTGGGGTGTCTCTGCTGCATGCTGTCAGTTGGAAAGGCTCTGGCCTGTTCTTGGCAGGGAGCCTTTCCTCAGGCCCTGCTGGGTAGAGGCCAGTCCTCTCATTTGAGAGGAGCTGCCGTGGCTCGGAAGTGCCTGATGAGGCTGGGGTGCACCTGGGAGGTGGCTAGTGGTGCTGTGTCCCACAAGAGATCTTTCCCTGTCCTAGTGCCCAAGTTCATGTGGCTCTCCAGTGGGGCAGATGGGGGGCCGATTCAGGTTAAAACTTAACTTTTTTATCTTCCCTGGGACCCTGTTCTGGAGTCAGTTATTTGGGGTTACTGCATTGGGGGAATCTTGCAGCTTTAGGGGTGGAAAAAATGCAGTGTTATTTGGTGGAGCACAATGTTGCCAATCCAGATTAAAGGACAGAACATGGTTCTGGGTTACGCTGAGCAGCAAAGCTGTTCCTTGCCTGCGAGCCCATCTCGCACGGGGAGGGTGGGGTGAGGGTTATCTTGATGGGCCCTGAAGGGTTTCTGTTGTTGTTGCAGGGGGCCGGGCCTATGTCCTGCTGTCCCTGAGCCAGCAGGATGGCATTGAGCAGCATGTAGACTTTGACAGTCGCTACACCTTGCTGGAGCTGTTTGCTGAGATGATGTCTTCTGAAGAGCAGTGCATGTCCTTTGAGGGGATTCACCTTCCCCAGGTAGCGGCAGGCCCTGCCAGCCCTGGGCCTGTGGGCTTTAGGAGTCAGGAGGGGTGAGAGTGGGGGGCCAGAGCTGGTGTCCCTGTTTGGGAGAGGAGGGTAGTTGGCAGTGGGCAGCTGAGCAGGGCTGGGTATTGGGAGAGCTGGGACAGGATGTGGGCCTGGCTTGAGGCTGGAGGGAGGTGGAGAGGCACATGGAGAGTCTTGTCTTTGAGGAGGGAGACTAGGGTGGGCTGAGAGGTCTCTGCTGCTGCCTGCTGGTCCGGGGCTATCACAGGGGCCTGGCCATGGATGAGGTGGGGGCTCGGAGAGAGCTGGGGGCTGGAGGCGCTCTGCAGGCTAGAGTCTGACAGCTGTGCTTGTTGCAGATCCCTGGGAAGCTGCTGTTTGTCCTGGTGAAGCGCTACCTGTGTGTCACTTCTCTCATGGACAAGCTCAGCAGTGGCGTGGAGCAGGGAGGAGAGCAGCAGGACTGCGCTGTGCCCGGCCCACTCGCTGAGGAGAGGAGCCGTGTGAAGCAGGAGTTCGATTTCAGCATGGCTATGGCAAACCTCATCTTGGAGCTGGTGCACGTGATGGGCTGGGACCACAGCCACAAGCCAGAGCTGCTGCCCCAACGGGAGCTGCGGCCTCGCACCACCCACTCCATCTTTCAGCCCAAGACCCCAGCCTGCACTGCTGGTCAAATGCCTGTGCTCACTTCAAATCATGGTCCCCACAAAAAGCAAGGTCGTGCCTTCCTGACCCCGTCAGACTTCACAGACCGCAGTGGCTATGTGGAGTACTTACAGGCAAACCTCGTGCGCGGCATGAAGGTGCGCTTGCTGGAGGACTGTGGTGATGTTAGAGCTGGGGAGGAAGGCGAGTTTCTTCAGAGCACTAATAGCACGCGCACGGTGCAGGTAGGTCACTAGTGGAAGCAGTCTGGCTGGGATGGCAGAGGAGGGGAGTAAGGGGTGACTGATGATTTCCTAATGATGTCTTCATGTGCAGAACGTTGGACAATAGGCATATCACAATTAGGACACTTGTCTACATCTCTCCTAGCAAAGAAGTCACCTTTCAGAGCTGGAAATGCAGGTCCTGAGGAAAGCTAGTGTGGTTTAGCATGGGCTGTCCTGCTGAGGTTTCTTAGCCTCTAAACCAAGTGGCTGTATTCTGCCTCCCAGGAACAATCCCTAGCCCTGGTTTGATTTTGGGGGTGGTTTGGGAACAAGCTAGCTGGCACAAAGGAGTAACACAGCAAAAGGTGCTTGAGCAGGGTCTTAAGCCTTGGTATGTGAGTGACAGTACTTATGGCATACTGTTGTTCTCACTGGGTTGGACACAGCCTACATAGCTGTTTCTTTTGATCTGTGAGTATATGCCGGGATCTGTTTCCCTTGAAAAATGCCCTTTGGGTGAGTAGACATTAAATGAGAGTTTGTGTTGAAAAGAGCTGTTAGAGCTGCACATTTGCAGTTGAGTTGCTAAGTTTGTGCCAGAGATCAGGGAAAAGGTCTCAATATTTGAGGAGGGGGAGGAATCATAGAATAGTTTAGGTTGGAAGGGACCTTTAAAAGTCATCTAGTCCAACCTCCCTGAAATGAGCAGGGACATCTTCAACTAGATCATGTTGCTCAGAGCCACGTCCAACCTGACCTTGAGTTTCCAGGGATGGGGCATCTACCACCTCTCTGGGCAACCTGTGCCAGTCTTTCACCACCCTCGTTTTAAAGAGTTTCTTCCTTATATCTAGTCTAAACCTACCCTCTTTCAGTTTAAAACCACTACCCCTCGCCCTATTGCAACAAGCCCTACTAAAGAGTCTGTCCCCATCTTTCTTACAAGCCCCCTTTAAGTATTGAAAGGCTGCTATAAAGTCTCCCGGACCCTTTTCTTCTCCATGCTAAACAACCCCAACTCTCTCAGCCTTTCCTCATAGCAGAGGTGTTCCATCCCTCTGATCATTTTTGTAGCCCTCCTCTGGACCCGCTCCAACAGGTCCCTGTCTTTCCTGTGCTGAGGGCTCCAGCGCTGGATGCAGTACTCCAGGAGGGGTCTCACCAGAGCGGAGTAGAGGGGCAGAATCACCTCCCTTGACCTGCTGGCCATGCTTCTTTTGATGTGGCCCAGGATATGGTTGGCTTTCTGGACTGCAAGCACACATTGCCAGCTCATGTCCAGCTTTTCATCCACCAGTACTCTCAAGTCCTTCTCCACAGAGTTGTGCTCAATCCCTTCATCCCCCAGCCTGTATTGATGCCGGGGGTTGTCCCAACCCAGGTACAGGACCTTACACTTGGTCTTGTTGAACCTCACCAGGTTCACGTGGGCCCACTTCTCGAGCTTGTCCAGGTCCATCTGGATGGCATCCCATGGGGTGTCAGCTCCACCACTCAGCTTGGTGTCATCTGCAAACTTGCTGAGGGTGCATTCCATCCCACTGTCTATGTCATTGATGAAGATATTAAACAGTACTGGTCCCAGTACAGACCCCCTGAGTGACACCACTCATCACTGATCTCCATCTGGACACTGAGCTGTTGACCACTACCCTCTGGATGCAACCATTCAGCCAGTTCTTTATCCACTGAATAGTCCATCCATCAAATCCATATCTCACCAATTTAGAGAGAAGGGTGTTGTGGAGGACCGTGTCAAAAGCCTTACAGAAGTCCAGACAGATGACGTCCGTAGCTCTTCCCTTGTCCACTGATGCAGTCACTCCATCATAGAAGGCCACTAGGTTGGTCAGGCAAGACTTGCCCTTGGCGAAGCCATGCTGGCTGTCTCGAATCACCTCCCTGTCCTCCACGTGCCTTAACATAGCTTCTAGGAGGATCTGTTCCACGGTCTTCCCAGGCACAGAAGTGAGGCTGACAGGTCAGTAGTTCCCAGGGTCCTCCTTTCCCCACCCATTTAAAAATGGGTGCAATGTTTCTCTTTTTCCAGTCACTGGGGACTTCACCTGACTGCCATGACTTTTCAAATATCATGGAGAGTGGCTTGGCAACTACATCAGCCAATTCCCTCAGGACTCTGATGCATCTCATCAGGACCCATAGACTTATGTATGTTCAGGTTCCTCAGGTGGTCTTGAACCCGATCTTCTCTTACAGTGGGAGGGACTTTGCTCTCCCAGTCCCTGCCTTGAGGTCCATCCACTCAAGAGGTGTGGGAAGAGAGATTACCAGTGAAGACGAGGCAAAAATTTGCCTTCTCCTTGTCTGTTGTTACCAGTTTGCCAGTCTTGTTCATCGGGGAGTATGCTCTCTTTGACCTTCCTTATCTGGCTGACATACCTACAGAAGCCCTTCTTATTAATCTTTGCATCCCTTGCCAAGTTCAGCTCCAGTTGCGCTTTGGCCTTCCTGACCCTATCCCTACACCACCAGGCAGCATCCTTATACTCTTCCCAGGATACCTGTCCCTGCTTCCACTGCCTGTGCCTTCCATTTCCTTCTTGCCCTTTAGTTTGGCCAGGAGGTCATGACTCAGCCATGCCAGTCTCTTGCCTTCCTTTCCTGATTTCTTACACATGGGGATCGAGAGCTCTTGTGCTCTATGGAAAGCATCCTTAAAGGTCTGCTAGCTCTGTTCTGCTCCCTTGTCCCTGAGGGCAGTTTCCCAGGGAGTCCCATTGACTAACACCTTGAACAGCTGGAATTTTGCTTTCCTAAAACTCAGGGTCCTGACTTTACTCTTTGGCTGTCCCATATCCCTCAGGACTGTGAACTCCACCAGTGCATGATCACTGCAGCCCAGGCTGCCTCTGATCTTAATGTCTGTGATTAGCTCACTTGCGTTGGTGACCAAGAGGTCCAGTAACGTATCTCCTCTGGTAGGGCTGTCTATTACCTGGCTTCAATGCACTTTAGAAGTCTCCTGGATTGCCTGCAGCTCGCTGTGCTACTTTTCTAGCAGATGTCAGGGTGGCTGAAGTCTCCCAGCAGGATGAGAGCCTGCGAGTGCAATCCCTCCTGTAGCTGGAGTAAGAAGGCTTTGTCAATAGGCTCCCCTTGATCGGGCAGCCCGTAGTAAACACCAACCACAAGGTTCACTTTCTTGGCTTGATCTCTAATTCTTGGCCTAAGGCATTCAGCTCTTGCCACTCCCAGAACGTCCTGCTAGTCCATGGATCAGTGCTGGAGCAGCAGGGCTTGGACTCAGGCCTGGGGGTGGGAGAGCGTTTGAGTGCTGTTCCAGCCTTTTTGTGATCATGGGAAGGTGTTTGCTCCTGCTTAGACCTTTTTCTTGAGACTTTCTTCTCAGTCCTGAAGGCTGGGCATACTCGGTGAGAGCTGAGATTTTGTTTTGACTACGTATGCAGTGGGGAGCTGGTGGGCTTTCTGTGTTACTCTAATCTTTGTATGGTTATTTCTGCAGGCTGTCTGCTGATCTCACACTTTGGCCATGCTTTTGAGCTTTCCAAACACTGCAGCTACAGGCATGATTTCTGTTCTCTTAAAAATCAAGCTTTAGCTGGCTGTCATCCATAGATAGAGGGTTGTCTCTGCTCATGTCCTCTGCTCAGTCCAGTGTTGTGTTGGCTGCAAACAGAGCTATAATTCAGTTCATGAAATCTTTAGTAAATTGAGATAGTAACCAGTAAAATGAGAAACTTTAACCACTGCACATGTTAGTGTGTGCAATTGTGGGTTTGGTTTGGGTTTGTTTTGTTTTCTCTCCCCCAAGTAATTTGCAAAAGTGCATACTTTGGTTTTGCAGATGATAAATGGAGAGAGTGAGGCCACTTCAGCTGGTCATATATGTCCTTCAGGTGCCACTTCAGCCTACGCTCAAAGGTTTCCCTACTTCAAGCTGATTTCTGTGGGTATAGATGGCTGGCGAATAGACTTAAGTGCCATGCTAGTGCAAAGCTCTGTTTTGCTGATATTCAAAAATCAATAGCTGAAAAGCCTCACTCTGGTATCTGTAGAAATGCATGACTTCCTAATGCTCTTTCTAAATCTCTCTTGCTGTAACTTAAAGTTCATTACCAGCCTTTCCAGAAGGGAGGTAGAGAATTTGACATTACCTTCTGTATGTTTGAAGACCATGTTCTTTAAATCTACTGTCAGCTTTTGTTAAAAACGAGATTCTCTAGCCTTCTTGGACTACAGCCCATTTTATTTTGTGTAATGCCATTGTTTTAATTTACAGCCAAATAAAAACTAGCCAGTTAAGAACATTGAACACTGACTGATTTCTTTTCTCCTATTGTCTCTCTTTGCTTTCTTCTGCATAGGGTAATCGTGTGAATATTCTTTTGGTTTTTTTCCTTAGCCACTTGCAGACTGCTTCTTCCTTCTAGTACTCTCCTGTTTATTCAGTGAGAACTGGTTTTAGGATTAATTCTTCCAGTCACCTTTCAGTAACTTTAACTTACTCAGGTCCAAGCTCCTTAACTGCCTTCTGGTTTTGGAGCACTTCTTGCAGATGTAATTTAAACCAGCAGCTTAAAATGCTCTGAAATGTGCATGTGCAAGACGGATGCTTCCAGCCTTATCTGCTTGTTTGGTGGTCGATATTACCAGTATGTGCTTGTATTGGGAGGGCATAACTGTTAGGGCAGCGTGTGCTGTGCAAATATGGCTTGCCTGTCTTATTTGCACTTTCTTCTAGTCCCATTCTTTCCCCTTCATACTCCTAAGTTCTTGGGTTCTGTTGAGCAGATTTCTTGCCCACAGTTCCTCTACTTAATCACTTTCTTCTCTGGTTTAATAATTTACCATTTGATGCCCTGTGCTTACTGAAGTTGACAATTGAAATAGATCTTTTTTTTTTTTTTAATCTAGAAAATCAGTTACTTCAGCAAAGAAAGCTAATGCATCAGTCTGTTAGAATTGAAACTTGAAGCAGGTTTACCTGTTAATTCAAATTTATTGTTTATCTTGAACACCTTTAGTTGTTCTTTCCACTAAAATATGCTTTAAAGGTTTGCATACTACTGAAGCCAAAGTAGTGAAGCTGTAGTGATGATTTATTTAATCAAATTTTTTTTTTCCTCAAATTAGAAGCTCTGGCTTTAGTGTTCATCAGTCACATGGAAACACCACTGAATAACCTAAATCCTTCCCACTTTCCAACTGTGCTTCTGGCAGATTACTTGGCATGTCTTTTGTCCCTCTCCTCTCCGCAAAAAGAGAATTTTGCTTCTCTCTGTTGTAGCAACTTCTGGATTTGTAACCCTCTACCCGTTATCAGTTTCCTTTGCTTTCTTTTGTTGTTTACTCAATATTAAAGTAAAATACTCTTCTAGTTTTGGACCATGCATAGATGATTTTTCATTGCAGGCCCCCTCAAGTGAATAACTGCTTTGCATCTTATTTTTAAGTGGTTGATAAACCTTTTGTCTTTTATAACCCAGTCTGTAAAGATAAAGTGCAAAGGAAATATGTTTCCTACTGATTCTCTTTTTGTCCTTATGCTCCTTCATTTCTAAGATCTGCATTTTTCTAAAACTGTTTTCTATTTCATATAAGCTTGTACTTGCTTTTACTCTTAATGTAGCTGGGCACTTGGAAAAAGCACCAAGGTCCTGTCACATTTTCCTCCTGTTGCCTGTGATATAAATTTCAGAGGGTTTTCTTTATTCACTGTTGAGCTGAAGTGTACTGTTAACTTCCATTCCCTTTGTCCAGTTGGTCCCTTGGGTTTCTATTGGGTCTATTTTTCTATTTAATTAGGTTGAATGAACTTGCAATTGCTCCATCCAGGCTTATTTTCACTAACAGTCTTCTGTAAGGCTCACACTACTGGCAAAACCAGATCTAAATATTAGTAAATATTCAGTGAAGAAGTTTGTTGGCTGTTACGTTTGGAAGTACCTAACTTCTGCTGCTATTAGTGTTCCTCGCCCTCCAGTCTGTCTAGGAAGTTGGGAATGTACATGGGAATGTCTTTGGGGGTGTTAATTTTTACCCTGCTCTTTATGTTCATATCCATGTATGTGTCTGTAGCAGTCCCCCAGAGTTATGTGAGAAACTTGTGAGTCAAACCATTCAATGAGGGCTTTTTTCCACAGGGAGATACCAAGAGTCTGACATCTCAAAATCGTCTTTGTAATGACAGCTCTTGGTGTCATCTCTTGCTTTTCCGGGCCTTTGCCATCAGTCTCTCTTTGAAGGGAAACTTGATTTTTATCTCTGTTCCTCTTTCTTATGTGTCACACTTGCTTCGTATTGACAGTTTATCTGCTGGTGACTAGTGACACAAGTTACAAAAGTTACCTCTCCCTGGTCTTTGTTAAAATTTTCATCCTTTCCTTTTCAATTAGTTCCGCTTCTGCAGCTCAGCCTGCCTGAGGCTTGCTGTCAGTCTTCTGTGTGCAAAATGCAAATTCATGTGCATTTTTGATTTGGGCCAGTCCATCATGAGTCTCTCTCTTACCTCCTCTCATCTTTTCTTTGTTGCTCTGTTTTCTGTTGCTTTCTTTGCCTCTCCAAAGAAAAAGTTTCACTGTTGTGTCTGGTCCTTCAGTCATATCTTTCCATGACTCCTTTGAGATGATATTTGGTACATAACTAGTTTAGGTCAGGGATTGCTGACTAATTGCTGTTATGTGTAGAGTTTAACTCGGTTTCCTTCCAAATAGTACTTTTTGAAAGTTTTTCAGTATCTAATCTCTTTAGCTCTCCAGCACAATGGAGTCCTAGTAGCATTGGTGTAACTCCAAAAGAGCTCAGTGAATTGGGCAACCCCTATATTTTTCTGCTGGTTTTTTTTTTTTTTTTTTTTTTTTTTGTAAGTTATTGACATGTTGTACTTGCTGTTGCTGGGTCCTCCTTCTGCTTGGAAGGTTGAATGTAAGACTACCATATGGGAAGCCATAAAAAAATCCTTCTGATTTTGAGAAGCAACTTGGACAAAGTGTAGGAAACAATTGCCGCCTTTGAGACATGCTTGTCAAGAGCCCAAAACCTGTCTGAGAGGGTTGGTGAAGGACCAACGTGTTAAAGTATAACCAATAGAAGGTGAAGTCAGAGTAGGAAAAATAGTTTTCTTTACATTTGCATTCACCAAGTGTTTTTTGTCTCAACACCCTTTATATACAGTTCATTTGCCTCGAGGTAGTGTCGGTTAAGTTCTTCCTTTTTACGCTTTTCCCAAGGGACCTGCTGATGGGCACTTTTGGAACGGGCATGCTTAACTAGATGCGCTCCTGTCACTGCTGCTGTGCTAGATGAGATCTGTAGTGGCTGCAGGCAAAGTTGGTGGGTTTTTTTTTAATAAAGATCCAGGTGTAACCAGGGGAACGAGTTAATAAAGATGGTATGCTTAAAAATTAGACAATGTGTGTGTTGAAATCTGTACATGAATTAGGTGGTCTTCTACTTGAACAGTGCTTGCTGCCTCCATGCATTTGGGAAATGGGAGGACAAATGTAGCATGAGGATTGAATGAGTGAGCAAATCTGATCATCTAGATGTGTTTCACGCACAGGTTTTGTGGCAGTCAACAGGTCGGACCTACTGGATGCCTTGGCACATGTTGGAGATTATTGGCTTTGGAGACCAGTGGGAAGATCCTGCTGCTCAGGAAAAAGAATATAGTCTGATAGAGAGCTTTAATCTAGACACAGGTGAGATTGTGCTGCATGTGTGTGGCTGTATCATCTCTTTGTGATTCTGCTGTGGCATATTTTTGGGTGGTGAACTTTATATGGCTAAGCATATAGCAACTGGCAGGTTGGATTTAGAAAGCAGTATGAGCTTTTAGTTTGTATGACCATGTAGAGGTGGTTAAGTAATTACATGGCTTGTGGTTGCATGGAATGTTTTTGAATCCTAGACTTCTGTCATGATATAATACAAGTCATGGTATAAAAAGCATAAAATTTGATTTAAACTGTGACTGTCAAAAAAGTGTGTTTGAATTAACTGAACAAACTGCCAAAATAAGAACGTAGAATCTCTCTGAGATGAAGCTGCTTTAGGCACCCTCAGATCCTCTTAAATAAGTGATGTGGATTTTTAAAAGCATTAACATGCCAACTATTTGTTTCACTTCATACCGCTCAGTTTTGGGCAAGGTGAGCATTAAATGGACTGTTTTCATAAGGCATCTGCAGAATCTCCTAGAATCCTTTGACATTGCCCTTGTACTGGGAGAAAAGAAAAGGGAAAATCCAGACTTCAGATACCCCATTCCTGTTCAGTGTCTGACATGACTCTGCCCAGGGAAACCTGTTAAAGTAACTCTTTTATCATGACCGTGATCTTGTAGGACATCTTTTGGGTAGAGTGATTTGGATTTAACTGCTGCAAGAGACAGAATATACATAAGATCAGCAGCTGGGGTCTCCTCCCAGCATGTTCCCCCTCTCTCGCTGCCCTCCTGTCACCTCCCTTTCCCACAGCAGGCTGTGGGACGGTGGGGATCTCTTCTGCCCAAATGATCCACATGAGCTCTTTCCCTGGGGAATGGGGGGTGTGCAGCAGGGGATGGGGGAACTGGCAGAGCTGACAGTGCCCTTCCTTGCTCTGCTCTCCTGCAGTTGCGCAGCCATTTTTCTGCAAGCCCTTTGGGGGGCTGTACTCCCTGCCTTACCTGGGGGAGCAGCCGGCCAAGGCTGCAGAGGCCCTGAGCCGTGCTGAGTGGTGGGAGCTGCTCTTCTTCGTGAAGAAGCTGGAAGCGCAGGAGCAGAAAGAGATCACCTGTCTCATCCAGCAGGACCAGGGAGAGCAGGTATGGGCCAGAGCCTGCAGTGGGGACATGGGAGGGAGGGAGCGAGGGAGAACATTAGGGAAGGGACCGGGCCCGGAGGAGGAGACGGCAAGCGTGAGCTGTGCAGGGAGAGCCTGAACGGGGCAGAAATGGGACTGAAATGGGAGGGTGAGTGGGGGATGGCGAAAGCGTGGGGAGCTGGGCACAGCAAAGGGGTGAGGAGAGCCGAGAGGAAACGCAGCCTCCCATGACCCTGTCAGAGTGACTGTGTCCAGCGAGGTTTGGGTAGGCGAGGCAAGGCCATGGGGTGATTCTGCTGGTTGCGGTTGGGTGGTGGGAGCAGGTGGGAGGTCTGGGCTGGTGGTAGTTGGGTTGGGGACAGCCAGGGGAGGGTGGCACAGGGGAATGGCCCTGGAGGCCTCCGGCAGTGCAGCCTTTCTGTCCGTTCTGGCACTGGCTGTCACAAGGGGCGTGGGGTCTGTGGCAAGTCCGTGAGGGTTAACTTGACCCCATCTGTCCAGCTGTCGGAGGTGGATGAAGAAGCCCTGATCCAGCTGTCGGTACCTGCGGAGCTGGCCCAGAAGGTGCTGCAGGTCTTGGAGAAGCAGTGCCAGGGCAGCGCTCAGCGTGACCTGCGCGGCTCCCACATCTACGCCAAATACTTCCTCGGTAGGGAGGCCGAGCAGGATGGCAGGGGGAGCACCGCGGTGTCCTCGGGGGGTGCCGGCTGCAGGAGCACTGGCCCTGAAGCCACGAAGGCCAAGGCAGCGAAGGAAGACCTTTCCGCAGCCGCAGTGCTGCCTCAAGCTCCCGCTGCGGCGGTGAAGTTGGATTCCCAGCTGTTCAGCGAGCTCCTTGAGAGGGAAGGGCTGTTCTTCCCAGAGGTGACGGAGGAGCAGATGAAAGGTAATCGCCTACTACGCGCTGGGGCACACGCACGGTGCTGGAGGCAGCTCCATTGCCTCGATGGAGGAAGGCTCTGGGCAGGGCATGGGAGGCGAGGCACCCGGAGGTTGCCTGGGGAGGGGGGGCCTGTGGGTGCTGGGTCTGTGGGTGCATGGCACCCTGGGAGTTGCGGGGGGTGTACTGCTGGCCTGACACCCGTGTCCCTGCCTCCCTCCCTCCAGTACTGGGCAGCTCCGAGGGGGTGAGCGAGGGGGGCTCGCTGGCCAAGGTTGCAGCCGTGGTGGATGCGATCCAGAGCAGCAGCTCAGAGGTGGGGCTGCGCTTAGCTGGGCTCAAGCACATCACGAAGATCCTGGAGGAGGAGGCTGAGCCCGATCAGCAAGTCAGGAAAGCCCAGGGCAGGCTGGGGACCAGGAGCGTTGGGTGAGCTATGGGGTGCTGCGCACCCCTCCCGCTGGCTGGGGAGGGCCGTGTCGGCAGGGTGGGGGACAGTACTGGAGGTGGGAGTGCGGGAGGTGGCGGTGGAAGTGCGAAGGCTGGTATGTCCCTGGGTGCTCGGCAAGAAGAGAGGTGGATCTTGTGTCCCTTTGTCCCAGGCAGTCTCATTCGTGGGGCTGACCCAGCTGCGGTAGAGCCGTGTGGGCAGGGAGGAGGTGGCTGGCAGGGCCCGGGGTGCCGGCGTGCCAGCGGCAGTGCCAGGAGGCTCCTCCTGAGGTGTCCTTTTGTGTGCAGGGAGAAGCTGGTGAAGGTGGCAGTGGAGCTGCTGAGCACTGAGGTGGCAGAGAAGGCCCTGGTGGCGGTGACGCTGCGGCTGCTGGCCGCGCTCATGGCGAAGTATGACTGGCGCGTGCTGTTTGCTACGGAGGGCGGTGTGCGGGCTGTGCTGGCCTGCATGCAGCAGCACGCCTCCTCCGCCCTGGTGCAGCAGGCTGGCCTGGCGGTGAGTGTGGCAGAGGGGATGCTGTAGGTGGGCAGGCAGGGTGCAGGCTCGCCCAGGCGTGGCGGAGATGCCCGCTGCCCTCCTGACTGCTGTTGACCTTGCAGGCCCTGAAGGTGCTGGTGGGAGCTGTGGCCAGCGAGCCAGGAGGTGCCGGTGGGAAGCCCTTGCCCCTCAACCATGCTGACGCGCAGATGATGCGGGAGATCTTTGCCAGCATCGGCTCTGCCTCCAGCAAGGGCTCGGCAAACCTGCTGAGTGCCATCCCTGCAGCCATGAGCACCATGCAGAGGGTCCCAGGGTAGGGGCAGAGCGAGGACAGTGGCTGGGGGTGGGGGGACCCTCGGGGGGGGGGGTGGGGCGGGCAAGGCAGGCAGGTGGCTTGGGAGGCTCCGTGCTTGAGGGAGGAAGGCACCCACGTCGCTCTGTCCCTGCAGGGGCTCCTCAGGCGTGCAGAACGGCTTGCTGGTGGTGAACATGCTGATCGACAGCCACCGGGGCCTGGCAGAGCAGCTGGCAAGCTGCGATCTCCCCACGGTGCTGCAGAGCTGCTGGTGGGACGGACAGAGCACCGGCTGCCCTCACGCGATGCTGGCCCTGAGCGTGATCAACCGCCTCGCGGAGCACCGGCTACCCACAGGCCCGAAGACGGCAGGTAGCGTGCCGCCCGCACCGCCTGCCGTGCCACGGCCCCACGGATGCAGCGGGCCGGGCTGCCTCGCCTGGCAGGGCAGAGCACACCCCGCTGGCGCCTCTCAAGCGAGTGCCTGGGCTGGGCCCATGTGTCCTTGTCGTGGCAGGCAGAGAGGCCCCGCTGGACCTGAGGGACATGCGGATGCTTCTGGGCGGCCTGGGGGACGGCGTCTTGTCCAAGGACGTGGTGGTGGCCCTGGAGCGGCAGCTCTGTGGTGAAGGCCCCATCCCCTCTGGCGAGGTGGCCCAGCTGCTGCAGGACCAGAGGTGCTTCAGGCTGCTGCTGCGCAGCTTTGAGCTGCTGGGGGCGGAGAAGGCCGTGAGCCTGAGCATCCTCAGGTGGGTGGCAGGGGGATTTGGTGGGGGTCTGGGGCCTCCGCAGCAGGCGTGTGAGTGCTGGTGGTGATGTTGGGGGGATGTGGCGCATGTTTGTGGGTCCTGGTGGGGCTGTTCTTCACCGTCACAGGGGCAGGTGCACCCCAGCATCTATGCGGGTGCTGATTGGGGTGTCCTGGGGCGCAGGGCCATGTGGGGACAGAGCGGCACGTGCCTGGGTGCTGGTGGGGACACGCAGGGGCAGCGCAGCACGTGCCCCGGTGCTGTTGGGGTGTCCGAGGTGCCTGGGGAGCCTTGGCTCGCAGTCCCTGTGGGGTGCTGGCCTTCCCAGTGGGGCAGGGAAGCAGGGCTGCCTCTGGCACCGCTGTCTGTGTGCCCCGGCGTGAGTGGGCCCCCTCCATCACTCAGGGTCCTGAACAAGTTCCTGGACGGTTACCAGGAGGATGTGCTGCCCTGGCACGAGTGTGTGGAGCCCTGTTTGTCCTCCCTGAGTGCCCACAGCAGCGACCGGGAGGTGAGGGGGCCCCGGGACTCCCGGCGAGCAGGGGCGGCTTTGCTGGCTGTGCCGTGCCTCGGCCGGGCCTGGCATTGGTGAAGCGGGGTCCCCGCCTGCAGCAGCCCGGCCTTGTTGTGGCCCAAGTGTTGGGAGAGTTGGGGAACGACTGGCCCGGCCGTGGCCGCGTCCCGGTGGCAGGTGTGCCCAGCCAGGCTCTCGCAGGGGCTGCTGCAGTGTCGGGGCGGAGGGGATGGAGCATGGCAGCACCCAGCTGCTGGGGCCTGGCGGGTGGCCGGCGCCAGCCCGGCCGCTCACGGCTGCCTGCTCAGCAGGTGGTGCAGGAGGTCGTTGGCTTCCTGCACCGCCTGGCCACCGCCAGCAAGGACTGCGCGGTGGTGATGTGCCGCGTGGGCACCCGCGAGGCTCTGTCCAAAGCCCTGGCCAAGCACAGCACGGCCCCGTCGCTGGCGCCAGCCCTGCTCGACCTGGTGATTGACTGCGAGAAGTACGCCAGTCTCTACAAGAAGCTGACGACCAGCATCTTGGCTGGCTGCATCCAGGTGGGCGGGGAGCTGTGGCTGCGCTGGGGCTCTGGGTCTTGGGGCCATGCAGCTGTGCCCTGCACCGAGGGGCAGCCTTCTGCTCTCTGCCTGCCGCAGCCCTGCGGTGAGCGAGGGGAGCAGGGCCCAGGGCCCCCAGTAAGAGCCTTGCCCCATCCCGTAGCTGGTCCTGGAGCTGATTGAGGAGCACCGTCGGAGCCACCGGCCCATCAGCATCCCCTTCTTTGACGTCTTTCTACGCAACCTGTGCCGAGGTGAGCGTGGGGAGCGGGAGCTGGAGCCCTGTGTCTGGCATGTGCTGGCCTGGGGGCTGGAGGCTCCATGTGCTCTCCCCGCAGGCTCCAGCGTGGAGGTGAGGGAGGACAAGTGTTGGGAGAAGGTGCAGGTCTCCTCCAACCCGCACCGGGCCAGCAAGCTCACGGACGGGAACCCCAAGACGTACTGGGAGTCGAACGGCAGCACCGGCTCCCACTTCATCACTGTCCACATGCAGTGTGGTGTGGTGGTCAGGTGGGGCTGGGCCGGGAGGGCCAGCGGCTGCGCAGGGAGGAGGGGGCTTTGGGGACCTGTGCGAGCCCTGCCCCAGTGGTCCCCGTCCTGGGGGTTGCTGGATGTGGGCAGCGGTGCGTGGGGCTGGCAGGGGCGAGGGCAGGGAGGAGGGGACTGGTGGGCAGCACGGTGTTTGCTGCGCTGCAGGGAGATGAGCATGCTGGTGGCCAGCGAGGACTCGAGCTACATGCCGGCCCGTGTGGTGGTGCTGGGGGGAGACAGCCCTGCCACCATCAGGACTGAGCTCAACGCGGTGAGTCTTGCGCGGGCTGCTCAGGCCGTGGGGCCCCACGGGAGCGGTGGGCTGGTCCTTGCTGTGCCCCGTGAAGGTCTCGCCCTGGTGCCGGGGCCCTGGGGGTTCCCCACGGGGAGGTGGGAATGGCAGGAGCTGTGCTGCGGGAGCCTCCTCCTGGCTGTCGGCAGTGGGTGCTGGGCATGGGCAGCCCTGCAGCCCAGTCTGCAGCAGGCTGGTGTGCTGGGGCTGTGAGCCAGAGGTGGGACCCTGGCAGGGGGTGCCCTGCGGCTGCGTGGGCTGCTGGGGGGGGACAGCGGCCATGGCTTTAATGGGGGTGGCCAGGGGAGCATGCAGGGTGGCTGGCGCTCGCTGCCTGGCGTGCTGAGGGCTCGCTGTGTGCCTGCAGGTGACCGTCCTGCCCTCGGACAGCAAAGTGATCCTGCTGGAGAACATGACCCGCTTCTGGCCCGTCATCCAGATCCGGGTGAAGCGGTGCCAGCAGGTAGGGGAGCAGGGGGCCGGGCCACGGAGCGGGCAGCGTGGGGCGTCAGGGCTGAGGAGCTGAGGGTCGTGCTCTCCCATAGGGCGGCATTGACACTCGTGTGCGTGGCATCGAGGTGCTGGGTCCCAAGCCCACTTTCTGGCCCATCTTCAGGGAGCAGCTGTGCCGGCGGACGTTCCTCTCCTGCACCGCTCGGGCTCACGCCTGGTGCCAGGAGATCTGCCGGGACCGGGGGCGACTGCTGCAGCTCTTTGGCAGGTGAGTTGTCTCCTGGCTGCGCCATCGCGTCCCCGCTGTCCCAGGGCCTGGGGAACGGTGCTGGCAGCCCGCGAGGGGCCTGCAGGGCCAGGAGAGGAGCAAGCGGGTGTCCCACCTGGACAGGGAGGGTCCCTCGCTCCTCCCTGGCCACCGGTGGTCCCAGAGGGCCAGGGCCACCTTGGGGTCCCCCAGGTTTAAGCTGGGCATGGCTAGCGCACCACAGAGGTGCCCCGCAGGGGCCGGTGTTTCCTGACCTGGTGGAGATCGGTCAGGAGCAGGCAGGATCTGGGTGCTGCACAGCCCCTGAGTTTGGTGGGGGCTGCAAGGGCCCCAAGGCCCAGTGCAGGCAGGGCCTGGGGGCAGTGAGGGGCCCTGGCTGCTGGGGGCAAGTGGGGCTGCTGAGCCGTCGTGCCTGGCAAGGGGCAGGGCAGGGAGCGAGTGCTGTGCTCTGCTTTCCTGGGGGAGTCCTGTCGGCCGGTGCCCGGAACCCCTGTGTGCTGCCCGGTCGCTGTTGCAGGCTGAACCGGGTGCTGCGGCATGAGCAGGGCTTCGCCGACCGCTTCCTTCCTGACGACGAGGCGGCCCGGGCCTTGGGCAGGACGTGCTGGGAGGCCCTGGTGAACCCCTTGGTGCAGAGCATCACCAGCCCAGGTAGCCCACGCTCTCCCGGGCCCGTCTGCGCCATGCCCCAGGCTGAGGCACCCCGCTCTGAGTCTGGTTGGCCTCGCAGACCCCCATGGCGTCAGCCCCCTGGCCTGGCTGCTGAGCGAGTACCTGGAGAGCGTGGAGCCGCCCCACCGCCCCACGAGCCGCGGTGCTGTCTTTGGTTCCCGTGTGCGGCGCCTGACCCAGCTCCTGGTGCACGTGGACCCCGAGGGCCCAGAGCCAGAGGAGGCAAGAGCAGCTGGTGAGCGAGGGGCTGCCCTCCCATGGGGCTGGCAGGGCTGGCAGGATGGTGGTCCAGAGTGCCAGGCTGTGGCCGTGGGGATCTGCTGGGGAGCTCTGGGGAGGGCCCTGTGGCACAGGAGGCTCCCGAGCCGGGGAAGGCTTGTGGCTGTGCCCCGGCAGTGGCCATACCTCCCCGGCATCTCCTCTGCCCTGTGACCCCAGGGAGAGGGGGAGGCTGCTGGCGGTCAGCGTGCGGAGCCTGCCCACGGAGCCGTGCTGAGCCCGAGGTTGTCCCTTGGTAGGCAGGAAGGAGGGGAAGAACAAGGAGGTGCCGGCCAGGGCTGCGAAGGTGGTGGTGGAGAAGTCAAGCAGCCTGTGGAGCATCTCGCAGTGCTGGCGTGGCGTGGTGCAGCAGCAGGTAGAGCTTGGAGGGCCGGGCGTGGGGGCCGGAGAGGGTGTGTGGGACCCCGCAGCGGGCGGGCGTAGCGGGGAGTGGGGCCTGGTGGTGCCCTGGGAGCGTGGGGAGGGTGCAGGGCTGTACCTGGCCTCCGCCGAGTCCGAAGGGGTGTGGGGACGGCCCTGCCACGCTTGCCACCCTGGCAGGGCTGAGGCGTCAGCCTGGCCCTGCGCCCAGGCTGGTGCTGCAGGCTGGGAGACAGGTGCAGTGTCGGGCTACTTGTTCCCTGCTGGGCTGCTGCTGTGCTTCTGTCCTGCCCCCGCAGCCCCTGCCCAGCCCTCGGGGCTGCGCTGCTGCCTGGCTGCAAGCTCTCAGTAGCCGGCGGCAGCACCGGGGCCTCTGGTCAGCCCCTGGCCGGGACCTGGGCAGCTGGTGGTGGCAGAGTGAGGCTGGGGCTGTGGGCATTCCCGGAGCCACGGGCGCATCCCGCTGTGGGGCTCACCCTTCTCGTGGCACGTCCTGCTATGGGGCTTACCCCTCTCGTGCTGCGTCCCACAGGTGCAGCAGTTCCTGGAGGCGGCAGGGCAGGCACCGGACCTTGTGGAGCGATACTGCGGGCTGTACCAGCGGCTGCGTGGCGCCACGGAGGAGCTCTTTGGGCAGCAGGCCGCCTTTGTGCTGGCCCTGGGCCAGGGCTTTGCGGGCGCTTTGCTGCAGCTCTCCTTCCTCACCACCCTGCACGTGAGTGGAGGGAGCGTGGCACCAGCGCCGGGGTCCTGGGCGCAGGCTGGGGAGTCTGTCCTGGCCCACGGCCTCGGGGCGAGCTCCGGGTGGGCGGTGTGGTGGCCCTGGACGGTGCCCAGCTGTGGGTGTGCGGCACTTGTCGCGGCGTGGCCCCAGCCCCAGTGTGCTCGGGCCTCAGGCTGGTGCCTGGGCACCCTTTGCCCCTGCCCGAGAGCCCCGGGTTTCCCAGCTGCTCCCCCCAGGGACGTTCCCCCAGCCCGGCCCCGTGGGCACCCTGTGAGCCCCCTCCGCAGCCAGCCCTGTCCCTCTGCAGGTGAGCGAGCAGTTTGCCCGCTACCTTGACGGGCAGATCCAGGAGCTCCACGGGGCTGTGGGCAGCGCAGGGCCGCTGCAGCGGCTGCAGCAGATCCTGGAGCCCTTTGTCGTCTTCAGTGGCCTGGAGCTCGCCCACGCCTTTGAGCACTTCTACCGGTGAGGGGTGCCATGTCTCCACGGGACCAGAGGGCCTGGTGCGGGGTGGTGTGGCGTGGCGGGGGAGGCGCAGGCGGCGCTGAGGCCGTGGCTGAGCCTGGCCTGGTGTGGCAGCGGTGCTCCCGCTTTGCTTTTCCCGGCTCTGGCATGGGGAGGGAAAGGCTGTGAGGGGCCCGTGGGCGCTGCCAGTCTGCGGAGGCACATTCCCTGCTGGTGGCAGGGAGGGGAGGCGGGCACTGCCAGGTCCGTGCGGCTTGGGGTGAGGCCAGGGCCGGGGCCGTTTCTGTCTCCTGGCGGGTGGCTGATGGCCACGGGGCTCGGGCCGGCCCCTGACCTGACGCTGGCGGCTGTGGCAGGCACTACCTGGGGGACCGGCTCCTGGCACAAGGCCCGTCTTGGCTGGAAGGAGCCATCGTGGAGCAGATCGGGCTGTGCTTCCCCAGCCGCTTGCCCCAAGAGATGCTGCGCAACTTGGCCGAGTCGGAGGAGCTCCAGCAGCAGTTTTACCTCTTCCGGCTGCAGGAGCAGGACAAGCGGCTGCTGGAGCTGGACGCGGACCTGGACGAGGTGAGCGTGCGGGTGGGGTGGGGAGGCTGGGGGCTGCCCGCGTTCCTCACAGGGACCCCGGGGCCTGTCCTGAGCCGCCCTCGTGTCCACGTGCCCAGGCACCGGGGATGGCCTCGGTGACAGATGTGCCGGAGGTGAAGGTGCTGGCCCTGTCCCCGCGCTGCTGGCCCGTTTCCCCGTCCTGCTACATGGATGAACCTGGGAGGTTTTTCTCGGTGGCCCTGAGCTCCCCCCTGGATGAGTTTGCCGTCTTCTGCAGGCGGAGTGAGTGCCGCGGCAGTGGGTGTGTGGGGGGGGTCTTGCCGGGGCCCAGGCCCTCCACAGCAGCTCGGGCGGGAGTGGTGGGAGTGCTGGGGCGAGCTGGGAGCGCCCGGCAGGGCTGGCCCCCGGCCCTTGCGCTGATGCCGTCTCTGGCAGGCCAGAGCCAGCTGGGCTGGGAGTGCACGAAGCCCCGGCGGCTGCAGTGGACGTGGCTGGGCCATGCCGAGCTGCAGTTTGGAGACTGCGTCCTCCACGTGTCCACGCTGCAGATGTACATCCTGCTGTGCTTCAACAGCGCCGAGGTAGGAGCTGGGGCCGCGGTGGGGTGAGGGAAGCAGCGGCTGCTGGAGCGCGGCGGGGCCATGCCCTCCCTTCCGGTGGGGTCTGCAGTGGTGTTTGGGGCACAGCCCCGCCGTGTTCGGCTGTGCCTGCGGCTGGAGGGTCTCGGCTGGCCATTCCCCTCCACGCCCTCCTGCAGGAGGTGGCTGTGGAGGCCCTGCTGCAGGCTACGGGGCTCCCTGCTGACCTGGTGCAGCACGCGCTGGCACCGCTGACCCGCGGCGAGGGCGTCCTGGTGCGGAGCTGCACGCCGGGAGGTGAGTGTGGGGCTGGGGCACCCCGGGGAGGTGCTGGTCTGAGCCGCAAGTGGGTGTGGGGGTAGGGGTGCTTGTGGGGCGCTTGTAGGGGAAGCGAGTGGGCTGGGGTGAGTCTGTCCGTGGGTGCTGGGGGCACAGGTCTGTGTGTCAGGTTGGGGCCTGAGGCCGTGTGTGGGGCTGGGGGTGGTGCTTGGGGCCGTGCGTGGGGCGTGGGTCGGCGTGGGTGGTCGGGTCTCGGGTCTGCGTGTGGGGTTGGGGAGCGGGGCCAGGGGTTGTACGTGTGGCTGTTGTTTGGGGCCACGTGTGGGGGAGAGGGATGGGGCTGACAGCTGTGAAGGCAGCAGCGGGAGGCCCAGGGCTGGGTCCAACAGCCACACGCGTGTCCTGGGGCTCCTCCAGGGCTCAGCTCGGGGCTTGGCTGACCCTGGGCCGGGTGCTAGCTCCAGGTGCGCTGCAGCTGAACCGGGCAGCCCTGGCCCATGCCTCTGGCCGCCACCTGAGGCTGCTGCCCCAGCAGAGGTACCTGCGGGCGGAGAGGGCTGAGGTCAGCGCCCTGGAAAGGAAGAGGAACGTGCTCTGCTGCCTCATCACCCGCATCCTCAAGGTGGAGAAGCAGCTCCACATTGACAACCTGGTGTTTAGGGTATGGAGGGCTTGAGGGGCAGAGGGGGGCCGCCTGAGTGCTGCGCTGCGCTGCAATGTGGGGCTGCCTTGCTGCTCTAGGTGATTGATGCCTGTCAGAAGGGTGAGTTGGGTCCAGGGCTGCAATTCCTGAGCTTCTGCTGCCACAGTGTGGACGTGCTGTCCTGTGTCCTGCACCTGCTGAACCAGGGCTACCTCCGGCGCCAGGAGGGGAGGCCTCATGTCTTGGAATACATCTCCGCTGAGCCCACAACACCTGTTGGGGGCCAGGCACAGATGGTTTTCCAGAGCAGGCCACCAGAGGTGTCTCTGGAAGAGGACAGCATAGACTGCCTGTCTTGGTAGGAATGCATATCACCAGGTGTGGAGGGGTGTGCATCTCCACCCTGTATGGACATGACACATTTCTCCATATCAGGTTGAATCCTGGCACAGGCAGGTCGGAGGATTTTCTCATGGCAATGCTGCAGATGCCAATGGGGCACACACTTAGTCCAGAGGAGGCGAAGCTGCTCATGAACCAGACAGTACAGCAGGTCCAGGATACTCTGAGCATCCCGGATGATGTTGCTCGACACCTCCTCATGCACTGCAGGTGGAATGTGGATTTCCTGATCCAGTGCTATGTGGAGAACCGTGAGACCCTGCTCATCTCCTCAGGGCTGCAAGTGCAGGATGCCCAGCCCCCCCCGAGTCCAGGAACCCACTGCCCAGTCTGTGTGAACCAGCTGTGTCCTACTGAGAAGCCACCAACCCTCTGCTGCATGCACTACTGCTGCAAGGTGAAGGTCCTGTGGTCTGACTCCTGTAACTTGGTAGGGAATTGCTGCTGCCTAGTTGGTGGCAGTTGGTTGGCTTTGTCTGAAGCTGTTATCAGGTGATTTTCATAGAGGTCATACATTCTCTTTTCTCAGCTCCCTTGTTTGTTGTGATCCTTCAGCTCCTGATTAGCCTGTTCCCATTTTGTGCATTTTGAGTACTTATCCACGGCTTGTGGTGGTTTTCGTGCACCTTCTGCTGGGTGGGGTGCACTTCCAGGGTCCCATTACCCAGGTGGTGCAGCTCCTGCTTAGCTCTGATCTCTCCTCCTCTGCCTTCACAGCCCTGTTGGAGTGAGTATCTCACAACTCGCATTGAACAGAACATGGTTGTCAACTGCACCTGTCCCATATCTGAGTGCCGTGCGCAGCCAACTACAGCCTTCATTTGTTCCATCGTTTCCTCCGAGGAGATTATAGCCAAGGTGAAGTAGGAGAGGTGGTTACTGGGTGTCCAAGCTCTGTTTCATTTTGGCCAGCACTAGCAGATAATCTTGCTGCTGCTTTTCCCCTTCTCATTACTAAGACTGTCAGTGTGATAATTGAGGCAGACCAGGTTTCTGCCCAGTGGTGTCTGTTGTCTCTGATCATGGTCAATACCAGCTATTCAGGAAAGCATAATATCAGCAAAAGAGCACAGTGGTATTTCCTCTAAACATGTCTCCAGCAAACAACATTTCAGGTGCATGTTGCATTGAGGACCAGGTGAGTGCTGTGGTAGCATCTCATGACAAGTATCCTCTCTCTGCTGGTGTGCTGGAAGCAATTGTAAAATCTAGGACAAATGAAGAGAAAACGCTTGAGCAATTTCATTTTATTGCTGCATCAATGACCCCAACGTCCTTTCTCTTCCATCAGTCTCTGGCTTTGAGCATCTCAGGTTTTTGTGAAGATGACAGAAGTTACCACATCAGACTTAATCTTCACTCTAAGTCTGTGTGGGTCTACAGACATCTCTAAAGCAGGCTGCCTGAGCTCTGCTCACCTTAGTCCCCAGTCAGCAGGGGGCAGCAGGAGCTGCTTGTTCTGAGGCAGAAGCTCCTTTCTCTCCCTGCTCTTTCAGTTTTTAGTTATTACTTAGAGCTGAATGCCCTCCCCACCTAATGGCAGAGTTGTGGCTGTCGCATGACAGACTCTTTTTGTTAATTGCTGGACAGAGCAGGTGTCTCATCTGTTTTCCACCGCTCTGTGGTCTCCACCAGCTACTGCTTCTCCAAAAATATTCTCTTCCTCTTCCAGCTTGTTACTGTCATTATGATCCTGTGTGAACAGTCATAAGGAGAAATGAACAGTAGTCATAAGGACTGTTCTGTCTTATAATTTTTCTTTACGCTTGCAAACTGGCAACCAAAATGGGCAAGGCTACAGAAAAACATTTCCTTCAATGTATCTTTTGTATCTTGTTTTCTATAAGAAGTGCTTGGAGAATTAGTGCATGTATCTGGGCAGTTAGTTCTTACTGGCTTTGCAAATCCTGTAGTCACACCTGTCTGAGAGCAGGATTTAATATCCTGTTGCTGTGGCTATTTTATAAAAAAAATATTATTGCAGGTCAACATAAATTGCAGCCAAGTTTAACAAGTTGCTCTTATGTTCTCACTGAAATGTTACCTGTTTCCCTTTTTGCTCAGCAAGTGGTATGGCTGGAGCATTAATGCCTCATGCAGAGTCACACATACAGTCATAGAATAATTTAGGTTGCAGTAATCTGTGGAGATCCAACCCTGTGTTCAAAATCGCCAGATTATTGTGTGAGACCTGATGCTGAAGTTAAAACACACTGCTCCAGGTTCGGTCTTCTCTGCATCTTACATTTAGGTAGCTCTAGGCAGTGGTAAGATCTCCCTCCTCTGCTTTCTCCATATGCTGAACAAACCCAGCTCTCTCAGCCTCCCCTCATACATTGTGTGCTCCAGCCTCTGACTGTCTTGGTGGCCTATGGATGACTTTCTCTAGTTTGTTAATGTCTGTCTTGTATTTGGGAGCCCAGACTGTTCCCAGTATCCAGTTGTCACCAGTGCCAAATAGCTGTGAGAAATCCCTTGCCTTGCCTGCTGGCTGCAGGCTCCCTTGCCTAATACAAGAGTATTTGAGTTTAAACTTTTCATGCTTGTATTTCTACGAAACATAAACCCTGTCACGTTTCTGAAAGAGGTCTTCTCTAACCTTGTTTCCCTCAAGTTCCTGGAGAGTCTGTTTTTCAGAGGTGGTCTTCGATTCTGCCCCCAGGGATTCTTTGCTGGGAATCATGCCATAGGCTCCATACCTGGATTAACTCCGGTGTATGCGAAGGTTCCCTGAAGATCTCTTGGTCAGTGTCATGTGGTACTTGGCAACTTCTTGATTGTACCTGGCTAGTTTTCTTCCCAGACTTTCATTGGACACTTGTTCCCTCTCCTTTTAGGCTTCCTGAGAGCAGCTCTTTCTTTTATGGTTCCAGTAGGAATCCTAGATCCGCTTCAGCAGTTGCATCTCTGTCTCCTCCTCACCAAGAAAACAGGATAGAGCAAAACTCCAGACATCACATGTTGTGAAATTCAGCCTCTGTGAAGGCTGTGATTTGGTGCTGTCTGTTGACTCAAGTACCCATTTATCTCTTCGGGTACTGGTGTCTGGGCAGAAATGATCACATCGCTTATCAACAGGATGACAACAGACACAGATGTTGACTCTCTTTGAGAAGAATGAAGTGGTTTTGTTGAGACTTTGCCTCCATGAAGCATTTTGCTGTGACACAGGCTGACATCCTTGCAGCCAGTCAGCACACACTCTGGTTTAGGTTGTCTGAGAGAGAGAAATGAATGAGAGCCCTGTCTGAGCCCTTCAGTGCTCAGGGCTTGCGCCTTCTCTCTCTAGTGCTTGTTGTGACCTGTATTGTCCTTTCTGTGCCTGGTGGCTTTAGAGCAGCTCTCCAGGTATGCAAAAATCTCTGCAGGCTGTGAAGACTACGGAATTTCTGAACTTCCTCTAGCTTTGCGTGTGTTTGCATAGTCCTTACGCTATAGTAACTGAGCATAAAAAGCTAAGCTACTATTTGCAGTATAGTTGCATCCCTGGGTCCCTACCTGAACAGTCCCTTATTGATAACCAGTTTGCATTGTCCTCTGCAGTAATGTCTAGGGGCTGCGGGCAAAGCAAGTCTCTTTCCCCTTTGCACATCATGTAACTAAGCACAAGTTTGCTGAGGAACTTTAAAATCAGAAAAAGTTAAAAAGAGCACCTGATAGCTTTCTATGGCGAGATGATTGGCTTGATGGATGAGGGGAGGTGTTGTTTATCTCAGCTTTAGTAAGGCTTTCTACACCATCATCCACAACATCCTTGTAGAAAAAAACTGATGAAGTACAAGCTGGATGAGTGGACAGTGAGGTGGCCTGCTGAGCTCAAAGGAAAACAGCCCTGCAGAAAAAGAAAAGAGATCATGGTGGACAACAAGTTGAACATAAGCCAGCAGTGTGCCCTTGTGGCTAAGAAGGTCCGCTAGCATCTTAGGTGGAATTAGCAAGAGCATTGACAGCAGGCTGAGGAAGGTGATCCTTCCCCTCTACCCAGTGCTGGTGAGACCACATCTGGAGTACTATGTCCATTTCTGGGCTCACGAGTACAAGAAAGACATGGACATACAGGGGAGAATCCAGCGAAAGGCCACAAAGATGATTTAGGTTTTGGAACACCTCTAGGAGAAGCTGAGAGAGCTGGCTTTGTTTAGCCTGGAGAAGAGAAGGCTCAGGAGTGGATCTTATCAACGTTTGTAAATACACAAATGGGATTAAGGAGCCAGATTCTTGGTGATATCCAGTGAAGGGATGAGAGGCAGTGGGCACGAATTTAAATACAAGGAATTCCATTTAAACATAAGAATTTCTTTTTTTAACAGTAAGGGTAATGGGACATTGGAACAGTTTGGGCAGAGAAGCTTGTAGTCTCTATCCTTGGGTATGCTCAAAACCCAACTGGACATGGTCCTGAGCAGCCCTGCTTTGAGCTGGAGCGGTTGGACTAGTTTTTATCTCCAGAAGTGCCTTCCAACCTCAGCTGTTCTGTGATTATATGAAACAGCCGCCAGATCTGATACAAGGGGTGGGGAATTTACACAAAGGGTATGAAAGAGTAAACTAACTTAGTGCTGTTTTATTATGAGCAGTTGTTCAGTCAGATGTAGAGCCCAGAGGCACCAGACCCCGTTGTAAGGCCTGACCGTGCAGCTTCTCTGCCTTACATCTCCTTCCTGTCGTCTTATTACAGTATGAAAAGGCCCTCCTCAGAGGCTATGTCGAGTGTTGCTCCAACCTGACATGGTGCACCAACCCTCAGGGCTGTGATCAGATCCTCCTTAAGGATGGACTTGGTTACGGGGCAGCCTGTTCCAAGTGCTCCTGGATATCCTGCTTCAACTGCAACTTCCCAGAGGTAAGGCTGAGCTGAATCATGGGCAATACTGTCTTGGGTTTGGCACACACCGTTGTGCTTTTGTGTGGTTGACTGGCTCTCTCTTTCAGGCCCATTATCCTGCCAGCTGCAGCCACATGTCTCAGTGGGTGGATGATGATGGGTACTATGAGGGAATGACAAGTGAAGCCCAAAGCAAACATCTGGCTAAGCTCATCTCGAAGCACTGCCCAAGCTGCCAGGCTCAGATAGAGAAAAATGAGGGGTGCCTGCAGTGAGTATCTATTTTTTTTTGCTACTGGAGACAGGAGAGGGCAAAGACATACAGTTAGGTCCATTGTGTCTTTTTTTTTTTTTTTTTTTGGCTGTGGAGTAAGAGTTAAAAGGTCTGTTTTATAGTTTTAGAGGAATGAGTGACTGCTTTTAATTCCTAGGAAAAACAAAATGTTCCCCAGCATTCAGAGTTAAATCCATTGATAGCATCCAACTCATTTTGCAGTACCTTTTTATAGCGCACACTTGTCTGCTCTCAGAATCTGCTTTAGACATGTAGAGGTGCAGGTTAGGGGAGTGGATATCTCAGCAACACTTTTTTTCTTTCACGCTCACCTATTCCTGTTACTTAAGTAATTTTCTTTTAACTGCCTCTTTTGAATTGGCTTGGATCTTTGGCAGCTTTTTACCTGATAGGGGAGTTACCTCCAGCTTTGAAGCCAGGGCTTAGGAGTCGCCACTTGTTTCTTTCTTGTACTGGCACAGTGCCCAGCTGGGATTTGTCCCCACGTGTTGTGTGTGGCCCTAGGGCTGTGCAGTGCCTTTCTGCACTGTGGAGTACTGCGTTACTGAGGGAAGAGGTGAGGTGTGCTCATGTGGATCTTGCTTCAAACTGTGGAATGCTTAGTTCACCCTTCAAGGACTTGATAAGTTGGTACTGTGAGCTCGTGCTGCCAATTTACCCAGCTCATTTTTGGAGACACGGTGACTGGTTTTAAGCATCATCTGCTTCCAGCAAAGGCTTTAAAAAATACATGCAGGGAAGTGCGTAGTATTGAGTGAATGGGAGTGACTGGGTCGCACACTCCAGCCCTGTGATGCAGGGGAGCGCCTGGGAGGAACTGTCTTCAAGTGGCTGTTAGCACTGAGTGATTCCCATTGTTCTTCTCCTACCATGCAGTATGACATGTGCAAAGTGTAATCATGGCTTCTGTTGGCGTTGCCTCAAGCCCTGGAGGCCGACTCATAAGGATTACTACAACTGCTCTGCTATGGTGAGTGGTTTGCTATATCCCAGTGGCTCATGCTTGTGTTCAGATGCATCTGGCCTCTCAGAGAGAGGGCAAGGATCTCCACTTGTGCCCTTTACTCTGGACTTTGTGCACTCGCCAGTAATATTGATAGTATTGTCAAAGTCTGTATGTGTGGTAGCCATTTCCAGGCAATCCTGGTACTTGAGGGAAATTGCTACAGGTTACTTCTGCCTTTCCTTTCAGGTGAGTAAAGCAGCTTGGCAGGAGAAGCGTTTTCAGGATTACAATGAGAGATGCACCTTTCATCATCATGCAAGGGTAAGGCCGCCTCCTTCCTTTGCAGATGCTGGCTCTGTTGCCTTAGCCTTGGTGAGCAGGACAGTTTCTGTTGTGTCTCAGTGTATTTCCCCTGAAGCTGAGAAGCAGGCTTCGGATCCAGGTGGAGATGCCTGATCATTTCACCTCTGATGTAATGGGTAGTTCTTGGCCTGCTTTCTTCTACCAAGTCTGTTGTGGAAACTGAACACCTAACTTGTGTTCACGTGCTCAAACTGATGCAGTACTCGGAAGCAATGGCAACTGAAGGCTGAACTCTGTCATGAGCTGAGATACTGTAAAAAGTTGAAGTGATGGCACAGTAGAGATGTCATAGTTGGATGCAGTAAATGCTCTCTTGCTACCTGCATCTTCTGGGATGGCACTTCAGGATGTTTAACAATTACCTGTGTGGAAGGTGCTATTTTTTCGATCTTGTGGAGTTTGACATTGACTTTTTTTTTCCCCCTCCTGTGGTTATTGCAGGAATTTGCCGTGAGTCTGAGGAACAGGGTTTCTTCCATCAGTGAGATGCCAAAAATTAGGACTTTGACCTTTGTTCTTGATGCCTGCAAAGTGCTAGAACAGGCACGGAAGGTAAGGCTGGATAACAGGCTGGCTGAGGTTTAGGCCTAATTCTGTTGGTGTGGTTTATGCGCTCCTTAAAGTGAGGAGACGCCAACCTTGCTCTACTCCAAAGAAGGGGAGACAGAAAAAGCTTGAGGGGAGAAACAGCATCAGGACAGGGGAGGAGCTCATGTCTGCCTTTCCCTGCTCTCACTCTGAGTTGGGCTCTGTGTGCAGTGTTCCTCACAGTCAGGTCACAGGATTTGGAGCTTAGCTCAAGTTGGCACCGTGGAATCAGCACAAGGATCTATATTTAGGGTTTGCATATACTGGGTTTGGTCCATTCCCATTTGAAATGCCCCAGTGGTGGTACTTACCTTTTGAAAGTTCTCCTGATGCTGTGTTACAGTTAGGAAGTCCCTCTTGATGCTCGTGTTATGATTTTCCTTTCTTAACTTCATTTTGTGAGCCATGGGTGTTTTGGGAGCACTGAGTTACCTACTGCATGCCCTGATAGCCACATTATGAAGGGTTTGCAGTGCAGCCACTGGATGTGTGCAGTAAGCCTGTGACAGCATAGGCCTGCAACGTCTTCTGTCTCCTGAAACATAGAAAGGCAGTGGGAATTGCCTTTGCAATATATACCTTGTTTGTGCAGGCAGACTTGATTTTTAGAGAGGCAAAAGGTGGAACAAGGGTGTCTGACCCAGTTTTGTCTTTTCAGTATGGTAGCCCCCATGTTTGCCAGGATTCATATCACTGTTACTTGCCGCTGCTGGCTTTTCTGGCCCACTTCTTTAAATGGAAACAGTGGTCTTGTTTCTTCCTGGGTGCCTGGATGGCTTTAGGGGTCATTCTTTCATAACAGGAGTTTGTCACTTGTTGAAATGCCTTTGTCTCGGTGCTGTATAGCACCATGCCTGCTTCCCTTTGGGCTCAGCTCTCTCAGTTCATTGCCACTTGAGTTCAGCCTGGGCTGCCCAGCAATATGTAGATTCTCTTTTGACTCTCTGCCTGCTGGTCAGTCACACTTGTTAGGCATTTACAGTCTGTGTTCTTGTGGTGTTTTGCAGGTGGGAACAATCAGCTATTTCAGATTTCAGTACAAAATAATTACACATTCATTTCCAGTCCTGCGAGTAGCTCTAGGTAGCGTGCTGTCACTTGGCATAATGGTTCACTGGGCTATTGCCACAGACCAGAAGCACTGCCAGGCTTCTCTCAGCCATTGATACGTAATGAAGTCTGGAAGGGTTTGATGTTACTTTCTTCTTGCCCACTCTGAAGCCGAAGGAGGATGCTTACAGCATGATCTGTACTGCTCCAGGTGCTGGCCTACTCCTGTGTGTACAGCTACTATAACCAGGACACTGAGAGCATGGATATTGTGGAACAGCAGACTGAGAGCCTAGAGCTGCACACTAATGCTCTGCAGATCCTTCTGGGTAAGTCCCACAGCCTCTCCAAAGAAGAGACTAGCATTCCCAGCTGTCTGGTTCAAAGGGTGGCAGCTCTGTAGTGGGGCAATAACATACACACCAGCACCCAGCTGGACTCTTTCACTTCTCCCAGCCTATTTTTGCCGCCTTGATGTAATTTCTGGGAAGTCCACTGAAGCAGTTTGGCTGCCAGTGGAGACCGATGCAGTAAGGAGCAACACGTTCCCTTCTGAAAGAGAAATTTATGTGCACAGAAGACCTAAGTAGCTGTGACTGGCTTCATAATCAGAGCCAAGAGACTCAGTCTCTGCTTAAGAGTGTGGGAAGCAGTGTGACTTTGTTGATCTTGAATTGCAGAGGAAACCCTGCTGCAGTACCAGGACCTGGCCTCTTCTCTTCAGCTTCTGAAAGCAGAGCATTTCAGTGCTGGTTTGGAGTTGGTACACCAGATCAAGGAGCGTCTCTTTGCAATTCTCTGGCACTCCACACAGGTGAAGTCCCCATGCCCATTAGTGGCTTGTCTTGCTCTGGGCTAGTTTGATCTTGGGCAGACCTAGAAAGGGGCTTGATCAGCTGAGGGGATAGATTCTCAGTGCCGTGTGTATGTAGGGAGGGGGTTTGCAGCACAAAATACACCCCAAATCACATATCTTCTCTCTTTTCTGGCTGTTCTTCCATGCTAGCAGGATTTCCACGTTGGGCTCCAGACTTTGGCAGATCATGGTCAGAGAAAGGTGAAACACTCAAATGTGCCTGCTTCAGCCCCTGCCTGTATAGGGTGAGTTTTCTTAGTGGGGTAACAAGGAAAGGTGGGCGGGTGCAGACAAAAAGCAGTTGACCAGAGTTTTCTCCTGTGCACGCTGACATACGAAAGAGTTAATAACAGATCCTGATTACTTGCATCCTGTGTTATGGTTTGAGATAACAATGTAAGTGACATAGGGGTGTAGGGAGACCAGCAAAACCTCCGCTGGATATGCAGCTATGGTTGAGAAAGCTCCATCACTGGCAGACCCAGTTATGGAAGTTGCTCTCCCTGGACTCTTGGGTTTCTGTGGAGAGTCACACTCTTTCTTCAAAGGTGTATCAGAGATCTAGGAGGTGTCTAGATGAGAGAAGCAAGAATAAGAACATACATGGGGGAGATGGAAGGGCCTCACATTTATTTTAAGAAAGGAATGGAGAAGAAGTGACACAGCTGTAAAATAGTGTGTTGAGAGATGAAATGGATGTTTTGTTGTTTCCCTGTCCTAGAGTACTGAGCTGGCAGGTGTTAAGTATGATAGGAAGGTGATGAGTTTGAAACAAAGTCCATTCCTGTATGACATGCTGTTTAAACCAAGAAACATAATTAGCATCTGCTATCCCAGTGTGACCAATCCCCTCTGACAGCTGCTGTGTTTCCAGGAGCTGAACAGGGTCCTGAGTGTTGCAAGAAAAAATGACAACTGAGTCAAGAGTCACTCTGTTTCAGAGCAGTTTCTGGCCTCCTTAGAATGAGGCTATGACACCAGAGCTGGTGGCAGGCTGCAGCTTGTTGGCTCTCTGACGCAGCCCTGTGCTGCATGCATGGATAAGGACATTTAATCACCTTCTCCTAGGTGCACCTGCATGGCTGCTGTGTCCCTGAGGCACGGCTTTGGAGGGGAATGCTGAGGTGATGGTAGCAGGGAGGATGAGGGTGGTGTGGGGCTGGGCTGTGGTTGCTGCTCACAGCTGGGGCTCTGCTCTGATGCTCTCCTCCTCAATAGGCCAAAGCGTACCATCTTGTGTGACTCCCCCAACACAGACGAAGGTGGCAAAGAGGCTGAAGATGAGGAGTATGAACCGCAGTGGCAGGAAGACTATGATGATGATGATGACCTTGATGAAGACAACTTTCTCTTCGATGATGACTCAGATAACCTTGATTGTGACTCCTACTTTGATGATGATGATGCCTACGACTAGAAGTGGGCTGTCACCCAGCCTGCCAGCCTGGACCTCTGCCTCTACTCGGTCTCGACCCATTTATGTTAGTGTCTT
Organism: Nipponia nippon; assembly: GCF_047370975.1. Classification (NCBI taxonomy): domain Eukaryota; kingdom Metazoa; phylum Chordata; class Aves; order Pelecaniformes; family Threskiornithidae; genus Nipponia; species Nipponia nippon. Next base: position 13,418,163 of record NW_028262358.1, on the reverse strand, counting down.
TCCTCAAAGACAGTGAGGAGCTCTCAGGCAGAACAAAGTAACTTTTTCTCTGGGGGCTACTTGCTCAGTGACCCCTCTTTAACACACAGAAACATTGCTCTGGACAGATGGGGGCTATGTTACTGTGGCCACCTCTCTCAGAAAGACATCTCCTCACCTTTCTCCCTTGTCTCCATTTCTGCCCATAGCTATCTAATTGAGTTAGAAAGTCACAGTCCAATGTGAGGACTGCTTGCCACCTATTAAAGGCCTGTTCAGTGTCCTTGGGCGTGCTCTCCCCCCAAGGACTGGGCACAGGTGAGTGTGGCACGTGTCCTAGCATGGCACTGTCTAATCCAGCCAGTGTCTAGAAATACTGTAAAGCGATGTGTTTACACTCAAGTCAAAGCCTCCCATCTGGCACTGGTGGGATTCCCTCCACAGCCGCAGATGGATGTGGTTCAGTGCATTCCTCTAGTTGGGGACAGCTTTTTTGCTGTTTGTTGGAGTTGTTGTCTTCTCTGCTATGAAGCAGGATGGGCTGCTATGAGTGGCACAAGTTTGCAGGACTGTTTTTAAGTGTATAAATGTATGCACGCGCACACACACTATATGATATATATATAGAGATATATATATATATATGTGCAGAGGTTGTTCAGATAATACTTTATCTTTGCAAAAAATAAAACCCTGAGAAGTAAGGGCTGAAAAAAGTTCTGTTTAAAAAAGAAACAGTTTTCTTCTAGCACAAGCCTCCTTGTTGTCTCTGGGGAATATGGGTGTGAAGGGGGAGCAGGACATTCTCAAGTGAGGAGGATGTGACCTGGATGTGCTCATCCTAGGAGTTAGCTGTGAAATTGGCGTGGGTTTGGGATTCTCCCCCAGGCCATGCAGTCTGCCCTGCAATGTGGTTTTTCCTTCCTGGGCAGTTCAGGGAACAGTAAGAGCGACGGGGAGGGATGGGAAGGAGGGCAGGGGACTGGACGGCACAGAGAGATGGGGCTGGTGTTTCTGGGAGCAGGGGCAAGACAGAATGCCTGCATGTTGATGAAGGTGGTAATATCTGGTGCCCAGCAGGTGGCAGATGTGGGCCTGCTATTGGGGCTTGAGGGGTGATGTAGAGATTTGTGGGATTGTTGTGGAGATACAGGGCTCTCCTCAGGCCTTGGGTATCATCTGGGAGGGATGTGGGGTTGTTAGGGGATGCTGGGCAGGGGATAACTGCCAGGGGCAGACCAGGGAGAGAGGACTGATTTTTCCACTCCCCCGTACCCCCTTGCTTCTGGTCCTGCATGGGGTTCAGCCAGAGTCTGTCATGGTGGAAGTCCCAGCCCCACTCCTCCTATGTGGCAAATGGGTTCCCCACCCCACAACCAGACAGTGACACCTCTCTGGACCTTCTCCTCAGGGCCACATCAGGGAGATGTGTGGTGGGGATGCCCAGACAGCCTCATCTTCCCCAGCGTGACCAGTCCTTGCAGCAACAGCCTGAATTCCCCAGGACGCTGGGGGACAGAGCAGAACATCCTAGACACCCGAGTTCCTCCTGTGGAGACTCATGCCTGGAGTTCCTCACCCACTGTCTCCTGAATGCCTGCTTAAAACCCAGAAAGTCAGAAGGATCACGAGGCCCTGCTTTCATGGACAATATTTGTACTGAAAATCAAGATTAAGCCTTGATCTTCTGCTACGCGGGAGGTTTCTGTCCTGATCACATATAAATTCCACGTTCCTTTTCCGTGCTAAGTAAGGTGGCCTGTCCACCTAGGTAAAGCAAAGCCAGTTAATTTTGTAGGCAGATAAGATTATGTAGTGTAATTACCAAGTTCCCTTTTATTCCCTACCTACTGTCCCTTCTACCTCCATTACTTCCAAAGAGCATCCGTTTCCCTAGATCATGACTACCTGTAAATGTAATTTATTTACAGTCAAATAAGTTTGCACATAACTTGCAAAGATATGTACAATATCTACAGAAGTGCTACCTGCCCACCTTCCTTCTTTTACATTCCTCCCTTCCCACCTCCTTTCCTCCTTTCCTTCCCCTTCCTTATTTCCCTCCATCCTCACTGCGCTTTCTTCCTTCCTTCTTCCTTTCTTTTTTCCTTCTATCCTTCCTTTATTCCTTCCTTCCTTTATTTCTTTCTACTTTCCTTCCTACTTCCTCCTTTCTTTATTGCCCTCTGTCTTCACTTTACGTACTTATTTATATACTTCAATTCCCTTTTTCCTGCCTTCTCAACTTTCTGCTTTCCTCCATTCCTCCTTGCCCACTTCCCTGCCTTCCTGACTTCTTTCCTTAATTACCATCTTTTCTTCTCTCACTACTTTCCTCAGTCCTTCCTTCCTTGATCCTTCTTGCCTTCCTCTCTACCTGCCTGAACTGCTCTCCTTCCTTCTCACCTTCCTGCCTGCCTTCCTCACTACCTGCCTGCTCTCCTTCCTTAATTCCTTCTCTCCTGCTTGCCTTCTTTCTTTTACTTTTCTTCCCTCCTTTCATTCCACCCATCATCCCTTCCCCATGCCTTCCTCTTCCCCTCACCTTCCTGCCTTCTTTCTTTCCTTCCCCCTTTCTCCCTTCCTTATTTCCCTGTCCTCAGTTTCCTTCCTTCCTTCCTTCCTTTTTTCATTCCTTCTTCCTTCCAGTGTTTCCCCATTATTTCCTTTCTTCCCCATGATTTCCTTTCTTCCCCATTATTTCCTACAGTTTTCCCCTTCTTTGCCCCCCTCCTCTCCCCCCCCCCCTTCTTTTCTTTCCCCCTTTCTTCCCCTGGTGTGGGTCTGCAGCCTTGAGGGCTCGTGTGCCCAGGTGCTGGCAGCTGGGGAGGCCCCCAGGGACCCGTGCCCATCGGCGGGGGCGCTGGCAGCATACCTACCTGTATCTGTGTGTCCCACTGACAATTCTTTATCCTGATCGGCCAACGAGAGAAACAGGATGAGGCCATTGGCGCTGCTTGGTTTTGTGCGAGCGGAGTGTTTGTCCGTGTTGGTGTGCATGGCTGGCCGTGTATTATTTCTGCTCGTGTTTTATACTCATCCGTGTGCCTACACAGAATACACGCTCAGCCTCACTACTGGTTGGACCTGGGGGCACGGAGCTGCGGCAGCCTCGTCTCTGTTGGGCTATCCGATTTGGCTTCACCTAACACACGGAGGACAGAAGCAAGGGCAGATTACTTGGGAGGTTTACAAAGACATTGCCCACACATGGAGGAGGGGACTTATGAAAGTCGAAGCTCACTTTCCACTGGTAAGATTTGCCCTCAGGCCTCCCAGGTCCCCAGGCCTCCTGGCAGAGTCTGTAGGAGTGAAGCAGTACCCACAGCAGTGGAAGACAGAATTAGGGACCACCCAAGTCCATTAGGGAAGCATAAGTTGATGGTACCAGGTGGGATGCATCCGAGAGCACTGAAAGAGCTGGCAGATGCCCTGAGGCCACTCTTCATCATCCTTAAGAGGTCATGGCAATCGGGGGATGCTCCCAGTGACTGGAAAAAGGCAGACAGTATATCCATTGTCAAGAAGGACAATCCAGGAAAGGAGAGGCCTCACCTCAGTCCTTGGGAAAAATACGGACCTGCATTTTGGCTGCACCAAATAGCCAACTCCTCTGAGGACATTATAAAACTGATAGTTCACCGAGAAGGTATTGAGAATTAATTTAGAAAGTTGTGGATTGCTCCAGGAGGAAGAGAAGAGAAAGTTCCATCAATTTGGGACCCAAAAGCAGTCATGGTGATTGCAGAAGCAGTTTGTGGTGAGACCCTAGTCTCAGAATGGAAGATTTCCACTCCAAATGTCATCTTTCTGAGACCTAGTGACTGGAGGAAGAAAGAATTTTTTACATTGGACTAGGCTGCTGTGTTAGGGCCATGGAATTGCCAGCTTTGAAAAGGACAAAATTAGTAACAACTGGAGTGAACGTTTTAGGGGCATTCCCCACAAGAAGCTCCTTAGTGCCTTACCGTTAAGACTGAACATCTACCCCACGAGGGAATTTCTAGCACGGGCTAGACAGGAAATTCAAGTTAAGATCTACCGCCATTCTCAAGCTGAGAGTGAGTTCCTCACATATTAGTGGGTGTTGTCCTGCAGATCAGGAAGCCAGGATCAAAAGACATACTCAACAGTGCGTTCTACTGGCTGAAGAAACTCAAAGGAAGGATTGGCAAAATTTTAACAAGCCACTCCTAAGCGATCACCAAAATGATCCTTCAGGGGTCCCCGCACAGAGGACTGTGTTACACATGCACCAAAGCACTCAGCATCGTGTCCAACCCCATGCTGGTGGGGCTGGGGGGTGCCTGCCCAGCAGACCGTGCTCCTTAGTCCCGGGATACTGAGAGCCTCAGGGATCGCATTCCCAAGGATACTGGCGAGGCACATAGCCACGTGCAAAGCAGAGTGCTCTGGCCCATTGTACAAGCGGGGCTCAGGGACCCTTCCACAAACACTGTGCCAGCACTGGTGTATTGGTGGGGCACTTAGGCTATCGAAAATGCCACCTCCCCTGGCAAGGAAGTTAGGGTTAGGAATAAGTTTACAGTTCGGGTTAGGAATTAGGGTCATTAGGTTTAGGATTAGTGTTAGGGTTAGGTTGCAATTAGGGTTAGGGTTAAGTTTTAGGGTTAGTGCTGTGGTTAGGGTGCTATTAGCGTTAGGGCTTGGGTTAGGGTTTAGGGTTAGGGGGTTTAGGGTTAGGGTTATAGCCATTAGGATGTGTTAGGGATTAGAGTGAGATTAAGTGGTAAAGCTTAGTGTTATGGTTTGGGATAGGGATAGGGATAGGGTTATTCATCACCCTCACCCAGATACTAATCCCAGCTAGAGCCCAGGTCCAAACCCAACACCTGTCAGCTGGGCCTCACACTGAAAGCAGCCAGGACCAATAGCTTTTGTAAACCCTCACCTTCCCTTTGTAGTCCCTTTGTGTATGGTTTAGTTTAAGGGTCATTAGGTTTAGGGATTAGGGTTTGAGATCGGGTTAGGGTTATGGACAGGGTTAGGGTTTGCATTATCCCTCACCCTCTTTTGGACACTAACCCTAGACAGAGCTAGGTCCAAAACAGACACTCACAACCTAGTAAGACTAATATTAAGGTTATATTTAGTATAGGGGTTTTTTGTTCATGAGGTTATCCTTGACAGTTTTAGAACTTTGGTTGTGTTGAGGGCGAGGACTATTGTGGCAGTTATTAGGAAGTACAAGTAGAGAGTTAGTGGAAGTTGTTTGGGGCTGTAGATAATAATTATGGATATTCAGCCTAAGTGGGAGATGGATAAGAAGGCAAAGATTTTTCAAATTTGTGTTTGGTTTAGTCCTATTCAGCGTCCTAGGGCTGCTGAAGCAACGGCTATGGTGGTTAATAGTGTTGGATTGAGTGAGTTAGGAAGAGAATAGTGATTGTGGAGGGGGGTAATTTAATTATTGTTGATAGTAGTAGAGCAGTGATTAGGGATGAGCCTTGGAGTACTTCTGGGAATCAGAAATGGAATGGGACTAGTACTAGTTTGATTGCAATTGCTATTGTCAGTAGGAGGCAGGATGCTGTGTGGCTTAGTTGGGTAAAGTCTCATCGGCCTGTGGCTCAAGCATTGGTTATCCTTGAAAAGAGGACTAATGCCGAGGCAGCTGCTTGTAGTAGGAAGTATTTGATTGCGGCTTCAATGGCTTGTGGGTGGTGGGATTTGGAGGTGAGGGGAATGATAGTGAGGGTGTTAATTTCTAGTCCTGTTCAGGCTGTGATTCAGCGGTTGCTTGAAATTGTAATGGTTGTTCCTAGGAGTAAGCTTAGGGAGGAGATTCATTTTGCATGTGGCTTCATTAGTAGGGAAAGGGGTTAAACCATCATTTTCAGGGAATGGGACTGATAGCTTTTTAGCTGACCGTACTAGAAAATAATATAGAGAAAGCATGGAGAGTTTTAAGCTGTTCTGTCTAGGTTCCATTTCTACTTTTCTAAATCTTTCTTAGGAAGTGAGAGGGCTGGTATAGCTCTGTGTTCACCTTACCATAGTGATCCTTTATGTTCAGGCGCGTTTCCTTAAGTAATGAGGCAGGCCTGCATAGCAGATTGGTACGCTGGTGTGCCAAAGGCATAGTGCTGATGTCAGTGGCAGGAGGTTTTTTCAGAGGAGGTGTATGAGTTGGCTGTAGAGCAATCGTGGCCAGGAAGCGCATATTCCTAAGAAGCCTGAGGAAAGGAGCAGGACTTTTGTAGCCAAGGCCACTGGAAATAGTTCAGGTTGGGAGGAGGTTTAGTGAACTTGGGTTTAGGAATAGGATAGTAGCTAGTGTACTAATCAGTATGATATTTGCATATCAAGCTGAGAAGAACAGGGTGACTGGTCCTGCAGCACACTCTGTATTGAAGCCTGATAGTAGCTCGGATTCACCTTCCAAATAGGCTCCTTAATGAATAATTTTTTACTCTCTTTGCTACTGGCTGTAATAATCCAAAGGGACCTACAATGTTCAGGCCTTTTCAGACTTGTATATAACTTAGGATTTTTCATTCTAGTAATGTTAAGAAGGCTACAGCAATTAGAATTGGTCATGAGTAGGGGGGGGGGGGGAAGAGGGGAACTAGGGAGAAGATTTGAGCCGCTGGGTAAAGGGCTTAAGCCTTTTGCATTTGCTGAGCTTGGCCATGCTAGCAGTCCTTTTCTAGGACAAGGGATGGTATGGGTGCTCTCTTGGTAGTTTAGTTGAGCTCATTACTTAGAGGGAGGCATGCTTGTACTATTGGCCTTGCTTTTTCAGTTCCTTTTGTACTAGGGAAAGTTCATCATAGATAGAAACTGACCTGGATTGCTCCAGTCTGAACTCAGCTCACGTAAGACTGGTAACCATTGAACAAACGAACCCTTAATAGCAGCTGCATCTTTAGGTCGTAAACTTCCTTGTCTATATGGACTCTTGGAGGAGATTGCGCTGTTATCCCTGGGTAGCTTGGTCCATTGGTCGACCACAGTGGGTCTGGTCACTATTAGTACGTTGAGGGGTGGCTCTTGGTTAAGAGGTGTGGTCTCATTTTTGCAGGATTTGTTTTTCTACAAGGTCGCCTCAACCAAAAAATGCAGGCCAACATTTTGGGGTGGAGGGGGTAGTGAACCTGGTGGGCTTGAGCTTGTGTGTAGTGACTGCTGACTTTTAGGTTCCACAGGGTCTTCTCATCTTTATATATTCCTGCTTTTTCATGGGAAGATCAAGTTCACTGGTTATCTGTAAGAGACAGTTAGGGTTAGGACAAGCATCACCTTCAATACTTGGTCAGCTGAAGGCTATGTTTTTGGTAAACAGTCGGGCCTTGAGTTTGCCTAATTCCTTTTACAGATTTTAGTCTTTCTAATAGACACTCCTGAGTTGGGTTAACAGGGTGGGTTTAATATCGAATCCTGTTAAAATTGAGATATTATTTGTAATCTGTTAATAATGTGATGATGTAAGCTTGTGCTTGAGAGGGGGAGGCCCCTAGTTACTCATTTTAGTATTAATTCTCCTATTATTATAGGTTGGCCTGTTGGTGATAAGGGAGTCTTATTGTTTCTGGACTTCTGGTGTGGAGCTTTGAAGCACTCTTTGTGGGTGGCTGCTTAAAGGCCTACAGTGTGGGGACTGAGAGTTGAGTAGTTATCTGCTAGGGGAGATTGTGTTCTTTTCTGAAGGAGCTGCATCCCCTTTAAATTGCTCGTGATTTACTACACAGGGCCTAGATTGAATGTCTGTGGAGGAAAATTGAGAGAGGACTTGGCCTCATTGCACAGGCAACCAGCTATCACCCAGCGTGATTGGCTTTTCACCTCTACTAACAAGTCATCCCATTCTTTTGCAACAGAGACGGGTTCACTCAGTGATAGCTGCTTGTAAGTAGCTCACTTGGGTTTTCAGACGGCAAGCTTAAATTCATTTCGTTGTTCTTGCTAAATCATGATGCAAGAGGTACAAGGGTTTATCTTTGCTATTTATTGCTTGCGTTTTCATTACTATTTCATCGTTGCCTTACAATACAAATCTCTTGCACCAAGCACCTTTTCTATTGCCTATACTAAGTGGAAAGAATGTTTTAGTTTGGTGATCATTTCTAGTTGTGGTTTGGCTGGGCTAGAGTTGGGCTTCAAGAGGATCTGGTGGGTAGCAGACATCTTTCAGGTGTAAGCTGAAGGCTTTCAGGTTATAGCTATGTCTTGATATGCTAAGTACACCTTTCAGTACACTTATGTTGTTGCAACTTACTTCATCTTCAGCTGACAGGCACGTTAGCTATAGGGGTTTACGGCTTGTGAGGAGCATGGTGGGCTGTATGTACGTGTGCCAGGGCCAATTTAAGGGGGCTCTATTGTCCTGCTTTACTGCTAATCTGTCTTATAGGGATGATTTCACGTCTCTTTCAGTAGGTTTTCTGTTTTAGAAAATGTAGCCCATTTCTTCTGTCTCATAAGCTGTACCTTGACCTGCCTTCTTAGTGGGGTTGAGGCTATTATTTTTACTGTTATGCTCTAAGGGGAGGTGAGCTGGAGACAGAGGTATGTAGTCTGTCCTGGCGAGGGACGGCTGGGTGGATTGTTAGCAATTCTAGAACAGGCTCCTCTATGTGGGTTTGGGGCACCACCAAGTCCTTAGAGTTTTAAGAGTTTGCGCTTGTATTTCTTAGGCAGATACTTTGGCAAAATATCAAGATTTAGGGCTAGGCATAGTGGGGTATGTAATCTCAGTTTCTGTGTTAGCTTTCGTGGAGTTTAATTAATCATGGATGCTAAGATCATCTTGAGGATGGCTTTAGGTGCGTCTTAGGCTTATGACAGCTCAGTTACATTTTGATCTTAGTTGCCTTGATAACATTATTACTCTTTACACCGTATTATAGTCAGTTTGGGTCTCTTGTGTGACTGCAGTGGCTGGCACAAGATTTACCTACCCTAGGTGTTGTTACAAGTGAAGTTTACACTTATTGCTTAATGTTAGCTACTGCTGAATACCCGTGGGGGTGTAGCTAAGCAAGGTGTCTTGGGCTACGACTTAGGTGTGCCTGGTGCCTGCTCCTTTTGCCTTAACAAGGTGATCAAGGGCATTTACGCTGTGCTGCAGATGATAGTTACCTGTATACGTCTAGGAAGAATTAACAGTAAAGTTAGGACGATGTCTTTTGTCCTTGGCTGTTAGTGGCGACCATCTTGGCAGCTTCAGTGCCACGGACACGTCAGTGCTACAGGAACAGTTGTTTGTTTGTTTCTTGTTTGCTTTTAGTTGTTTGTGTGTTGCTTGATTTTTTTTCTTGTTTGTTTTTATGTTGTTTGTTGATCGTTCATTGCTTTGTTGTTTGCGTATGTGTAGGGCGGTTTCTTTAAGTTGTGGTGCATTGTGTACAAAATGTGTATTTAATTTATTAATTCGATTCCAGTGCTGATGATATGTGAAAAAAGTGTAAATAAAATGTGTGTTAACAACACGGTGAATATTTGGTTGAAAGTTACTGGTGGTGGTTAGGATTTTAGAGAAAGTGTGAAAGTAAGAAATTATGTCCTGCAAGCGTTCACTCAATACATGCATCTGATCGCTGATGCGCTTGTCTGGAACTCAAGCCTTTTTCACAAGGTCATTGCCCAAACAAAGCTCCAGGTAAGGCATTGCCCTATCTGGACAGACATAAGCTACTGCTGCGTGGTTAACCTACACTCATCTGGTTAATAAAATACACCACTAGGACCGCTTTTTGTAACTACTGTTCCTGAAATACAGCCAAAGCACATTCAGTTGTCAGGTATTACAGCCCCAAGACCTGTTTCTGCAAAACCGTTTCATAAAAGCTGATGAATAAGGTAGCTGGTTACTCTTCATTTCATAGAATACAGCTAATTACACATTATTGCATTTCTTTTAAATTATTTCTCCAGCTTGAGATCATTCTGTGTATATATATACATACTGGATACCAGTGTAATGTACATATTTACTATTCCCTGTGCCACGCTGAGGCGGAGCACTCCGAAAAAGCCCTGGGGTGGACTGCTCCCAAAAAGCCCCAGGGTGGAGCGCCCGTTTCACCCGGGAGCCGCTCCTCTGCTCCTCTGGTCACTCTCACCTTGCCCTCGCTGTTCGCCTGCTACCCAAGAGATACACAAGCAGCACCAAGTCCACATCTGCGGCAGCACAGAAGGCTCAGCCGAGCTCCCCAGGCTGAAGCTAGAAGACATTCAGGCAGCAGAGACTCGGCGGACGGACAAAAGGGTTTGGACTATGTCCCTGCTTTCCATCTATATCTTGCATAGAACTCGACAGTATGTTTACTGCCTACACTCGGAAGAGTCTGGCTGAGGTTTTTGCATCTGTGAACAGGACATAAACAAGAGAGTATTCATTTTACATGGAAACAAAAAAGCCTCACCTTGCTTAGCTGAAGCTTTCTTCATTTCATTTACATTATCTGTAAGCTGCGTATATTCCACGTACAAAACAAGCCCTGCATTACCTGAGTGAGGCAATTTCTGTCCAGATATAAAATACACACATCTAGGACACCATCTAGATATCTTTATATGCATAGAATATATACAGAAAACACGCAGCAAGTATAAACAGAATCAATAGGGAGAGATGTATAGAGATACATGTAAATACATGTCTTTCGAGAATACACCCACCCACCCACACACACACGGTCTGTACAGAACATCCACGGCCAGGAAGAAAAGCCTCAGCTGATCTCATCTCGCTGAGGCTTTTTTCCTCTCTCTAGTCAGAAGATGATACATTATCTACGCACAAAAAAGTGTGCGGACACAGGAAGCACAACCATGTCTTTCTCTCTGTACAGGCACTCTCTACACGAACACATACATAGAACATACAGAATAGGCATACTAAGTGACATACAATAAGCCCTTACTGATTCATGAAGATAATCTCTACTTTATTTATCTGAAACGCCTTGCGATAATGACTACGTAGCAGGAGCTATGAGAGTCATGAGAGACAAAAATCCAGCCTAGCACTATCTTTTACAGACTCTGTCTTGTGCTACATTTTTGCAGGCAAATACATCAGTCAGTGTGCGTCTTCAAAATGCCTGTCATTTTGCCGAAAATTTATCTGTTTCCAGGATTGTTTTCTTGGAACATGCTGAACCTCAGAAGTAACTCTCACGCAAATATTTAGATAATTCAGGAATTGTCAGAGTGGGGTAGCACTGAGAATGAGACCTGGGACTTTTTTTTAGGCTGTTCCCAAGCTCCATTGCTTTTTTCCTACTCCAGTAACATCACTTCATCTTTCTTTTCTGTACTTCAAAATATGAAATACGACATAGCTTTTTTTTCTCTAACAGCCTAAGGCATTGCTATATGGATATAAGCCATCTTCAGATCTTGAAGTATTAGCAAATTAGATTGGGATATAATTCATAATTTATGTTGTTTGCATAGTGAACCATACTTAATCCTGGAATGCATTATCACTGCATCTTGCTAAACCTCTGAAAGATTTATAATCATGAAGATGTTATTCATTTGGCATAGTTGGTAATGGTTTTTATTGTGCACTAAATCCAAATCACAGCAGTGTTATAGGTGAATTTCACTTAAAATCTGTGACTGCTTTCCCAGGAAAGGAGGGAGAGGACAGGAACATTAAGGAAAATATATAACACCCACTCCAGGAGGAAAGTACAAGCCTTTTAATTTCAGGATTTTAGAAGTTGTTCCCTCTTTTGGATGTGACTCATTTATGCAATATTAAAAGCAATAGAAAATGTGTTGCAGAAAATGGCCTCGCAAAAAGGCACAAAACACTTAGTTAACTGTAGTTGTAGTTTTGTATCAAGGTGCTGTGCTGAATCCTACAGTTTTGGTAATTGAATAAACAGGGGCATAAACACTTCTCCATATTCACGTTCTTGGTATACTCCTCCTGCAAAGATCCATCCTGAATTCCTGCAGCACATGTCCACATCTTGTTATGAATAGTGGGAACTGTTTGCTTTCTTTGACAGTCTTTCTCATCTCATTTTTTGACTTCCATTAGAACGCTTAGTGCAAGGATTCAAAATCTGGAGCTGCAAGCTGCAACGTTCTGATAAACTTCCAAAGACATGTGCATAAAGAAGGAAATCTTGGACAAGAGTTGTGTCAATAACTTCTAAAAGGCTTGCATGTTTAAAGTAACACAGAGATGTACTTAAATGTCTGTGAGCATCGTAATTCAAGAAGGGCACCTGATCAGCATTTCTGGCAAAAGTTCTGGTCTTTACTTTCTTGGCTTTGGTGTCGTGGGCACACTTGGGCCAGTTTACTGAGTGAGCTGAGGTTACTGTTGGAGCTGTCTTAGAGCCCATGGAATTGCTGAAGTTTCGCATGAAACTGTTGAGATAAACTATTACGACTGTCCCAGACTGTCCCTTTAGCACCTCAAGGAGCCTGCAGAGCAGAGGTGTAAGCACCACTGCATGAAAGGAGACCTAGGTGAGCTGCAGTTAGGGTCAGCTCCCGAACCTTGTAAAGGCTGGCTGTCGGTCATTCACAGCTTGGTTCAGTGCTAACCATTCCAGGTAGCAGCAGATTATAAAAAAAAGTTCTTCTTTTTCATTCTGATAAAATATCTGGCCATCTGTTACTAATCTGGGTAAAATCATAACATTTTGGATTATACAGCAGTTGAACTGCAATGGATTGTATTTCAAGAGGGGCAATCACTGAGAAGTCAGGCATTAAAACTTCAGTCTTTTCAAATTAATGGGAAAATCTCAGAGGCTTTCACCACATAGAGCACCTACATTTGTTGGACAATAGGCAATGAGCAGAAATTAAAGAACATGAAATTCTGTATGAACACAAGCAAACACTTTTTTTACTGTGACAGTGGTCAGAGACTGGCGCAGGTTGCCCAGAGAAGTTGTGGAGTCTCCACCCACGGAGGCACTCAAAACTCAACTGGAGACAGTCCTGGGCAGCCTGCTCCAGATCAACTTGCTTGAGCAGGGGGTTGGACAGATGGTCTCGGAAGGTCTGTTCCGGCCCCAGGGACTGTGATTCCCTGTTGCCCAGACTTTTTTCCGTTAAACAGAGCGTCACCCAGATCTGTAGGTAAGTAGTTACAAGGCAAAATTTGTGCTTCTCCTGCCCTATCTTGCTATCTGTCTGTGTACCTCCATTTCACTTATAATGTGTTCCTAGAAATAAAAATATTAAAAAAGTAGCTTTTAACAATCACTATTCAATTAAAAATGCCGTTTAACTTTGAGTCGTAGTAAGTGATGTTGTACTCAGCATGTGTTGCCATACAATCTTTTCCACTTCTTGCTGGTGAATTTGTCAAGTGATGAGTGAATGAGCCTTGGGGTAGGATGTCCAGTCTGAACACATTAATCTTTGAAGGTTTTAGGACTATTAGGATTTTTAGGAGAGGTGGGTGGAGCAGACTGTACTAGCCTTAAATTGGTTGTGAGTACTGAGCAGGGGCTGGTGGTTTTTCTTAATCAGCGTTGGAGCTGGTGATAGTTAACAAAAAAGGAGACAAGGGAAATGACGCTGGGCATTTGGGAATATTACAATTAGAGCTAAACAAGCCAAACAGATCAGAGAGGAAATGCAGGTCTTAGCTGCAAATTATGTCTAGCTGTTAAAAATGTCTAAGTGTTAACACGTAATGCTCTTCCTGCTGATTTTTTGTATTGTCTGGTGTGCGAGGATTAGATTCCCAGGACACTTAATGTCCAGAAGCTTATTTTAGGGGACACCCTGTGCAAGCAAGGAGTGGTGGCTAGTTAATCCATTAGTGTAAAAATAACAGCTAAGTCTATCCCTATTGCTACTCTACTTCCATATGTGTCTGTATTCTAAAGGCAGAGTTGCTTTGGTTGTTTTAAAAACAAAACATAAAAGCTCTGATTTAGTTTACATTATGGACATCTTTTACAGATCTTTTGTCACTCACTCCTCCTCTTCAGTATGACAGTGTGGGACTAATAGTGTCTGACTCTGGTATATATATGTATGTGCTTCACTTGAAAAACAGATGAGTTAGTATATAAGTTCTCCGAGAGGATTGTCTTAGAGGTAATGCTGGAAATATACTTCACCTTTGTGACTGCAGAAGGATGCAATGATAGGACTTTGTTTTATCTTGGGAAGGCTGATAAAATATTAGAAAGCCGTGTTTTACTGATGCATTTATCCAACAACATTGTAACTTGTATTTGTCTGGCTTTTGTTCATTCTCTGTACCAAATTTCTGCAAGCAGTGGGAAAAATAATAGAACTTCTTGTCCCCGATGTTCAGGAACAACGGTACAGAATGCAAAAACCAAGTTAGAGAATGTGCTAACTTGAATAGATCCTATGGCATGCACAGAGATTCATTGTTCTTTCTACCTGCTAGTTGGTACTTCTACCTCTTATGTTGAAACCCTTTTTGAAATAGTGCTGGTGTACTATGTATTCTAAGGCAAAGCCACATTTTTTTGTTGTTTAAAAAAAAACCCTGTTTCTGTTGTTTAACAGAAAACTTGAATTTGGAGGTAGCAATCTGACTTGACTGATCCCTAAAATAAATTGGTGTACTTCATTTTAAAAGCAGGACCATGCAAAGGTGAGAGCGATGAGAAGACTGGTGAGCTCAGTGTAATGTGTCTCTCTTTCTGCTGTGACTTATTTAGCAGTACTTTATCACCCACGTTCCAAGACTGCACCTTTTCTGGGGGAGGGATTATTAAGAAGAAGGGTATGTCAAAGACCATTTAACCCAGTTACAAATGCAGGACGTAATCAGAGTACCCCATGCTCCCATCCTGCAATCAGTCATAACCTTACTTGTGCAGTGAAGATGGGAAGATTCATGCTTCCATTCCTGGGAATATTCAGATAATTAAATATGTGGGTGGTATCAGGTGCGTAAGAATACTGAAATTAGGAAAGGAGCTACACCTGTAGATTAAATAATTGGTTGTAGAACAAGAAAATGTTCTGAAGATGGATCGAGTGAAGTAAGTTGCTAACAAGGGATGGAGCATCTTGCCTATGACCATAAGTTGTCCATATATTTATTTCTTTTGTGCCTCCTTAAAGTATTTCAATTAATAATAAGCAATCTCTTGGTGTGGCCATGTTTATTGATAAGTGGAAATCAGAAATTGTCTCAGGGGTGCAGAGCCAATTGCAAGTGAAAAGAGGAACAGCAAAAGCCCAGGTTTCCTGAGTAACTTAAACCTGATGAGGATGGCGTTAACTTGAGCATTAGATTCTTAAGCAGCTCAATATTTGGCAAAGAGCAGATACACACTGGACAATTACTTGTGCTTCTGGAAGGCTTTACATCTGCTTTTTAAAACAACACCTTGGCAATAGAAAGGGAGGAAGCACTTGAGCACGTCATCTTTCCCAGATGTAAGCACATGGTGTGAATGCTTCACTTCCGTCCCACACCTGATAGGAGCCAACGTAACCACCCTGACATTCAAATCCAATCGTATGCAACATTTATTTCCCGTGAAATTTTAATCTCTCTCTTCTGCCTTTCTTATAAGTGGACTTCATAATTTTATTTGGGACAAAAAGGTTTCTGAGATCTTGTCTAACACAGAGTCTAACAAATACAGTTGTGGCAGTTTTTGACCCTATTCCTTTGTCTCATTTACTTTTCCTTTTCCTCCTCTTTGCCTTTCATTTTGGGCCTACACAAAGATGCTGCTGCTGATTTTTTTTTACACAAAAGTGTTTCCGGAAAATAATTCTGTATGCACTGAGCCCTCCTGCATATTTTACTGCTGGACTGGACTTGATGATCTTCAAGGTCTTTTCCGACCTAATGATTCTATGACTGGGCAGCTGGTTTAGCCTCTGTAGAGGAAGAGAGCGAGCAGCAAGTTGGTGTTCTCAAGGCACTCACCGTGAGAATGGCATTTGTGGAAGAGCCTCCTCCTAGACCCTGTCCCTGACAAGCAGCTTGCCTAAGACCCCCTGTGTGGTGCAAGCTGCCTGCAGCCCTTGGAAAGGACTCCTTGCTCTTGCCAGGCTGTTTCTCCATCCCTGTGCTTGGCCTATGGAAGCTGCTCTCGGCACTGATGCCGGGAGATCTGAGGCCTTCTGTAAAAGCTCTGAGTTCATCTAGTGGCTCTGGTTTTCCCAGGCTGTGCGTGAAGCGTGGCTTTGTTGAGCCTCAGATGGGGCTCTCCTGTTCTTGTCCGGATTTTTGCTCTGAAACCATTCAAGTGCTGAGGACTGGGATTTTTCAGAAGGATCCTGTTTCTCTTTGGGCTCTGTGGGGAGGGATTGCAGTCATGCAAGGCCTGTTGGGGAGCTCAGTCTTCTTTTGGGATGCTCTCTGTGGGACAGGAGGACAATGTCTTTGGGCTGCCTGTATTTCTGGAAGGAGTACCCACATCTCCCTTCTGTCTCAAATGCCCCTTAGTGGCACTATTTTTTTTGTTTTTTCTTAAAAAGGTGTATGTGAATAGCTGAGTGCTCGTATACAGTGAGTCATCTTCTCCTGCTTAGAGTGAATGGTTTTATGATGAAAAATATCCATTCAAAGTTACAAAACTTGGTTCCCTTAAAGATTCAAGTGCTTGCTGATGGATTCCCAGCTGACAAAGTCCCCTCCCAGCTTGCTTAAGTAGTAAACCCCCTTTCAAGTAATGTTCAGATTATCTAGTGTGATTTCTTCCAATTAATCAGAATTGTCTAAAGCGTGTATTTTTGTATTTATAAAGCTAGGATCACGGAAACATCTTCTGTGTCTGGTTTAAGTGAGTTAAAGCTATGATGGCTTGTAATGTTCTTTTTTACTCTTTGAGAGGGAGCTGAACGTGCACGTCTCGCCCTGCAGGAGCGAGGATGCCCTGTGCGGGTTCAAGGCCGTGCTGTCCTCACAGCTTGCGTCCTGGAGTTGAGGCTGGAGGGGCGTCACCCTGCAAAGGTTTGGTGTGCTGTGGCAGTGGGTGCTGGGAGGTCTGGAAGGCGACCGGCGCTGGGAGGTCTGGTGGATGGCGGTGGGGTGGAAGCGGCTGTTGGGGGATCCGCCATTTGCATAGCCCAGCCCCCCCCCGCGTGCTTCAGAACACCTGGGTCCCGGTGGCAGTTGTGGAACGGTTCCTGCCAGTTGGGCCAACGGACGCGGCGCAGCCAGCAGATGCCCTTGGAGCTCCTCTGTCTGGCATCAATCCCTCGGTAGCTGTGATTCAGGAGAGGTGAGATTTGAATCTGCAGGTGTCCTGAGAGGACCTTGCGGAGCTGTGGGCTGCGGCTGGGGACTGGCTCTGTGTCTCTGCTCCAGAGACTGGTGCCATCGCTCGGAGGCAGTGGAAGAGCTTTAACGGGTGAATCTGCCCTTTCCCTTCTTCTGGGGGTTACGGGAGCTGTTTTGGAGGTGAGGGAGATGGAAATTGACAGTCTTGAGCCAAATGGGCTAGAGCAGGGATGGACTGTCATTTACCTGACCTCAGTGGTGTATCTGTAAGGTAGTTGGAATCGTCTCCGCCTGCACAAGTGGACTAAGGTCCTGTGTTGTTTTAAAGGAGACAGACTGAATAAAATCCGTGAATGTAGTGCGCGGTCTTTCTGACCAAATATGTAAGCATTTCTTTTAGGATAAGTTAAACAGTGCCTTGAACTCACTGGTTATACTGACTAACTCTCCGTTGCCTACAAATGGGCCCAAGGTTGGCTCGGACACGGGTGTCTACACGAGAGACATCCACGTTTAGTCAGATGAATCCCACCCCAGTCTCCTGTGTTCCTCATCAGGTCTCTGACAGCTCTGCTGTTAGCCCTTGCTGAAGCCAAGTACAGTCTCCGTCTCTCTTATTTCTCCCTGGTTTATTTTTGTTTGTTTTGTTTTTAACAGAAAGAAAAGTCAGTCCTAGACATTGAGTTGCAGAAGAACGTTTGTGTTGGAGGCTTGTGCTTGGATCTTCAAGTAGGTCTAATTAGGTGCCTTTTCCTCTTCTGTCCATCCCTGACAAGCTTAGGCACTCTCTGTTTGTCCTGTTTCTGAGGACCACTGCCCAAGGCGTCTGGCATTGCACAGAGAGATTCTGTCGCTCGTGTCGCACTGTGACTTCTGTTAGCCAGCAGGAGTGCAGTATTTTCAGGACATAAGCTAAGTGAATTGCACTGAAGTGAAAGAAGTGCTCTCTAACTTCCGAGAGATAATACTGCAATCTAATCAGAATAGATATATTTGGAGCAAAGGATGCTTAAAAAGTAAGGTAAAAATGATTAGCATAGCGCTATTATTTTTTGTTTGGAATTTATATGTTTTAGATTTAAAGTTTGAATTTCAACAGATTCAGTTGAATTGATGTGGAAAACATGTTCCCATAGCCAAGTATGTCTTTCAAAGGCGAATAAGCAAAGTGTAGCAGCTACAAAGACTGTTTTGGCTTGACAGTGTTTTGTATTTTTGAACCCAAATCTACAAGTTCCTGTTGAATGAAAGTGACCTGGGAAAGCGACCTTTTAATTCTGTGTCACAAATGTTACGGTCCACCCCCTTCTAAAGAATTCTTGCTGATGTTGCTCCGTAGAGACGTAGGCAAGTAGCGGTTGGGCTGTGGCCTCTCAAGACATAGAATCAGAGAATCGTTTTGGTTGGCAAAGACCTTGAAGGTCATCAAGTCCAACCTTAAACCTAGCCCTGCCAAGTGCACCACTAAACCATGTATCTCCGTTTGTTCAGCAGACTCTCAGGTTGCAGCAAGCATCCAGACCTCACAGCGCAAATGAAGGATCCAAACCAGAAGTCATCAAGTTACAAAGGAGGAATGGGCAAGTAAAAGGCGAAAGCCTGAATCCCCTCTGTCCCAAAGAAGGACCAGCTCAGCTCTAGGCTGGCGGCATGGGCCACCTGCAATTCAGGGTCTCGGGCACAAATCTTCTGCACTTAGGCACTTGTCTCCTTCCTCACAAAGAGAAAAAAACATAAAAGGAGATCCCTGTTGGTTAGTTCAGTAAAGGGAAAACTTGTACTTAGCTCTGTTTGCCTGCCTCTTTTGGAGGATGGACTTGAGCCCAAAGGAGAAGAGTGGCCTAATAGCAGGCTGCTGAGCAGGCTGAGGGGATGCAGGGAGTCTGCTCCCCAGGGAGCTCTTCCGCTTGGTATAATTTAGTACCTGTCTTCCTGGGGGTTTGAAGCCAGTTCCCAGCAGGCACACCATAACTCCTTTCTTTCTCTCTCTCTCTGGCCCATGAATTGTCCCATCACCGCACCAGCTTTACAGAAAGTGGGACGGCCACCGTTCAAGGGAGATTGTTGCCTCGGGATGCCTGCAACCTCGAGCTTAGCCTTGCGCTTGGTCTGTGGGAGAGCCACGGCTCTAACTGCCAATCTGCGTGAGCAGGGGATGCGGATATGGGACTTTTGCAGGGAGCGCCTGAGCCTCTGGGCTGCTGGAGAGGCCAAGACCCGTGCCAGCCAATTCATCTTTTAGCTGCAGATGCCTTTTGCTCGAGCTGCAGGTCTGCTGGGGATTGTGGGGACGTGCCCCTGCAAAGATGGCTGAGTTCCTGGTGTAGGAAGGGCACTGGGGTTTAGAGGTCAGCATTGAGGCAGGTGTGGAAGATGGCATGCGATGTGATCTTTAGTCAAAAAAATGACTTTCTGTAGATTCAAGCAGGTTTTTTCCTCTCCTCTGCTAATCCGGTATGGAATATGAGTCAAAAAAGAGAAACCGATGCTGTACACACTGCACACTCTTAAGTATTTGTTTCAAAATGGTGTGAGGTCAGGCTAGAACATGCTTTGCAATTTGTGTATTTGCTGCAGCAAATTTTCTGCTCTTCCTAGCTGTCTTCTGTGGTTTTCAGCCCACTGCACCTCCACAGAAAAAATACGGAGCATATGAAAGAGGCCACTCTGAATCTTCCCTTAGGAGATTTTTTTTTTTTTTTGGTGCTCTGCTTTTAAATTAAATAAATTCAGTAGTCTCTCAACTTTGGTTTTTGGTGACCAAATTACCCACCGCAAAGTTTTTCTTTCCCTCAGAGTGATTACTGTTAATACTTTTGGAGCAGTATTGAGTGCATACGTCTATATGTTCCTTCTCTTTCCATATCTGGTTTTATATGTAGGCATAGAAAGCTCGGGGCATGTCTTGATCTTAGTCATGCAAATCTCACTTGTTTGATTTCACTGTGGTATGAGGGCATTGGGTAAGCTGGTGGTTACTGGGCTCCAAAGCGGATGCTTGACCATGAACAACTGAGCGGGTCTTTGCAGATTGTGGTGGCCTTTTGAACATTTGGCCTGCTGAAACAGTGGTCTTCTGCTGGCTTTTCTGTACCTAGATACCTAAATCCTGGGAAAGCTGTCTTTTTGATGCCTTCACACTGTTTTGGTCCTCATTTGGTGTTCTGATGCTGAGCTCAGGAGGAGCCTAGGAGAAGGGAGAAATGCACGTCCAGTCCCTGTTGCAATAAATAATAACCCACCATGAAGAAAAGAAAATAAAACCCAGCATCTGGCAGAGCCACTAGATAGAGGTTGCCCGACTTTGCCCAAAAGTGTAGACTGTAGAGCCTAGTGCTCTACAGCGCAAGGAGCTGGCAATATGTTGCCTTTCACGTGACATAACAAAATAGTAAGCCTACTTTATAACAGCCTGTCTTAGATATACCGTTCCGTAGAATGTATTTGAAGGAAATGGAAATTCTGCAGGGTTTGTTTCTTATTTTATTGGTATTCCCAGCCTTGTCTTGCTTCCACGCTGAGGTGCTTCGTTACAGGTCTCCTGTTCCGCCCTTCTGAAATTCTGTCAGGAATAGTAAGCTGTTGGCTTTGGAAATCTGGGCACTCGACAGGGTGTGAGCGTTGCTAGAGTTGGCAGAATATGGTGTGACCGCAAACCCTCTAAGGATGAACAGGCTGCAAAAGCCCAGGCTTCACATCTGTCATTAGTGTTTCTTAATGATAAGAGTGCAATTGGGGGAAAAAAGCAGTCATAACTTGAAATGCATTGCCCTCAGACCTGCCTTGGCTTTGTTACTATCGAAAATATAGTTTAGGCAGCCGATCAATATACTGGCTAGGGTTTTGCTGTTCTTGTCAGCAGATGACACTTGAACTCTCTTAGTTTTTTGAATCACTTCAAGGTGTGCGGTGCAGTAAATATATTTGATTAGCTTCTGACAAATTTTGCCTTTCATCCTGGGACTACTGCAGGGTTGTTTAATTAGTTACCTCCCAGACATGTTTGTCATTGCAGTGTTTTCTCCTCCCTGTTGAAAACAGGTCAAACTGATTTAAAATGTTTTATGCCCGTTATAATGAAAGCCAAATGTCTTACATTAAGGGTGACTGTGCAAAAGCTTTCAGCTGAATCAGGTGTAGCATGGGACTCGATGCATTTGCATACATGCTGTGAAGGCGTGCCTGCACGGTTCGTTGCTGTGCACCAGCCAGCCTCTCTCCTCCTTGCGCACTGGAAGCAGCTTTAGGAGATGTGTTGAAGGGGCCTCTGAAAGGCCTTTGTTAAATTCTGCCACCACCGTGATGGGCGGGCTGGGGTGTTTTCCTAGTCTGTGATAGAGCTGGCTCCCTTTCTGTGTGCTGCTAAGTTGTCCCTGCCAAAGGGGACATTTTCCAGCTCCTAAAAGTGCTTCTGACCAGCCTGTCCATTTCCCTTCAAGCAGACCAAATAGTACTGCCAGGGGTACGAAAAATCTCCTGAGGTGCCACTACGTGCTTCCTTAGAAATGATACTTGTCCGTTGGTGGATTTACAGATGCATTTTAGAAAACTGTTGTAGGCAAGTTGAGTGTCATGTTATACAACTCTCTATTTCTTGAACCTCCAGTCTCAATGTTTCTAATGAGGTTGGTGTAGCAAAGTAGCATCCTTCTGTCTCTGTTGGAAAGAGCCTTTTGTTTTGCCCTTGAAATGCGTCATTTTTAAGGGTGTTATCTGAAGAAAAGCCTGAGATGTTAAAGCAAGACTTCATCACTTGTTGGCAGCTTTGTTTTCTTGTGCTTGTCAGTGCACGTGAGCAGTGTGGTTTTCTTTCCTAGATTGCTTGTGGCGTACAAAACAATCTTGCAGGAACAACCCCATTTTAAATAAAAAGAAAAAGCATTAGTGTTTCCTGGAAATGTACTGCTTATGCTGTTAAAGAATGGAACTGGAGACATAGCTGTGAGTTAAAGGTTTTAAGACAAATTAAAGGGCATCTCTTAAAAATACAGGTCCTTTCAATAGTGGGCATTACAACTGAGTTCTCTCTACTTTTCCAGCTGCTTCCAATGGCTTTGCTGGAACTTCCTATGCAGTCAGGCCCTCTCTCTTCCCCTGGGGTCTCGAAATAAAGCCATCCACAGAGACAGCGTGCCACTTGTTCCTCTAGTTGCTGCACGGGAGTAGTGAACCTCTATGTTCATGTTTTGGTCTCTTTGCCGTAGAGCAGGATGCTTTTGAAGGCAAGGAAGTGCAGCAAATATAAGTGCTTTCCATTCTGAGGACAAGCCGTCTCTGTCAGCCCTGTTTTAGTTACAGCTCTGTTTCACTGGGTGACTATATGCAAAACCTGGCATCAAGACTGATAGATATACACACACACACATATATATGTATGAAGAGGTCATGTTTATGGAGTCAGAAGATAGGGAAGTTCTGTGGTTTATATACTTTGGTGCTTGTCCTCAGGGATGTTTGAAAATTCATGCAACTGCTGAAATTCACACGGGATGGACAAAGGCAGGATTCATTGTGATTCACTGTTATTTTGAAAACAGTCTTTGAGTTATCATTTCCATCATGTTTTTACTCTTCCCTTTTCCCTTCCAGGAAGCAAAGCCAATGTCAGCTCTTCAAGCAGCACGGGCGGTATTTCAGCGCCTCAAGTCCATGCGTCAGCTGCTGGAAGCAAAAGATCTTCTTTTTCTCACAAGTAAGCATAGCAGTTTTTCCTGCATAGCGCAAGCGTTGCTGGTGCAAAACCTGTCAATGCGGCAGGTCAGCCGACTGGTATTTTTGTGTTGTTTCTTCCTAACAAGCATGGGAGATCCAGTCCGGTACGCCAGAAAAGGCATGGGCTGGAGTGGAGGAGGAGACAAGTGGGTATATGTTAAGTAACAGCAGGGCTTCTAACCAGTGAACCTTGACCTTTTGGTCTTATCCCTGTTTTCTCTTTGTAATAACCTGTCAGCTCGGCATGTACCTTTCCAGGTCATGACCTTATTTTCTGTAGGAAGAAGTTGCCTGTGACGCTTTCCTCTTCAACACCCTTGCCCAGCCTTTACAGAACTAGAACTATATGCAAATGAAAAAAATGATCACAGTCACCTATGGAAATGAACCTTTCATGAAAGATGCTCTCTCTCTCAGCAGAAAGCAGTCTTAGCAAACTTCCACGGATGGGAATCTCTCCGCAGGCCTGGAAGGGAAAGGCTGAAGCGTGGTTCTTTTGGCACTGGTCCAGGCTGCCGTCCTCTCCTTATTTCCTGGAGTCAGAGGTTCAGGGAATGGGGGTGATCTGATGGAGTCACTGGGAACCGTGTTGTCCAGAGAGAAAAGTGAAAATGGCCGAGGTTTCCCTAGATGACGTAATTCAGAGTGAGAGCCCCGCAGTCAGTGCAAGAACGTGCAGTGACTGACGACTTTGGGACTTTCTTGCTTCCCGGCCACTCACAGCTGTCTGTCTGTCTTAGTGTTTAGACAACTTGGTGTGTAAAATAAGACATGTAAGGGGTTGTGTGATGAGGATCATGCAACATGTTTTAACCATGTTGGTTCCCCTCCAGCCGTGGCCCCGATGGTCGGAATATTGGATCCTTCTGCTACAAGTCCAGAGCCAGCCCACCTGCTTCCCGCGGAAAGGACCCTTTGTCAACGGTGTGCAAAACCCAGCCGAGTCCTGCTAACATCCGTCAGAATTACAAGGCTTCTTCAGACAGCAAGAGCAGCTCAGGCTCGTACAGGTGCGTGCTCGCTCTCTCTCTCTCTTGGGCAACTCAGCAGCCAAGCCCGTCAGATACACACCTAAAGCTAGATAGGATGAATCCTGGTTTCAGGGTGCTCAGCTTCGTAACTGAGGTGTGGAGCTGAGCTCGGTCCATACGCTGCCTCACCTGGCCATGCCTGCAGCTGAGTGCCCTTGCCCATGGCCCGGCCACCTGCTCTTGGGCACAGCACCCGTTTTGGGTGAGGGGATGGCTAGGTATTTCAAAGCGCCATGTCTCATTTGATGTAATGGCACAGAAAACAAGGACAACAACTAGTACCTTTTACACTGTAGCCGCAAATGAGCCGTTGCCTCAGGTACTTTGCTTTGCCAGAGGGAGTCCCTTGTGCGGACACTGAGGAGCCCCAAATGAGTCAAGCTTTGTATCGGTCTGTGGGATGTTTTTCTTTTTGCCAGGGCTGAAGAACCGTAGGAGGGATGTTATGTGATGGTTTCGTTTGTTTATTTTCTGTTCAGGCGATCAGGGAGATCTCTTTCTTGTGGTGACAATCTCAGCATCAAGCCAGAAAATCCAGGACAGTGTTTGACTCCTCTGCAGCAGAAAGAAGATACAGTACAGCGTTTGAAAACAAAGCTGAAGGAATCTGAGAGCAAGCGTCAAGAAAGGTATCTTTCACTTTGGAGATCAGAGTTAGAAAGATTTATTGAGGAGCACTGAGAGGTGCGAATCCTGAATGTTTCTCCTCATTTCTTGAGCACAGCAAGTTGTCATTAAGAAATCTGAAATGTGATCAGTCTGATTAGGTTGGTTTCAGGTATTTCAGGTTTCATAGCGTGCGCAGTGACTACGTACCGTGCAGTTTAGTTATGAATATGGCCGTCTCTTTTCCCTTTTTTGAACTTTCCCAATCGAATATTTTTCAAAGATAATTTTTTACCCATCTGATTTAGCACTGAGACCTTTTAGACATAAAACGGTTTCTACCTGCAAGCACGTATTACCTTAGTCTCACTCAGTGAAATATGACTACAAATGTCTCCCTTCTCCCCTAACGAAAGAAAAGCTCTCACACCAACCAGCGTGCCCACTTGTGCTTTTGTCGGCACTTGGATATTGCATTTTTCCCGCTAGCCCTTTGTATGGAGGCTAAGCAAAGAAGTGACCCTGTGCATTAGACAGCAAGAGCTGTCATCTCTTTTCCTAACGCTGCCCTCAGAGAGTCGGCTCTCCAGCACACACGAGGCAAGCGGGCCCACAGGGGTGTTTGAATGGAGCCCCAAGGCAGAGTCCCAGGGACCCCTTGGTGCAGCTCGGGGCAGCCCGACCTCTGCATCGGCGAGGGCTGGATCTCTCCCTCTCCCTCTCCCCCCTTGCTTGCAAGTCCAGGCAGCAGCCTCTGGCTCCGCGCTGGGCTGGGTGGGTGCAAAGCAAGGCAGTGCCTGCAGCCCCGAGCCGTCCTGCTGTGCGAGCCCAGCGCTGGCTCTGGCTGTCCGTGAGGAGCTGCTGGCGGGCACAGGGGACGCCTCCAGGCAGCTGTTTCTCATTTGCTCCAGGGCGAGGCAGTAGGGGAGATGTTAAGCGCCGTGCTGCTTGGACCTAAGCTGGAGGCCACCACTTGCACCTCAAAATGTGCAGGATGCCAGCACAGCCCACAGGGCTGCTGGCTGTGTGGCGAGGTGGCTGACCCCAGTTAGCAAGCAGCTGGCGTGTCTTGGCAGCCAGCTTACACCTCTGGCTGCTCTCTCAGAGGCGGCAGCAAACGATGCCTGCAGGAATGTGCTTCCTTCTGGGAGCATCTCTGCAGCACAGCCATGCCAGTGCGGTGGAGCCTCCCCTTGACTCTTGAACTGCCCAGTCAGCACAAGTGTTACAACCTTTTTATTTTGCTCCAGGGAAAGAGAAATAGAGCAGCTCAAGGCTCAGCTGGGACGGATGCAGGAAGAGTGGCTTGAAGAAGAGTGTAATCATGTGGAGATGGAGCTGGCGTTCTTGGAAGCAAAAAGGGAAATTAAAGAGCTCCAGCAGCTTATTGAAAGCATGAAAAAGAGCTTGGCTGAGAAAGACAAAACAATTCAGCAATACTACATCAGCATAAGCACTGAAAACAAGAAGCTGGAGTCTTTGCTGCAGAGGATGGAGATGGCTCGGAACAGCTCCGAGAGAGATGAGCAGTGCCTGGAGTACACGTGTGCCTCCGAGGAGAAGCCGTCAGAGCTGTGTGCCACGGTGCCGGGCAGCCACATCACAGAGGACCAAGCTCGGGAGGAGGTGGCAGACAGTGGGCTGCTTCTTAATGAGGAGGAGGAGGAGAAAATCAGCAGCGTGATGGTGGAACGGGCCGTCCAGACGGATGTGGTGCCATATAGCCTGGATGTGGAGGTCACTCAAACCACCTTCTGCGCTCAAGATGCCTGTCCTCAAAGCCCACCTTCTTCACTGAATTCCCTGGGTGAATTTTCTCTGGGAAGCTTCGGTGATTCTGGTATCCTAGTGGACTTAACTCCAGGGGATCCTAGCTCTGCCATCCTTTTGTCTCCTCTGGAGTCTCCGTGCAGGAAGGGGGAGCACGGAGTTAATGAAAACCGTTTTGTGAAAGAACTTGATTTTCCAGAACCTCGTGATGCTGCAGCCTGTGGGTATGTCAGTTCTTTCTCTCAGGCAGGAATAAGGAGGAGATACTACAGCAGCAGTCTCCTCAGAGATCTTCTGGCTGTAGCAGCCCCGTTTGTACCAACTCTCCTGTGGGCTTTCAGCGCTGACAGAGGAGGAAGAGATCCTGTTTCCAGTGTCGGAGCATTGCTTTGTGGCTGCGGCCTGGTCCGCCATTTTGCTTTTGACTCTTTGCCTTGTGCTATAAATCTGTTCAAAACCACGTTCCTTGTTTCAAAATGAAAAAGCTGAACCCTGTAGTTTCACAAGATGTTTTCAACTGGTGTTTTTAGGAATACTGCT
The DNA here is from genome assembly GCF_047370975.1 of Nipponia nippon. Classification (NCBI taxonomy): domain Eukaryota; kingdom Metazoa; phylum Chordata; class Aves; order Pelecaniformes; family Threskiornithidae; genus Nipponia; species Nipponia nippon. Next base: position 13,391,346 of record NW_028262358.1, on the reverse strand, counting down.
GTATATATGTGATTGAGTGTCTTGAAACATTTTACAGTGATAAGTGTATGTGTGGGTACACTTTGAATATTAATGTTGTTTCCAAGTCTTAATTGTACCTGATAGTCGTTCAAGCCCTTTGAAATACTAGGTATAAATGTATTGTGTTTTAACTTCTGTTTCTTTAAGTGCTTTGTTGTAAATTTCCTTTGTAATTGCAAGTTCAGTAAAGCAGGTTAGAAACGTTCAACATGTGCAAGCGTTTTCTTGTAGCAAAGCTGTAAAAAATAGCCCGTCCCAGCTGAGCTATCGGGCCCCGGCAGAGCTGGAGGAGGCACTGTGTCAGGGTGTAAGCTCTGCCTCCAGAAGCTCGTAACTCTTCATTTTTGCACTGCCAGGAGAGGATCAGTCTCCTGGCACGTAACAGAGGTCCAGAAGGCCTTGTTTAAGCCGGCCCAGAGTCCTGCAGTCTCAGTGTGCCCACTGAGATGCCACCGTGAGCATCAAACCACCAATTCCCTGTGTCCAACCCTTGAGAGCTGCGCATAGATCAGAGGAGGGCAACACCAGCCAACAGATGCAATGGTGGGGTTTGTCTGGCTCCACCCAGCCTTGCCACACCACCTCTGGCCATTTAAGCCTCCCTGGCCTCCTGTTTTCCCCTCCTCAAAGCAAGTGTGATGTCTCCCTGGGCAAGCCAGGGCAGAAGAGGTCAGGTGAAGGCAGACACTGCCATGCCTTGCTCTGCGGCTTTTGGGCAGAAGGGGGCTATCAGGAAGCCACAAGGGAGGAGGACGAATTGGCCAGCAGGCAGGGAGCATTTGGGGACCTCGGGAGTGTGATAGGCACCAATGCTCACAGAGGCGACTGAGAGACCTTTCGCATCCCTACGATGCCCGGGTCCTGAATTACTTATGTTTGCAAAAAAGACTCAGGAGGGTTCGATAAGCGTGATGTTACGGAAGAGAAATGGAAGAGACAAGTTGATGTAACGTAGTCCGCAAGAGTTCACAAAGATGGCTGTAAGCGCATCTTGTTTTCTCTGCCGGTAACTTCCTCGTCCATGCTCTCCTGCTTTCTGGGGTTCCTGTAGGCCAGCTGGCTTGCCTTATGACGCTATTGCAGTACATAGTTGCCTCAAGGCCACTTTCAAGAGCTTTTTCTTTGAAGTACACGGACACAAGGGCCAAAATTAATAGTTGGGGGGGGTGGGGGGGTGGTTAATGTCAATTTTACACAACCAGGGAATTCCATCATTCCGAGATATCTTCTCTTGGGACTGGAACACATTACAGAAAATGCCTTACCCCTACTTCCACGTATGTCTGTTCAAGGTCAAGGGAGCATTATTTTCTACCCGATGTTACCAACTTTATTACCATTTTGGATTTCTCGTTTACATCCACTATTGTTTAAGTGATCTTTGCTTTGAGTGGTGGTGAAATGGAACGTAATTTAGAGGAAAAAGTGATCTTCAGTTCTAGGAGAGACATCCACCTGCAACTACATGGGTTTCATTTGCAGCAAGCAGGCAACAAAGCAGCACAAACCTACACTTCCTTTTAAAATTTCAATAGGCCGAACTCATCTCAAACCATCTTTTGGGCAGGCTCCCTTTAGCAGCAGTGGTTTTAAACATGCTGCTTAAGACGTGAGGTGCTCACACCAGAACAGTGTCAAAGTTGCTTCCTGCCCTTGCAAATCTTTCTGTCCGCTCAGCTCTCATAAGGCATTTAACTATGCTCAGCGAGAGGTGACAAGCTTCTAGCGCATTCCTGATAAAAGTCCTTGCTCTGATCTCTACCCAAAATTCAGCTCGCTTCCAAGCCTCCACCTTTCCGCCTCCCTCCTGCAAGGATGTGGACACCTCAAGGTGCCCTTTGTAAGAAGAGGTGTGAAGAACCATGAGAAATGCTCCAGTCCCAGACTTTGGGGGACTGGCCTTTGTTCCCCAGTCCACAGAGGATATGCCAGTTGTTGCTACAAACACACCATCTTAATTTTTTCCCCATCTAATATTTGGCTTTACTCTTAGTCATGTCTCACCTGGATCCCGCTGGTGCTGTAGGGAGGAGCTAGGGGAGGACCATCAGGCTCCAAACAGTTCAATAAAAACTCCTACCCTTTTTTTTCTGAGTTGAGAAAATGTTCCTACCCACACCCATACTGCACTGGCAAGTCTTGCCTCAAAGCGTGCAGTTGGGGAGGACGAGCAGCGCATAGGCTAAGGGTCAAGTAGCAGGTGTCTGCTTGAATTCAGGCTTAGAGGATAGCATAGGAACCGAGTCAGCTCCTTCCCGGGCTGAAGCAGTGCCCGTAGATAATCCCATTACGCATTTTTCTTTCTAACCCATGAACGAAAAAGCCTTTCTTTAATATTCAGCTGAAGAGGTACCCAACATGCCCCTAAGCTGCTGAAAACGCTGAGGCACAGGCACTGCCCACCTCCCCGCCAGAGATTCACCTGCACCCTTACTTATGTCTACCCTCTCACAAGGCTGCTCTTAACTTTGGATTACTTACTCCTTTCTCCTTCCTTTCTCCCCATATCAACTACCTCTCCTAAATCCCAACCTCTAGAAATGTACTAAAATGAAAGCACTGGTTTATTCATGTCCTACAGGAGCAGAACAACTGAGCATCTTCCTCCAAAACCCTTCAGACAAATGAACACAGGGCAGTGCAAACACCAACAACTCTAGCACAGGAAAAAGATGAAACAGATAGCAATGCATGGGTTTTTAGCATAGAATCATAAAATCATAGAATCGTTAAGGTTGGAAAAGACCCTTAAGATCATCGAATCCAACCGTTAACCTAGCACTGCCAAATCCACCACTAAACTATGTCCTCAAGCACCACGTACAAGATACAAGAGCACCGTACCCTTACTGGCACGATGTCAGCACACGGTAGAGGAGATGGCAGCAATTCCTAGAGCAACTGTGCTCAAGTATGGGCAGGGAGATGGAGGGCAGAACAGGAAAACAGTGTGAGGATGCAGCAGGAGAGGGGAAAGTAACGCAGGAGGGCTGACATGCAAGAAGGCGGCAGCACCGAATGGTTTTTAAAACAGCCAAAGGCTCAAAAAGCACATGTAATTTCCTGATGTATTCAGAGGCTTTGTTTCTAACTTTTTGTTCACTAGCCAATGTTTTGTTACTTTTAATAAATAATATTTCTTTGCATCTATTTTACATTGTCTCAGAAATAGCAACAGTAAGCACTAAACTAATTATGTTTAAAAGATGAGCTGCAGCTTCCAACAGCTTTTACCTTAAACAGGCAAGAGATATTAGGTTTCCCTGCCCTGTGTCAGCAATAGTGAAAGAATTATGACTTGTGCCTCCTCGCTTCATCAGTGCACTTAAAAGGACAGCCACGGATGGTTATGAAAGCTTATTCGCAGACTTTCTCCTTGTCTCCCATCCACCATCAGATACTTTAGAGGTGTGTACTACGAGCAGCCATTCTACTCCAGCCAGAACACTTGTGCAGAAAATATGCACAAAAGTGCATGTTGTTGCCTTCTAAAACAGTTTAAATTTTAACATTGCTCAGTTACTTCTTTCATATCTGAAAATTGCTGTCAAATCAGTTGACTTGTGCAAGATTTTAAGCAACGTGACAAGCATAGTAAATATTTTAAAAAACTTTTCCCCATGACTAAGGCTGTTAAAGGTAATTCTTCCTGTCTTGCTTGCTCAATTACTTCTCTTTTAAGCAGAACTTGTGTCTACTTACAACTTAGTTAAAAATGCTGTTTTTCTAGGCAGCTCCCCAGCCCTTCCCGTTCTTTTACAATTTCACTGTTCCCTGCGTGCCCAGGGAACAAGTCTCAGGCACAGAATTTGCTCTCTTCCCTCATCTGTTGAGAGATAAGAAATCCATACAACCCATGAATTCAGGGATAATAGCATCCACACAGCAGACGATGGAGAAGGTATTCACTGAAGCTCTGAGCTGCACGTAGGAACCACATGGACTCCCCTCCTCCCACACACCTTTCCTTCCAGCAGACAGTAACTTTTCTTCTTCATTAAAGCGCTGTTGTCTTCTACTGCATCTTTACCTTGCACACTTTTCCGAGAGGAATTCCACTGGACGTACAGACAGTGAGCATACAAAAATGGAATTTGAGAAGTGCTGAAGTGAGAACTTTCACATGAGCTTTCTTAACAGGAGGGCACAATTTTTTTTCAGTTATGCTACCTATGCAACAAGGATAAGGTGTGAGGATTTTTTTTTTCCTAACTGTAGGAAGTAGAAGAATTTCTGTTAGAAATACAAATTTACCAATACAAGTATGTGATTAAATCGCTCCCCTACGTTCACATGTCAGCCTTCGCAAGAAAGGACACACCACTGTTGCGTAGTGATGCCCCCGCTGGCAACCGCTGCAGTGTTGTCATGGGCATGGTAGCACAGGAGGCTGCAAGTGACAAAGTGACAAGAAATCCAATTTAGTGGTCAGCCGTACCTTGTGCTCTGCCATAGCATACTCTATCAGGAGCACATTTAGAGTTGCAGGTCATCCGTAACGAGTCATTTTCTTCTGCACAGGTCAATATGATCTCCCATGGAAAACTGTGAAGCCTTTATACATACTTTTATAAAAAGGCAAAAGCAGACATTCTTTATCAGGCAGGAAGCAAAGGGTTCTTTAAAACTCTTTAATTACATGTTTCAGGCAAGCACAGACAGTGCAGCAGATTTCCCACCACTGAATATTTACATTCTTTTCTCTAGGCTTGAACTGTTCATTGAGTGTCTTTCAGTCAACATCCTTGCTCGGTTGCTTTTGCTGCAAAGAAGGGTGCTGGAATAGAAGCATTGCAGGAAACATCATTCCATCAAGGCATGATTTTCTGTGGGTTTTTTTCTCCTTTAAGAACCACCTGCTAGTAGTTCAAGATATTCTGGCAGAATCCTGCCTTCCAAGATGCCCTCGAGAATGCATTGAAACCAAGCAGTGTGTTGAAGTCCTAGAAATCCTTACATCCATACCAATATGAATGTCGTAGAGCTGAAATTCTGTTTTGCACTGGCACTGCCACTGATGCCTGGTTTCTGTTAGGACAGTTTTACACCAGTTTTTTTGTTCCTTTTTCATTAGCCTTTGGGCCTCTTTCTCCGTTTTCTTTCATCGGTGTGCTGCTGCTCTTTTTTTCCACTTTCTGCTATCTTCCGTTGTCTGTAATTAAAGAAAACAGGAATTGCTAAAAAACAGGGGTCCAATTTTCAGCACAGTCATACTTTAAGCTCCTGTCAATAAACAGGTTACTATAACTAATAAAAAGAGAACCTCAGCCTACTGTAGTTAGGCTCACATCGGTTATTCTTTTATTGTGCTGAAATTCTTTTCTCAGATTAATCTAGTCTTAGGCAGTATATTTGTTCCGATATTTTACACTCTCAAAGCCACTCAGTTCTCAAAGATTCAGAGTAAGTGAATCAGGGAGAGTGCAGGACAGTTAAAAGGCCTAAAGCTATTTAGACAAATCTATCTAATGCTTCGAGGAACAAGATTATCCATCTTTTCCAATTCAGACCAAAACAATTTGACTTTAGAACACTGACTTGTGTCCCCGCTTTCCCTCAGCAGAGGCATCAGTAGCTATCCTCTTTGTACTGCAAGTACTACAAACATTTTCCTCATGATCAGATGAGATGATAACTTCTAATATTCCCTTCCACGTCTTCAGGGTTGGTGTTGTACTCTATTGTTCAGTGCAAATATCAACAATAGCCTTTAAGGAAATAAAAAAATAATTTTAAAATCTTCAGTTGTGTATCCTTTTGGCATTATTTCTTATCACTGCTATAAAACCCCAGACGTCATTATCTGCTAGCTCAGGGAATCTGCCTACAGAAATAGGTTTCCAATTTCAACAAATATATAGCTGACTAGAGTGAAGGAAAGAGATCAACCCCAAAATCCACTCATTCCCCCACTGCAGCAAGAACAGGTCACTGAGCGGTGCAGGGGCAACAACTGGATCCATACTCCAAGTGGCACATTGCAGCTCTCCCTGTATTGCATAAGGAGTAATAGAATGGTGTAAGGAGGTCACTCCTGCTTTGGATTCAGCTCATTCGATATGAAAAACTTGTCAAATTGCTTGCAAGAGCACTTAAGAATAAAAATGAAGCTTCATTAATTTGAAAAGGTGAAATTCAGCACAGATTCGGTAAGAATAAAGAATTGCTTATGAAAAGAGAATAAAGAATTCTAATTGACAAGGCAGTAAGCAGCTAACTTTCAACATATCTAAATTACCTGTGCACATCCACTCCAGTGTGTAAAACAGACAGAATTAAAAACTATCCTCACCTGAAGCAACCTTCTCTGACAGATGCCAACAGCGGACAAACTGGACACACAAAACTTAGAAATATTTGAGGTACAAAGACTACACGTTGTCTTTGCATTGGACAGGAGACGGACTGCACTTAATCAGTAACTTCATGGTCTCCCTGGATTGATTATTAATGGCTAGAAGTTTCCCTATACTCTGTTAAGCTGCTCTGCTGTCTGTCATGGAAGAATGAAATTAGTCGTTCGCATCAGGAGCTACCTCCCAGGTTAATGGAAGTCCCAACTTTTTTTTTGAGCTCATCACCCCGCTATTCTACACTCCACCAGAAGGCCGGAGAGGTGACAGTGCTGTCAGTCCTGCATACGCAGGGTAATAATATTTGCCACTTTACAGGCGCAGATTTTCTTAGACTCCCCACCCCTCTGGACTGATGCAGACGGGAAGCAGCTCCGTGTACACTAGCCGGCACGTAGAGCCAGGGGAGCTCCACGAAGCCATGGGAGGTCTTAAGCAGTGCTGCTATTCTCTTGCAGTCCCGACATGAGGAAAGCCATAGCAGACCATGTTTCTTCTCCCCCCATAAGCTGCACGACACAGAATTCCTCTGCACAGAGAAGTGGTTTCCATGACCTCTGCTGGCTGAGTCATTTTGTTGGACTTCAGTAGCATCCAAATGAGAGGAGACCTTTATATTACCTCAGACAGAGGAACTGAAGTCACTGAAAAAGAAATACAAGTAGCTTAGCACAAAGTGATTACCTTTGCACTGCTCTTTTACTTGGTCATTATTCCAAACTCTGATCTCTATTCCAAACTTCCTATGTGGATTCAACATCAAGTTACTACCTTTCAGGCTTGGAAAGGTTTCGTTTCTCAATAAAGAGGCGCCTGTGACGAACTGCAGTGATACCTGATGCCCTTTTTCTGGGTTCCAAAGCAAGGAGTTCAGCAGAGTTTGGATGGAAAGATGCCAGGCATTTAAGCCAGGGACGTATTCATTCCTGACGTCAGCCTTGCTTTGCATTCCTAACACAACTTACGTCCAGAAAAACCTAACTCCTTGGTTAGCAGAATGCAATTATCATCAGCACACTCTTAGCAGACCTTCTTATTCCAGCATGTTTTTACTTACTGTATACCTTCTGAATAACTGTAAGAAGAATGATTTCATACTACTGTTTTACTTAAACACAATTAAAAATGCACAAAAAACATGTTCACATGCTAGACACTTTATACATAGCTGCTTATTAAACCAAGGTGCATTTAGCTTAACTGTTCCAGCTGGGGAAAAAAAAAAATCATTGGTCTTAGAAAGTCTAAAGGTGCAGATAGGTATCTACAATTTGCAGAAGAAACTAAGTTCTAACTAACTTCAATTAACTGAAAATCCAACTTAAAGGAAAATCCCGCTTATTGTCCACTATGCTGATTCATCACTGACTGGAAAATTTGGATGCATCCCAGCCCAGAACCTGCTGGGGAGTGGGGAAGAAGCAGACTACAGGAACGTCTCAGGCACCGGTAGCCTGCGCCTCAGCACCACCGCCTTCCAGCAGGCTTTGATTGCCAGGAAGCCATATTTGGCTTCCTCTACATGTTTATTTCAGCTGTTACACACGCATATGAAGCCACCAGAGAGAAGGCCACAGGACAGACTCTTCCCTGCTACACAGCAGGCCACAGCCCATTTTTGCAGGCTTGATCCATCACTACACAAGAACTATTCCAGTCTAAGACACTTCTGAATACTAACTGAGCACCAGCAGGTACCCAGACACAGCTAGTGAAGGGAGATCCTTACTTTTTCTGCACACTCATTTCATTCTCAATAAGCGCTGCTGGAGTACAGTCAGCATTAAGACTCTGGAGGGTTAGGGGGACTTTGTCCCCCATTTAGCAGTCTGAAATCTGCAGATCATTTTGTAGACCGAGAGGCAGTCTTCTAGCATTAAGCTGAGACTCCAGATCAGTTCCTTACTACAGTCTGTTGAAAACAGAGCCAGGTCTGTCAAGTACTATCCTTAAGTTTTATGCTAAATGTCAGATGTTAATTACACCACAGATGTTGACAAATGGAGTTTGTGGGAAAACCCCACTGCTATCGCCTCACCAGAGATCTCTCTTGCTAAGTATTCTAGAGCATGAACCTGACAATTGGCAGACAAAACACCTTTGACCATCCTGGGAACAGCCACTACACCAATTTTACACTCCACGAATAAGCCAGCATATGCACACACCAGATTATTTTTAGTAGCTAATTTGTATGAGACAAGTCCCTGCTTCGGAAAGCATATGTCAAAAAACCCATGTAGACTTTAGGCAGGCAGAGGGCCATTCAGTGTCGTGATGGGGTTGGAGTCTGACTCCTACCTGTTGAGAGCCTGATGGTGTGGATCTGAATATGCTCTACCTCTGTCCTTCCATGTATACTGCTCATTTTATACTTTCATATTTCATCCTGATTCTTTTACTCTGGTCCTTTGTGTTGCCCAGTTGTTCCAGAAGGATGTTGTGACTCCTATTAGCAACGATTCTGACGGGGCGGTGAGCCCTTGCACCTCGCTGGTTCAGCTGCCCGAGTCAGAAGGGTGGTTGTGCTTGTCAACGGAGAGAGGTGAGATCCTCCAGACAGCGGCTCAGAGTAGTGGGATGACTGGAGGAAGCCTAAATTGGGCTGTCCTTCTGACTCATCCTCCAGAGGAGCCTCCTTCTCTCCATGTAAGACAGAAAGAGCCTTAGCAGGTGGAAGCTAGGTGATCCCTTCCCTTTGGCGTCTGTCAGCAACTTTCATTAAGGCATAAAACGCCCCGCTGTTACAAGACCAGTCACGCAAAGAAGACCAAAGCAACACTTAGGAGATCAAAAAACATGGGGGAGACAAGCAGAACAGGAGATGATCCTGCAAAATTCTGAATTTCTGAATTCATTGCGTGTCTATTCTGGGTGGCGGCGGCGTGGGCTGTGCTGCTGCCTGCATGGGGCCCCATGGGCCGGGTCTGGTCTTGGTCTGGGTGGGAAGGGACCCCTAAGGTCTGTCTGGTGCGGCCCCTGCCGTGAGCAGGGACATCTGCCCCTCGGTCAGGCCGTGTCCCCTTGCCACCCGTGGTGAGCTGAGGTCTGCGCCGCCCGCCTCCCTGCGAAGGGGCGAGCGGCTGTGAGGGGCTGCGGGGCTGCTGACAGCGCTCGCCCAAAACACCCTCCCGGGTGGGTCTGGTTGCGGGTTTCCCCCGGCGGCGGAAAGGTCTTCTTCAGCACAGCGGTGGAGTGGGGTGAGCTGAGGCAACGTGGCTCTGGAGAGCAACCACGGCTGCTGAAGAAACGCCGCCGCTTGCGGGTCCTGGGGATACTGGTAGGGCCCTGCCTGCTTCCCTCGGGGCACCCCTTGGGGTGCTCACGGCGGGCTGAGCGACGGGAAGCCCCCATCCAGGTCCTGGCGATAGACTTAACATTGGATGTATCTGATGTATTTCCTACAGCTGTAGGTGTAATTGACAGGAATCAACTCTGAAGTGTCCTTCACCCAGATCTGTTTTCAATTCTTTTTTTTGTGCTGAAGACATCTTACCAGCGTGTGTTCTGCTGGCACTGTACATGCATGTGTTACACCACCCCCACCACCCCCAAAAAGAAAAACCAAAACCCCACCCCATCCTGAACTTTTCTGGGTGGTTGTACTGTTATCTTACATTGATTTTTTTCTTTTTCTCCTGTCTACAGGCTTCCATTGTCAAACAGAGAGTATGGGTGGTTTTGGGTGGTTGTACCATTATCTTACCTTGATTTTTTTTCTCTTTTTTTTTTCTGTCTACAGGCTTCCATTCTCAAACAGTATATCAAAACAGCAGGACTGCGGTCAACAATTGCATGGGCCACAGCATCTCAGGCTGAAATCATTTTAAGTGAACCTTCATGGCAAAGATGTAGGGTCCCAAATGAAGTGGGGGTTGCTGCTCATTAGAGCTGGAGCTGGAAGCTTTGAAGAAGTGGGGTGATTTTAATGCCCCATGCTCTAATGCATGCGGCCAGGGTTTGCCTTATCTGGGATCAGAGTGCGCTGTCATCTGCTGTTCAACCAGATGTCTGGTGTCATCCCAGGTCCTTCTCAGGAGAGGTGTTTTTCCTTGGATGGATATATGTCTAAATGGCAAGGGTTTTTTTCACTGTCCAGGCTTCAAACCTTGGTTGCGGTTGTTCTCCCAAGGGAAAACAGAAGCAAGTGTGATATTTTCCACTGATTAATTTGGTACCATTATCCACCTGCAGTCCACTCATAATTTGTTTCCCTCAATGTCACTTCACGGCTGGATGCAGCAATGCATTGTCTGTAGTGAAATTATCCATGGTTTTTACCATATTCTCTTAAAAGCAAGTTTGGCCTGGTAAACCAGTGATTATTTGTACCTATGTTGGATTCAGTGGGAATATGTAGGTGATCTGTACATCCCTGAGCAAGCTTTGTCCCAGGAGAGGAGTCTGGCTTGCTTGGGATGCAATAACCCTTTTGTTTCTATAGGCGGATGCCTTTGTGCTGGATCCCATGTGTGGGCTAGGAGTGATACTGCTGGAAGCTGCCAAAGAGTGCCCTGTGAGCATCACAGTCACGATAGGCAGGACCTTTGCAAGATGGCTTGTAGTTGCATCAAGAAAAAAATCCGTCCCACAGTTATACCAAAGTTCATTATTGGAAAGCTGGAATCAACCTGATCTTTCTAGATAGTTAAAAGCATTTTAGTGCAAGCATTCTTCCACAGGAATGTGAAAATCCTACACACTTGCGCAGGCAGGTGCTGGGAGCCCTGTATTTATACTGCAGGGTTTGTGTGAAGCAACCGTGGACTTTTAAGACTGTCTGGGCTTATCCCGGGTTCGGAGGTGTCAATGCGACAGTACGGTCTCAGTATTAGAGGCAGCGTGGCTGTCCGTAGCTAGCTGGGGTCTTGCTGTTAGGACATAGCCTCAATATTTCTGTAAGTTACAAGTGTCTTGAGCAGACCAGAGCATGAAAGGGGTGAAGACAGCACATACTTCCCCCATTCCTCTGTCCTCTGGGTCTGTATATTGCTCTGTGTAATGGTACGAGATGTCGCAGGAAGAGATTTGTCTTGGAAGACATACAGATTTTATAAAATAAACACATCTGCTTGTCAACTAAATGACTTTTCTCTTTTTGTCTGAACACGAAGCCTGGGGGGTGCTGATATAAGTGATTCACTTATAGAGGGTGCAGATGTGAATATTAGTACTGCAGGCTTGATGGATAAGATTGAGTTCTTAAGGCTTCTGTGAAAGGTATGTCTGTAGGCTTTCCAAGTGAGACATTTTTGAAGTTTTTTGTGGTTCTGGGATTATACGGGTAGTGTACGTTCTCTTGAGGTGATGTGTAGTAGCACTAACTCTCAACAAATAGCTGAGTAGTGATCCTGTAGTGCTAGCGAATGGGTAATTATTTGTTGTCCCCTCCCCACCCCTGGGAACTTTAGCAAGAATAAACTCAGCAGAAGACAATGAAAATAATAATTGTCAGACGTGGGCAGGAGTTGTCTGTGTTAAAGTTAAATGTGTGAATACCACGAAGAGTACATACCATGTGAGAGTTTTTTGTGTTTTACGGGAGCACAGCAATCCAGATAAAATGTTGCTTGTAACTTAAATGTACCAAATGAGTAATAGTGGGGACTCATTAAGCTCAGCATTGAATTGTTAATGTTTTGCAGTAGAAGTATTTTAAATGCTGATGCCTTTTTCCTGGAGAGGGAATCTGTTTGACGTCAGTTCATGAGCTAGTCTGGGGAGAAGGTAATAATTTTATGACCTTATTCTGGACCTCAAAGCCTGAGTCTAAATTAGTCTTATATGAAATTCATGACAGACAAAAGCTGGGTGTTTTTCCCTGTGCATGGGTAATGAAGTGTGCATTTTTTTTTCCCTTGCAATATCTATTTCTTAGAAGAATGGTAGGAAATATTATTTATTTTTATAAGAATATATATAGCTTTATTTCTTCCTTAAAAGCTGTGATTGGCCTTGGCTTCTAGGATAATGGAAGGTACTTTGATATCAAGCTTTTCTAATACTGAATAAGTAATTGGTGTCTTTGTCACTGGTCAGAAGCTTTTATTTCTGCATGTTTTGAGAAGGACTGTAGGTAACTTGTCCTTCCATTTAGAGATAAAATTATTGTGCTGCAAGTGTGGCTCCAAGGATGGTCCAAGAGCCATCTCCAGCTAGTTCTGCAAAGGCTGGCATAGAATCACAGCAGGGTTTAGGTGGGAAGAGACTGCTGGAGGTCCTTAGTCCTGTCATCTGCTCGGAGCGGGGCTAACCCAGAGCTGGGTCAGGTTGCTCAGGGCCTTGTCCAGTCGAGTTTTGAGCATCCTGAGGGATGGAGAACCCTTTCCCATGCTGGCAACGCTCTGGCCAGCACAGCCTGGTATGTGGCCAGCCTTCGTCACCACAAGGGTGCAGTGCTGCCTCATGGTCAAGAAAACTGACTGTTCCCAGGATGCAGAAACTCTAGGGAGACAGTTCAGACACTAGCTCCGACAGAATCCAAGTGATTCTGGCTGTAACCAGATTCTTGGGGGGGGAAAAGGGGGATGAAGAGGAATTTAACACATGGTTCCTTGCCATTCATACGTGTGCATCTGGACATCCGCGCTCAGTGCTTGCAGGCTTAGCTCTTCTTTTCCATTTCGCTTGTAAAGATGTACTGTGTGTTGAGAAGCCTCAGTTAGTTTGGAACCATGCAGTCCTCTGTTTGGAGAGTCGTGATATTGGGGCAAGCATATCACCAGTAACAGGGAATCTATGAGCTAAACCACACTCAGGCATTTGACTCTTCCCAGGTTGGTGGCTTTGTAGTGCCATTTGTGAGAATAAGTACAGAAGGAGCTATGAATCTGAGTGCATAACCTGCAAAAGATCTGGCAGGCAGTTTTGTAAGGTGAATGAGGGCTGCTGTTCATTTTTCACATAGTCAGATGTAAAGGCCTGTCTTTATTCTGCTGCATTGCTGCTGCCTTCAGAAAGCTTTAACACTGTGATTTTGGATATTCCGTTTGGGAAGAAGTTCAAGATCACAAAAGACATGCAGCTCCTTCCAGATATGATCCAGGAAATGAAGAGGTACGTGTGGCCTTTGACGTGCTTGGGGTTTGGTGTAAAGGTCATGATGGTTTGCAATTCTAAGCGTTCAGCCAGCTTCAGGTTTGCTTTATTCCAAACATTCTCCAGCTCTGTAATCTGATCCTGTGGAGGCTGTGAAAGTCTGAGTCCTTTACTTGTCCCTTAAAGGCTGTTGTGTCTTGTCTTGCAAGCTGTGAAAGTGCTGATGGCAGCACAAGCTGACAAGGAATAAGCTTGTTGTCTGAGCCATGCTCACGAATATTTTTTTACAAGGCATGATGGTGACAGAAAGGAGAAAGAGGAGAGAATGACCTAGACAAAGATAAAGCATGGTCAGGCAAATAAAGCAATAATCCTTTCTTGGTTGAGGTCTGCTTGTATGAAAATCATAGGCTTTCCTTTTGGGCTCACAACCCAGCTTTTATCAGCCTGCCTTGGCAGGAAGGCTCTCAGACCAGAAAATGGTGGTATGCATTTTCCTTTCTGTTAGCGTGTACTGGAATATCCTGCTAACCACCTGGTCTGCTTTTAGATGCCTCCTTTCATCTCTCACCCTGCCATTTTGCGGCAGAGTTGAGCCAAGCTGATAGTGGGCTGCTTCTAACGGGCAGTTCAAACCATCTGCCCCTTTATTTCTTTTCTTGGCTGAAAACAAGCCCTTTCTGCAGGATTGGTCTTCGACGGGTGCTGATCTCGCTCACCCAATGCAGGAATGTGGTGGGAAGATGGTGAGGAAGGTGAGGCAGCTCCACAGAATGGCAGGGTAATCTTATGTCAGCTTGCGCTGAGCAGCCCTCCCTTTGGCTGTGCCTGTCTTCTGGTTTCATTTGCTCTGTTGGGCCATCCTAAGCAAAATATTTCCTTGGGAAGGTGGAGGGGAGGAAGGGACCATTACCATGAGAGCTCCACCAGTAATACTGTTCAATCCACTTGCTGTGAACAGAGCCAGGACAGGTTTTTTTTTTTCCCCTCTTTCAAGGCCAAGTGTAATGTTTCCTTATGTACTAAGAAAAATGGATTGCAGTGGTTAATTTTCCTCTGTTTCCTGAGTTTGAAAGTCATTAAGGATCAGTGGAACATGGAAAGGACAGACCTTTTAAAGTTTCCGAAGGGAAAGGCCAACTTCAGAATTTTGCCTTACCAACCTGAAAAGCTCTTGCTGCCCTGGGAAGCTGTTCCCTTGCAGACTGGTGGGAGGTTCATGCAACCCAAAAACGGGGTTTGAAAGTGACACTGCCCTCGATCCTTGGAAGAATACCAAGAGTGAAAAAACTGCCTCCATATTCCTTGCTAACCCGATGGAAAGAACTCTTGAGGTCGGAAATGTTTGGGAGTCAGGATAGGGTCCAGTTGTCCCATTTAGGAAGGGTTGTGAAGATAGGGAATTTAAATTCCATTTGGAGATGTAGGTTGCTGGGTTGAACGATGACCCTTAACATGCTTATGTGTTTTATCAAATGCAGCTGGCATCTGAAGCGTCAGCAGTGTTGGGTTCTGCACAGATGAAAGAATGCCAGGCAGGATGAACACCTCACCTTTATTTTTCCTGCAATTTCCAGAGTAATTCATGTTGGAGGCACTATTGTATTGCTGCTGAGCCAAGATCTCCATAAGAGCATGGATGGCATCACCAAGTGTGCTGAAAATGACTCTCCTAATGCCATTTCTGATGGCACAAGTGAAACCACCACTGCAAAAGCCCTGAATATTGATGGGAATTCTTCCTCGGTGAATGGTGTTGAAGAATCCTTTCTTAGCAGCAGACAGACACGTTTTGGGTCTCTGGTGCCAGATGGCATCTATGGAGTTAGTCTTGGAGAGATGGATGCTTTCAATGCAACAAATACAGAAAGATCTCTTCTGCTGGCAATCGGTAGCTTTCTTGCACTGTGCCTAAGTGAACTTGAATCCTGATACACTTGAAAAGCAGCATGGCAGTGATCTGATGGAACTCTGCTGATCCGAACAAACCCTGTGCCGGTTGTTAGCTCACCTCACTTTCTTTGGATGTCCTAAGGCATTGCTTTTCTCTCTTTGGTTTTTAGGAGAGGTGGAAGGTGCCTACTAGTGTTTCAAATGTTTTTACTGTAATATGTTGCAATGAGACAAGAGTTCTCAAATCCTTGTTTAGGCAAAGCCTCTCAGTATTGGGAGGAGTTTCTTTGGGAGAGAAAGACTTCATTTGCAGAACTGCAAAAACGAATGTGGTAATATTAAATGTAAATGGATTTTCACTTTCAGCAATATTTTTAGGAAGCACATCTTGTCTGAAGAAGTCTCCAGCTCTTTTTGAAGGCTGGATGTATGCTTTACCATGTGCCTTGCAGTATTACTTTAAAGCTTGTTTCTGATGAGTTTGAAATGTCGCTATTGAGATCTCTTGGAGTGGAAAATAAACTATTTTCTGTGTTAATTCTTTGCAGCATTTGCATGTATCTAATGGGTATGCTTTAGCTTTTTAAGGTGAAGAGACTTATTTCCATCAAAAATAATGCTTTTCCTCACTTGGTAATGTTACTCCAAGGGCACAATGTGGAAGATGGAAAAAATTGCCAAATTGATGAACAATTAAAGGTGACTTCTACCTGCAAAGAAGCACATGGAAAAATTCTCCTGAGAAGAGAGAGGTCTTAGCAGTTCTCCTAGTCTATGCAAAAGGTATTTGGAGGGGGAGGATGATCTAATTCAAGGCTTTCCCATGGCTGCTGAGCTGACAGGGAAGTATTTTTATAGAGAATTACTGCAGATTGCTTTCAGATGCTATTTTGGACAAGCATTTGCAACTTGGCAAGCTGGGATGGACTCGTGCATTGTGTTTCTCTGCTGTGATTAGTATGGAGATATGATTAGTAGTGTGTCTGGGGTCTGGGTTTTTTTTTTTGCTTTTGTTTTTTTTTCTTGATTCTGACAAGGTGCTTTGGCTAGGTAGGGGAAGAGACTTTTATTTTAAAGCTAATTGCACTTCAAGAGACTAAAAATTACTGTTGTTGAAAACTGCTTGTGGAGACCCCCCAACTTCATACAATGCTGAGGTGTCTTTTCAATACAGTTGTCATCCCTGTGGGAAGGGGCCTCCGGTGGCCTCCAGCCTCCCCGTTGGAGCAGGCCTATTGCCAATGCTAGATCACGTCAGCTGGGGCTTTGTCTAGCCAAGCCTTAAACCTCCAAGGATGGAGATCCCTGCCTCTCTGGGTACGTGCCCCAGGGGACACCACCCTCCCGGGGGAGAAGCTTTCCTTATGTGTGAGCCTCCCGAGCTGCAATCTGTGGCTGTTGTCCCTCACTGCATTGTCTGACGCTGCAGGAGTTTGCCTCTCTCACGTCTCTAACTGCCTTTCAAGCAGTCACAGGCTCCTGGTAGATGCCCCCTCTGCCTCCTTTTCACCAAACTACCCAAGCCCGGCTCCCTCCCCTCACAGGCACTGTGCTCCAGGACCCCTAACCATTTTTTGCATCCTCTGCTGACCCCTCTCCTCTTTTTCCACATCCCTCCTCTACTGGAGGACCTAACACTGGACACAAATCATGGTGAGGCCTCACCAGCCCTGAACAGAGTGGTTAAAAACTGCTCTTCTGGCTCTGCTAGCCGTGTGGCTCCTAGTGTAGCCCGTTTGTCTTACCTGCAATGGGAACATACTTCTGGCTAATGGTCAGTCCGTTGTCTGCTGTAACCCCAAGCCCTTCTCAGCAGGGCTGCCACCCAGCTTGAATCTCCCAGCCTGGCTGAATGCACAGGGCTGTGTCACCCCACACACAGAGCTCTACTCATCTCCTCCTTCAACACCGCAAGGTGCTACTTCTCAGGCTGACTAAGGCCCCTCTGGGCAGAGGTTCTGCCATTCATTATGGTAGCCATCCCCCCAGTTTAGTGTCACCCATGGCTATTTGTGCTCTTCACCCAAGGTGGAACCAAGTTAAACCTTCTTGGTGTTATATCAGACATATAAACCATCTGGAGAGAGTATTTCTGCCTTGATCTGTGTATGACAAGACAACCACATAAACAGGTACGAGCTGACTCCAACAGGACCCAACGGTTTGCAGAGAAACACTGCTCTGTGCTCCGCAGTGAAGCCAAGCACAGAAATGCAGGCCCCAAAGCTGTGCGTAGTGCTGCTGTTGGTTTCTCCTGCCATTGCTTCCTGGCATCTTGATTGCTCCCAGATCAATTAACTGATCAGCTGAGTTTTAGTCTACTTTGTATGATTGTGTTTCTTAGCCTAATTTGGCACTGACTTTTTCTGCTGTCATTTAATTGATGGCTATTGCATTAAGGCAATACTTTTCTGTTCCACCACCCTTGGTTTTCACCTCCCCTTCCTTCCTCTCCCACCCTTTTGCCCTGCAACAAATCTTTCTCTCACATCTCCCTTCTCTTCCCAGCCCTATGCTCACAATTTTCTGTATCTGACCCTTTCCCCCCCACCACTCCCTTTTGTGTTCATCTTGTACCACCCACCCTTACTGCAGAACTGGCTTTTCTGATCGCTCTGCTCTGTCAGCAGTGTCTGCTCTGTTCCTGACAGAGCCCGGGCCCTCTGCAAGGCAGCCTGGGGGACCTTCCAGGGGCCTGGCCAACTCTTTCCCTGTGCCCAGCAGGTATGAAACACTGCTCTGGCAATGAATGTATGGATGCTGTGCATCAAGGGCAACACTGGATTTTAGGAGATGGCAGAGGATCGTAGCTTTGGATGAGTTGTGACATGCATCAACATAGCACCGATGTCTCTCCGTCTGACAGATCAGCACGGTGCTCTCATCTGTTAACTCATGTCCCTGCCATTAAGCACTGGAAAATGCAAAGCCGCTCCCCTTCGAGCATCTCCCCATCCCTCTGTTGCCATGGGTGGCTTCGTGGCCCAAGTAGGAGAGGTTCTCTGGAGCTCTAACCCCAGCATGCTGCACTGCCCCGTAGGGATGCTTGGTGCAAGCACTGTCCAGGCTACGACCCTCCTGGTTTATGAGCTTTCTCTGCCTTGCAAGAGACACCATTTCCAGGCCATGAAATTGCAGTTGACACAAATGCTTTTGACAGAGGCAGGCATTTTACTACAGACACTGTAGCTTGACAAATGCCTCATAACCAGAGACCATCCAGGAATGTACAGGAGTAATTTAATCCTTCTCACAGTGCAGCTTGGGTGCTCAGAATGGAAATCTTAGTTATTTACAAATTATACAGGAACTTCATATACAAAGGATACACAAAGAGACACGGGTATACACTGATTTAAAAGAAAAATATCTGTTTGGGCATTTTGGGAGGAGAGGGGCACCAAAGCCTTCCTTTAGGGCCAAGCATGCAAGGTGCTAAATTAAAACATTACAAATGATGCCCTGAGGAAGGGGGTATAATTCTGACTGGTATTCATTTGGCAACAGTGACTTTTCCTTAATTTCTTTATGTACAGATCCTTGAGAAATAGAAATGTCCCTAAATTCTTACAGCAACTTTCCTCACCCTTTTACCTTCCAGTGCGAGTATCTTCCTCTGCATGGACTTGGCATGCTGAACTGAAGCATCTGATCCTGAGCCATCTCTGTCCTCTGAGAGCTGTCTCCTTTTCAAATCTCTCTGCTGGGCAGCATGGGAGAACAGCTTGCTGAACCAGTAAAACGTGATGGTCAGATTTTGAAGAATCAGACTTTTGTGCTTGGAATCCTGAGTTTAGTTTTCCCTTCACTTCTGCTTCTTTGAGTAAGTCCTGAAAAATACTGTTCAGCCATCACTGAAGGGTGGGCAGTCCTACGGAGTTGTCTCTGGTGGACTTCAGCTGCATAATGTTGCCCCTGCTAACAAATGGGTAAGCTGTGAAAAGACACCCAGCCGCCACTGTAAATCCCAGACTGCAGCAAGCACAAAATACAGTGGCCGTATCCATGTTCTACATCATTGGGAAGATTATAGACGTATGTGGGGAGGTGGTTTAGGTCATATGATACGCTGGCTGCATAAGTGCACAGAGATATAGTGCAAAATATTCCTGTAAATGAAATACTTGCATTATTTTGAGATGAAGCATAGCATGAATAACAAAACAAATGTTAGGCCTTACTAATCAAATAACTTGCACCCCACTTTGTTGGTATAAGTTATCTTGGGTAGCACACAGGTGATAATTACCCGCATTCATAAAGTTTTCATGTATTACCCAGTTATGCAAGGTTAAGCCCTGGCTCTGCAGTTGTGAACTGCCTCCAGCAAACTTCTTGGTTGCTACTTCTAAGAATAAGAGAGTCTGTTCTGTGACTTCAGTCATGCCTGCCCTTCAAACAGAGCAAGGTAGCCAAAGACTCCATCTGTGATCAGATCTGACCCACGAGACGCAATCACGTCGCGCAAGCTGGCATTGTGATGCCAAACCCCTTCTGGGGGAGCAGAGCCTGCTGCACGCCTCAAAGCAGCCAGGGGAAACTGTTTTGCCTGTGCTGCATGTAATCTGATCTGGAGGTTATAGACCAGGTAATCTACCTCCACGGGTGGCCCTCCGCATTCCTCTGCAGAGGAACCGGTCAGGCTAAATCGCTCCCCAGCTCTCTGCTGACGCCCTTCTCCCAGCCTAGGGTTTCCTTAAGCATTTTTCATCAGGCTATGTTTTTCATTAAGCAGCTAAATTAGCCATGCACAATGAGGCTTTCCTCAGGCCTGTGCTTTCCAACTGTATTAAAAAATTATAGCTCTGCTGTGTGTTACAGCTGCTCAAATCAAAATATTTCCTCCCGGCACAAGAGAAGGTGTTGTGCTTACCCTCGTGAGTTTGGATGGTTCAAACTCATGCTGGCTTCGTGTTCATGGATTTTACCTTTCCTCCCACTCTAAACAACCTCTAATTTTATGAATAAACCTTTTTTTTTTTTTTTTAAAGTATTCCCCTTTCCTACTTCAGTGTTAAAAGAAATATTTAGTCTACCATCAAGGACTGCAAACTGCAGCAAGGGACCATTCTGTTCTGGAAAAGAGAGAGAGCGCTTCGTACGTAAAGAGGAGGGAGTGGTTGTTTTAGCCCCGTGGTCCTTTCCTGCTGCTGCATGAGACCTAGAGCATTTTTCACAGGTTTTTTGTTTCTAATTATTGGTTATTCCACTTCTATGAGTAAGCGACTCGCTTCATGCAAGGCACAGTAACTGGAGATCAGAAGGAAAGGTGTGCTCTACTCACTGGCAGCGCACACTGCCTACCCAAGGGAAACCTGGTGAAGCCTTCATCCGTAATTAGCATGCTAGAATGACGCGTTACCTGTCGTCAGGAACAGCAGACCTGCAACATGCTGGGTGAGGCTTTCCTCCCAAAAAAAGCTGACTGCTGCCACGATGCATCCACAGAGAAGAACAGCGGCAGCCATGCCCAGGAATCCGGCCGTGATCTTTCTCAAGTTTGTTTCCACCAAACCCAAGAAATAAAGAGTGGGTGTTACCATGGACAAGCCTTCCGCTGCAGGAGAAAGTGGAGGGACACCTAGAAATAGCTGGCCCATGCCAGGCAGACCCACAGTAGGAGTAATCCCAGACCTATGAGTGAGTACCTGCAAGTAGAAAGTTATCCTGTAGCAAAGCTGCTACAAACCAGTGGTTTTGTAGTTGTGCTATAAATTTCCCACTATCATATAAACTATATAATCATATAGCTTCAGCCATATGACTTTCAGGATGTGGGTACAGCAAGGATTTACGCAGACACACTGTGATACACTCTCTGTTCTCTATTATTTCCTTCTGGAGTTTAAATTTAACGTAACTTGGATGGACAGAAACACTCCGGTTTCTAAATGCCGGGGAGTTTCCATGCAGACGGGTTCTGCCATAATTGTTTAGCACGTGGCTTCTGTCGTCAGCTTCTGACACGTCTCCTGCTGGACCTTTTCCAGCGACACCAGAACGCAGCTTTTCAAGCTGGTGCCTGCAGACCCCTGGAGAGACGAGGGGAGAGGTGATCTGCCTGTGAAAGGTAGCTAAGAGCAGGGTACATTCAACAAGCTCAAAAACCCTTGTGTGTGGTGTTCACACTTTCCTGGACAAAGTGTAGTGGCCTGCAAGTAAAAATGAGGGTGAAAATTGCTGATGGCTGGGTCCTGGTGGGATCCTGCCTCCTCAGCCCCCTCCTCTGCAAACTGGTGTCTTATTGCTGCATTTTTCACATGAAAGGGAGAGCACGAGCTATGGGCCTCGCCAGGGACGAGTGGGCCATGCTGAACAAATATGGGAGCAGATGCCATTCGTCCTGGTGGATCATCTTTGCAGGTTGAAGGGGAAGTTGCGCAAGCGTACTGGCTGGGAAAAGTGGTACTTGATAGCAGTGCATCTCTGAGTGATGCCTGCCGGAGAGGAAGACAAGGCGTTCCCATACCAGGTGACTAAAACCAGCACCAGTCTCCCTTCCCAGCGCTGGGAATTACCCCCCTTTCCCACAACTAGTCCTTGTCAACTGCCCTCCTCCTCCCCATCCTTTTACCATCTGCTCAGCTCCTGCCCACCCTTTCTCCTCTGAGTAATCAGCTCTGCCCAGCTTCTCCCAGTACCAGCACCCGTGTCCTGGATCATCAGGAGACCACCGATGGCCAGCAGCACTCGTAAAACATTATCTATTACACGGGAACCTGACTTCTTCCCTCCCCCTTGCCCTTTCCAAAAGGATACTGCTTCTCTCTGAAAGACACAGATGAGTCTTTCCACACGGAGATGTAGAAAAATGAGGAAATGCTTACTACTGTGCTGCTGAGCGAAGGCAATAATTTTTTTTCCTCTCACACTAAACTCGTGCCTCTCCTGGCAAAGACAAAACCTTCCCAGAAAAGGCCTGTGCTGCAGCAGGAGAAACAATGCTCTGACTAATGCAAAATCTCAGGCAGGAACCCTGCCTGCTGGGAACTGGCTATTGCTAACTTCTCCCAAGCAGCCTGTGCTGGCCGGTGGCAGCGCTGGCTGAGCCACGGAACTTGCAGGGGAGAGGGAAGGAGGGGGGAGACAGGCTAGACCTCACGCAGGCTTTATTTTTCGCAAGAGGGAAGGGGAAAAAAGAAAAGGAAAAAGCAGTGCAGGTGTCTGGCTGGATTCCAGTTCCCATATGCTGCACCACCGATTGGTATCCCCAAAGGGCCACTGTCTGGCAAACGCCACGAAGACATGCCCTACCTCGCCCCTGCAGCCTTCACTGTCCTGGGACATCATTTCCCTAAAAAAAGGCATTTTTGCCTTCCACATTCTTCACTGAGCAAATGCCAGCATGAGCTGTCACTGGTACCTTGCTGCTCAGCATGACACCATGGAGGTGGCTGCTTTAAAACGCAGTCTCGGGCCATGCAGCCGCTTACAGATAAACTAGGCATGCAGGGCAAAGGGTCTCATCCTGTGTGGGTGCCCCTCCTTGAGCCAGGGTGCTGGGTGCTTGGGAGGGTGGAGCTGGGCTCGCTCAGCTGAATGGGAAGCAACCAGCAAAAGGCACCCCAGAACAGAAGGAAGTCGATGTGGGATGCCACAAGGAAGTGGTACCCAAGAGATGCTGGCTGCGGTCAGGAGAGGCCGGGGGACAGACAGCTGCTCTGGGGAGGCGTTAAAGAGGAAGAGAGTAGGGAAGAAGTGAAGTCTTCAGACTGTCAACGTCACGCTGGAAAGATTTATTTTCTTTTTTTCTGTGAAGCACAATGTAAAAGCCTCATGTTTGAGGTGAGGGGAAAAATGTCCAGGCTGCACTGCTGCTTTTTTATACTCTTAGAGCCATCCCTAAAAGTTTGAAGCTTAGCTCTCCTCCCTGGACATCAGGAGTGACTGCAACAGGAGTATACCAGTATGGGACTTGTGTATGTGGGCCTCCCACATCTGGAGCCATCTGGGCTCTCTAAATTTAAACTTTGCTTCATACGCTTTCTTTGGGGCACAGCTTACGACCACAACCAACCTGCCCTGGAACTGGCACAAACCACAGCTCTTCCCCTGACGAAGGCAGCCTTCGGCATTCCAGAAAACACTTGCCTGCCTCCATGTCTGATCCCACCGGGCTCAAGCAGGTGCTCTGTGGCCCCTGTAAGGACACCCTCCCTCTCACAGAGGCTCCAGTCCCATAAACGACAGGGACAGGCTGGCCCCAGGCCACACCTTCCCTCCGCAGCACCAGCAGATGCAGCGTCTTGCCCTTTCATCTGGCATGGAAAGATGCTGGAGGGGTGGGAAGAGGTCTCCAACCGCAGCAAATTGCACTGGCGTCACCCGGCTGGAGCCAGCTGGAACCTGCCAATGCATGCCGGCTGAGGAGCCAGCGCTCCCGCTTCAAGCAGTGGCCAGGACTTAGGGCTGTAGAGCATGAAGTGGCATTTCGGATCTAAGCAGCAGCAGCAGGATGGATGGATTGTGAGCACAGCTGGAAATAACAAGGCATCCAGCCTCAGCAAGGTATTTTCTGTGGCTGTGGTGTGCCACTGACTACAGCTGGGGCTCATGATCCCTGGAGGCACTGCAGTCAAATGTCACAGTGAATCCCCCACCATCACCAGAAGAACTCTTAAAGCAAGAGCAGTGGCTGAACTGTAACAAAAATGTTTAACACCCAAATGCAGTTTCACTGAATTCGTTTGACCTTTCTGAGTGGTGCAGGAGCCCAGCCTGCCTCCCTGCAGCATACGACTCGGCTGTTCTACCAGAGCCACGTCTGAGGAATAGGAGGAAAAAGAGAAAATGGGAGAAGTCGCCCCAAGGCTTGGGGAACCAAATGATGCCTGATACCTATTTGATCTGACCTGTTCCTGAAGACAGTGGAGGGCACATCTCTCAGCTCCATCTGTCTGTCTTACCAAGGAGAAGGGACACAGATACTCCTGCAGAAACCTGTGGGTGTTTTTACAAGAACAGAGGAAGCACAGGCAGCTGCCATGGGTAGAAAGCAGGATTTAAGGGGAAAAATAACCCTGCTTGCTTCATTCATAACCATTTCTACCCAAGCAGAACTTGGCAAGGACATAACATGGGAACAACTATAACCCATTTCCCCTCTAATGAGACAAAAATGAAGACTGAGAGGCAAGAGCAGGCGGGTGACGAGGTTATCGGTGCTCCCCAGCAGGATGTCCGTTAGCCTTTCCGGACAGAGCTCAAACTCCCTGGCATTTCCTTCCGTAACTCATTCAGAGCTGCTGCTACTCCTGAACTTGTCACAGGGCCCAGTTCCCTTGGATCGGCTCTCGGAGCATCTGTGGCAGCCCCGTCCAGCTAATATACGCCTGCCGCCTGTCCCGGCTCTTCCGCAGCAAAAAGCAGCACAGCGCGTCCCAAAAACCTCGGTCATAGGCCAGGAAAAATCACAGCAGCCTGAATCCGATTCTGGAAGGTTTGAGACCACTTTACTTATGAGAGCAAAAGTCATAAAAATGAAGCCAAGGACAGGGATGCACAGCCCAGGGTGGCTGGAGGAACAAATACACTGACAGACACTATGCAATTTCACAGCCATCACTGCTACACCTGCCAGAGCTCAACCCCCTCAGCTCCTTCTTTGCTCTGATAATCACGCATTGAAATGGGGCCATGCCCAGCTCCCTGTCCCCACGCACCTTCTCAGTGGAGAGGAGGGTCCCCCACGCCAGCATCCTTGTCAAGGCAGGCAAGGGCGGAAAACAGACGGTGCCTCTCTGTGGCCAAAGTCCCCCCTCATCCCACTCTTTTTATTTCACCCATGAGTCACTGGCAGCAGGAGCGTGGTGCGAAAAGCCATGCCTGGTTCATGGGCACAGAGCCCAAGAGGTGCCCTAGGACCACGCGCCACAGAGTCACACTCCAGGAGTTGCACATCTGGAGAGAAGGGTTCCCGCAGCTGCCTGGCACTTGCTCCCTGCACAGAGGGTGGGGGGCACAGCCAGGGATGGAGGCAAGCAGCCACATACCTCCTCCACGCTGGAAACCCGTGTGCAAGATGGGAGCAGAAGCGGAACTGGCAGCGCTGGTGTAAGAGGAGAGGGGGCCACACTTTATCCCGTGGGCACATGCACAACACTCCAAAAAGCCACAAAATAAGGAGAAGCAGTCCTGCGGACGAGGGGAAGACCAATGTTGCCCAGCCAGGGTGCACGGGATGGGCATGCACAGCTGCTCCGGCAGCGGTGCAGGGGACTGGCAGGTGCACAGCTTGGTGCAGATGTGGGGACATCCATAACGCGTGGTTCCCACGCCCCGCTGGGGAAGGAGAGATATCCCACAGGAGCCGGCGAAGGCCTCTGGGCAATGCTGGGATCCCAGCGGGGTCCCAGCTTTGTGCACTAGCGCAGGGAGCGCCAGGACAGTGCCCTGTCCCAAGCTGGAGACCAGGGTCGGGGTGCCAGGGGAGAGGGGAGGCAGTCCCCGGTGCACCGGGCCAGCATGAGGGGTCCTTGGGGTCCAGGTGCTGGAGGGGCCCCCAGCTGCAGGCACAGGGGCGGGTGAATTTGCGAGTCCTCGGCTGCGTACGCGGGCTCCGGGGATGGATGGCGGTTCCGGGGATGGATGGCGGTTCCCGTGCCAAGGGGCTGGCTCTGGGGGTGCCGGCTGCACGCTGGGGTGCTGTCTTTGGGGGGGGGGGATGCCGGTGAACGTGCACGGGGCTGGCTTTTTGGGTCCCCGGCTGGACGCGCAGGGGCTGAACCCGGGGGGTCCCCGAGCCGGCAGCGCCGCCCACCCCTGCGGACGAGGCTGTCGAGGCGGGAGTCGATGCCCAGGCGGCAGCAGCTCCGCCACAGCCCGGCGTGCGCGGCCAAGACCGGCGGGGCGCAGCCCGCAGGCGGCGGCGCCGACGGGCGGGGGGGAAGGGGCGGCCGCCGGGCGCCCTCGCAAGCGCTGCCGGTGCCGCCGCGGGTCGGTCTCGCACAAGCTCGGGCACGGCCCCGGGCCGGGCGGGAGAACCGGGGGGACCGGGCGCGGAGCGGGGCGGTGCAGCGCGGCGGGCGCATGCGCAGGAGAGGCCGCCCCGCCCGGTGCCGGCCCGCGCAGGCGCAAGGGCCGCGGCGGGGGAGCGGGGCGGGGCGGTGCCCCTTGCGCCTGCGCGGTGCGGAGGCCCGGCGCCATGTTGCCGGAGCGGGCCGGGGGGAGGCGGTGAGCGCTCCGGTGTCGGGTTCCCTCCCCCTCTCCTCACCCTCCCCTCCCCCGGCCCTGGGGGCCGCGGCCGAGCGGGGCCTCTCCCGGCACCATGAGCGGCGGCGGCGGCGGGCGGGTGTGCGACCTGTCCCGGCGCAACCCCCAGGAAGACTTCGAGCTCATCCAGCGCATCGGCAGCGGCACCTACGGCGACGTCTACAAGGTAGGCGCAGCACCGCGGTCCGGGGCGGGGGGGGTCATCTCTCCCCATCTCCCACGGTGGTGGCTTCCGTTGCCAAGCAACCGGGTCACCTTCCCCCCCCCCCCAAATCTGAGGGGGGGCTTCTGTTGCCAAGCGACGCCCCCCCCCCCCGCCTTGAAGGGTCTCCCGCCCCCGTGCCCCCCCCCAGCGGGGTCTGTCCCGTCGCACCGGCCCCGCTCCTGGTGGGGACGGGTGGGCACCGGCCTGGCCTGGCCGCCCCCGGCTCCCCTCCGGCTTGGCCGGCCCGTGCGAGGGGGCGACTCCCGGGGGCCGCCTCGGCGCTTGGGGAGGGCCGGGCCCTGCTGCGGGCGCGAGGCCGGCGGTGCGGGACCGCCGCGCTCTCCCGGCTTCCTGCGGCCGCGGAGCCGCCCCGGGGGCCGGCTCTTGCCGCTGCTGGGGGGTCGGCTCCCCTCCGGACGGAGCCGGGGGCCGGGGGGTGCGGGAAGGGCCCGCTTGCTCGCTCGTTTCCAGCGCGAATGTCCCTTTAAATCGCGTGCCTGAAGGCGAGCAGGGCTGTTCATCCGGCTACTGCTCCCATCGCTGTCTTGGGTGGAAATACCAGTGTTTTGTGCTTGTGTCGCTGTAAAACGTGAGGCTGACCAGTCGGAGGGCAAACTGGGGCGTCAGGAAAGGTGTCCTTAAGGTCGGAGGGCAAACTGGGGCGTCAGGAAAGGTGTCCTTAAGATCGGAGTCTTTCATGATCCCGTCCTCACTTCGGAAATGTAGGGAAAGCAAAGGTAAAGCAACAGCAGCCAAACGTAACTTTGGCTTTTTGGGCTTTGTGGCGTACTTTGACATTTTTCTCTCTTCCGCACCCGACGTTATTAGTCGTGTGTCCCGTTGAACGGGGCGGCCCGTCCCTCGGGTAGGGGGGCACCGGTGGTTACCCGCTCCCGTTGGGTGGCGGCGCGGAGCGGGGGGCTGCGGTTCGTCGCGTGCAGCCGGTGGGGAGCATCGCCTCAACCGCGCGCTTTCCGAGTTTCTGCGGGTCTGCGTTTGTCGTCTCCGGGTGGCCGTGCGTGTTTAAGAAAACTTGTGTTGGTAGGCAGGGCTGTAGGGAAACGTTTAGAGCCGCTCCGCAATCTGAGGTGCGCAAAACTGGTGCTGATGCTGCGTTTGACTCTTAAGTGAATGCGCCTAGAATGAAGTCTTGTTTTGGGTTGGGGCGATTTTGGTTTAATCTCAGCTCGCTTAAATGTTATGAAAGTTTCGGGACATAAATCCTCTTGTTACTGGGCTCTTAGCGTGTTAACTCCCTGCTTTATTAATTGTTTAATTGAAAAGGTTTTTTGTGTTGTTTTCCCCACCTTGCGAGCTTTCTTTGAGTGTTTGTGTGCAATGCTGATCTTTTAATTATCCAAGTTTACTTGCCTTATTTGTTTTTTTGTTTTTCTGCAAACTATTATCTTGATCTGCTCAGCTCTATTTCTGTTGCAGTTTTTAACTGGCATATTGACTCTGTGATATCTTATCAATCAGATTTTTTTCAGTGCTCTGTACATGATTTTGATGGGTGTGAATTAGCCAAGTCATCCGTGTTTACCGTTTAATTTTAAGGATGTTACTTCCAACCGTAGAGTGAATATTTACATTTGCAATACCACTATGCATCTGAAACCTGTTAATTTTGATTGGATTTGTCAAGGTTTTCTTGACGATTGTCGTATTTACATTGCAGTAGCCTTCAGTTTGGCGCTCTGTGAGCGGCCAGTGCACTGCTTGTGACTTTTTTTGTTTGAGGCACAGAAATTCCTCCCTCAGAGTGGATTTCTTGATGTTTGCAGTCTGTCTGTGACAGCTGAGATAGAAGGTGATATATCAGGACCAGGATACACTCGGCTGCTGTTAAAATTATATATTTCTTCCAGATGAGAGCGAGGTAAGTGCCTTTTGATTAGGTTGTGGATAGTGTAGGGAAAATGAGATGTGCTTTTCTCTTGGATGGATTATTGCCTGTTTCATTTTGAGGCAAGGTCTTGCCCAAGGCACCTTCAAAGTGGAGTATGAAAGTAGCCCGAAAGTAATAATGAAAGCTGGTTACTTTTAACGCGACAAAGAGGAAGTAATACAGTCCTATACATCACCCACGCGTGAGCTTACTAGGGCTTTATCTTAAATTTGTGAGGGTTTTCATAAAGCTTTTTTCATTTGCTTCATCCTGTTGTCTGTAGGTGAACTTTGTGGTTGATGAAATAATTGTGTGAAGTTGAGATTAGCCGTGCGAAGATGATGCTCATCAGTGGCGGGACTTCAGCAGAGTGGATCCAAGCACTGGATGTACTTGGACAGCTTTAAACTATTCTTTCTAAATTGTGGTTTTCCCCCCTTAGCAGGGAGAGCCATGTAGGGAGGTTTTTCTGCTGTTAGTAGGTAGGGATTATTGCCTTAATAAGATGACAATCTTGTTATGTTGACATTCTTGCTAAATGCTGACCTTTCCGTAACCTGCTTTTCTGGCAAAGTGTTGAGGAGCTGAAAGCAGAACAGACTGGCATCTACTTCCTTGCTCTGTTTTAGTTGAACTGAGCTACAACAGGGCATGGGTTAAATGTTTGATTTGTTTAAAAAAATAAATTATATATTTTAAAAAAAAGAAAGAGGCAGAGTCTCTACTCCAAAGATTTCTGAATTTGAAGTAAAAGCCTATGGTGCGGACTGAACTACAGAGACTCGAAGGGAATGAGGATATGGGTCAGATCGATACCATCCTGCTGCTATGAGTCCTGCTGTTTAGCTGGTACCTGGAAAGGCGCTAATGCACTGCAAGTACGGATTTTTGGCTCAAACTAATATTTTGTAACTATCTGCCTTCCCACCGAAGTTCAGCTTTCGAAGAGGCCTTGTAGAAGATGATAATGAATTCATCACAAGAAAGGTAATGGGTGACTTGTTCATGCTATTAGCTCTCTATCAAATATGCATAGTCAACAATCATGGGTCTCTTCTAACTAGTACTAGTGCAAGTTTGTTGTAGGAGATGAGGCTTCATCTGGGTTGCTTAGTTCTTAATGTATCCCAGGGCCATAACACTGTTTTCTGTGAGGGTCTGAAAGAGAGATGATGTTTGGGTTTTTAGAATTTTTTTCAGTGAAGCTATGTTGCCATGATAGATAGCTAAAATGTTAATATTACACAGTTCTCATTAGAAGTTTAAGTAAATCTGTTCCCTTGTCCAGAGAGGTCTCCTCTCAAGACTGCTAAAGTTAATGGTGAAATTGAGTTATTATTTTGTTGGATGGTTGATGTATCTGTAACAAAACACAGACAGATGATCTGCTAATGGTGTTTTTTTTGGAGTTGAATATTCTTGAGTGTTGCATATCACATTTTCATTTGCATGGTTTTGTTTTCTATGTCTCAGTAAACTTACTCGTCAAGTAATTTAGCTTCATCTAAAGTCTAAAGACTGATAGGAAAATTGTTTTTCTGATTGCAGTTACATGTCAGGAAAATTCTTGAATTTCACCTTCTGTTTCTGTCAAAAATTCTTCTCAAAAATGACATCTGCTAGGAAGGATGAAAATTAGTTATCCTGTTGTACAAGTAATTTGTCTTCTGTGTTTCTGTATTTCATTGTTGCAAAGAATTTAATTGTGTAGGGTGGTCAGCAAAGTGTAAAAGAGGAGTTACAGGTTTTTGGTTGTGAAAAAGAGACACTGTCCTGTTCTGCTCAGTTTCAGGAAATATTCCTAGAGTTAAATGAGGTGGTTGCTTAATTTAGTTTGCTCTGTGTTTACTCCGTCTCATTTAGAAAGACTTCTCTGTCTCTTGGTATGAAATTGACATTCTAGTTGACCCTGTTCCCAGGCCCTCTGTAATTTATGCCAGTCTGTTAGGGTTTGGCTTACAAGTGCTGCACGCGGTATTCTGACAGAGATAATAATAATAATAAAATGATATAATGTTCCTGTTTGCCCCCATCCTGATACCTTTTGTTTTTGGTAGTAACTGCACATAGCTTTGAAGTATATTCTGAGGTGATTGTAGGTCCATTTCTTTTGTTCATATGATTAATTTATATCACAGCATATCTTAGGAAAAAAAAATCATTGCTTTGGTTTAATAAAGGTTGAACTTCATTTGCCATCTCACAGGTCGTTCATCTAGTGTGGGTGGACCCCTCCAAAGATTTTCAGCATCTCACTAAAAGAAAAGCCCTTCTTTTACTTTCCCCTTTACTGAAATTCAAATAGTTGTGATAATAAGTGAGATTATTGTTCCTGCAAAGGTATCAGTTATACCATGTCTGCCTTATTTTGGTTCTTTTCGTCATTTATGGCTTCAGCTAGTTAATAAGTGAAGACACAGAACTTGGTAGGGTGCACTTTGCTTGATGTCTCATTTTAAAAAAGAAAAAGCCTGATGTTCTGCTCCCCAGCCCTTTGGCATGGGCGTTGGTTTTGGTGAGGGAGGTCAGGTATCTAACAGCTCAGCTGCTTCACGCTGAAACTCTCAGATTCTGTGGGTATCTCTAGGGAACGCCTGGTGACTGTTTCTCCTTTCTGCTGTCAACTGTGTTTCCGAGCCTCTGGTTTCTGATAGCACTCCCATGTGTTGCTGGAAGAGAATGTGTCCAGAACAGATGAATCTGAATTTTGATGAACTCCCATTTTGCAGAACCCTATGCACAAAGCTCTTCTCTCCGCGTGTGTGCCCTTGCTTCTCTTTCCTGGGGTGATCCAGTAAGGCATCAATTCTTCTACAGCTTTGATGCTTCTGAAATATTGAAACCGTGCCTTTTAGTTGTGTGCTTTTTTTTCGTCTTCCTTTCTCCTTGATTGACCTTACAGCTGTTGAAGCTCCTTTTGACTTTGCTAGGAATAAATGTCTGTGTTTTGAAGGCTATTTCAGCTTTAATTGTCTTTTGAAGCTTGTCAGGCAGGCAGAGAAGGGTGGATGTTTTGCCATCCTGTTTTTTAATGCGCTGAGTAAGTACTACAGGGCTTAGTTTCTCTGACTGTGGTTTCCTTGACCAACAGTCCATGCCTTGTGTAGGGATTTTTGTTTGCCTTAGTTTCAGATCTTTTTGTTCAACATCACCTTTATCAAAGCATTGCTTTCTGAAATTGTAGCTGTCACATTTTGGTATCAAGCCTCCTACCAGAATGTGGAACCTAATTATTTTTACTGTAATTCTTAGTAGTTCAATTTCTGCTAATTACAGCTGTAACTTCGTAGGATGGGCTGAACTGACGTTACAGCTCACACTGTTGCCCGAGAGGGGCGATTCCCTGCCCTGCTCCTGGCTGTCTTGCTGCTTGCCTCGTGTCAGCTCTGGCGCGCAGCGTGATGCCTGGGCCGGCACAGTTAGTTAACATGGCAGAAAGCTAATCAAAAAAAGGGAGGCAGGTGGGTTTCTGCTGGCTTGGAGAGTTGAATCAGCTCCTGGGGCAGTCGTGTGGGTTTGAGAGAGGCTGAAGGGGAGGACTAGGGGGCTGGGAAGCCGTTTGGGTGCGTTTTCCTGAAGAGCGGAGCTAATCCGGGTCAGGAAGCCTGTCTGTGCCCTGGGGCCAGTTATCCCGTGAAGTAGCAACTTGTTTAGAAATTGCTTATCTGCATTTTGTTCAACAATTCACATAGGAAGTAGTCAAAACCAGAAGTGCCCTGTTGTTACTGTCTTAGGCTTTGCTTTTTGGCCTAGTTGTTGTTGCAGCATTATATGCTTTATATTACCAGCTTCCATTTGAAGGACAAATATAAACTTGGCGAGAGATTTACCTCCTTGGATCTTGGATTTTATGTCTATACTGGTTCAGTTGCACAGACCTCTCCTCACGAATCTACCGTTGTGGCATATATTAAGGGCAGTGCTAAATACTAGCCTTCCTCGTCCTTCTTTCCCCTCCTTTTCAGACGCACACCGTGCGCATCTGTTGCTTGGCCGATGTTTCCCAAATAGAGCCCATCTGAGTACTGCCCCACCCGCTCCGTTGCTCTTTCCTTCTCGTTTTCAGAGTAATAAGGTCTTTCCAGTTGTGAAGCATTTTGGTTAATGAAATTTTGTATAATGCAATAACAACAAAACCTGGATTTTTCTGGCTTTTATTTCTAGTGGGTGGCAGTTTCTTATGTAGCATTTTGACCTGATATCCTACTGTTGTCACAGAGACAGTAGCAATTATTTCCTATTTAATTAGGTAGTGCTTCTGCAGCTTGACTTAGTGGTCGGTGGATTTTTTTAAACTCCTCGCCAGGTATGGCGATCTAGGTGTCTGGAAGAGTATTGCTCTTTTAGCCTCTGGTAGAATGAGGATCTCTATATGGTTTTCCAGAGCAGACATTGTATAAATGCTGTACACATTTAGTAAAGTGACTGCATGTAGATGCAGGCATTGTAGGCCAGTTTTTGCTTCCGGAAAACCTGTGTAATGCATTCCCATTGACATAGTGAAATCTGCATGTGAAGGAATTAATTGCAGGCTCCTGCTCATGGAAACAGGGATGGGAGGAAAAGCTCTTGGCTATTGCTGTTATCTCATCATCAGAAAGGCTGGGAGTTAGAGCACTTACAGTGCAACAAAAAATGAACACGTGTTTTCTTACGTGAACCTCTCTGAAATTTTTGGTAGCATTTGCCAAATCAAAAATACTTGTTTGAAATTTTTCTTCAGCCAGCTACTCCTTACTGATGCTCTAATCTCAAAACCCATAAGTAATTGGCAACTTCAGTGTGATTATGCTAAATGAAAGCATAAGGCAGTGTCCTCAACATATGGAGCTATTGTATGGTATGTACACAAGCACCCTCAAAGTAAGAGTCAGAGGCAGCTCCAACCTGTGCTGAAAAGGATGCGGTGCTTCAGTCTTTCTCCGTCTCTCATTCAAGTGGGCGTAGGCAAGGAATTGTTTCATAACTGATGAGTTCAAAGGTATTTGGTGAGATCTAGTAAAACCTGTGAGGGGTACTGAATCCTCATCCTTATCCTTTGCAAGGAACTCTTGTGTCACTACAATCAGAATAATCTCTTTTATATATACTCAGATTAACAAAGGCAATTCATATTCTTACTTGTGACAACGCCTTCAATGCTGATAACCCAAATGGAGTAGGATGCAAAGTGATTCAGATTGTCTACTTCAAGTCATGTTTTCTTAAGTAACAATTCATGCCCTTAAGGAGTTGGTAGCCTGCTGTTCCTGAAGGCATTGGTGACCTGCATTAAATCAGATTTTGTTCCTCCTTTCTGGCTTTCATGAGCCCCAGCTGATATTGGTCCAGAGAACAGCCAGCTGGCCAAAGAGTCCCACTGCTGCTGCTGTTGAAGAAAGGAAGTAATGCTTAAGCTGAAGGTGAAAAGACACAACGTTTGTTCTTTCCTGCCCGTGATTTTGAACAGTTCTTTTGAGAACATGACATCGAAGAAGAGATCCCTTTGCGATGGGAGCGGGCGAAATCAGCCATGAGGTGTGGAAAGCGCAGGTTTCACAAGGCTGCCTCTATTCCTTTGGCTGGGATTTTGCATATCCTGCTCCAGATGTATCTATAGATTTGTCTGTCTACTATTGATAGTTTTTTGGCATCACCATCACATAAGACTTTGTGACCAGTATCCTCATGTGCTTTAATCAGACTTGTTCTGAATTGGTCACTAGCTCCTACCCACCTTCTATCTTGCTTTAGTTGCCATAGCACGCTGCAGAGCGTAGTGATCTATGGAGCCATACTCAGAGAAACAAATTCCTGACAGCTGGACACAGTATTGTTAAAAATACATAAAATTAAAAAAAAAATGACCAAACATTTTTTGCTAGACTAGCAATGTCCCCAAAACCTGTGAAATTTTTCCATCTTGGCTTGCACATCCTAGCTGCATGCAGGATGCATAACTTCAGGATCTCATCACTTGTATCCACCACAGTTGTGTCTAATTGATTATCTTGCTTAGCACAAGTTGCCCCAAAACAGGTCTTTAAGTTTTACTAAGACTCCCTGACGATCTCAGGTCTTCGTTAAAGCTTCAGTAATTTTTCTTGTTAATCTTGGAGGTTAAAAAATGCTGACCTTTGATTCATGAACATCTTGCCTCTGTGTTTGTTTCTCGCTATGAAAAGAATGTGTTGTAAAAAGAAATAAGGAATAAAAATCCTAGCTCATGCTTCAGTGGTGCCACTTTCTCATGTGTTGCCTTCGTTCTCTGGTACAGATAAAAGGAACTCCTGTTTTTGCTGTTAATGTTTTTAGTGTCTTTGTTCCACCATACAGCGATGAGTGGAGACCCTGCTGCCATCAGTGGGGTGGGCAAATAATGACTTACAGGGAAGACCACCAGAGAAAACTTATTTTTTAACTGTTTTTTTCCACAATCTATCAAGTTTGGACTACTCTCTGACTTTTACAGGATTCCCACTGGTCTCAGAATCTATCCACAAGCATCAGCCTGGAAATTATTTGCAAATGCCAGTACTCGCAGCATTGCAGAAGAGCATTGCCACACCAAGGAACAGTGAGAGGTTTGAGATCAGCCGTGCTAGGGTAGGTCTCTAGGTAGCCACGCCGGGGTAGATCTCTAGATGCAGGAATACACACTGCATTTATTTCCAGACTTTATTGCTGGCTATTTTTTATAGTCTTAGGGTTTTTTTCCCTCCACTTGTGGTTCCACAACCAGCTCTCAAGCTGCCATGTTAAGAATCGATACCTTACAGTATTTGGTGAGTCTCATGGCCAATCAATAAAAGGTGCGAGCCCTTGAGCTCCTAAAGTGGCTTAAATGAGATCATTAGCCACTGTAAAGGTGGGCACCTATCTGCATCATTAAATTCTGTAATTCTGGCCTTTTTTGACTTGAAGGTGGATGAGGAAAAAAGCAAAATCAGGACTGGTCTCACCTTTTGTGCCCTGTGTAGGGGGTAGAGTGGGCACTGCATTCAGTGCAGCGCTGGTCCAGCACAGTGCAGCTCCGGGTACCGGGACTCCCCGGGGGAGAGGAGAGGCTGTAGCTGAGCATCCTTCAGGAGCTGCTGCTCCAGCGCTGGGGAGCAGCTTTGCAGGGGCACGGAAGTGTCCTGGAAGTATGGGGCAAATGGCTCCCTGGCTTTCAGTTAGTAGTCAAATGCAACAGTTCTAGAAGATAAATTATTATTATAATAATTTATGGTGCTTCTTAATGGCTTTTTAAAAATTTAACTTCCTTGGTTGCTCAGTAGAACGTAGGCTTTAACATGACAGAGCCCTGTACAAAATGGAGTTAAGCTGCTGAGTAATTGCTGCTGAAGTTGGCCACAGAGCTGCTGTGCATACGAGGGGAATGCTTTCGAACTCCTTTGCTGGCTTGTTTTCTTTGCACCCTTGCAGCAAGGGGAGGATGCTGTCGCTCGCGGAGAGTAAGGACCAAGGGGCATGTAGTGAAATGAGCAGGACGCGTTGCATTGCTCTCGTGGGAGTCTTGGAAGCAGTCACATACGCTGCAGGGTGCAGCCCTTGATGCTCCCTGGGCCCTGCTTGTCTGCTGTGAGATCCGTGTATAACTGCTTTGCAGTCAGTATCTCGGTGGTTGGTTTGTTTATGGATTTTAATATGGAAGTACAGCACAGTCGAGGACTTGTGTAATTTAGGACTCTTTTGTGGCAGCACAAGGCTTCCTGAGCATACTTAAAGCTTCAGATCTTGGTACAAATCAGCTGCCTGGTGGGTTTTTTTTGAGATAGCTTGCTGTGTTGTTAGAAAATAAATCCAGGATGAGAAGTTTTGTTGGAAGAGTGTTTCCTACAAATGTGGACTGGAGAAGAGCACGCTAGCTGCAGAATTCTTACTGTTTGGTTCACTGTCATTAAACAGAGACGTGGATTATTTTAAGTAAGTGTTTTGGGTATAACAGAACTCAATAATGATGCTTATCAAATGAAAATATATGTGGTAACCCCGATTTAAAAAAAAAAAAAAAAAGGCATGGTGTATTTGGGAAAAAAATTCTAACCTTGCATGAAATGTAAATATACAAGATGTTTTAATTTATTGGCTCCTCCTGACATTTTTGCTTCAAAAAAACCCAACAACCCAACAAGCGGTTTCACTGTTTTAGACCCTTGTATATCTCAGTTGCTCTTTGACTCTGTGTTGTCAGAGAATGTTGAGTTGAGAATGCAGAGTTGGTTGCTGTGTTTTGCTCTCTAAATATTCTTCTTTTTTTTTTTTTGTAGGCTCGAAATGTCAACACGGGTGAGCTAGCAGCGATTAAAGTAATAAAACTAGAACCAGGTAAGTGTTTCTTAACTGAAATAGGCCACGGAAATGAAATGTTTTCATGCTTAAAAAACAATTGTACAAAATCAATTGAGTCCACTTACTGAAAGAAGGTTGCCTTTTAGTGTAGGACAAAATAAACTGTTCTAAAAAATAACATGCATGACAAGCAAGATGTGAGGGGAAAAAATGTAACTGGAGAACAGTTAAAGGAAAGATGATTAAAATTTCAACCAGAGTTGTGTTTTTCTGTCCTAAGTAATGTGTTTTCAACCCATATGATAGAAAAAAACTGTATAGAACAGAAGAAATGAGGAAGACAGCAAGGCAGAAAAGAACTCACCTGGAAAAAGCGTTGAGGGAGAAATAAAAAGAAGGAAGGGTGTAATAATAGGTGAGCGTTAGTATCCGGGAATTGAGTACATTTCCTGAAATTCTCTTGGAGACTCTGATTAGGACATCACTGTATGCTAGATTTATGCCTGAACTGTGCTCGCGTTGTGATTTCACAAAGTATATATGCCCTACAGATCAGTTATCAGCCTGCAAGTGCTGTTCTGTTAATATGGCTAGACTTGTTGAACAAGAGTACAGTAATCTGGGAAGTAAAATGTCCAGAATTTTTGTTTAACTTGTAACTGT
This sequence comes from Nipponia nippon, assembly GCF_047370975.1. Classification (NCBI taxonomy): domain Eukaryota; kingdom Metazoa; phylum Chordata; class Aves; order Pelecaniformes; family Threskiornithidae; genus Nipponia; species Nipponia nippon. Next base: position 13,353,800 of record NW_028262358.1, on the reverse strand, counting down.
TGGTGTACCATTTCAAGATTTAATGTTGCAATGTGAGCGGGTTAATATTTTAACTACTGCCTGGTTTGATTCTTAAGGTCAATGCAGGCAGGAAGGGAAAGAAGTTGCTACTTTCTTCCATTTCTTCTCTTACAATTCTGGAAGTGATTAGAAAAGTTGTGTTTATATAATGCATGCGCATTTAAAAAAAAAAAATCAGGACAGGACAGTATGTTACTATGTAGTTCCAAAAGTGTACGTTCATCACACTTATTCGTACTCAAAGTCGTGGTCTCGGATTATCTTGTCTTGTTCTGCTTCTTTGGCTTTCTATGTCACTTCTCATTGCTGGAGTACTCGGCTGTGCGTGACGTGGGTTACCAGTCCAGCTAAGACAAGCAGCCGTGCTGTCCCTATGGAACTGTAAACGTAAAACAGGGAAGGAGACTTGTGTAGTGGGGAAGGAACTCAGCAGACTCAGTTCATGTCAACCTTTTACAATAATGCAACTTTCTACTTAGCTGACGGCTTCCACTCTCAAAACTATGAAGTGACTTGGTTGAAAAGTGTTGTATGGGTAGTGCTGAGTAGGACTCAGAGGATCATGTTGTGTGTGTTATCTGAGCTGTGGACAGAGCCTGGTTATACACCGCAGCTGGGGTAACTTGCCTTCATGCTGTGCTGATGGTGATAACAACTGGCATCTTGCAGCCAAATCCAGTATTTTTGGCAGCCTTTGGATACCTGAGTGGTGCACAGAAAATGCGCTCTATCTACCCTCTGTTTGCTCAGCTAGCTCAGTTTCTCTCTGTAGTTGTTGCTTCCAGTTGCGGTAGAGGCTTGACTCACAGCTTCAGATGGGCAGGGTCCACATTCCAGAACTGTGGCAACGGCTTTCTTTGCAAGTTTTGCAGATCGGGGGAGAGTGGGAAGATTAAGGGTTAATAATGTTTAGGCACTTACTCCAAAGCTTATGCTTCTTTAATATTTTGGATGCAATGAAAACACTGGTCAAATCCTGGAGGAATTGTGTCCTTTCATGGAGATGCCCGTCTGTATGTGAAAATAATTTCTTGTTTGTTCTTCAGTGTTTGCGTTTAAAGGTCTAGCCAGGATACAGCAAGCCATCAGCAATACACCACAGATAGTAGATAGTCTGTTGTGATGTTAAACTTGCACCTTGTGGTTTGAAATTTGCTTTCAGTTAAATAAAATACACGTGAATATCGGATTTGTGGTTAAAAAGTACCAAATGGTTAGATCACCACTGTGTTGATGTGTTGGGAGGAACTTAAAACATATTTTCTTAGGTAATAGCTTGGCCAGTTCTGTTGGAATTTGTTGTGTTACATTTGAAATTTATTAATAGCCATATTTGAGAAGTGCTTTTGGGTTGCGACAATTGATAAATATGAGCTTAGTGTCTATATTCAACTTTTTAGACAGTAGCTTTGGCTTCTGGTTTAAAAGTTCTTTTGAGTTATGCTGAAGTGTGCTGCAGCAGTACACTAAAAGGAGAGTTTTGACATACTTTGAATTTCCCTGTTTTTCCAACTTGCTTATAGAATCTCTTAAATTATTCATGAAGTTAAATGGTTATTTTAGGCCTTCAGGCTTATTTTACCTGTGAAGTCCTTAAGTTAGTAAGAATGAGTTGTTTTTTGTGAACTGTGTGTGTCTAGTAACTAAACAAACTTCAGAAGAACTTCTTTGGAAATAACATACCAGACTAGCTATAATTTGCCCTTATGACTTAAAAAATTTCAGAGGAGACCCAGTGTAATATACTGAACTGCAAAAGAGCATTTGACATGTATTTCTTAAAAAAAAAAAAAAATATTAAAAAGGCTGTTGAATATCTGTTACCAGCATTCTCTTACATCTTGATGTCTTTCTCGCCTTCCCTCTTTAACTTACCTACAAAACCCCTGCACAACACCCCTGAAACAAAAATGCCTCTGGGAAACTTGTTGGGTTTTCAGTTTCATACAGGATTTCGTCCGTGTACGCATCTGGTAAGAACCTTTTCTAGAAAGACAGGGACAACTGAGATACGAAATAGTAAGACTCAGATAAATGCCACATCTAAGTCAGTGTTTTATCTGGACGTAAGCTATGCAGAGTCCATAAATTTGTGCTTACTGAGTTTATTGAAAAGTTGCAGCACCAGTGTACTTACTATTGAATGTTTTTTGCTCCGGAAGGTCAACTAACGGGTGTTGGACACGTGGCCAAAAATAGCAAACTTTTTTGGGTTTCTAAGAACCTTGGCTATTGGCAGGGCATATGCAGATGGAGACAGTGGGTTCTTGGGGAAAATAAAGACTTTAGAAAGAGCTATGGCCAATATCATAAAAGGTATCAGCAGATGTGAGGTCCATCTGGCCCAGAATGAAACTTCTTAAGAATATAGTTACTTATTGCTAAACCCTTGCTAATAAATATTGATTTACAGGTGCTTTATATGTCAGTGAAACTGGCAGATAATCAGTTTTAGTCACTCAAAATGTTTATTTTATAAACATGTACTGAAAGTCTAGTTGAAATGTGAGTATGAATATTCATTCTTCTGCTTTTCAGGAGAAGATTTTGCTGTTGTGCAGCAGGAAATCATTATGATGAAAGACTGTAAACATCCAAACATTGTTGCTTATTTTGGCAGCTATCTCAGGTACAGTTTGTTTCTTTTGCTCACTATCACATAGATACCTCTCTATCTCCTTGTAAAGGACAGGTCTATAAGGCAAAACATAATTTGCCAAATAATGTCCACTTGTATATTAAAATCTGTTCTGTTTACCACAGTGTCTCTCTACAAATAATGTTCCTTGTAGCAAAATCTTTCAGTGACCATGTAGGCATGTTTCCTTGGAAATGAGTTGTCATTTAAAAGCTTTGAATTTAATACATAAATGGAAAATTAAGCAGAAGTATGACAAGTATGAAGAAAGGGTCTGTGTATATAGTATCTTTTGAATCTGTTTCAGTAAAATGTCTCCTAAATTTTCAAAGCTTTGGGAAGTATAAATATTGCATAATACAGATAGAGTTCTCAGAAATGTTCTGACTTAATTTTACATGCCAACACCAGTTGTCTGAGAACTCAAAATTAAATGTTATGGGGAAATAAGGAGGGAAAAAATTGTTGTTTTTTTCCTTGCTTAAGAGTAGTAGTAGTGCTATGTTAAGCTTTAAGGACAATTTCATACTGAAGTACCTAAGAGTATAAACTGTGCAGCCTTTAAAAAGCCCACTGGTGATTTGTGTTTTGGATTTGTTTTGAAATCTAAAAATTATTAATATTTTAGCTCTTTTATCTTTGCTTTTCTCTGTTGAGCTGCAGAGTTGTTTAGGACACTTAATGTAGTATGTGTAAATTGTTCTGTCTCATTATCCTTTTGTGTAATTCCTTTTGTAAGGTATTATGCTTACTTGTTACAAGTACAGTAAACTCATACTCCATACAAAGTCTCAGTATTGAGAAAATTGATGGCTAGCTTCTAATAACATTTGCTATTTATAATTCTTTTTAACATATCCTGACAAATGTTTTATGCTAGATATAGCAATTGCTTGATACTCAAGGACCAGACCTTTTAATACTGGATTTTGTGAACCTAATGTCATAATTTTATGTATATCATGCCATGTAATAGCTTTAAAAAGACTCTGAAAAGTCATGGTGCTCTTTATGGCAGAGGCTTCTCATTCCTTTCAGGTATTCCCATTATCTTCTATCTGCTTGAGGACAATAGAGGTGGGACATGATAGCTCTGCGTGTTGTGAAGGTTTCTAGACCCTATTCATAATGGGAAAATGCCAAGTTGAGTTACTCATACGTGTACTAGACCTCAGCAGCTCCAGCTGAAATTTTCCATAATGGCTACCTACTGCAGCCAAAAGCTTTTCAGCAATATAGGCCAAGTGCTTTTGGATTGGGGGTGGGAAGATAGAGGTGGTATTTTCACATGGAAAATCCTGGTACATGAGAGCCTTTCAACAAAATATTACTATCTTTGAGGCAGGAGTATATGGCAAAATTTGGCTCTTGTACTTGAGAGTGCATATTTTCCTTTTAAAAATCCTTTCAAATTTGACCAAGTTATCTTCTGAAATACTGCATTTCTTTTACTTCTATTCTACATCAGCTAGAGCTTGGCAAATCCCAGTTACTGTTTCTTTTCTAGCCAGCGGTGTCTGGTTTGCTGCATGTTTGCAGTGCTACAGAAGAGCTAAGACGTGCTTGCTGGCTTGCTTGGCCGTTGTCGAGCGTTCCTTGTTTTTCTCTGGGCTGAGCTGGGACAGGACGTTGAAATGGTAGGTTTGGAGCGCTTAGTGGTGCTCTTAGTGACCTTGACGCTGAACCTCTGCGTAGTTGGAGCAAACTGAAATCAGACAAGTTGAGTGTGCCAGAACTTGGGAGGCAGTGTTGGCGAAGAGAGAAAGTCCTGGCAATAAATGCTATAGGAGAAGGAGATGTCTCATGCAGAAGCTCATCTGACTAATTGCTGTCCCGAGGAGTTTTGTCTCCCTGCCTCTTGTATTCAGTATCCTGAATAGCCTTGGATGCTCACTGAAACCATGTTTTATCACTGGTGGGGTTCATTGCATCTTTCTCAGTATGAGTATCTTGTTAGCTTTTGTCTGATGAGTGGAAGTATTGCATGCTGACAGATGCAATTCAAATTCATAGAATCTGTGTTTTGAATGATGTTCACTTTATATTTACTTTTCAAAGGTCTGTAGTGGAAAAGCTGGTCATATTAGTACATCACAGACATAGTTTAGTGTGGAGCATGAAGGAAGTTTCCAAGAGCAAATGTATTTTCAGAATAAGATTAAGTGGAAATGCACTGAAGGTATGAGAAGGAAGAGGAAAGCAAGCCGTTGACTAGCCCATTAGATGAACGCCATCCGCACGCTACACTGAATGAGGCTGGGAGTGTGTGATTGTGTACTGCTTGCATTATCATGTATACATGTGCAGGAAGGGATCAAAGTCTGAAGATAAAATCAACAAGCCATGCTGTTCTGGCATCCCATATCTTGAAGGGTGCTTGTCTTGGCAGCCTGAATGCTTTTTTCAGGCTGGTCTGTGAGCTGCATTATGCACAAGTTTGCGCGGGTGTGCATACAGATAGAGCGTGTGTACATGTAGGGACTTGGTATTCCAAACTAGGAGTGTCTGCACTTCAGTTTTGAATGTTTGAGGTTAATTTGAAGGTTAACCTAAATTGTGCGTTAGTTCTATTCTGTGCAGTACTGGCAGGCTTTTTCTTGTGCATGAACAGTCAATTCTTAATACTGTTACATACCACAAAGTCATGATAAAATTTTTTTGAGAATTCATGGAGTTACTAGTCTGTTTGACAGTGGTTTACAGATTGTCAGGTGGTAAAGTTGTCAAGGGATCTTGTGATCTCCTAAAGGCAGTATTTGGAAGCTCCATGTTATGTTGACTAAGCTTCTTAAATGGATGTTGCATATTCTGAAAGTTGTGTGGCTAGGACCATATAGTGTCCCACCTTCCTGTCGGCCTCCTTAATCTTCTTCCCTGCCTCAAAGCCTACCTTTGTTTGGGAAGAGAGCACCTTTTTGTATGTTAAGGTGTCCTCCATTGCACATGATTACTTTATTTGTACCTGTCTGCAGTACTGGGAAGGAAGTTGTGTGGACATTTTTCTTGATGCGTGACATTAAGTCTGGCGTGCTCCACAAACCTAGAAGTCATTGTTGTAAACCTTTTCAGAAGACAAATTTAGAAGAAAGAAGTAAGTGAGGAATGGCAGAGGGGAGGGCTGGGGCTCTGCAGTGCTGTTGAAGTTACCCTGAGCTGTTTTTCTAACATAGGAACTTCTGACCAGAATGCGAGGGTTCGATTTGTGTTTGTTTCTGGAGGTGGGATTATTTGCATTGTAGAAGCACTGACAAATGTATCCAGTTGTCTTACCAGCTGCTTCTTTTAACTAGTCATAGTGGGAACAGATTGCTTAGTATAGCTACTAAAAAGCTGTTTCTGATGACTTTTCAAGATTTCATGTGAAAACAGACTATGAACAAATATTATTGTTGCATTCAACTTTCTTTAAAATTTTTAGATTGAAATGGTACCTCTTCTCATGATGCTGTATTCAGGCTGGGGATGCTTTTACTTTAAAAAGCAGTTTTCCTCTTGTCTCAGGGTGTCAAAATAAACCTTTGTAGACCCAGAATTAAATTTTGGCAAATATAGTATATATTTTGGCACTCTCTTGTGCTCTTGCTTGGTCCTCTCCCCTTTCTTTGGTGCAGTGCTTCTCTTTTGTCTGGGCAATCGAATGGCTGTCTTTGAGGCCTCTCATTGTCTGACCTTCTGTTTTCCGAGTATCTTTCAATGCTAAAAACAATAAGAAAAATAACATCATCCTATACGTGGCACTTATCTGCATATTGTTCCCCATGCATTTCTTCTGTTTACATATGGATTTTTCAGGCAGTCAAATTTCTGCCTTGCTGTTAGCCTAGGTGTTAAGTTGCAGACACTAAATGGTACTGTTGATCCTGTCTCTGTTTTGTTTGCTGCACTTGCCATATGCTCTGCAGACACAGACAACTCTGTACGCTGTTACTGTTGATTACATGGATCTTCACCTGTCTCAAAGCACTTAAGCACAGTAATAAAAGGCTAGATGAGAATTAGTAATGCAATCGCCTCTTTTGATCCTCTTTTTTTTCCTGTTTTTTTTTTTTTCTGTTTTTTTCCTTTTCTGTAGGGTTTTTCCACACTGGGAAGTTAATGCTCAGTAAGTGAAGGTGTGAATTTACAGTACTTACCTACTTCGTGTCTCTTACTTTGCGGGTGGTCCACTGCTGTCCCAAGGCTGCTGGGGTTGTCCTGGATTTTTCCCACTTCCACACTGTTGGCATCAAACGGGATGCAGCCCCATGGGAAAGAGTGGCTTTCATGAGCCCAGTGCCCCCAAAAGTGTCCCTGCCTGAGTCCTGCATCACTGTGGGGAATAAACAAGGGACTTGCAGATGTCTGTCTCTTCAGTGCTGCTTTCTCACTTATGTTCCCCTGCTGCCCCTGCTAATTCTCTTTTCTTTCACAGGTAGTCACATTGCTTCTGTGTCTGACTTTGATGAGTTATTTCAGTGGAAAGCCTTCATATTATTTCAAGCAATGCTTTAATTAACCCCTAGAAATGTATGGAGTTAACAGTTGCTTAAAACCTCTGTAATGCCTGAACAATACCTTTCCTACCACTAGAGGAAGCAGCCGGGGCGTAGCTTTGAAGACCATGTGGACTATGGATGTAAAAGGGGAGGAGATCCAAGGAAGACAGTTCTTCCTTAGAACAGCAGCTATTCTGTCTGTTACCTGCTGATGAGAAATACTTGCAATTTGTAGCTCAGGCTATAAGCTCAGCGCTACACCATTGCCTTGCAAAACACTTCCAGAAATGGTGACATTGCCCACGGGAGTGTTTCAGCTATTCTACCAGGGCCTTATGAATGCAAGAAACCCAAGACCAAGGGTCATGGGCAAGGTGCAGAGCAATCATAAGTCTTTCCTTTGGTTGTCCTGTGTCCCAGTCTGCCCTAAGGTGGTTGTATGTGATTTTTCTTTCCTGCGTGTTTTGATGACCAGGAATGACTAAGCAAGTCCCAGATTTTCCGCTTTCCAAAATGCCTTTCTGTGGCCACAGGTGGTACATCTGTCTTAACAGTGGAAATTACTAAGTGAAAATAGAATTTAGCGTCCATAGTAGAAGATACTTGTGAATCCTTCAGCCCATTGTCTATTCCGGGAAAGCGCCTTTTATGGAGATATAGTGAGTCAAACCGAATTGATTCTCTTAGTAAGAGGAATCTAAAGAACTTCCCTCCGATCCCTGCCACCAAAAATATCCATAGGTATTTCTGAGGAAAGAGACTTCATCTGAGAAGGCGCTTACCCACAGTATGGGCTCCACTCTGCCTAGCTTTGACTAAAGCACTAGAGTTTCACTCCATTTGTTGTGAAAGAAATTGAGTTGAGAGATATCTCTAGGGCTTTTTGGTTTGGGTTTGTTTCTTTTTTTTGTTTGTTTGTGTTAATTCCTCTGCTCTGAAAAAACTGGAGGAGAAGTAAAAATGAGGAAGAAATGAGAACCCACATCTGTTTTCTCTCTACTCTCAGTAAAAATATATTTCATTTTCATAGTAGATCTTGAACAAAAATCAGTGTGCACATTTCACTAATACTGTTTCTATTACTCCAATAAACCCTGCAATATTTTGGGTATTTCATTAGTTACTGTTTTGACAGTGAAATATCACATAAAGATTAAATCATATTCATTATTCGATTCGTACTTTTCATAATATACAGCTTGTTATGTTGTACCTTATAATGTTTGAGTCCCCTGACTTGTCTTTTATAGGTGCTGTTTTCAAATCTGACAGCTAATGAATGGTTTTGTTCACTTTTTAGACGAGACAAGCTATGGATTTGCATGGAGTTTTGTGGAGGTGGCTCTCTACAGGATATTTATCATGGTATGTCAAGACTGTAATCCCTTAAAATCTAAGTAAAGCTTATTTTCAAAAATGGAGATGATTACAGTGTTTTGGAATCAGAGAGGAGGGATCCTAAATTTAGTATCCGTAATAATCCATTGAAGGTCGATTTTAGCTTATGTATTTACATAATTGGTTGGGTTTGGTTTTCTTAAACAAAATTAGCTATAGTGGGGGTTTTTTGCGCAGCAGAAGTTATTTCCTTCCTTCAGTAGCTCATATACCCATCGCTACTTTTCAAAGGCAGAAAAATTAGACAATATTGTATTGTAAAAATGAAAAAATGTCTATCCTGATGTGCTGTCTCACTTCGTAGCCATTTTGTTTGAGCTTTTGAACTTTGTTTTAGTATAATCTATAGCACTGCCTACAGATACCTAGATAAGTGGATTGATTAGCATGGATGCTCTTGTCCTTTGTAAACAGTGATCTTTTGTATGTTTGTATAGCAGTAGTGCCAGAAGAGTGTGGGGGTTTTTTGTTGCTGTTTTTTTTTTTTTTAACGTTGGATGCATGACACGTGAAAAGCAAAGGTGGCCTATATATTTGCTTTTGGCTTAGGTGCAATGAGTGGTCAAAGAAACAAGGGGCGTGTGTGAATCTATTGCATAAAGAGAGGATCAGTCAATTGATTGCTAGTTTTCAAGAGACAAAAATCAGTTTTGAGGGATTTTATTGCCCTGGAATTAAGACTTGCTTAGGAAAGGAGTATGCCATAAGTGAGTAATGACTCTGTTGTTCTCAGGTGATGTTTTCCAGACAGGAAATCCGTCCATATTCTGAATTGTGAAGATTTTACATGTTAGAACCTTCACATCCTTCTCTTGTGCATAAACAGCTTGTATACCTTTTTACATTTAACTTGGGTGCAATTCAAACAAGGCATCAATTCACAAGTTCACACCATGCTCATGGCATAGTCATTTGAGCATGGCCTTGTTGATCCTTTACATCTTTGCTAGTGTTGATAAAAGCATCGTGTCTAATAGGCTTTGTTATGTGCAACACCTGTAGAGTAGGAAATGAGCTCATGCCACATAAATGCCTGAACAGATGTCGTACAGGAGCAGTTTCCTGTTGCAGCTGATTTTTGGCTTCTCTGCTGGTAGTTAGAGTGGAAGGTTTTCTTCTGATCTTAGTTACGTTCCAGAGGGTCTTATTCCAATGGAACTATAGGCGTCTGTAATCTGAAGTCATTTAAGTTAATCAGATTTAAATTTCTCAAACATACATGCCTAGAAATACGTCCTCTGGGTGCTAATATATTTAGTTTTATGCGGGTTTGTAGCTTTTCTTTCAGAAAAAGGAAGATGGATCTAGACCTGTTTTGAAGGTATATATTGCACGATACTGATTTATATTATGGTCATGGGTTTTGCAGAAGTTAAGCAGTTAGATGCTTCAATCTTGTTTCATTTTTAACTCCCTAGTCATTCAGTTTCCTTTGAGAAAACCCATCCAACTTTTCCATTTGTTTTCTCTGCAAAACCTGAGCGAGGACTGCATTTCCTGGTCTTAAAACCCTTTAATTTCAGGCTCAAAGTCCAGTGACTGGGGACAAGTCACAGGCCATGCCTTGCTTGCTGTTCAGTGTTTGGCTTACGTATTTGTTCAGAATTTGATTGTTTTCCTTTAGAGAGACCTGAGTGAAGTGGGACGCTGGAGGGAGAGGAAGACGACTCCTTCTCTTGGCAAGCTGCTGAGCCTGCTCAGAGGGAGAGTTTGGGGAGGTGCATGGTGTGGCAGGCCCAGGAGCAACAGTGCTGGTAGCTCATGCAGAAAAGGGTTGAGAAGCTGCAGAGAGCAGTTCATGGCTGCAGGGAAGAGAGAGCAGGTTGCATGGCAGCGGGAAGGTCGGAAGGAGAGAGCAGGTTGCAAAGGGTAGAAGGAGCTTCCTAGGGCTCAAAGGCGACTGAGCCGAGTTTGCCGCAGCTCTGAGTCACTGGGTTGGAAGTCCAGCCCTGCATAGAAGGACACAGCGGGTTTGTGCAAGGGAAAGAGTTGTGCTTAAATCACTGCTTCTGTTTCTTTTTCCTCTTAATTACTTTGAGATTTATATATGGAGGGACTTAGTATTTTCCATTCCAATGGGACTAGACATTTTTGAGTTTAAAAAATGTTTGGTGGCCTTCAGGATGTTCCATCTGGGGGAAAGTTTAAGCACATTTTCTTTGAGACTTGTAGTATAAGATCCTATCAGTGTGAATGGAAGTAATTGCGGTATGGGTTTGGAATGGGCAGTATCTTACCTGATTTTGAGAATTTTTTTCTTCCCTTCCATTTCAGTGACTGGACCACTTTCAGAACAGCAGATTGCCTATGTTAGCAGAGAAACACTACAGGTAGTGTGTTCTCAGGTTCTTGTGGTTGACTTTTAATGTATAAGTATTAAAAGCTAAAAATAAAAGCTGCAAAAATGTGTGGTGCCATGGAAGTACGGTGTTTGGATAGCTTAGCATTTTTCTCAGACTTTTGGGAGGTCCCATATTATAGCCTAGAACTGATTTGTGTAATTGCATAACCTCAAATTATCCTGGGTTATTTGAAGAAAACTGTCATCATCTTTGTGCTGTTTTGTTTGTTTGTTGTTTTTTTTTAAAAGGGGGGAAACAGCATATTTACTAATCCATATTTGTGGTACAAATTAGTTATTGCAAGTTTGAAGGAAAATGTAAAGATTCAGTTTTGCATATCTGATAGTTGATCTGTGCCAATAAGAAAAAAAAAATTGCGTGTGTACTTGAGACGTTCAAGTTAAGGTCACCAGCCTCTCCTCATGGGTATGCTAGCTTTCCTTTTTCTTTCCTAAATTAAAGGTTCAGTTCACCAATAAAACTTAATCAGAAACAGCTTTTTTGGTGGATGTCTTGCTTCCATGTGAGAGAGCAGATCTTGGCTTCTAGTGAATGCAAATCTGTTGAATGCCATCAGCTGAGAGCTGCTGCCTCTCTCAAATGCTCTCTCAAAGATAGCTCTGTCCCTGAGCCAGCTCCCTTGCATGCCACTTACCATCTCCCTATGCTATGCCAGAGATTGCTGACTTCTGACTTACAGGACGTGGCTTTTATTTTTTTCCTTACAGTGAAGTCTTATGTGACATCTGGGAGTGTTTTGGGTTTTGAATCTTTAAAAACCCTTTTATTCTTATAGAATCATAGAATGGTTTGGGTTGGAAGGACCTTTAAAGGTCATCTAGTCCTTCCCCCCTGCAATTGGCAGGGACATCTTCAGCTAGATCAGTTTGCTCAGAGCCCCGTCCAGCCTGACCTTGAATGTTTCCAGGGAAAGGGGCATCTGCCACCTCTCTGGGCAACCTGTGCCAGTCTTTTACCACCCTCACTGTGAAAAATTTCTTCCTTATATCTAGTCTAAACCTACCCTCTTTCAGTTTAAAACCACTACCCCTTGTCCTATTGCAACAGGCCCTACTAAAGAGTTTGTCCCCATCTTTCTTATAAGCCCCCTTTAAGGATTGAAAGGCCACAATAAGGTCTCCTGGGAGCCTTCTCTTTTCCAGGCTGAACAAACCCCAACTCTCTCAGCCTTTCCTCATAGCAGAGGTGTTCCATCCCTCTGATCACTTTTGTGGCCCTCCTCTGGACCCGCTCCAACAGGTCCCTGTCCTTCCTGTGCTGAGGGCTCCAGCGCTGGACGCAGTACTCCAGGTGGGGTCTCACTAGAGTGGAGTAGAGGGGCAGAATCACCTCCCTCGACCTGCTGGCCACACTGCTTTTGATGCAGCCCAGGATATGGTTGGCTTTCTGGGCTGTGAGCGCACATTGCCGGCTCATGTCCAGCTTTTCATCCACCAGTACCCCTAGGTCCTTTTCCGCAGGGCTGCTCTCAATCCCTTCATTCCCCAGCCTGTATTCATAGTGGGGGTTGCCTTGACCCTCATGAGGTTCACAGGGGCCCACTTCTCAAGATTGTCTAGGCCCCTCTGGATGGCATCCCATCCCTCAGGCGTGTTAACTGCACCACTTAGCTTGGTGTTATCTGTAAACTTGCTGAGGGTGCACTTGATCCTGCTGTCTATGTCATTGATGAAGATATTAAACAGTACTGGTCCTAATACCAACCCCTGAGGGACACCACTTGTCACTGATCTCCATCCAGACATTGAAAACAATCCTAATTCACTTTTGCAATCAACTCCGTGATGTCTTGCATGGGCTGGCAAAAAAAATTGCTGTGTTGACATGGGTATCTCCTGTGAAAATGTAGTCTTTATGGAGGTTGATGACTGCAGAGTGAGGAAGATGTTTACATGTTGTTTTACCCCGGAAGATAATTTTAGAGATAAGCTTGGAGTGTCAAAAGTGACATGCTCTGTGATTTGTCACGCAGGGATTTGGTTTCATAGAATTCTTCCAGAATTTAAACGTAAAGTTTCTAACTCATGTTGAGTCCTAAAATGGTTTGGTACTGTCATCAAGACCCAGAAAGACAGCCTATGCTTCTGCAGAAATCCATATATTAGAGTTGAACTCTTGCATTAGACCCGAAGCGCTGCCTGCTAGCATGCTTCTAAACTTAATTGAAGTGTGTAATGATACAGGAGATAACTGCACCTAGGTATCCAGTGATCTGACTGCTGAATAGAAGACCGTTAGGCAATTTAAAAGTAATTAACTTGGTCTAAAAAGGTGACAGTTACCATGTCCAGAAGAAAACTTGGTCAGGGAATGCTTTTCTTGAATACCTGTTACCACATGTATTGTTTTCCGTTTATCCTGTGTTTTAGATATTATGCTACTACATATATTGACTTTGCAAATGCAGTTTGGATACACAGAAATATAAGAATGTTTTTCAGTCAGTGAGTCATTTAGATGATTGAATTGGATCCTAAATATGCCTGGTAATTAAATAAGAAATTTATATAAAATGAAAAATATTGGACTAAATCATTATCTAAATATTTTATGCAGGGACTATATTATCTTCACAGTAAAGGAAAAATGCACAGAGATATAAAGGTAAGTAAAAACTAAAGGGAATTCTGGTGTTTTTAAAATAGGCTACATCACCTCTCATGGGTCTTTACTGTTGTTTATCAGTTTCGGGGATATTTTTAAATATGTAGGGGTTTTCTATCTATTAGAATAAAATAAAATTTTCTGCCCAAGGGAAGAAAAAAAAAAATCTTTCCTTAAAATGCATGCATGGAAATAGTTTGTTCTTTTAATTGGAGCCAAACATACTATTTGTCTAGGCCAGTGCTGTAAAATGTAGACATCAGTTACTGTCCAGAGCAACATGTGTTCAGATGGCTGTAAGGGTGTGCTCTGTGCAAAAGGAAAGGTTTGGTCTTTCCCACACCTTTCCAAGAACCTCGACGTACCCTTCTCTTTGAACCAGCTAGTGAGCAGAGCTGTTGCTTTGGCTTCTTGCTGCTTTTCTTGGTGAGCAGATTGCAGGGCAGTGGCTGCTGTTCTGCATGGTTCTTGGAGACTACTTCTGTCCCCTCCCTGGCATGCTAAAATTAGAGAGGGTACTGCAAATCAAGCTCTTAACACTGACTTATTTAAACCTTCATCTCAACAAAGCTGTATCAAAGGGGGCTTGTTCAGACTCTTACGCTCTCTGTTATAGTTTCCTTCTGGTGCTTCCTGTTGGCTTTTTGTCCCTGAAGTTTTACTACCTACTCTTTGCCTTGCCAAACTCTTCCTTGCTCAGGCTGCAGCTTAACCTTGGCAGGCTTCCTTCTGGAAATCTGACAGTAAATTATCATATTCCTTTGTGTTGTGTGTGGGGGTTGGTTTTGTTTGGTTGGGTTTTTTTCAGACTAGGGATGCAGTGTATGTAGTAGCTTCAACTGTAGATGCCTTGATGCAGCCTCATTCCAAGGTGTTCTCACGGACTGCAGAAGGATATTTGGGTTTTGAGCAATCATAAAAATAATTTCTGAATGAAAGATTACTTTGGACACAAATAAACGTTTTTCATTATACTTCATAGAATGCAAAATGATGCTTGTAGTGCGTAGATACTTGTTTCTAAACAGAACTGTGCTGATAAAAATGCTTACAAGCCTTACGTTGAGATTTTTTAAGAAAAAAAAGCTGTTCTCATGAGCATGGAAAAATACTATCTTCATCTGCAGATCTCCTGACTGTTGAATTATGTTTGCTTCCCTCAGTAGCTAAATTATGTATTTAGAGCATTTGTCCTGTTTGTCTTGAAAGGTGAACAAGGTTAAGGGCATGTTAACTGGACTGTTACACTATTTACCAAGCTCCATTTATAAGGCTCATTACCTATGCTTGTGCGGCGTTTGCCAAAGTAAGCTGCTTTTCTCTGCAGGCCTGATTTTTCCTTCTCTGTGAAAAAGCCATAATCTGTAAAAACATAGTTTTTTGGAGGCCCATCTGTGCTGCCTTTCCATCTAGTTCATGGGTAGTGCTGACATTTGGAGCTGTGTTTAGCCAGCTCCAGCCTTCGCTCAACTCAACCTGTACTTGGTTTCAGTCTTCAGATCAGGTTTGTTCTCAGTCCTTTTATGTCGTAATTGTATGGTACCGACTACTGATTTGGGTTAGTTTTGATTGTTGAACTGGAGTGGTACATATAGCCACAGAACAGGGAATTCTTTGAATCTAGCATTAAAAGAATCTCTGTTGCATTAAGGACGGAAATAATTTTGCTAAACACTTGAATATCAAGGCAGGTCCTTGTCCTTAAGGCTATAATTATAATTACTATGGCTCTCAAACAAGACAAAAGCAGCTCCTACATATGAAGAGAAAATCAAATTACTTCCGCTTTGACCTTTAGAGTTCCTGTTTCCTTTCAGTCAGTGTAAATAGAAAGCAGTAAGAATTCTATCAGCATAGGCAAATCATCATATTCTGCTTTTTGAGAGGGTTTTGTGTACAGTGGAAACTCTCTAGTACCATAGGCTAAAGAGTACTAAACTCAAAATTAATGAGAAACCTTGTATATCCGAGTTTCTTTATATAACAGGATAGCACCTTGCTATTTCACAAACATTTCCTTGGTAAGGCTGCAGATTTCTTGAACACACAATCCTTGGTTTGTCTTTGGCCCCTAGTTTGCTGTAAGATCTCACGTAACTTTTTTTTAATATGGTATTGGAGGAATCTGCATGTTTTAATTCAAGTATGCTTACTTTTTTTTCAGGGAGCAAACATTCTTTTAACAGATAATGGACATGTAAAATTAGGTGAGTTAATACAACTTAGTGTTATTAACAGATTTTTATGTGCTGTAAGAAGCAGTCTTCTGTGTTCTGTTTAATGATGTAATGGTTCATGTAAGGAATTAGTGAATATTGGAATTCTTTTTCTCTTGCTGGTAATATCTAACTGCACCATCCAATTAGTGTCTGAGGAGTAATTGGAGTAGTTTTGGAACACTGATGTAAAAGACTTTCTGATGTTTTAAGGGGGAGGTAAAAATCAAATCACAGGTTTTTATAAATTTCTAGTAAAATGTACTATCCACAGTGCTTAAGTGTGAAATGTACCTTGAAAGGTTATCTGAAAGAATATTTTGCATAATACTAAATCAATATTTTATCGTATTAAAACACTGCATGTAACTGTTAGAACTTCTGTGCTAGCCTGTTCTTTCTTGTGTTGATGAGGGGCATGTTTGTGTGTAGCCTGTGTATTTTGCAGGTGACTGAGGGAGCTCACTGAGGGTATCTGAGATACACCAAGTTTCCATTATTTACTTTTGTTATTTATTTTTTGTTAAATATTTCCGGTATATTTAAGAAACTATTACAGTGGGGAAACCAAACCTGTGTTCATTAACAATTAATTACATCAGATCACTTATGAACTGTCGTTTTGTTTTTGCCTTTTTTTTTTTAATAGCTGATTTTGGAGTATCTGCACAGATAACAGCTACAATTGCCAAAAGGAAATCATTCATTGGCACCCCATATTGGTAACTCTGTTTTACTTGGCCATTAATATAATAGTAACATATATAATACTGTTGAAAAATTGTGATAAAAGCATACTATGCCACTTTCTGGGTAGACTAATCACTAAGGGCTGTGTCAGGCGTTCTAGTGATCATATCTGTATTACTTACACTAAATCCTGAAATAGCTGAGTGTCAGAGAAAATGTCCTAATGCTTTGAAAAATTGAAAGGCTGTCTGTGTGCTGCTGTCACTGTTGGCTAAAGTATCTCAATTTAGTTAAACTTAAAAACTATCAACAATTTTGCTTGTTTTTAACTCTGATCTTAATTTTTTTTTCTTCCCTGATTTTCCATTTTGGTGTTTTATGTTGCTTCCCCTCCACCCCAGGTCCGTCTTTTCTGCAACTCTTCAGTTGATAATGAGTTTCATTTGTTTGTCTCCACAGATTCTTTTGCCACTTGTGAAATGTTTCCTTTAAACCATTTTCTTCCCCGCCCCCCCCCATTTGCCTAAACTGACTGAATTCAAATGTACATTTCTGTTCCGTCTCTACTGCATCTTTATTCTTCCCTTGTAAACTATTTTGCATAATTTATCTTTTCTAAAGTTTAGCATTTTATTTTCTCCTCTTCGTACTGGAAGTGTTTCTTCCCTTTTGCCTTGAAGTAAATGACAGACGTTCTTCACTGTAAAATAGCACTTTTGTTGTATGTTTCCCTGAAAGATATTCAGAATTCTGTTGTCTGACAGCATAGTAGGTATGAGATAAAAATGTATATAATGAAAAAAACCCTACATTCAAGTATTCAGTCTTGAAATAGTCAGGCACAGCATTTTTGGCATTCTTCTGCAGCATAAGTCACTCCGAGGCATGGATTCACTTCCCTTTCAGAATAACACAAACACCCATCAGTCGCGATTGTGTAATTGGTTTGTCTCTCTCTTTCCTCAGATGTCTGGGTGACTTTAGTTCTGGCCTTGTATCACTGTGTAACTTCCAAATTGTGCCAGGCTTCTCCAATGATGTGTCATAACCTTAAACAGTAGCTTTGAAAGCATTACACAGGTGAAATGCTGATGAAAAGCATCAGGTTTTCTTTGCAAAGCTTCTCAGATTTGAGAGGAGAAGTGAGGAAGCAAAATTGTTGAGATCATGGAGGAGAAAATTTAGTTGGAAACTGGCAGTGTGAGGGTTTCAGTGATCATTAGAGGTGTCTGGGCCGGTAAGGCTGTGGTGCTTCGATGGGAGAGAAATGAAGGGCAAAACTGCTGTGCAATGTCTTTAGTTCTAGTAACCCTGCTATTTACCCTTGTGCTCCTCCATCATGTCTTTCTAAAGTTAACCCGTGTTCCCCCTCTACCATGGTAACTCCCTCCTTTTTGATTTAGGGTGATTGTGGGGTTTTTTTTATGAACTCTCAAATAAATTTATGTAAATATAGTTTAACTGTGCAAACTTGAAATAAGTTGTACCACCAAACCTGATGATGTTTTCAGATCTACAGATAAGGATGCCTGTGTTTAAATAACGCATCATTTGAGACGCTGCCTGCTGCTTTACTGGAGCACTCATTAAGTGACATTCATCTGTCTTGCCTATACTGAGTTACATTTCCAGTTCCACTGCTACTTTTCAAGTGATCTGGACTAATAAAGTTCAAAGCTAAAAAATATTAACATGTTTGCCGTCCAATATGACTATGTAGGACAATCAAATCCATGATTCGCTTTGGCCATTCAAAACGTGACAATGCCTAGTGAATCATTTTCTTTAGGTATTCCTATTTGTGTGTCAGTTATGTTTGTTAATTTTTGCCATCTGAGGATGTGAAACTACTTTGTTAACTTAAATGGGGTCTTCTGGCATTACAGTGAGGCAGGCTTTACAAACAAGGAGTGCTCTGTGACGAGGTTACAGTGAGTCTTCAGGTCTCATGCTTTCAGGATACAAGAAAGCTGACATTTTGTTACTTTTTTTTTTTTTGTTAGAATTCTTCTTTTCAAAGTCAGTTGATCACTCTCTGGGACAATGTGTGAATTTGGATATTATTTGGATTTTACCGTATTTGAATAATTACACCTCAGATTCTTTGGTTATTGAGTGCTAGTTCGTTGTGTGCCTGAAAAAAAGTCTGAGACAGATTGGTTTCATCCACTTACTGCTAAATAGCTGTTTTGGAAACTGCCTAGAAGATGATTGAGGAAGTCTGCATGTGTGCTTTACGTAACTTTTCACACACATGCGTGTGTATATATATATACATCTTCCCCCCCGCCATGTGTAAGTGTATATATCGTGTGAGCTTACAGATTGAGAGCTTTAGGGAAAAGAGTAGTAAACTGCTGCGTTCAGAAGAATGTTTAATTTGTGGCGAGAAGTTTACCTAAAAATGTCTTTTACCCTTTAGGATGGCACCAGAAGTTGCTGCAGTAGAAAGAAAAGGTGGCTATAACCAACTCTGTGATCTGTGGGCAGTTGGAATAACTGCTATAGAGCTTGCTGAACTTCAGCCTCCAATGTTTGACCTACATCCAATGAGGTTAGTAAGCGGTTAAAGCTTGGTGTATAAATACAGCTTCCTAAATAATCCATTTGGAGTAGTGGCAATGTGTGCTTGTGGTGTTTAAGGGTACTGCAAGGGTATTTGGTTGTAAGTGTTATGAATGTACATGATAGAAATTGTAACAACTCTTTTTGGTGCATAAATGTGTAATGTTTTCATCATAGCATCTCTTAAACTGATGGACTTCTTCCTGCCAACTAAATAATGTATTTAATAATTCATCTCATATATGTATTACAATGTAAAGCAAAGAAATACTGTTGTGGTTTTTTTTCAGAGCACTTTTTCTAATGACAAAAAGCAACTTCCAGCCTCCTAAATTGAAGGACAAAATGAAATGGTAAGTACTTTTCTGTTTCAGTAGGTAATGATCATGTATTTCACTGTGCAATTGATTCTAATGTTTACCACTTCATTTTACAGGTCCAATAGTTTCCATCATTTTGTGAAAATGGCACTTACAAAAAATCCTAAAAAAAGACCTACAGCTGAAAAGTTACTACAGGTATAAATTTATGTATGCGATTTTTTTAAAGTTATAAAATTAAAATATGCTTATTAAAATTAAATGCTTAATGAGTGGTTGGAATTCTGATATGTGTTTTTTCCTTCTGTCTTTCAGCATCCTTTTGTTACCCAACCATTAAACCGAAGTCTTGCTATTGAACTTTTGGATAAAATGAATAATCCTGATCATTCCACTTATCATGATTTTGATGATGATGATCCTGAGGTAGGAATATGTTTTAATCATAGAATCAGATTAAGTTTTTGCTTGCTGACAAAACTAGATGATTATCATTTATTGAGCGACAGAATGTTTTGTGTTCTGGGAATAGTCGCAAGGGTTGCTTTTACTTTTGGTTGTGCTGCTCTGTCACATATACAGGCACTTACCAAAATTCATTATATTTGGGGGAGAGAAGCTCAAAGAGAAAGAGATGTAAACACTTTAAAATTTTGTTTATTGTTGTCCTTCAACAATTTTGCAACAGTAAATGTGGACTAATTCTCCAGTCCTGAGGTCTGTCATGTGTTCTGCTTTCTGTTTCTTTGTGGAATTATGTTTCCATTTATCTGCAAAGAAAGCATTCATAAAAATCATTTTATACTTCTGTAGAACTTGTTCTTTTGTTCCTAGTTTACTTTCTTATGAGAAGAAGAGAATGATCCTGTAGTTGTTTTTGTCAAATGGTTTGCTATGTGTTTCTTCCAGATTATATTTTCTATCTTGGAATACTCTGCAACCTGATTGCACTTACGGTTTTGTCAAAGGCAAAGTTTCTGATTTTCTGCTTTAACAGCTGGGAAAAAATAGCATGCTTATGTAAGGTGATAAACAGCACAGGACCGAAGTGTTTCATAAATAAGAGAAAACAGATATTCTGTTACTACATCCTGTCTTCGTACATAACTGTACGTTAGTGAAGACTTTCCAAATGTTTACAGTTCCCTAACTGATGATCTCTTTTTAGGGAAAAAAAATTAATCCTTTTGACACAAATGCCATTGATTCATTAATTGCATACTTGTATTTTACTTTTTTTATGGATAAACTAGTCTAAAAATGCCTTCAAAGGAAAATAGGCTTAAAAGAAGCAACTACTTTAAGATACTGATTTTCAAATTTTACAAGTTAAATGAGTTTTTACCTTCTGGAACAGCAAATACAAGTTGACATGCACTAAGTCTATCTTACTTATCCTATCCTTGAAATAAATGTGGAAAGAAGCCAAAGTGAAATAGATCTTTTTTTTGTATCGTAGAGTGCAATGTTCACATATTTTCTAAATGGGAGGGAAGGAGAGGAAGGCATAAGGATTGAATAGTCGGTACTTTTAAAAGCAATTGCAAATAGTGGAGTACACCTAGTAAATTCTTCTGTTTAAAAAAAATATTTAGGGAAGTTAAACACACAAGAAAACCCTTAATGTGGTTGACTTTCACGTCAGTGTTAAGAGAAAGGTATCTGATTCCTGATGGAGACAGCACTGAGGAACTCAGATCTTCTCCTCACCAGAAGCTCTAAGGATCAGGTGTCCTTTATTTCTCTGTCTGTTCAGTGATGATAGAGAGCTCTAAGGACTGTTAAAGTGATATTTCTGTAGAAACCGGAAAACTGAAGCTTTCATGAGCTGTCATAAGAAGAAAGGTAGCTTTTTTCATTGTGCTTCCTGTGAGTGAGCTGCTCGGATCAGAGTAGCTTGCCCTGCGAATCTTCCCTGCTTTCCTGGAAATTGTGCTGAAACCCTGATGTGCCATTCCCCCGTATCTTTTCAGTAAGAAACCTGACCTTCGTTTCGGGCCACTCAGGTGAATAATCTCTCTTCTCTTCCTGTATGGAGTCACTTCAGTTCACATTTTATTGACAGTTACTTGTAGCTGTCAAAATAGCGTTCGCTTTTTTTATGTCCCTTCTGACTCAGCATTAAGGAGGCTCTTCTGTTGTCTAGTGTATCACTTATCAGTTATCCCATAATGAAGTGTGGTATCAGGGGAAAAAGCTATGCCTTGTCTGGCGAGAAAATGAAGAGGAAACAACCTCACAGCAGTGATCAGAGAAAATGAATATTTTCATCATTTATAAAGGAGCTAGACTGGCTGACAGTACTGAGGACAAGCAAGCTGCTTTGCATGTCTTTTGATACGCATTTTTTCAGATGTTAGTTCCTTTGTTGTTTATCTTACGTTGTTCAGGGTTTCCTGCTGCATTCATGGGTTTCTGTGCATAATGATACTTCTCCATCATTGTTCATCACATGGCCTTGAGCTCTCCAGGGAGCTTCAAACACCGTTACCTGTGGTGCTGGATCATTTTCATTGGATAGACAACTTGGATGTCTCTTTGTAGGATTTCTCCCCTAACCATGTTGCCAGATAATTTTTTCCATTGAGGCATTTAATCCACCTGCAAAATGAGATTGATAGACACTTGGGAAAACATTTTATTTCGTAATAAGCAAGCCTAGAACCAACCTTTGTGAATAAAGCAGGTAATAATGAATTATCCGATGCATTTTGAGCAAGGTCTTGTATTTCAGATGAAGAGTTCTGCCACAGGCAAAGCAGTTGTTGGCATTGTGGTCTTTCCTTTAATGAACCGAAGGGAATAAGAAGTGTACATGCTCCTTTTATACATGGTTGAACTTGTTCCAGTACCTGCCTGCTCACAGAGGTAGCTGGAGATGTTAATCCAAACTTAGGGATTGACCATTCCTATACTTGTGGCAATCACCTGAACGCATCCATCAAAAATAGAAAGAAGCAACCTGACACGGTACAACATTGAGCTTCAGAGGGCTGCCTAGTTTGTTTGGAGTTTTAGTTGTTGTTGGGGTGGTGGTAGTGTTTGGGTTTTGGGGTTTTGTGGTGGTGGGTTTTTTTTGTTTGGTTGGTTTGGTTTTTTGGAGGCTAGAGAGCTTTCCTGGCTATCAGTGTTCTCTGAAGGCAGTCTACTGCCCACTGTAAGGTTTGGGGATAAGATTGCTCTTGAGATCTGTACTGTGACTAAAATTGTGTCCAAATGGCATTTGTGTCGGGATGTTAACCTACGTTCCTTTGTCCCCTTGCACAGTTTAGATGTCAGCTGTTTGTACCGGTTTGTTGTCAGCGTAGGTCTTTCAAGGTGACTTGAGGACTTTGTCCTGTGGTCATGGAGAAGGAGGTGTGAGGGCAGGCTCTGCCTATTGTGCAGTACAAACATCTCTGGTAGGATGCAAGGAACTCGCACAATATCGCTGCAAAGGCAGAAATACCTCCCACCCCCACTGCAGTTGGGCTCCTGGTGCTGGCGTTACAGATGCGGATGCATCATGGGCAAGTGGGCAATGCCTCTTAACAAAAGATTATAAATAAACAACCTTTTAGCGCTTAGAGTCTTTGAAATACTGAAGTAGAAAACCAGATCAAACCTTGAAACACATCCTGAGCTACAGCAAACCGTTTTTAAAGCTCAAAAGAATGCACAATAGACAAACCAGAACTGAGGAAGGGGAGGATTGGCATAAATTACAAGAAACAAAAAGCTGCCTGTGAGATATGTGGGAGAAAATACATACCCACAATCTATAATTCTTTCCAGTTTCAAAAAAGACCAAAGTGAACATAAATGGGAGGTGAAACACTACGTACATATGTGTTGGATGCTAATATAAAGCAAGGACGTAGTGTGTGATGAAAAGGGGAGAAGGGAAATAATGCTTTCAGATAAACATTTGGGGGATAAACGGAGCTGCTGAGCTATTCGTGACTGTGATAGTACAGCAGTTAAAGTTCGCTAACTCTGTCATTGCTTCGTAGTCAAAAGTTTCCAAGTGAAGATTATAATTAGTACATATAAAGGCAAAGCTAACATACCAGCACATCAAATTTCTGACACTATTGTGTCAGATTGCTTTAATTAAAAATTGTTTTGCTGCCACATATTCAACACAGAAACATAGCGAACATGCCCTTTTCAGAGATTACTTAGGCTAACATGACGGAGAATGAACTTTTTCTTCTAAAGAGTAAGATTTTATTGCAGCGGACATACTGAGAGCACACTGTTAGGATTTACGTTGCTATTTTTAGGGCCTGTTTGTATACAGCAGTCAGCTGGTCTTGTACTCTTGTTAAGAAACCTTAAGTTATAGTTTCTAAGAGAACTTGCAGTGGTGGATGTGGAAAGAAGAGAGAAAATCCAACGGGGCAATGAAAAGAAAGCCAAGTCTTAAAGTTCATGTCACCTCATCCTGTAGAGAAGTAAATGGAAATCCAGGGAAATAATAGAAATGGAACATAAATATGAAGGTGAATTTGTAGAAATGATGGCATTGCCACACAGCACAAGAGTACCAGGAATACTCCCATCTGTTCAGCTCTGAAGACCTCAGGCTAACTTCTCATCTTTTTAAAGAAACAAACTGATGACTTTTTAGGAATCAGTTTAGGTTAGGAGCTAGGAAAATGATTGGGGTATCTAAACTGAAGGAAATGCTGCCAGTAAGTCAGATTTAGCCTTACTGCTTCTTTTGGAAACTACCAATACCAATAGCCAGCATTGTCTTTACTTGCTCAAATCCAGTGTTTTAAAAACCCTTATCTTGAAGTTGAAGACACTCTACAGATAAAATGTCTCCAAATACTAACTTTAACGTACAAAAACATACATGCAATATTTATTTTTAGCTTCCACTTGATTTCTTTCTTACTTTTTAGATATTATCCTAAAGAAACCTGCTAAAAACTAGGTACACAATACTAGGTTTCAAGTGAATATATTCTGGTATTAAAGTATTTTATTTTTCTCTTCTAGCCTCTTGAAGTGCCTCATAGAATTCATTCGACAAGTAGAAATGTGAGAGAAGAAAAGACACGCTCTGAAATAAACTGTAAGCATGTGTAATACGACAACATGAAATATCCTTTAAAAAATCATTGATATTCACCTATTTCAACTGGTACTCTAGGTATCTGACATATGTAGAAACATTTTTAGTGATATATAGGAAAATAAAAACTTACGTTGTTTCACTTATGGATATAAGTTGTAGATGACTATGCAAAAGAAATATTAGTGTAAAATATTTGAATACACCCTTTGTCAGCACTTCAGCAGATCTCACTGTTGCTTCATCTTTAATTGAAGAGGAAGCAACCTGAGTTCTTCTGACACCCGATCAGTATAGCTTCATATGCCACTCCAGCAAGGATATTCGGAGTGATGCCAGATTCTGCTGGGTAACAAAATGGCAGAGGAAGATTTTTCTTCCTTAATTTAGTATCTTCTTGTAGCTTTTGCTTCTGAATTGAAACAGTCATGTAGAAATCGGTAAAGGAGGAGGCTGATCACTGGCCATTAAAAACAGACTCCCTCCTCCAAACTGTAGTCATTCTTTTGCTTGAATTAAATCAGAGCAATATTACTTGTCTTTTCTTAAACTAAGATTGAGGGGAGGAGTGTTAAAGAGTATCTGCCAAAGAGCTGTTCTAGAAGACGGGATTAGCTCTCTCCAAACTTCATTCAAGGCTCTTTAGGCTAGTGAATCTCCCACAAGAACAGATCCAAGAGTGAATTCACACAATGGATGTGTTTCTTCTATAAATGACAGCTGTATTGCTCCTCTAAAGAGGGCACTTCACAGCCTTATTTGCTGAATGGTTTTCCTGATCCGTCTAATGAGTAGGTGGGGCAAATGGTGATTGTGCTGCCTTTGTGATAGAAGAGTACTTCTGTGCCCGTTAGTTTCTAGCAGGCGCAAGTTCGGTATGTGCATGTGTCAGAAGTTTCCGTCAGTGGGGATATGATACACTCATTAAACTGGATTTTTCTTTTTTGTTAGCCTCTGGAGCTAAATTTTGTCTAATTACAGTCCAACTTAAATTTTTGTTTTCCTTTTCTCCTCTCTAGTTGGTCAAGTGAAATTTGATCCACCCTTGAGGAAAGAGACAGAGCCACATCATGAATTTGTGAGTAACGTGCAGCATGGGCATACCTCCTTAGCACTACTAAACTCGGTAGTGATTTTTCTGACAAGTCGTAACATATTGGTCCTAAATTTTTTGGTGCCATTACACTATATGCAGCAAGACCCATTATTTGTGGGCTTTGCCAGGTGTGATGTATGTGCTAAGCAGCAGCCCTTTGTCTTGTGGGTTTCCTCTTATCCTTTATACCTCATTGCCAAGTATATAATTCCCTTTATTTATAGAGTTATTTTTTTAATTGTAGAATTACTGTCTGTACCCAAATGTTTCTCTCCCTTGTGCTTGTATTGACAACGATCGATAATTGAAATAATAAAATTGAGAGCATGGGAAAGAGGTATGATGCATTTTGAAAAATCGGATTTTTGTGGGGTTGTTATTTTCCCACACAATCAATCTTCCTGTGGCCTGGCATCACACCTGAGCCACACTGAGTCTGGCAGTTGACGTATTCTGTAAAGGTGTATCGCCAATGTTTTCTTCCTCTGGACCCACCAGTACAAGGGTGTGAGAACTCAAGAAGTGAGGGAAAAGGCATCTGTGCTGTCTCACGCACACCATTGCAGTAGCTTCCTCTCTCCTGTGGAGACTGTTGCTTTCCACGTTTGTGCACTTGGGCAGTTTCTTCACATTCCTGGATAAAATAGACACGCCTTTGCTTCCTTACTGCAGACTTCCGTGTTCTCTTTGTTTTTCTAAGGCAGGTGTTAGGTGAAAATGTTGGCTTAGTGCATAGGTGGGAGGGACACTGGCTTTGCTCTGAGTTGGTTTTGGGTAGGGTGTGTGCCCAGGAATGTACTTCCTCTTCTATAGTCTGCAAACCACACTGAGTGGGATTTCTGACGCAGATTTCCTTGTATTGCTCTGTAATTGTACTAAAGTCTCCTTCCAGGTGCCTTGTCCTTTGGTAGTGGGTCAGCTGGCTCTGAGTGTATGAGGCTGTATATAATCTTGCTCTTTCTCAGCAACTGGCTGGACAGGTAGCCTGCAGTTTCTGTTGTCTGTTCAGGATGGAGAAAAATAGCTTACCAAATCACACGTAGGACTTAGGCAATTATTTCAGATATGTTATTTAGACCTTGACATAACTGCACAACATCATTTAGGAGCTCTGGCTATACAAGTGTTTATGAAATATGGTAATGAAGTCAGTGTTTCTACCATAAAGTCATCAGTTAACTCCAAAATGATTTTTGAACTGATTCCAAGTTATCCTGGCTTTGCTTCCCTGTTGCATTGTCTGGATTATAAAGAAAATACAATTGGTAGTGTTGTATAGTTCAATTTATAATGCTTTTGTTCCTTAAGGATTTTATTTATTTATACACGCACAGAATCGTAATTGCAAAAAGATGTTAATGGAGAAGTTGAAGTTTTAAAAATATTTCTTCCATTTCTTTCTTGTTTTATCAGTCACTGACTATACAAACCAGTTAGTGGACAATTTCATGGGACAGAGGTGTTTTCATTTCAGCACCTTAGGAACCTGAGCTGCTAAACATGGGAGAGATTTTCTGCAGGGATTAAAGCACAACTTTTGAGAGCACTTTTTTAGCAGGTCTTGTCAGAAGGGAGGAATTGAGCCTTTTCCTACCTTGTGCATTAGCAATCAGGACCTTTGCACTTTGGAATCTCAGAAACTAGCTGCTCCAAGAACGGACTTGAATGATCCATATTAATTCTGCTGATAAGGAAATCTCTTACTATTGTCTATTCCTGTCAGTCTGTGTATTTGAAACCTGTCCAAAGAGCTTGCCTCATCTCCCTGTCTGTAAGGACAATCCATAACTGCTTGTTAGGACCTTTCTGAAGAGGGAAATTAACTGCCCCGCTGCTCATATCAGAATGAAGCATGCAGACCTGATCTGTCCTTTCCAGATGAAACAGAGCTATGATTTTGAAAATGATGATGTTGGGTCTAGAGACCAAAGAAAAACCATATTTTGTCGTTAGATATGGAAACAATGGACAATTTAAATTGGCATGTCAAATGCAAAGAAGAGATATAATGAAAGAATGGATGCTCTAGCAAAGAGCCTTAGCACAAAGCAGGCTGAGGAAGAAGTTTGTAACAATCTACACGCTCTGGGAGAGAAAGTCTCTTAAATGGAAACGGGAGCAAGAGATGCCTGTCTCTTCCTCCAGCAATAACAGTGTGGATCCCTTTTTTCATTAAAGCAGTTCTTCTGACCCTTTTGCTTCTGTCTCACTAAAGCATGCTTAAACTTTATGCTTATTTACTTATGGGTATGAGTGCACAAGCCAAAGGACTGGACCACTGCCGCATGATGAGTTATTGTTGGTGCTGCACTGAGATGTTGAACAGGTACATACTTGCCTCTTGCTGAGGCACTTTGTCGCTCATTACCACAGCTCAGGTGACGAACGATAATTCGTTATTTTGGTGTGATTTGGTAGTGTTTGGTAATGTGACCATACCCTTTGATGTGCTTTACCCCTATCCCCAGAACTGTCTTAACCTGGTTTGAGTTTCAACTAACAGCTTCTTTTTAGCAAGAAAATATCCCTTTATGTATACCTGGCTTTCAATCACAATGTAAATAACTTGAGTTTCTTGATCTCTATCTAATGAACAGCCTGACACTAGCGATTTTTTGGACAATTCAGAAGAAATATACTACACTGCAAGATCTAACCTGGTATTTTTCGTCTTATGCCTTTCTTTGTTGGTGTTAGTTTTGTCTTTGTTTTCCTTTTTCAAAGTTCGTGTTTTGTCCTGTTGTACTGCTGTTTTCATCTGTGTAAAAGCCATTCAATATAAGGATTAGTCTATACGTGTATTTCTGTAATGTATGAAGGAATTCTTAGTATGTGCAGTATTGAAAGTATTTAACCCATATTTGTGTTTAGTTAAATCCCTTTTATAGAAGGGGCTCAGTATTATGTACTCATTCTCATTTCTTTATTTAACTGCCTTGCAATGTATAACTTGTTAATTTTTTGGAGGGTGATTAAAAATAGAAGAGACATTCTCTTCGTGTTTTGGTCTGGTAGTTCCTTTAAATAGTCCCATGAAAGACTATAAGATTATATAAATGTAAGTCTCTGAATTCTTCAGACAGTAATTATGTTATAGAATGAATATACACTTAATACAAATAACAGAAAGTGGGGTCATGAGTGTTTTCAATGGCATTTGGCATTGTTTATAGTCTGATACGTTTTCCAAATTTTCTCTTACTGCACTGCTAAAAAATTTGGTTGTTAGCATTGCAGTGTAAAAATTACTCTAGAAAGTGAGTTTTCTTGTTTCTCTGCTCTTTAGGTGCTATGTTGTTAGAAAACTAATGTTTTTAAATCTTGGACATCTTCATATACTGTTGAAAAAAAATGAAGAAACATTCTGTACTACAAGAGCAGCATTGTTCTGCTAACTTTCTTTGATTTGTGAGGTGTTTAATATAAGTGCACTGAGGGGAAAATGGAAAACTGGGGTGTTTGGGAACGTTTTGTTTTAATTTTTATGTGATGTTTCTTGGTTTGGATTTGTTTTGGTTGTTTTTTTTGGCATCAGTTGGCTTGGTGTAACTAGAATCTGCCAATACCATAGTTACTGAGAGCCAAGACTGTCTTCCCCGTTCTTGGAAGGAACCTCCTGTATGCTTGATTATAAAAATGTTTCACAAATTGTTTTGAGATCAATATCTTAGATTTCTCTGTATGCGGTGGGAACACCTCCATCCTGTGCAATTGCTGTGGTTTTGGGAGTGTGGTTTTGGTTTTTTGATTTGGTTTGGTTTGCTTTGGTTTCGTCTTTTCAGTTTAACACTTTTTAAAATCCGTCTTTTTCAGGTTACTTTCAGTGTTGTCGCATATCTTGCTAGTCTAGTATCTGTGGGTCTGAGAAACGAATGAGAACATCTCTCCGAACTGAACTGTCCTTTCCCATCCTTCTTTTGCCCTGTGCTATTCGGTACATTCTTCAAAATGATTACTATGATAAAGCTTATAAAGTACTATTGTCACAATTGTGAGAGGGTTTTTAAGTCAATCCACAGCACTGTCTGTGTTTCACTGCTATCTTCACAACCTCCTGTGCTCATTGTGAATCAAAGAGGAGAATTCTGATTTGGTGGTAATGCTTCACCCATTTGTGAGATTTTTCCAGTAAGACCTAATCCTTCTGGAAATTAGAAGAAAGATGTAGTAGTTGGTTCATTCTTCTGTTGTGGACCAGGACATACTAATCAGACTTCCTCTCTCTCTCTCCTTCCCCCACTCCCTCCTCCTGCTCTGACAGTATTGGCTTCAGATGTGTTCAGTGAGAATACTCACTCCCAGGGCTCCTGGTGGGTCTCTGCGCTCCCCTGGGGTTTCCCCGGCTCAGGTAACCCCCCTGCACCGGAGCCAATCGCCTCTGTAAGTGACTGTTGGTGGCGGTTACGCTGCATTTGGCAGTGTTGAATGCGTTGATGATAACTTCCTTCTCCAAGTGATAGAGGAGCCAATGAGGAGAGGTGCTATGCTGGACCTTGTTCTCACCAACAAGGAGGGGCTGGTGGGAACGTGAAGCTCAAGGGCAGCCTTGGCTGCTGTGACCATGAAATGGTGGAGTTCAGGATCCTTAGGGCACCTAGGAGGGTGCGCAGCAAGCTCACTACCCTGGACTTCAGGAAGGCAGACTTTGGCCTCTTCAGGGATCTTCTTGGTAGAGTACTGTGGGATAAAGCCCTGGAGGGAAGAGGGGCCCAAGAAGGCTGGTTAATATTCAAGGATAACCTCCTCCAAGCTCAAGAACGATGCATCCCAACAAAGAGGAAGTCAGGCATAAACGCCAGGAGGCCTGCACTGATGAACAAGGAGCTCCTGGACAAACTCAAACACAAAAAGGAAGCCTGCAGAGGGTGAAAGCAAGGACAGATAGCCTGGGAGGAATACAGAGAAATAGTCCAAGCAGCCAGGGATCAGGTTAGGAAAGGTAAAGCCCTGATAGAATTAAATCTGGCCAGGAATGTCAAGGGCAACAAGAAAAGCTTCCATAGGTATGTCAGTGATAAAAGGAAGACTAGGGAAAATGTAGGCCCTCTCTGGAGGGAAACAGGAGACTTGGTTACCCAGGATATGGAGAAGGCTGAGGTACTCAATGACTTTTTTGCCTCAGCCTTCACTGGCAAGTGCTCAAGCCACACCACCCAAGTTGCAGAAGGCAAAGGCATGGACTGGGAGAATGAAGAACTGCCCACTGTAGGAGAAGATCAGGTTCCAGACCATCTAAGGAACCTGAAGGTGCAACAGTCCATGGGACCTGATGAGATGCATCTGCAGGTCCCGAGGAAACTGGCAGATGAAGTTGCTAAGCCACTACCCATTATATTTGAGAAGTCGTGGCAATCAGTTGAAGTTCCCACTGACTGGAAAAGGGGAAACATAACCCCCATTTTTAAAAAGGGAAAAAAGGAAGACCCGGGGAACTACAGGCCAGTCAGCCTCATCTCTGTGCCTGGCAAGATCATGGAGCAGATCCTCCTGGAAACTATGCTAAGGCACATGGAAAATAAGGAGGTGATTGGTGACAGCCAGCATAGCTTCACTAAGGGCAAATCATGCATGACAGATTTTGTGGCCTTCTATGACAGAGTTACAGCATTGGTGGATAAGGGAAGAGCAACTGACGTCATCTACGTGGACTTGTGCAAAGCATTTGACACTGTCCCGCATGACATCCTTGTCTCTAAATTGGAGAGGCATAGATTTGATGGATGGACCACTTGGTGGATAAGGAATTGGCTGGATGGTCGCACTCAGAGTTGCGGTCAATGGCTCGATGTCCAAGTGGAGACCAGTAACAAGTGGCGTTCCTCAGGAGTTGGTATTGGGACCGATGTTTAACATCTTTGTCGGCAACACAGGCAATGGTATTGAGTGCACCCTCAGCAGGTTTGCAGATGACACCAAGCTGTGTGGTGTGGTTGACGCTGGAGGGTAGGGATGCCATCCAGAGGGACCTTGACAGGCTAGAGAGGTGGGCCCGTGTGAACCTCGTGAGGGTCAACAAGGCCAAGTGCAAGGTCCTGCACATGGGTTGGGGCAATCCCAAGCACAAACACAGGCTGGGCGGAGAATGGATTGAGAGCAGCCCTGCTGAGAAGGACTTGGGGGTGTTGGTTGATGAGAAACTCTATGTGACCCGGCAATGTGTGCTTGCAGCCCAGAAAGCCAACTGTATCCTCGGCTGCATCAAAAGAAGCGTGGCCAGCAAGTCGAGGGAGGTGATTCTCCCCCTCTACTGTGCTCTGGTGAGACCCCACCTGGAGTAGTGCGTTCAGTGTAGGGGCCCCCAACATGAGGACATGGACCTGTTGGAGTGGGTCCAGAGGAGGGCCACGAAGATGATCAGAGGGCTGGAGCGCCTATCCTATGAGGACAAGATGAGAGAGTTGGGGATGTTCAGGAGAAGATAAGGCTACAGGGAGACCTTATAGCAGCCTTCCAGTACCTGAAGGGGGACTACAAGAAAGCTGGAAAGGGACTTTTTACAAGGGCACATAGTGACAGGACAATGGCTTTAAACTGAAAGAGGGTGGGTTTAGAATAGATACAAGGAAGAAATTCTTCACTGTGAGTGTGGGTGAGGCACTGGAACAGGTTGCCCAGAGAAGTTACAGCGTTGGTGGATGCCCTGTCCCTGGAAGTGTTCAAGGCCAGGTTGGATGGGTCTCTGAGCAACCTGGTCTAGTGGAAGGTGTCCCTGCGCATGGTAGGGGGGTTGGAACTAGAAGATCTTTAAGGTCCCTTGCAACCCAAACCATTCTATGATTCTATATGTGGATTTTGCAAACATCATCAAGAGGAAAAGATTATACTTTTTCACAAGCATAATATATCACCCACTACTGTTGGGCTTTTTCCCATGCTGTTCTACTGGTTTTGTAAAATACCTTATAAGCAACAACTCTTTTGCAGAGCTATGTGTTTCTAAGATGCTACAAAAAATTGTCAAAAATAGAGGCATATTTTGGGCAGCATGAGTCATAAAAGGTATACAGTCAAGGTTGAAAGCAAATTTGGCAAGTGAGTGAGAGTATTTTTACCTATCACCTAGCATTTTGCACAGTTGAATGGATCATATGGCAGCTTATGCAGTCACCATGCACATTACCTTTTAAAAATTTGACACCTATGATGTGGTTACCTTTAAAAGTCACTCCTCTCCTTTTCCTCTTCCCTCTCCCTCTGCCTCTGTGCTCCTGAAACAGCTACCTGGATCTGCCAGAAGAATGAAGAAGTTCAGTACAGGTCTTGTTTGCAGGGAAAATTCAATGTCCAAACCCCAGTATCTCTTTATGCAAATGGCAAACAGACAAGGACGAGATAGTACTTCTCTTTGATCTTCTTCAAATATACCCCTTTGATTCATATCTAAATAAATAACAATATTTTGCTGTAGGTACAAGGCTCTTCTCTTTTTCAGGATAGATCTCTTTTACTTTTTCTGCAACTAGATAACAAGTTTCTCAGGAGTCTGCTTAAGTACCTTCCATCATTTGAGGTTTTCTTGCACATGCTCCTTCCTGTTATTTCAAGTTCCTCATTTTCCTATTCTGGTCATTTGTGCTGTGTTTTGGCAGCTGTTTTCTGATAGTCTCCTTTGCCTCAGGAGCAGCAGAGGTATGCTGGACTAAAAAAAAAAAAAAAAGTCTTATGCACACATTAGATTTTACATAAGCTAGACCTCAAACGAATGCTTCTTCCCTATTTTTCACTGTCTTTCTGTGTACTTTAAAAGCAGTTGTTTGGATACAGACTCAAATAAGTGGGAGAGCTGAGCCTTGCATTTGCAGTGATCTCAGTAAATGGTTTAAATCAAAGTAATTTTCTCTAAAAATATGTACACCTTTGTTCTAGAACAATTTTTAAGTTCTATGCCATTGATCCTGAGAGAAGCACCTGAAGATCCAATGGCTAACTAAATGTATGACTGTTCATCTTGTATTGTGACAGTCTCGGGAGCCTACATGAGTTGGCACAGTAGGACCAAATTTCTGTCAGTTGAAATGCTTTTGCTATAATTAAGCATATGTTCAGAAGTAGTCTCAAGTATATGACATCCTGAGGAAAACCGTGCCACTTCTTTCAGGTTGTTTTGTCAACCAGATCAGTTCCCCTTTCGGGTTCCCTGTGTGGCATTGCAAATGGCTGTGTCAGTGTGGTGGAGGGAGGTGCATGGGGTAGAGAGAAGCCAGGAGTAAGGGCTGTTAACTGCATCCACCTCTCAGAGGTGACGTGTTGTACTTACGAGTGGTGGGGTCTGTCAAGGGGAATATGCACAAGAATTTGGCTTCTGGTCGCAGAAGCCCCATTTCTGAGAAACCTTACTGCTGTTCTGATTCAAAACAAAGGGTCATGTTGAACAAATAAAAATATTTTCATTCAGGTTATGCTGATCTGCAATGAAATATTGTGGCAAAAAAATCTTTCTTCCCTTTCATAGTGAGCTGAAAAATAATTCCAGTTCATATATGGTAGACTGAGCCGTATACTTTGTTAAGTTATAAATACCATCAGAGAATCCCCCAAAGAAGATGAGGTGGGAAGGAACCCCTGGAGATCTTTAGCCTACTCCTGCTTAAAACAGGTGCAGCTTCCAAGCTAGATCTGGAGATTACTTTGGGCTTGTCCAGTTGAAGTTTGAATCCATTTCAGGGTGGAGACAACTGAGCATCTCTAGGCCCTGTCCCAGGGCTGCACTGCTCCCATGAAGAGGAGTTGGTTCCTTTTATGGCCAAAGTTTGCAGTGCTGGCATTTGTGCCTGTTGCCTCTTGTCCTTTCACTGTGCATCTGAGAAGCTCTTGTCTTCTCTATAACGCCCTGTGGGATAGCTGAAGACAGCAGTTATTTTATCCAGGCTACAAAAGCTCTGTCCTTTCAGCCTTTCCTATTGTGTCATTTGCTTTATCACTTGAACAATCTTAGCGGTCTTCTGCTGGCTTCCCTCCAGTCTGTCAACATCTTTGTCCTGGGAAGCCCAGAACTGGACACCACATGCAGATGTGGCCTTCCAAGTGCCAAATAGAGGGGGTAATGCCCTCTGGCTTCACTATGGTTGGCCACCTATATCACAAGTGCATGCTGCTGATGCGTAGTCCCCTTCTTGTCTGCTGGGACCTCCAAACCCTTTTCTGCCTAGTTGCCCCTCTCACCCCCAGCCAGCTTGTCCTCAGCCTCTTCTTGTGTGTGTGGTTGGTCTGTCCTAGCTGCAGGATTTTTCATTTGGCTATGTTAAACCCCTTGGGCTTTCGTTGCCTACTCCTCCAGCTTGTTGAGGTTCCTCTGACTAGCAGCCCATTCTTTTTGTTAGATGTTAGAGAGTGGTCTCATAATAATGTTGGCCAGGTACCTCAGCACCTTGGATGCATTCCACTTGGTCCTAGTCTGCATCATACTAACGGATTTGTAACACTATAGCTAGTGATTCTTTTTTTTTTCCTTTGTATTGGGGGAAAAACTAAATGTTTCTGCATTGGACTTTATTTAATTTAGCCTGGAGTATTCAACACACAGTGAAAAGTGTTGAATTCTACCGTTTTAGAAGGTGACAGAGGAGTTGAACAGAAGTTGGATTTGATATCTCAGGTTCCAACCTACAGTTGTTTTCAGTTGTTACAAACTTAGCATTCATTTTAGAATTTTTTAGCAAGTAATTCAGTAAGAGGTTTGCAGTTACCATGCAATCTGCACTGTTGCATTTACCAGATACATTTGGTCCTATTTAAATAATTTGGTCATGGTTGGTTTTTGTTTTGTTTTGGCTGATAAATATACTCTGGGTTTAATAATTTGTAATAGTTTTTGGTAACACTTAATATTAGGAATGCAGTGTTTCAGCATAGCTATTCTGTGTTAGTTAATTATTTGTGGCAGAAAGCCTAAAATATTGGTAGGAAAAGATTGAATTAGAGATCAACATAGGTAATAGATAACTGCCCAGAAGCCTTTTTCTTTGGTTTAAGTAATTTTTCTCCTCACTACACATGCATACATATGTTTTTCCTTTGTTACCAGCCATGAAGACTCCTATCCTACTTATTTGCAATATGTTTGTAGAGTTATGTTAGCTATCAACACCGAATTTCAGAGAGAGTCTTCGTGCTTTGTTCAGCTCTAGGTAATGAAATGATGAGTGGTCCTTGTGATCAGAAGAAAATAAGTGGAAATGGGGGGGGAAATGCCTAAGGGTTTGGGATGTGGCTTTTGCTCTTTCTTTTCCTTCCCTGTAGGTTTTGGGTATTTTCTGCCTTGGCAAAAGTAATTGAGAAAATGAGATGTTCAGTTTTATTGCTAGGAGGCAGTTTAAAAATGCGGTGTACAATTGCCTGTTGCATCGAGGCCTTACCGTAGCTAGTTGGGGTAGTGATGTTCCATTATATGGGTATGAAATAGCACTGTTTGTGTCAAGTGGATATTCGTAGACAAAATGTATAGAGAACTGAAATACAAGGGGAGAGGGGAACAGTGGTTGTGTAGCAGTAGTGCACGGTAAAACCTCAGTCAGTCACCAGGGAAGAATTATATTTAGCATGTTTAAAAAAATACATGTGTAAGTTGCTATTCCTGATGTGTTAAGCTATCCAAATAAATTCAAGAATGCACTTTTTAAGGAAATAAAGGCATTAAAAGTATAGCATATGCTTTAGGTAATATTAGGCTCTTTTTAAAATTAGCATCCTCTTTTATGAAGCAATGTGATAGGAATTGCTTAATCATGTTACTGAGAGATGTGTGTGTGCCGCCTTGGAGATGTTAGTAGTCCAACAGTGATTTGTATTCTTCGAAATTCAGAGTTACTTCCCCAGCATTTTGTGGATTTAAAGTCTTAATTTTGTCACTTCAAATGATCTTGTTTCTCACTAGATTTCAGGAACAGCAAATGTAGGAAGTAACTGTGAATTGCTGGTTCACTGTATACATTCAGTTTTGTTTTTTGAAGGACTGAACACCTAAAAATAGATTTCCAGTACAGCTCAGCCCTACAGAACAAATTAGGAACATAAGACTGTCAAAGTTACAGTAACAACGAATTCATCGTGAAATTATGTAGAAAATAAGTAGCAGTTTTTGAAATTTAAACTGCAGAAGATATTGTATATTTGATCATTCCTGGGGAATTTGTTTCGTAGCATAACCTTACCACCAAATTTGTCTTTGCTTTGAGGAAATCTTTATACTGTTTTTAGTCATTGATTACTTTGCACACGTGATTTATCTGAAGGTACAATTTGCCTTTTTACATGACTTCTTCATTTAATATTACCCAGGCTGTTGAGACGAACTGGTAATTATTCCCTTTATTACCTTTTTTTCCAAAGTAATCATTGCCAGCAAATAGCACTCTGTCTTGTACACAGTTGTGTTGGTTCAGGAATGGGTCATTGGTAACCTGAGGCTGAATGCAGAATAATCTGGGGTTGCATTTTTTGATTTAACACCAAGGTTATTGACCTCTTCTCATTCCTGCTGGCTGTAGATCTCGAGATTCTCTTGGAGAATATCTGTCTAGTCACTCAGATTTATTCTGTGTGAATGTTGTCTGATCTAAAAAGAATTTTAATTAACTAATTGGCATTGTATGCTAAATGAAAATGTTAATGTAGATTCATAAAGTTGTTGGGTTACTTTAGGGATGCAGTAGAGGTAACAGCTTTTATTAAGCCATTGTTGCATCATTTAGTAATTAATGCTAATCTGTTCTTCCCAGTGGGAATCCATAACTGATAAGATTTTTGTTTTGTTGAAAAATACCTTTATGTTTGGCTTTTAAAAAAAACCTAGTTATACTAGTTTTCCTGATAAAGTATAAGAGCTCACTGGAGGCTTTGAAGGATACATGCAGTATTTACCAGTGTTTTTGTATCAAATGTATCGTTAGAAGGTCCATAAAATGATAACTTCTGGATATATTTGGAATAGAGGGTACAAGAAAAAAATGTGTTCCACTTTTAAAAAGCTCTCTAGCTCTCAGTATTTATCTGTCAAGAGTGAGTGCAAAAGAAGGAATTTCCCTAGCAATGGATTACTTCACCCCACATTTGGAGTGAAAACCAGCAATATTTAAAGGGCTTAGAAGAACACCAACAAGCTAGTTAAGGCAAAAAATTTACATATCAGAATCATAGTTAAATAAATGCTAATAGGCAGCACAATAGTAAACTGAATCAAAACAAAGCTTTTGTCTTTTTAAAGCGTTTAAACATAAGTAATTCTGGCAGATGTCATTTTTCATAAAGAAAATTCCAGTAAGGCTTAGAAAGTCTGGTGACAGATGAAGGCTACTTATGTTTTATGGGGGTTTGCTTATTTTCTGTTATTAATTTTCCTGTCATTTCTGTACAATATATATAGCCCTACATTGCACACTGTGTAAATTAAAATGGACAGATGTTTTGGCTCTGCCCAGCATAAGATATTCCTTTCCCACTTTTGATTAATGTGATTTTGCAACATGTAGAGAAAACCCTTGTCACTTCAAGGTGAAAATCTCAGATTTCATTATACTGATCTGGCATTATTTTTCTCAACAGCTTCCCAGTGTTTGTTCTGGCATCCTCTTACATAGACTCACACAACCTGTTTAACCTCCTTGTTTGAGAGTCTGGTGTCATCTTATGTTTCCAGTCTTGTTGTTTTCTGCTCTAGAGCCTGAATCCTCGAAATACCTGTGCTTACATGTGGAAGTTTTTGAGATTGCATAGAAGTAATTTAAGTACTCACAGTAAAGAAAGTTAAATCTGTGTTTCTTTGTGGTGGATTGGAGTATGTCAACTGGTGGTGAGGACCAGCAGAAGGGAATTGCCTAGATAAGGTGACAGATATTGGGAGTGATGAGGAGACTGAAATTGCAGAGTGCCTAGGATGGCCTTTCGTGAGGGAAGGAGACTTGCTGAGCTTGTTTGGAGCAAGAAGAAGGAGGAGTAGAGATTTGGGGCATAGGAGGAGGATGAAACTGTGAAGAAGGAAGATAAGGACAGCAGAAGGGATCAAAGATACCCACACTGATGCCTGACCCCTTCCACCTGCTATTTTGCAGAGCCCAGGACACGTTCCTGGAGAGGAATAAGCCTTCCTGCCTGCCGGCACGGCCACTTGTGAGCCCTTCTTTCCTGTCATCTAACTTTCTAGCTCCACTGACAGATGTCTAGGGGGAAAGTCGGGTGGCCCTCGTGAGTCAGATCCATAGAAGTGGATGGGGTTTGGTGGTTTTGGAGTTTCTTTGTTTAATTCTAGAAAAAAGATGTGTAATAAAGTTGGTATGAGGATTGAAAAGTCAGTCTCTCCATGGTTCAGGGAATGCCAGCATCGGGCTTGTCTTTGCAATTTTTATTCAACCCTCTGACCTATGCATTCTTTTACATCAAGTAATTATCAGTTACATATTGTTTTTTCCATAGTATCTCACTTGTCTTGGGAAAATATGGAAAGTCACTGAAGCAATCAAGTGCTACTGACAGCAGTGGTAGAAACACCTATGTGGAGACTACTGCTTAGCTTTACAGAGCAGAATGGAGGGTGCAGTAAACAACCTGGAACTCCTTGCCGAGCAGAAAACAATATGCATAGCTTTGTATTAAAGTGATTGCCCTTCAGTCTGGAACTGAAAGCTGCAGTGGCTTCTGCTTCGTCAGCTTGGAGCACTGGCAAATCTAGCGTGAGACTTTTCCTCTGATTTTTAAAAATGCCCTTTTGAGAGATCAGCCCAATGAGTTGTCATAGTCTCATCCAAGCTTACTGCACTTATAGCTTGGATATCTGGGCGTCTTTCTAAAGGATGGCATGCTTTTGACATGGGCTGCAGCTGAAAGAGGCCTGTTTGACAGAAGATGTTGGGAGACCTTTAAAATGCTTTCTGGAAAGGAGCAATGTAGTTCCATTTATCACTAAGTTAAGTGGTTGTCCTGGTTTCAGCTGGGATAGAGTTAATTTTCTTCCTACTAGCTGGTAGAGTGCTGTGTTTTGGATTTAGGATGAGAATAATGTTGATAACGCACTGATGTTTTAGTTGTTGCTAAGTAGTGCTTACACCGGTCAAGGACTTCTCAGCTTCCCATGCTCTGCCAGTGAGGAGGTGTATAAGAAGCTGGGAGGGGGCACAGCCAGGACGGCTGACCCAAACTGGCCAAAGGGCTATGCCATACTGTATGACATCATGCTCAGTATATAAGCTGGGGGGAGTTGGCCGGGGGGGCAGCAATTGCTGCTTGGGGACGGGCTGGGTGTTGGTCAGCAGGTGGTGAGCAGTTGCATCACTTGTTTTTCCTGGGTTTTGTTCCTCTCTCTTTTTTGTTCCTTTCCTTTCTGTCGTCGTTTGTATTATTATATTTTATTTCAATTATTAAACTGTTATTACCTCCACCCACGACTTCTCTTACTTTTGCCCTTCCAGTTCTCCCCCTCATCCCACCCAGGGGCAGGGAGGGTGAGCAAACGGCTGTGTGGTGCTTGGTTGCCAACTGGGGTTAAACCATGACTCTGGTCAATAACTCCGTTCTCCTGGTGAATACGCTTAGCGTTTTGGGAGCAAATATATGCTCAGATTTTCTCCTGTTGTGATCTACCTGAAGAAAAAAATACCCTGTAATTATATCAGCATCTTCCCAGCAGATGCAGATTTGATGGTGCTTCAGTATGGTCCCTGTATTCCCATTAGTGCATTAAATTTGTATGCCATATGGCGTCTGTTGAATAACAGTGTTGGAGGCCTATTGGCACTTCTTTTTCTAAGTAGCCCATGCTCCATGCTTGCTTGAGTGCTTGACTTTGCTGTTAATACTGTATTTTTCCTTTCAATATGAAGGTTGATCTTAAAGTATGTATGAGAACATATATAGTTAACCTTTAAAATATGTATTGCTATAACCAGAGCTATAAAAACACTTTTACTGTCTTCTCTGCTTATTTCTTTAATGTCCCCATGTGCTAAAGGCATTTCAGGCTCTCTGCCAGAACTACTCCCCATCTGAAACGAATACTATAATGTCAGTGATGGATGGCTGGGTTCTCTAAGGGGTCTGGTAGATCACAAAGTCCCTTTTTTTTTTTTAATTATTATATTATTTCTGTTGTTGTTTTGTTTCCTTTTCTGCAGCTGACTTTATTTGAGCAAAGGATCTGTGTGTCCAAGGAAGGGGCTAAGGTTGGAGTTTTAAAAGAAATTAGCGATGCAGCAAACTGGCAGAGAGGAGATTTTTGGGTGCAATGGGCCCGAGAGTGGTGTTAGGGCCCTGGAAGGCCAAAGAAACAAGCTTGTTTGGTAGCTCAGGTGTGGCAGAGGGGAGAACAGCAGCATGACACAGGGTATGTGTTTGATGCTCACCTGTTCGTCTTAAAGATTCATTCTCTTGTATTTATAGGATCTACAGCTAGAATATGGTCATGGTCCTCAGTGTGGCTACTTCTTGGGTGCAAATAAGTGAGTAAGCAATGGCTTTTTCTGTCTTTAATTCATTCAAGACTGCTTTAATATAAAAATCACAAATGCGTGTTAAACACATCAGCTGAAACAGAGGTAGTAAAATGTCAAGCTTGTTTGTATCAGTTACAACTCCAAAATCACGATTTATTTCTAAAAGAATAGTAATTCCAATGATATAGAATTACAGCACTTTTCAGTATTTGGGGCTGTGTTGACCATATATCCTCTATGGTGCTGTAAGCTTCCTTTTAAGAGCTGTTGTCTTGGTCTGCTTGTTAACAAACTGTTCTGCATGATAGGTCCCACAGAGCACAATTTTACCCCATCTAGGAACTACCAGTGCTGCTCTTTGACATTCCTTTATGCCCTTCTTCATGTTGTAGGGCACTAGGAACATTCAATTATAGATGCTTTAAAAAATAAAACTTACCTGTCTCAGCAAAGTCCTTTAACTTCATGCTCATATATTTAATAATTTTGTTGTATTAATCGTATGAAATAGTTTTCCATGTAATTCTTCCTTTCCACCCAATTTCTTAATTTACATTTATGCATGTCAGAATTAGGATGCCTAGCTTTGCTTTGCTAAATTAAGTCATATTAAAAAAATGCAGAAAATCTAATCATAGGACATGATATTTTTATGCAGTCTTTTAGTTGGAGAAAATAGGAATACTGATATCTTCCAAATTCCTGTTGTTTCTCATCCATGTGTTTTGCCTGCTATTCCTCCCTGTCTGTGTTTTCAGACAAAGACACAAAAATGAAGTTCAGAATGTTACAAAAATTAACTAGGGAAGAATGAATTTATTCCAATAGTAGTTTAATCCTCCTGTCAGTCTGATTTTTTTTTTTTATGATTATGATTTTCTTGGATAGTGTGGATTTGTTTTAAATTGGATCAAGCTAAGACAGTCTTTGTTTTACAGCATAGGAACACAGACCACTGCACTTAATAGCAATACATTAATAAATGCATATGAAAGTGTGTTGTGTAAAAAATAAATTTAAAAAATGCAGCTATGTTCATTTGTATGTGGATGTTCGATGTATGTTCTGAAAGCCAGCTGAAATAACATGCTTTGGATTATTTACTGATAGAATCATAGGAGCATTTGCCCTGGCTTTTGATAATTAAGTTTGTGTTCCACAATTAAACTATGTTCTTATTCTTATTTAATGCTGAAGGAGTCTCTTAAAATCAGTTGAAGAAGAGCTGCATCAGCGGTAATTCTATTCTTTTTTTTTTTCCTCTTGTGTGTTTCAAAGTCATTTGTGCGTTGATTTCTTACG
The DNA here is from genome assembly GCF_047370975.1 of Nipponia nippon. Taxonomy (NCBI): domain Eukaryota; kingdom Metazoa; phylum Chordata; class Aves; order Pelecaniformes; family Threskiornithidae; genus Nipponia; species Nipponia nippon. Next base: position 13,311,628 of record NW_028262358.1, on the reverse strand, counting down.
TCTGTCACAACTAGTTCTTGTTTGTCCCTGTACTTGCTGAGAGGATATGGGAGAGGCTTAGTTGTCTGGATTGCAGCTGTGCTTTAAAGGCTAAAAATAACGATAAAAAGCTAAAAGACAGTAAAATTCTGTGAAAGAGGTAGTAGGCCTTGAGCTCAGAATTTTTCACAGTAGCCAAGGTAATTTCAATACAACTCACTCAGCCATAGTACCTTGTTCATTTCCTTAGGGGACATGTGGCACATTTAGAAGATGATGATGATGCAGACGATGATGCTAAACAGTAAGTCCTTTCTTCTTGTAAAAATAAATAAATATATATAAAAGCTGATTCTTGAACAGGTGAAAATTAAAAAAAAAATTGAATCATGTTATATCCCTAATAGCTCAGGATTCTTTTTCTTCTCTAGCATGTTTAAAGACAGGCATTTAATGTTGTTCCTAGATTACATCACCATAAGTTTTCTTATTCTGCTGATAAACTTGTGATAAAGAAGGGGGGGGAAATCTTGTTCCTCGCTTGATACAGTTGTCCTTTTATCTTCTATTTTTGAACAAAATCTTGGTGTAGTTACGTTGAGCCAGTAATTCCTCTGACCCCGGTCCTGGTGTTGTCTTTAGAGCTAATGACTGTATATTAAAATAAAGCTCTTTAAAAATACCTAAAATATATACATAACTGTTTTTTCTAGGTGATTGAGTTTGTTCTGTCCACATTCTCAGCTAGGAGGATGCTTGTATGCGTGCTTGGTTTTGGAATAGAGCTGGCTCCCTTACCACAGAGAGAGCAAGGTTATGTGACTGAAAAGGCAGTATCAATAGGCATGTGTTACATTAATTATGCTCATATTAAATTCCACTGGTATAAGTATTTTTGTACTCTTTTTGATTGACAGATGAGAGTTGAAACAGTTTAAAGTGCACAGCCAGCATGTGGAAATTTACATTCCTAAACAAATCTGATGTAAAGACCAAAAAGAAAAATGCCATTGAGACAGAATTCTTGTTTACTTTCTGTTAATGGATAATTTTGAAAGCTGTTGCTTCATACCAGAAACCCATAAAACATGTGTTATCTATTGCTGGCATCTGTCTCTTACAGAGAACCAAGTATCTCTTCCACCCCTGAGTTATTTTACTGCTGTTCTTTTATAACAAAGGCAGTGTTTTTTATTGCTGTACTGAGCGTGAGGGACAGCCTCCTTCAAGAAGGGTAAAGCTACCAATAGTGTCTGATGTCAGCTAGGTGACAAGTATGTTAAACTTGCATTGTTTAATGATCAACTTCTCAACTTTTCAAAAATTTTTAGTCAGTTTTTAGCAGGCTTTATTCCCTTGCTAATTCCTTAAGAAAGTCTTCATATTTCACTATTAAGTGGTTCTTTAAAGGCATGATTGATTACGCAGTTCATCAATAATATGCAGCTCCTGTGTCTTGTCTTTGAGAGGAAGAGGTAGATAGTGCTACTCATTGATTTGCTCCCCTGCATTTGTACCAAGCTGAGAACCTGCTTTGCTCATAGCTGGATAGGCCTTGGTAATGATAACTCAGGCTTCCTGCACTGTAGGATGTAACAGCCCCCTGTAGCTCCATACCGCCAGCTCCACTCTGATGGCCTTCACTGAAGATGCTCTGGATATCTGCACTGCTGCAAGCCAGCTCAGCTTGCTTCCTCCATCCATACTAATCTCTGGGTGTTTTTTGTGTACAGCTGTGTGTGTGTCTGGTCATTTTTGCTTAATGTTTCTTTTTTCCTCCTCCATTTCTTGATCTGTTTGCAGCCAGTATCATCAACTTCAGTAATGTTCCAGGGCTTGGAACCTCTTGATCCCTGCTGTCTTGAAGTGCTTGCGCTGATTTCGTTGTTCAATGCTTTGAGATCCTTGTTCCTTGCACGAGCTCCGTCAGAACTTCCAAACAACATTGGCTTTAGCTGCTTCTGTCGTTGTCGAGTTTCTGCGGATTTTCTTTTTCAGGTTAAGCAAGAAAGAACCTGATAGCTTCCAGAGATGTTCCAATTCATCTGACCCTAAGGACAGTCACCAGCGGTCTTCCAAAAAAGTCCTGGTGTTTTTTGCTTCTTTCTGTGTTTCATCCTAGGTACTCTTGCCCTACAGAGAGGGCCTGACAATTTCCTATAAGCACAGGGGTAAGCCTTGAATGCCTCAGCTTTGGATCAGACAGATTCTGTATCTGTGCCTTTCCTCTTGGAATCTGCTTGAGCCCAGTATTGCTGCTGCAATATGTTGGTTCATCAGCTCGGTCTCGGATGTCTTTCTCTGGAGCCCACTGAAGATTCAAGGCTTTTGTTTGATTTGTATTCTGTGAGATGGAGCTGCAGTTGAAGAGCACATGTGACATTGGTCACTTCTCCCTTCAGATCCAGAACAAAAACAATGAAGCAGCTGTACACCTTCCAGTCCATGACTCTGAAGCTGGGTGATCCATAGCAGCAGGGAATCCACACACTTCAGGGAACAATATAAAATTCTCTCTCTTCATTTCATAATTTTGATTGGTTTTGATATTTCTTTTTCTCTCATGTGCAGCAAAGATGATGATGCTTGAAATTCCTGGTTATGGAAGCTGTGAAAGTAGAAATTATTGGGGCACTGCCCTGCGTGATCAGCGGTGACAAACTGCACATAAACCTTGCTGTTGAAACCAGGGCACACAGTCCTGTGTACAAACATCTGTCATGTTTATGCCAAGTTGTTGGCTTTTTTTGATTTTTACATTTGGCTGCCCAGTAACAGTGATGGCTGTCTGAGATGGAGGGAAGAGTATGAAAGAAAATACAAGTGGAACTTGGACACACGTGACTGAGGACTTAAGCTTGGTCCCATGTTATGAAGAGAAGATAACTTCCACCACCATAGCAGCTGAAGTGCATGACGCAGGGTAAACCATTCTCAGAAATCCCCTTCTAGCTTCTCTGAAATAAAAGCAACTGATAAGATGCCAGGACAGAAACTCCTGAAAAGAATATGAAGCAAAGCAGACAAGTTGTTGATCTGTAAGCAAGCAAACAGATATCTTACTACTTGGATATTTTCCCAAAACTTTTTGGAACATAATTTAAAAATAAGGAAAATATTGTGTAAGAATGTCAAGTTTTCACAGCTGTATTCCTAATTTATTTAATGGAAATAATGTTCTGTTCCAAAAGATTAGGAAACAGGACAGCCTAAGAGTTTTCAAAAACATAAAAAATTTAGGACTTTTTAAAAAATGCAGCATATTCTTTAAAATACAGAACCAGCAGAGGAAGAATGCTCCTGATGCTTCAGCTTTCCTGTTTCCTGCTGGTATCTTGTACTGTTGAGCCAAGCTGTTGAATTGTTCTTGCTTTAAAAAGTTGTCTTTCCCAAGGTTTCTGTGAAAAAAGAAGCTCATGGAAGGAAAAAAAAACCCAAACAACCCAGACAGTAGGCTGCCTGTCCATTGCAAATGGATTTTGCTTTCATGTGCAAGGCTGTTCTGAAGAAGTCAGTGGTAACTTTTTCAAGGAATGGTATTCATCAGTTTTCTTGTAACTCCCGTTTGCCCTGTATACCTACAGATGGCCCTTTATAAAAGCTCACTGATATCCTACATCTTTCTCCTCTCAACAGAGTAAATATCAGGCCTGCTCTGCATCTCCCTGCTTTTTTCTGCACAAGTATGTGCATCTTCAACAAATCAGTTCATGTCCCTTTGTGCTCTCTGGGGAGGATCTGTGATACTTGAGTTTTCGGATAGCATCTGTGGTATGCACAGCAATAACAAAATGTTTGAAAGTATTCATGATGCAGTTATTTGGATATAATAGTGCTGTTGACAAGTTAATGGTGTTTATTTGTATGGCATTTATAAAATCCTGTATCCTCTTGAACACTGCAAGATGAGGTTCAAAGAGCTACGCTGGATAACAGTCTGTTTTGTTTCTTTGCTTTGTAGTGCTACTATGAAACCTAAAGTGCCACCTCCTTTACCACCTAAGGTAGGTGAGGGGGATTTTGTTGCCCGGAATAAAAGGACACTTTAAATAAACAAACAAATGCAGAAGTGTCTAAACTGATGGTTCTCTCACTTGAGCCATGACTTGAAGACTTGAATCAAGTCTTAAGTCAAAGGTATATCCAGGGGGTTGACCTACATGTTCATAGCCTTTAATTGCAAGTCTGCATGAAGTCTTCCACTGTAGGGTATTTGTCAGCATGGAAGTGCTGTTTCTGACTAATTGCACTTCTGATACTTTGGAAGGAATAAATTGGATAGTTAAAAAATTTAGTGCCACAAGTAATTTTTAATAAAGACCTGCCAAATAAAGCATCTGCTTGCTAACTTTCGGTGTCTGAAAGGTGATCTTCAGAGTCATGCCTGGATCAGGTTAGGTTTTGCATGCTGCCACTTGAAGAGTAAGTGAATCTTTTCACACTGAAGTTATCTTAATATAAGCAAAAATAAAAAGAAAAAATACTTTTTTTTATTTTTGTCTAGCTGTCAGACAAAAAACTGCAGCTTTGATTACTTACCCTCCTGCACTATCTATCTTTGCATAACTGAGAAGGATTTTACAAGCAGCATTAGTGCAGCCAGTGTCTAAGCAACGTTGCCCTTTGTGGTTACATCCCGTATATATTTACACAAGGTTCTGGCCATATCATTGAATGTTCCCAAGTTTCTACTTAAATATCTGCTTTGGTTATCTGTAGTCATAAACAGTGACATTCCCACATGCCCAATAATTGTTTAATGCATGACTTGAATACAATGATTTTGAATTCATCCTTTGTCAATAACAAGGTTTTCCTTATTGCTATGCATTTCCTCCTAGTTTGTTTTTTGAAAGAAATTTGCATGGCAGAACATGTTGCTTTATCAATTTACTTGTGAAAGTTCCAGGATCCAGATATTGCATGGGTTTTTTTTTCCTCATTGAGAAGTAACACGGATGCTTTGAATCTTTTTTTCATTATGTTTTTATTATTACTATGTCTTTTTCAGCCTAAATCCATCTTTATCCCCCAAGAAACTCATTCTTCTGAAAATGATAATCAAGGGACAATCAAGAGATGCCCAACATCAGAGAGTCCAGCAAAATCTGCGTCTCAGGTTCCACCCAGACCGCCACCTCCTCGGTTACCTCCGCAGAAATCTAGTGCTTTAGGTAATAAGAGTGACACCAAGAAGTATACAAATATTTCTTAAATAATCGAATGTGATTTTATTTCTACATCCTCACCTATGCACACATTAAAACATACTGTGGTAATTTTTCTGTGGTGGGCAAGTAACAGAAAGTGCATGAAAGCCAAAATGCATGAAGAAAGTGTGCTTAAACTCTTAAGAGGGTCAAAGGTACCCTCTAGTAAAGTCACTGACACTATTCCTGCTGATGCCATTGGTGACACAATTGCTTTTCTAAGCAACAGGCTTTTGTAGTGTATCAGCATTGTTGCAGGGAATAAAAAAGGTTTCCTGTATGTAGGTTTCGGATTCTGTCCCTGTGTGTCAACTGTTGTTGTCATTTGACATGTCAAGAATAGAGTTTTGCTTTCAAAGTTTGCTTTTATACGTAATGAACTGGGTTGGGTAATATAGCAGGTAATTCTGTTTGTTTATTGTTTGCTCAGACTGTTCCTTTTATGCTTTTGTTAAAGGCTAATGCTTTGAGAGTTGTCCTGGACTGGCTTGTTTTAAGCAAGCTTAATTTCTGACTCTTAATTGATAGCTCTTCCTTTGCTACATATTTAGTACTGCAGTTGATGTGTTACAGATGTGACTGTAATGCTTAAGCATCCAGTCCTAAGAAACGCCTCAAGGCTATTTATGAAGAATTGATAATTGAAGCATTAGCTATAGCCAAGTTTTTCTTTAGATATGTTAAATACCTTTTTCCTCATAACTGTGACTGCACGCCCTTTTATGCCCACAATAGATTTGTTGTATTAATTACCATAAGCCATGGACTAAGTTGAATATGGCTCTATAGACGGTTATATGTGCACATGGAGGAACATGTATGCTTTAGAAATAAATTAGGATATTGGAATGTGTTCTGACGTAAGTGGAAATTTTGGCCCTTCAAAATTGTTTTTATGCTAGACTACTCTTTGAGTTGAAGATAGAAGAATACATTTTAAAATATGAATCTTTCTAGGTAATGGAGTCACTTCTGTACAATTAAATGGTGAAAGAGAGGGATCACCACATCAGAATGAAGCTAGAGACACTAATTTTTCAAGGAAAGAAAAGAAAGAAATACTGGTATGTATTTAAACTTTTGGGTGTTATTTTAAAGTTGTCTCAACTCTTTTACATGTGCAATGAAAAGGAGCGGGCGCACTCTTCAGTATAGAAATGATGCTGGATGGCATCTTGTTTACTTTAAATCAAAGCACAGTTTTGCTAGATCGTCTCGTTGTGATACAGTCTTAAGCTGAAGTTTGAGTTGGTGTTTTCATTAGCAACTAACATAATCATGAATATACAAGATTTGCTTGCTTGTATTCACATACTTGAGAGACATGTAATGAGAGCGAGATCCTGCAAGAGAGAGGTAATGTGTTGTACTGAGCAATGACTCTTTAAGCAAAAGAGGAAATTAAGGAATGTGCTGCCACCTGATGGCTTGCTGGAGGATTTGGCTGGCCCTGGGAAAGGAGCTGAATCAGGGCTGTTGCCACATGAGTCCTTCTCCTATCCCAGATGTAGGCATACAGGCTTTTTGGTGTTCAGGGGGGAAAAAAGATGGAGAAATGTAGACTGAGGGTTCAGATATGCAAGCTGTTTGCCTGCTGGCCTCTGGAGCTCTGGATTTCAGGGTTTAGCAGCTTGGGTTTAGTGTCAGACTTGAGCTACGTATACTCACATGAAGTTGCACTCATGGAGAATGCAGTTTTACATCATGTGTAATCTGATCCAGCTGTGAGCTGAGGAAGGGGAATATTCCTGCATCCCTTTCTCCTCTTCCAAATGAGTTTTTCCCTCAAAGCAGCAAATGGCTTCCAGAGTGGTCACTCTACTATGATGCAAAAGTGCAAATGTGAGATAGGAGAGAGTGGGACATCTTTAGTTACATCAGATTAAACGTAACATGAAACTGCAGTCTTTGGGGGCTTCTTCTAAGGATGAGGTTGGGAATGTCACTCTTTTGAGAGAAGTGAAGAGGAAATAGAGCAGAAATATTGTGTGCTTTTTTGTTTTGTTTTAAGGAAGTGCCAGTAATACTGGCAATACTTTGGAAAGTATGATTTCCTGAACTGCTTTGAACTTGGCATTTGAAATTGTGTTCGAAGTTTCCTGTATTACCTGTAAAATACGTTTCTTCAGAAGCATGTTTTTACTAGGAGAAATTGCTAAAGGAAAGTGGGTCTGGCACTGATTGATAGAGTTTAACTCTGCTTGTAATGTTGAACAATTGCTGCAATATTGCTTAAACTTTGTATTGCTGGATATGGCGTTCTTTCAGGCATCATCATAATGTGAAAATGTTGCGCTATAGACTATGCGGACATTCAATGAGGAGATATTAGGGAATCATAGTAGAGGTTTTAATGAAAGAAAATAACACTAGCAGTTTGCGGTGTGTGGTCACTAGAGACCCGGGGTTAGCAAACTCATACAGAATTATGGAAGTGTTGGTTGGAAAGGAGGTCTCCAGCCTAACCTCATGCTTAAAAATGGGACTGTAGCCAAAGCTCAGCCATGGCTTTCAGATCTAGTACATGTGGCACTGGACACAGCAGAGTGTCCCAGTAGGTGCCTAGTGCCTTCCATTTAGTGTAGTGTAGAAATTTACAACACAACTCTAATTATTGTCTTAAAAAATCTGCAGGGAGGGTTTTGTATCTATTTCTTATGTAGATATAAGTATTGGCATTTTATTTTATCTTAATATAATTATGCTCAATTATTTATCAAGTGCTTTTAACAGCATTCTAAAAAAATATTTTTAGACTTGTATTTTGGTTATGCTGTAGTGTGGGGAGAGAATATGCATGTTCATGCATATGTGCACGTGAGTGTAAACATACTTTAACTTTTATTTTCTAGAAACCAATTAGTAATGGCCTTCCTCCTACACCTAAAGTACACGTGAGTATTACTGAGTCATACAAATGCATGTTGGAAGCAGGACATGTTTTCTTACTAAAGCTGAGAGATTACATTTTTTGAATGTTTATAGTATTTTTTTTTAATTATAAAAGTGAGTAGCTACAGGTATGGTATTTCAGAAATCACCCTTGATTTTGTGCTCTTGAAATACATTTTGGAAGGTTTTTGTTTGCTTCCTTCATTAAAAAGTGAATGAGAGTTCTGTGACTAATGTCACAGAAGTACTTTCCGCATACTGAAGGTACTTACTGATCTGAGGAGCTGATGCCTCTTGGGAATTGCAAATAGGTCAAAGTTTATATTATGCAGCTCCAGGTTTCAAAACTTCTGAAGATAGGATTCATAGATGCTTTAGGCCTGGAAATAACTGTTGCAGGCATCTATATGCACCTTCCTAACATAAAGCAAACTAGAATTTCATTGTAATATCTGTGCAGACCTGACACTGTGCTTTTAGCCAGCACCGCGACCAGAAGAGCCAGTCTTTCCTTCTTCTTGACCGTTTGTTTCTGCCCTCACCACTCTCCTCCTCGTGTGCTGGAGCATGCATTCATGTAGTTGTGCTGTGCACCAAACAGGGGATTAACCTGATTTTAAACTAACCTTTTTATTATGTTACTCCTAAGGCAGGTAAGCTTCTTATCTTTGGATAAGAAAATAAAATTGCTACAAGGATGTGTAAGTGCAAATGATATTATTTTCTGCTTCCTACCTGTTTTAGAGAAGCAGGACAGGTTAAGGTAGATGTCATGCTTCTGTTCCTTAGAACTATAATCCCTTGCATAAATGCACAGGATTGTTCCAGAGCTCTGAATTCTTGATATGTTTAGCTTTGTTTATTGAGGTCAATCCTGTTTTATTAAACTAAATGCATGGCCTAGGAGTGCGCACTTTAAACTAGTGGATGACAGAAATTTGGAAGCACTCCTAGTATTGAAAAGGACCGAATCATCGTGGGGAGGGGGAAATAAAATAGAAAGTAGAATAGCTCAAGGTGAAGTCATATGTGTTGAACTTTTGCCACAAACCTCAGGGGCAGGCCATCAGAGAATGACTGTGAGTTGCTAATATAATGAAGCTGTAAAAAGAGACTGACTAAAATGGGAAAACTTCTGAAGCTGATCAAATGAGTCTTTGGGTATTGGAGTGCTCTCTGCGTGTTCATACGTCTTTGTAGTGCGCTAATTCTCTGGTTCTGCTGGTCCTCAGGCTAGAAACTCTTTCCCTTCTTTTCCCCTTCCCTCATCACCCCCTACCTTTTATGTATAACAAACTTTCTAACCTTCCTGTTAAGTGTTGAAGACTGATTTGGCACTTACATGTTCCTCTGCCTGCTGTCTCCATCAGTTGCCAAATAATGAAAATTTGGGTAAGGAAGGGGTTTTTCTCACAGGTCATTGGGATTACTGGACTTTTTACTTTTCTCTATTGGGGAGCATATTTTGCATCCTAACATCACCTGGGAGTCTTATTTAACAAATACCCTGCTACCGCAAGTAAAACTTTGACAATATTTCGGTCTCTTCTGTTCTTTTTCTGTGGTACATCATTGTTCTGATTCTTGTTTGTTTGGGGTTTTTTTTTATTTGTGGTTTTTAAGTATGTTGCCAAGTGGTAAGAAGTGTTTTGCGTTCTCACTATCGTCTGAAATAGTTAGGTGTTCTGGGGCTCTGTTTAAAATGGTATCTGCATGGTTGCCTGTGACTCTAGAGTGTTCAACTTTCTTAATAACCCAGTCTGGTAGTTTGTTTTTCCCTGCTATTTTGGGTGGCTTGCAGCACAGGGAGACCTGTTAGATCCTACCAATGAGGGAATGCCCTGCCTGCTGGAATTCCCCCAAGACTTAAACGCCTCCAATGGCAGCAGTCAGACCAAGCAGCCTTGCTTCAGCCTTTTACTTCACGTTTGTGGTTTTCTTTTTTTCCCCACTAGCAACTCAGTTCAATAATTTGTCTGATTCTCAGCTGTGTCCTTGAGATTTGTTTGGTGTTTAGAGATGATACCCTCAGGCTCTGTTTACCCTTCTGAGGCATTTGCAGCAGCATCTTGGCTCTGCAGGCTTCCTGGAGATCAGGGCTGAGAATGGCCAGAGGAAAATGATTAGTCTTTTCTGATCTCCATCTCCTTCTTTCTTATCCAACTTATCACTGCAGAGCTCAACTAGGTCTTAGCAGTGAGCACAGCTTCCCTCCACTGTGCAGCATCTCTCTTCAGTGCTTGGAAAGGGTCAAGGAGAATTGCATAGCTGGTTACAGGAGCAGCAGAAACACCTAACAGTATTCTAGGAGATCAGAGCTTTGAGTGTTATCTGTATTTTCTGTTGAGTGCCTTTCAGTGCCCTGCGCACTTGGGAAGAGGCTTCCATAAAACCACCCAAAAAATCCCTTTGTTGTTTTTCTTGATATCATCCCTCCTTCAAACTCCTTGCTGCTAAGGGATTTGATAACGTGGAAGCTGTCAGTACCTTGAGGTCACTCTGTGTCAATATCTTCTCATATTCCTGCCTCACATGTATCTTTTCTCTTACTTCTGTTCCTATGCCTGCAGAAGGATCATCTCATTGTCTAGCAAGCAGCCAGCTCCCTGCCTTTGTACCCAGACTTCTGCAGTGGCACTAGACCCTTTGTCTTTGTGCAACGGGGTCTTTCACATTTTGCTGATTACCTTAATGAATGTGATTCTTCCCTCACATAAGTATATGTGGACAAACTCATGGACTTCATTATAGCGATGCGAGAGTGAGAGATGTCCGAAGCACAAAGAAGGGTCTAACTTCTGCTGCTTTTCATTTTAAAGGGTTAATTATGAAGTTCTTTTTCTTTTCTTATTAAACTAAACTATGGTCAGAAGTGACTGAAATGTGTGCAGACTTTCTTATTCAGCAACAGGTTAACAAAAAAAATTGTCCAAATGTTAACACAAGAGCTATTTGGTTAATTCAGTTTATAGATCGATAGTAATTCACAAAGTATTAATATAAAGTGAAAACATTGCCATTCTGTAGCTGTATTACAGAGTATGTAGCTTTGCGTAAAGGTGATACCTGCTTATAGTCAGGATGGCAACCCTTACCTATGACTGGTTCTTATGTTTGACCATCATTTGATAAATGGTGACATTTCACTTGACTAATTGTTGTTTAATACTGCATCATTCTTTTCCATCTACGGTATTATCGATCAGTTCTGTTTCCTAACAAAATAGGACAAGTAATTGTTATGTTGATGTTTGAGGGGAAAGGAGGAAGCCCTGGCTTTTGCTTTTCTGTCATCTTGAAGCAAATTTACTAAGCATTCTTATAAATGCCTACAAACGCTTGCACTTCACTAGGGGCAAGATGGGGAGATTGATTATATTACACTATGCAAGACACTTATGTAATAGGCAAACTGAGTTTATTAGGGTTATTCTGAACAAAGTATGGGATCTTCTACCAGAGGTTTCCCTTTGGGAAGGAATCAATATTGAAAATAAGTTAATTCAAAACAACTAATAGAGCATCTGAGACTAAGATTTTGATTGTTGCATGACCTAGAGTTTTATTTTAGATGTGTGAAATACGGCAAGAATAAAGTTTCTCTGTCGAGGCTTTCTAAAGTCACAAAATTCAGGAACCTTTTTCAGGTTTGTCACCTCTGTAGTAAGTATGTGCTTAGACTGTTAATTTAAGAGCTGATTCTGAAATGCTAATTCTGGTATGTTTGTTCCGAAAGGTCTTACGCGCAAAGGAAAAAATCACTTTAAAAAAAAAAAAAATCCCTTTGTCAACTTGTTGTCTGGATGAGGTTATTTTCCTCATGGCAAATGAAACGACTCTTAACCTTTTGTTACTACTTTAAGTAAAAATAATCCTATTGGAAATGTTATATTTTAATTTTTCATACGTATATCTTAAATTGTTTTTACTTCTGCAGATGGGTGCTTGCTTTTCAAAGGTTTTCAATGGCTGTCCATTAAAAATTCATTGTGCAACATCATGGATAAATCCAGATACGAGAGGTAGTATGTTACATATATTTTGCCCATTTTGTCCTCTCCTTGGATTTCAAAAGTGCTTAGATGAGCAAGGCTATTCTTTTTAAAATAGACATATTGTAAAATAGGTTTATTTATATAAGCAGAAGTTCTTCTTTAATTATGCTGCTTCTGTCTGAAGTTCAATGTTGTTTTTTAAATTATGTTAAGATATATGGGGCATGGTTTTCAGCTTTGATTAAAAAGAATAAATTACATATCAAAGGTAAAAAAAACCACACACCATTTTTTTGGTTTTGATTAAAGACTCTTCACAACATTTTAGTCCAAAAAATGCCAATCGTAATTTATTTTTAAAAAAATCTGACTTATGGAGGTCCTAGTTGAGGCTGATTTCTCTCATCATTCATTTGATATCCTGCCACCCCCCCATCTTTCTGGTCCTACAGGTTTCTGCAACTGTCTTAATAAAGCACTAAAATGTATGCAAAAATAAATAGCTCGATGAAAGGGATAATTGGTAACATTGTACTCACATAGCTTGCAATTTCACCTTTTGATTATAGGCTGTATAGACATGCTACTGAGCCAGTAAGCAAGAAAATACTTAGGTTTTTTAGAAACTGAAATTACAGAAGTCAATCTTTTGCAGTTGACGTCTTCTCAATATGAGGTGTCTGTCTTATTCGCATGCCTAAATGCAATCCAGGGTATTAATTATGTTAAAGAAGTGAGGCACCCACAAAGTACTGAAAAAATGCTCCAGTCAATATTGCTGTTGAAGTACTCCAAAAGAAGTCTATGAATATGTCACAAAATATATGGAAATGTCTAAGTAGGGTAATCTATATATGAGGAAATTATTCACATGAATTCTTGCTTATGGTTATATCACTGCTGTTTTTTATTCCAATTGTTAGTCACAAAAAAAAGTCTGATCTTTCCTGATGTCTTAAAACATGCCCATCCACAAATTTAAGCTTCCTTAGCAAGATTAATTTTCCATGCTTTCAAACACCATAACTATTAAAGGTTGATTTGTTTCAGTGCATGTAATTGTTTTAAGTCTTTTTTTGGTAAAGAGCTGCATACTCTTATGAAACACACCTTCCTTAAATCAGGATTTCTACATTTTTTTTGTTTGTGTTTGCAGATCAGTACTTGATATTTGGTGCAGAAGAAGGTATTTACACACTGAACCTCAATGAACTTCATGAAACATCAATGGAGCAGGTATATTTCTGTTCTTATATTTTTGGAAAAAAAAATACATCTTTGTCACTTTTTTTTAGCCACTCAGAATAATGTTGTATAATCCTTGTAAAAATTCTTTACTACAGTTAAATAGGCACTAGCTACACTGAGAATTACCTCAAATGTTTACTATTGAGGATACCTTTCAATCATGTGTAAGTTTTTTGTAGGCTGAACCATGGTTAAATAGGAGATCTGTGTATATCAATGTGTTGAACTTCATCATTGTGCATTGTCTTGCAGTTAAATGATTTGTTAAATAGTATGGAATTTCCCTGATGTATTTTGGATGAATTTTTTTCTATTTTCTTTAAAGCTTTGTTACAAGATAGAGTATTTGCAACAAACATTGTGTTTCGGTTACAGGGAAGCAAGGAGATCCTTTATACATTAGATTCCATTCTTTTGGTCTTAAAAGCGGCTTTGATGATGAGACTCAGCTTACTGAATCCCAATTAAAACTCTGTCTTTGCAGAATCTTAAAATAGTAAATTTTTTTTAGGGGATAGTGGGGAGGGGGAAATGCCGATTGCAGGCTTTTCTGTATGGTGTTTTCTCCAGATCTTTTGTTAATCTCTAAGAGACTTGTTTTCTTTCCTGCCTTCTCCCTAACTTAGGGAGCTATGCATCTGCCATCAAGATGGAGGAATTTGCAAGGACAGCCTTCACACTGTAAGCTGGAGGCACTGGTGTTTGTTCATCTTCCAGGGTCCAGACGTTGTAGATATGTCTGTTGTGTTGAGAAGAAGGCCTAGCTAGCTTGCACTGAGCTCCATGTAACCCGTAATCATACTGGTGCCTGAGTTAGCTAGTTTAAACTTAGCTCAGGTACCTCTCTGCTGCTACATTGCAGTTGTAAAACCTACCCTGAAAAATACTACTAATACAATAATTCTTGTAGGCCAGGTAGACAAAGGAAAGTTTTGTTTGATTTTTTTTTTTTAATTTTGATTTGGTGGTGTTTTGTTTTGTTTTCCCAAATTGGCAAGGAGAACAGGTGTAATGAAACTCATGCTCTCATATCCATCCTTGTTTTCTCTAAGCACCATGTTCTGTAGTGTATTGCCTAGTGAGCTTTTAGGGAAATGTTTTAATAAGCACTTAAAGATGAGAAGAGATGCTTGTAAAAACAGCCAGTTGTGTGGAACAGGAGGAATGAGTGACAGGTCAATCAACCTGCAAATTTGGAGTATTGCTGTTCTTCCCTAATTCTCAGATCCAAACCTACTAAGTCACAATATGCTTATGCAGCTACAGAAGGTCAAAGTTGCACATTTAATTTCAATACAGCCAGGCTGGTAGATTATTACCATCGGATTTTCTTACAGTGTGTCTAGGTTATGAGAAGACTTCAGGAATAGAAGTGCACCCTCTGTGCTAACCATTTATTACATCGTTATTTATGGTAACAGGCAGTAGGGCTTTAATAGCATTTTCAAGTTCTGTTTCACTTAATTGTTTACTCTCTAGGTCTGATACAGTTCAGTGTAAAAGCAAAAGTAGTATCCTTGGTTATTTTTCACTACATTCCACTTCACCAATGGACAAAGCAGAAATAACGTATGTTTCCAGGAGTTATCACAGCTTCAAGATGAATCTCTTGCTCTTTGGCAGAAAAATCTTTCAATTAATTTACAGATCTCTTCAAATCTTTCTAATAAACCAGTAGTGAGGGGTTTTGTTGTTGTTGTTGTTTGGTGGGGTTTTTTTGTTTTGTTGTTTTTTTTTCTTTAAGAGCAAAAAATATGTCCTCCTGAGTGGCCTGTCTAGCCCGATAGTCTGTTTTCTAAAGCGGCAGTAGGAAATGCCCATGAGCTTGGCCACTGTCTGCTGACCGTTCTCCTCAGACTCCACCACAGTCATTGAATTGGGGATGTTGGAGGGTCCCTGCCTATTTGCTTTTTGTGTCCATTTGTGGACCTGTTGGACATGCGTGTGTCTAATCCCTCATTTACAGTGTTGATACTTTCCACCTCCATGACCTCTTGTGGCAACAAGCTCCAGAAGTTATGCGGGAGGGAAAAAAAGTACCATCTTTTTTTTATCTTTTTTTTTAAAGGATGTCTTGTTGGTTTAAGCCCCATCTTTCCAGTAATTGTGGGATTTGACAAATAACAATTCTGTCTTGACCATTTGTTGCATTCCTTGATCATTTAAGTGAAATGTGTAATAATATGCAGACGGAGAGTCACGTCAAGGGCCAGTTTTAATTGTTTCAAGAGATTTGGACTATCACAGGCTTTAGAACGGCTATGGTTTGACCATGCTTTGTTTACTGAAGTTTGTGTCGTTAAGCTTTTCTACTTTGAAGGAGAAAGTTTGGTGGTTTTTAAAATTTTTGAAAAAGGATAGATTGATTTTTATAATGATATCTTGTGGGCTAATTACAGTATACTTGAAGACATGAATATAAAATGTGCTAATTGTCTACATGTTAATGTGTATGTTAAATATAGTGTGTGTGCCTAAGATTTACTCTGAATTAACTCTGGAATCCAGGTAAACATTACTTGGCTTAAGCTAATTTCTGCTACAAAAAGCAAGTCAGTATTAGTTCTGTCCTGTCGTCTATGCAGATATTAATTGATCAACTTAATGTGCTCACATTTTGTGTATATCAAACTGAATGCTTTTCTTTCTTTGTTTTTCCTTCCCTTTATCAGCTATTTCCTCGAAGGTGTACGTGGTTATATGTCATGAACAATTGCTTGTTATCAATATCCGGTAAGTTACTGGGCTATCTTTGAGTGGGGGTGCTGGTAAACATTTGGTTTCATATTTGAAGTGTGGTTTTGTTTTCTAATTTCTAGGTAAAGCTTCTCAGCTTTATTCCCATAATCTACCAGGACTCTTTGATTATGCAAGGCAAATGCAAAAGTTACCCGTTGCTATTCCAGCACATAAACTCCCTGACCGAATACTTCCCAGGTAAATACACGTCATCAGATATATCAGAATATCTTAATTCTGGGAGTCCAGGATATGCTTGTGAAACTCTGGGAATACCAAGTAATGTGGAGCTCTGTTCACAGATTGCTACGAATAACTCATACGGGCATTAATCAGAGGGTAGACCCCTAAATTAACACGAATCAAGATGTGAATATACTCCTATTAGAGAAATGGGTTTTGATACATCTTACCTTCTTGCCATGAAGCCTCTTGTTTCTGGGCATAGCTCTTTTCAGGTATAGTCTAGTATGGTAAATCCTGGTTGTACTTGATGCTAAACAAAATCTAGGGTCAGTATTGTGTACCTGTGATATTTCAGGCAAATAGAAATGGTGATCTTACATTAATTACTCTGGCCACTATCTTTTTATTAAAAAAAAAAAAAAAAAGTGGGGATGTGTAATCTCTTACTGCAGAGGGAGTGGGCTCATGGGTTATTTTAAAGCTGGGAAGAGTAGAACTGGAGTACAGATTTGACATTCATCATTGGCTGGTCATTTTTTGCAGCCCAATGTAGAAGGTACTTTTGCCCTCAAATGCCTACAGCACATTGTGTGTGCAGTCCCTCCAACTTTATGTACTAAGAAGCGCATACAAAATCCCAGAGACTGGGTACAGTCCTGGCTGCCAAACAAGCCTTAGGAGCCCATTCAAATGCAAGAGGAGGAGGAGGCAGTAACACTAATCCAGTTTGCAGAGAAACCTTTGATTCTTAAAGTGCATAGTGAATCGCTGGTTCTTCTCATATAATAGGCATTCTCTTAGGAAATTGTATTATAGGAGACCTGATTCTCTGCTACCTTTGGTTCTATTAACAGCCTATTAACATTTAATTCTTGGATTCAGGAAAGGCTGAATCTTGGATTCAGGAAAGGCTGAACTGAAAGTTCAGTCATCTGCAAACATAATGGTGCAGCACTTGTCTGAAAAGTGTGTTTTTCCTAGAGACTAAATTCTAATTACCTAAGGAATAATTTGTGCTTTGAGTTGTCCTCTGTGTGCCTGCACCACTGTTCTGCTCCTCTCTCTTCCAAACTGATTTTGGCTGGGTGACTTTGGCTTGAGGACTGCATCAGCAGTGGACTAATAACCATAATTATCATAAGGGTCATGTGAGGAAAGCCTTCAGACTACATTCAGCCTGGAATGACACCTCAGCGAAGTTGCAGAGGGCTCAGAAAATTTCTTGTCCAGTCATGTCACTTCCCAAGAAAAATGCAGCACAACCTGAATGTGCGAGTGCCAAGCCAAAGGCAGGAGAGATTCATTTAGATAATCCATTTTGCTGTTTTATCCCTTGCTGTAAGGCATCAGGGTAGTAACATTTAGCCAGGTAGAAGTAGTACATTTGAAGTATGTAGAAGAGCATAATTTTCTTTCCTCCCAGACCACAAAGTGTATTCTTCAGCAAGTTCCTGGATACCACGATGATGAGCGCTACATGAAGAATGTAGATAATGTTAAAAGCAAAGTGTTTGGTAGAAAAAATGCAAAGCAAAATAGAATTCAAAGTAATTTGTGAGGTTCGTATATTCATCTGCAAAATGATCTAAGCTCAACTTACGATACTCGGTAGGCAAACATTCAGTAGCAGAAAATACATCTGTGATAAGTCTCCTTTCCAGCTTCTTTCCCTTGATTGTCCTCGATCAGTTCCTTTCAAACCTTCCATGACTTCTTCCAACCAGAATTTCTGGCCAGTACTCAGTTTTCATGCTGCTCAGTGCTGCTGCATTGTCAGTCACTTCTGGACAGTTCATTTGAAATGCTATGCAAGTATTTTCCCAGTTCATAGCTTTGACTGCAGCATCTGTCTATCACTCCACTTATTCCCATCTTTTCTACAGCATCAAATTAGTTACTTTTACTGTCAAGGCTACTGTGCCCAATCTCCATACTGTCTATTGTCTTCTAGTCTGTACAGAAACACCAATTCCCCCTTCCAGCAAATAGCAACATCTTCCCTGGTTTATCTGATAAACTTTCAAGTAATTGTTTTCATGATTCTCAGGGAGTGTCCCCTGCACATGAGAAGAGATCTTGCAAAGCTGCCTTCCAGTCCTCCTTCAGACCTCCTCTTGGAAGGCATGCTGTGCTGCCTATGAAAAGTTTTGCAAAGTTTAAGCTGTGAGTTTGCAAGGACTGTGGCCCAACAAGCTATCCAGTACGGCATCATTTCCCACACCCCTTGGGTCCACATGTCTTGTCTTCGAACTATAATGTCCTTGGGACAAGAGTCGACTTTGTGTAGTATCCAGCACAAGATGCAATAAGTTACAGCATTACAAAGAAGAATGATCATGGGAGTACCAATAGACTATCCAGGCATGTGTATAAATACATATAATTAAATAGCAAGAGATAGTGGTAAATGACACTTGAAGGTACTGAGGTACCTATTCCTCTCCATTCCTGACTTTTAACTGCATTCATAATGCTGCATAACTGAGCAGCATCTCAGTACTAACAGAGGGATCACCATGTATGTTCTAGGTATATCATTTTGAGAAGAAATACAAATAAATGTATTTTTAGTTTTTCTGGGGGGCAAATATAATTTTCCCACCAACAACTCTCTAAAAAGCGAATTAATTTGATTGTTTTAGTTGATCAATAATTCTGTATTTATATCTTGTAGGAAGTTTGCAGTGTCTACAAAAATTCCTGACACTAAATGGTGTCAGAAGTGTTGTGTTGGTAAGTAAAGATCTGCAGAACAAATGCCAAGAAGCCATACAGATGGTGACAGTATTAAGATTACTGAGTCAGGTTTAGGAAGTAAAGGGAGAAGAGACACTTGTCATTATTATGAAACTATGCATTTGCAGACAGTGAGCTCGTTCAGGTTAGTCCTTGTGTTTAAGCAGTGAAAACTTTCCCATTTCACACTTTATGTTTAAAGGTAATTCTCAAGAAATGCAGAGAAGCAGAATGCTTGTCAAATTTAAACCAGCCCTCAGGAAGAACCTAATCTCCATGGATGGAGTGACTTAAAGAAGTTACCATCAGGCTTAAGTAGCCTGACTTGCTAGCACAAATTCCAGTTATCAATACTGGATGATAAAAAGCAAGGAGTATTTTCAGTTGAGGACAGTGTTGTCTCTGAAGCCTTTATAGTGTGTTCAAAGTGCCAGCTACTGAAGTGTCAAAGCTGCACTGTGTTAAAAGGGGGACGGGGCAGATAGATTAAAAAAACAAAAAACAAACAAACAAAAACCCCAAAACAAACAAACAAACAAAAAAACCAAAAACAAAACAAAACAAAAAAACCACCCACCCCCCAAAAAACCCAAACCCACAAAAAAACCAGACCAACCCAAACCAACGCTCTTGTCCCTGGAAATGTTTCACCTGGTGTTCTGTAATCAAATGTTTGGTGTGAGGTGTTGTATTATACAGGAGATTTTCAGACACTCAGTGGTAAGCGAGCATCTGTCATTTATCCTGACAAAAATCTCTGCGATATTGCTAAACCATCTGATGTTTGTTATCACTTCTTTATCTAGCTCACCTGTTAAAACTTGACTTTTTCTGGGATATAAATCCTCTAGGGTGTGGTAGGGTGTTAATGATATGTACTGTGTATATCCAGGCCTTGCCCTAATTAAGGCATCAAGTCAAGCTGTGAATGTTAATGGATGCTGAAGGGAACACCCAAAGGGGTGGAGTGACAGGGATCAGAGTAGGTATGAATGCTGGCTTTGACATGAAAATTAATTTGGAAGTCCATATGTTTTCAGGTCTCTTTATGCAATGAGAAACCTGGTGGTGTGCTCCTCTGTAATCTTACTGTATCTATACTAACAGGCACAGAACTTAACAAGAGTGCCATGGGACTTGGCATTATGGGGGGAGTCTGCTGTCCTAGCATTCAGAGGTAGCTTAGCCTAGTAAGCCTGGAGTCCTTCCTCCATGATAGGCATAAGTGATAATTGTGATGGCAACAAGGGCAGCTGCAAAAGGCAGATCCAAGGGGAGAAGTGATAGATTGCCCTTTC
Organism: Nipponia nippon; assembly: GCF_047370975.1. NCBI lineage: Eukaryota > Metazoa > Chordata > Aves > Pelecaniformes > Threskiornithidae > Nipponia > Nipponia nippon. The sequence continues at coordinate 13,291,345 of NW_028262358.1, read as the reverse complement.
CTGCCCTACTTATTACATGCAGCCGGAGCCTGCATTCCTGCTGGCAGCATAAGTATCCCTTGGGGGAAGCAGCAGTGCCACCGGAGGCAGAAAAAAACAAGAACTTCTGGTCTTGTTTCTCCACCTTACAGGTATTGGTAACTGCACGTTTTGTGGTTTCTGCTGCGGAATTCAGCCTTACTAAGGGTCACGCCAAGCCTCATTTGCTGCAGTGTCCAGTCAGTTTGACTGATGTTGAGTGAGAACTTGGATTAATGAAATTAAGCTTTGATGTTTAAGGTGCCAAGGGATTGCTAGCTAGTGGATTTCCTTGGCAGTAAGGTAGCATGAGTGTATTTCACTTCTGTAGATAGTACTGGATTGTAGAAGCTCGTTATCTGAACTGTGTTGTTAATTAATTGCCTGATGGCCCACAGTCACTTTACTGCACTTTAAAATCTGGTCTTCAGATATAATTATACAAAGTGCAAAGTAACACTTGTTCGTCTTAATGGAGATGCTGGCAGTGCTTAAGGAGTGAAATTTTGTCAATACTGTAGAACTGAAGTTGTGAAACTTCAGATTTCACAGTGCCCAATTTTGCAACTTTATTGTTCTCTTCCAATTTTTTATTGAGTTCTGACAAACAACAGAAGAGCAGCAGTTGAGTGGAAATAGATGATGTCACTTTAAAAAAAACTTAATTTCCTGCTGACTTAGAAGTGTTCATCAGAAATATATAGCTCCTGGATTTCAGACTCGCTGTGACAGTGCTTGGAAGGCAGCTAAGCAGTTCACAAGTGACAGTGATTGTTCAGTGCCTGCTGGATAACTGTCTGTGTGTCACAGAAAAAGCCATTCTTTAACAGCTTCTCATGATGATTTGGAGATAGCTTAGGTAAACGAAGATGGTGGAGCAAGTTACTTCAAATGTGTATGCAGTCAACTATTTTTTTTTAAGACTATCTAAAATAGTAAATCCCACCTACCAGTCTTAAAAAAAATAAAAAAAATATTTTGACTTGGAGGGGTGAAACATACCACAGTGCTCTTGTGAGAGTCATGTTTATTATGGCTTATTTGGCACCAGCTACTAGCTGTTCATGCCCGGTGGAAGGGCACAGCCTCTGCTCCAGCATGCTCACTGTCACCATTTTCATAATGTGGATGTTGACTTTTCAGCAGCTTCCTTATATAAAAAGATTAGAGTGGTGGTTATTTTCCTAAAGTGTATGGACTGTTATTTACTTGGAAATTGTTTATAATTTGTATTTGCTTAGTACACTAATGTACTCTACCTCTCCTTTTTTGGCAGTGAGGAATCCCTACACAGGCAGCAAGTACCTTTGTGGAGCACTACAGTCTAGCATTGTTTTGTTAGAATGGTTTGAACCCATGCAAAAATTTATGTTAATCAAGGTAATATTACGATAAGGTGAAATACTCTCGTGTTCCCTTCTATTTATCTTGTAATGACTTGTTAAGAAATAAGTATTAGCCATTTCTTGATTTATTAGACTTTTCTCTTGGTTTCTGTTAAATTACATTGAAAATAGCTATTTAAATGTGTAATATGTCTTAACTGACTCAAAATATTTATAGGCATGTTCTTGGTTTTGTGGTGCATTTCAGTTAAAGAACAAAGCCATGAACGTTGCCTTTTAGTTGCACAGTAAAAAAACTCTGGCTGACAGACTGAGACATGGCAGAGTGGAGTGATAACATGGGTTAACAGTGGGCTTGTTCCCATACCAGAGAGAAGGTGGCCACTTATTCTATGCTTTGTGACACTGGATGTGCCCAGAAATGCTTGTTATCTCCCCGTCGGACACCACCTGAAGAGATGGAGCCAGGGTGGACTCATGTTTATAGAGAGGCAGCTGCTATAACTTGATCAGCCTGGGAAACAAGGCTTAGAGACGCCATAGCTGGGGAGAGCAATGACGGGTATAGCACTCTTGTCATCTATGGGCAGCTGCACAGCACACATGTGATGAAAGTCATCCTATCTTATTTTAACTGCATCAGCATGAAGACTCTCTAAACTTCTTAACTCAGGCTTTTTGTATCTATCAATTACTGTTATCTGAAAAAGTAAACTTAATGTTAGAAAATGCATGGCACAAAATTTACCATACAGTTAAAATAGCTAATAGCAACTGAGACTAAACTTGTTTCCCTTCTAATATCTATTTTTGTTTCTTACTCTAGCACATAGATTTTCCTGTACCTTGTCCACTGAGATTGTTTGAAATGCTGGTAGTCCCTGAGCAGGAATTTCCTTTAGTTTGTGTCGGTGTCAGTAGAGGAAGAGACTTCAACCAGGTGGTGAAGTTTGAGACTGTCAACCCAAATTCTACCTCTTCGTGGTTTACAGAAACAGGTTTGTGTGCTGTTGTAATTGCATTCAGAAATGTTCTTTGCTCTTCTATTATAGCTGAAGCACCAGAAAGGTAGTTGCCTCTGATGAATGGTTAAATCATTAAGGCTAAGTGATCATTGTCAGTTCTCTGTTTAAAGGGGTATCTGGTTGTACCTGCTTGCACATGCACTTTTTTTTTTGGATGTTTCTGCTTGTTGAACTGATTGGATTTCTTGAGATTTTGAGTATAGCAAAGGATGGAGTTTTGGTTTCTTGCATTTTCATAAATGCAGATTTTCAGGCTGTACTTGACTATTACCCGCTGTGCTGTGCTCTACCCTGGCACCATGACTTCTGTTTATTTAATAGATTTTAATAGAATAGCACTCTGAGCAATTCCTTTCAACATCACTGAAGGTGTGGTTTGGCTCTCCTGCAATAAGCCAGTGTGGTTAGAAATGGTGTTATCAGCCTCCTGCTGAGAGAGCATATTTCTATTCTTCCAATGTTTATGCAAAGCGAAAAGGATTAGGACCACTGGTAGCAGGAAACGAAGTACGTGTCTGTCACTGGTCTGGGCACTATGAGCGAGGAGGCCACCATCTGAGCAACAGTAGAAATTCCCTTAAAAAGGGAGTGTGCTAAGAATTACTTTTCTAGAGTTGCAAGATTCCTCCCTAAACCTAGATACAGTAGTGAGCTGACCCCAGTCACAGCTTGCAGGTTTGGAAGCAGTAAATAGCTTTATTACCAGGCATAGAGCCCTTGTTGATCCATGATGAATTTAGATCCATGATGAATTTAGATCCATGATGAATTTAGATCCATGATGAATTTATATAATAGCCCTGTGCTGGCATATACATGTGTATGAGTCCGGCTGATTGTGTACCGTGGAATTCAGTAAGAAGGATAGTTTCCACTAGGAAGATGCCTGCTGACTTTCTTGCTGCTGAAAAGCGCATCAGATTTTGGCAGAGTTTAAAGCATAGTTAGAAAAAGTGAAGTGATCAGTGGATGGCCAATTAATGCACTTAACTCCTTCAGAGTTAGTGCTTTTTATTTTCAAACTCGTACATCTATTTATGTAACTGTGTGACTTCAGTAGAGTCCGTAAAAGTTGCACGCTGAAGAGAAATTCTTTGACCCATAATGTCCTGTTGCCAGTCTTCTCTCAGTATTGTCTGCATCAGTGTGTAAATACAAGAATAGTAATCCTTTCCCGGTTCCTTTTTTTTTTTAATGTGGAAAATTTAACATTGCGTTGTGCCTTCCAAAAATACTTCTTTAGCTTCCTTGAATCATTTGTGTGTTCTCGTGTTGTGTCTGTGTTGTTATTTTCTCCTGTTTGTTTGACTCTAATTTAAATCCTCATGTTGTTTTGGTTTATTCCTGTCCCCTGCTGGCAGGAGAGCAATAATGCAATGAAACAGATTTTTCAGTGTTTTTTAAATGAGGAAAGTGTGTACCATATGGTCACAAATAGCTTCCATTGAATAGTAGTTTTCATTGTTTGACATTTCACATTTTTTTTTTTGTAAATGTCTGATAAAGATGTTTTAAAAAAAATTAACTGGCAGAGACTTACTGCAGGGGGGTTCTCCCCTGGCCATTCTTCTCTTAGCTTCAGCCAGTGCAGTGCATGTTTCCACATCGCATAATGTGGTTGCATAGATGTAATCCTCCAGTCCTTCTGCTGCATGCTTTCATCATGGCTATATCCACCTTTGGTTAAGATCATGCATTAGAAATTGGTTAAATGTAAATCATAAGTGTATACCTTCCAAGACAAACAGCAAAAAAGAAATGGAGGGACCATCTCAAGGAGCACATTTCTGCCGTCATCCTTGAGGAGTTTTTTGCTTCTCAACAGGACCATGGATTTTATTATTTAACTGAAAGCTGCTTTTGTATTTTAGGTACCATGCTCTAACTTCTCATCTCTAACAGATTTAATGAGTTTCTCTTTTCCATATGAAAGAATGCCTACAGAATTGCTGGCAGTGATGCTGTATTAGTAAGAGCTGCTTTTTGTGTAATTTTAATGTTAACAAATGGACCAAAACTACACTTCTCTTTTGAGTTGACGTGTCCACTAATCACTTGTGGGTCAGATCCCCCTGTTTGCTGTGATGGAGACTGCTGCAGCTGTAACCCAGAAGAGAGGAAGGTAACCCTTCTCTTACGAGTTTGGAGAAGGAAACAATCCCCTATTTTTGGAAGATCTGGGGATGGAAAGTCTAAAAATAGCAGCAAGAATTAAGTACTAATATAAAAGTCCCTAGCACAATTTAGAACTAAAGGGAGAAAAAAAATTGAATGAAACAGCATTCAGGTTTAGTGTGGACAGTCTCATATATCTATCTTTTTTGCAACAGCAATATTAAATGACACCAACAGAGAACAAAGGGAGAACAATGTACATGTGAGTTTGCTTTTGTGACATGACTCAGAAAAGGCTGGATTAAGTCCATACTTTAATATTACAGCTTCAGTTTTCCTGTCACAGTCAACATGTTGGATAAGTGGACATGCCTCTCTAAGAGAAGAGAAATGTCACTGGTAAGATGATTATTTTAAGTAGATAAAAACACACTAACCCATTAAATTGTCTCAATCTCTAGAACTTCCATTTCAAATTTCATGGTAATTTATGTTATGAACTAACACTGTCATTTTTTTATAGACACTACAGAGACAAGTGTTGTACATGTAACACAGCTGGAGAGAGATACCATTTTGGTGTGTTTGGATTGTAAGTTTTAGTATCAACTAAATATAAACGTATGCATGTACGTGCGTACTGTCTGTCTTCAAATTAAGTCATATATTGAAGATTAATTCTTGTTTGACATATCCTATTTATTTTCTAGGCTGCATAAAAATAGTGAATCTGCAAGGCAGGTTAAAATCCAGCCGCAAACTGTCATCAGAGCTCACGTTTGACTTTCAGATTGAATCAATAGGTAAGTTGGCTTTCATTATCAGTATTGAATATCTGGATAGACTAGAGAGCTGGGCAATCACCAACCGTATGAAATTTAACAAGAGCAAGTGCTTGATTCTGCACCTGAGACGAGGCAGTCTTGGTTATACATACAAATTGGGGGACGAGAGGCTGGAGAGCAGCCCCGCGGAAAGAGACCTGGGGGTTTGGGTTGATGGCAAGCTGAAGATGAGTCGACACTGTGCCCTGGCAGCCAAAAGGGCCAACCGTGTCCTGGGCTGCATCCAGCACAGCATAGCTAGCCGGTCGAGGGAGGGAGGTGATTGTCCCACTCTGCACTGTGCTGGTGCGGCCCCACCTCGAGTACTGTGTGCAGTTTTGGGCACCTCAGTTATAAGAAGGACATCAGACTATTAGAGTGTGCCCAGAGGGGGGCGACCAAGATGGTGAAAGGTCTTGAGGGCAAGACTTATGAGAAGCAGCTGAGGTCATTTTGTTTATCTTAGAGAAGAGAAGGCTGAGGGGTGACCTCATTGCAGTCTACAACTTCCTCAAGGGAGGCAGCAGATGGGGAGGTGCTGATCTCCTCTCTCTGGTGATCAGCGATAGGACACATGGAAATGGAATGAAGCTGCGTCAGGGAAAGTTCAGATTGGACATGAGGAAAGGCTCTTCAGTGGTGGTTGGTCACTGGAACAGGCTCCCCACAGAAGTGGTTCACAGCACCAAGCCTGTCAGAGTTCAAGGAGCGTCTGGACAATGCTCTTAGTCATATGGTTTAGTTTTAGGTAGTCTGTGAGGAGCAGGGATTTGGACTCCATGATCCTTATGGGTCCCTTCCAACTTGAGATATTCTATGATTAACTTGTTTACTGTTACAGTACAGAATTAGAGATGCTAGCTGTCAAGTCTTTAGCATTTGAAACACTCTCTCACGCATTTCACTTTGTGTGAGAAGGCTCAGTGACAGGTTCAGCACGCTATGTAACGTGCTTCCCTAGGAGCAATTGGAATGGAGTAATAACCCTGGAGTATTCCCTGATTAGGCCAAATGTCTTGGCAAGAAGATGGAGACCTTCAGCCTCTAAAGGAATACCTTAACACAACCTACATAAACTCTGTGAATCACTCATGGCTAACCCATTCTGCATGTGTGTTCACGCAGTCTGTTTTTATAAAGCAGCTCAAAGAGTGGATTATGCGATATGTCACACTTTATGTAAATTTTGTTTTCTTGTGAAGACTCTGAATGATTTAGATTTGTGAAACAGAAGGACAGAATACATTTATTTTGACAATTCTCCAGTGATTACATACCTGGATTGCATCACATGCTGCTTCAAAAGACGGATGAGGAAGGATGTGCGCACAGATGGAGGGTAGTACCAGAAAAGGAGGAACAGTGGGAACAAAAATAATAAGGAGTTGGAGGGAGTTTACTTCTGAGGAGAAGCTTTAAAGTTTCAGGCATTTCAAACATAATGTGCCACAGAGAAGAGGACAAAAAAAAACCGTTGTCATGGAAAAAAATACTTTTATGGCTCCTGTTGGTTAGGAATGGGGGGGAGGAAGGAATACCTGTACTTGAAGTCGCTCACTGTGGGACCTCTGCAGCTGCTGTAGTCCTCTCTCTGCTCATCACAAACGAGCTCCCAGTGTCTTGTCTAGCCTGATAGTGCCTCCAAAGAGCTCTGCTCTGTTTCCTGCATACCTGCCCAGAGGCAGGGTGCTGGATGCAGGTGGGGCAGGTTCTTCCTGGGGACCTACACACTTGCCCTCTCTTTCAGGAAGGCCCTATACCCATTTCCTTTCACAGGGTTCAAATGCAGGTGTCTGTCACCACGTTCGTGACAAGGGGAAGGGCTGGGAAGTAGAGGGCTCTGTAAAGCTTTGCGCTGCTACTGCAGAAGGACCATATTAGCCAGTAGTTGCTGGGAAGGTGAAAAATGTCACTGCAGTATCCCTGTAACTTTTCTGCTAAAATTCAATATATATTTTCTGTTAGCATTAGAATGAGGAGGGGTTTCCCATTCAAAGGAAAGGACATGTTTAGGACTAGACAGGACAGTTTTAGAACTTTTTCTGGTTGGGTGGGAATATTTTTAAACCCCGCTCATTAAACAAACAAATAAATATATAAATGCAGCTACTTTTGAGGCAGGTTCAGCGATTCCTGTGAGACATTTTGTAGTCCGTGTGGGTGAACGTGATACAGTAAAACGTACATGCACAAATTTCAAAATTGCGGTCATATGCTTTTGGTCTTAAAAGCACAAGTTGACATTATGACTCAAAACTGATTCCAATGTTCTTTGTTACCAGTCTGTCTACAAGACAGCGTGTTAGCGTTCTGGAAACATGGCATGCAAGGAAGGAGTTTTAGATCAAATGAGGTAAGTACTGCATTTTGCTTCAAATACTAGCTTCTAATATAAGCCAAGTAGAGGATAAATGCATAATGCTGTGGTCTGAAAGAAGAGTAAAACATTTCAGTAACTTCATAGGTTAGACCTGGAAGCTGAAGTCTCAACCTAAGCATGTTTCATAAGCTACAAACCAATTAGCGAAGCTATACAAGATCCCCTGTCGAGTCTGACATACAAAGCAGAAAGCAACAAGAGCCCAGGCCATGATGCCATAGAAAATATCCAAGCCTAATTCTTGGTAACATTCATCATCTTCACCTTAAATTGCTTTGAAGAGCAGCGTCAGTCCCTTAGCCTCTCACACGTGGATACCAAAATTTGGGCTTTGCCAGTGGTTGCATGAGCCACTGCTGAGGTTAGCTTTTTGTCACAGTGTTGAATGAGTTGCTTGTTGATTTTTTTTTTTTTTTAGTCTCTTCCATGTTCCCTTGGCTTATGCGTACTTTGAAGATTTTGGTGCCCAGCTTTCACAATAAGTAGTTTCCATTCTCAGGAGAAAAATGTCAGATTAACCTAAAGATTTTTTTTCTAAACTTTCTGTGTAATCCCTTTTTCCAGCCAGTTTCATGTGATTTTTAGACATTGTTAAACCATTGTAAGTACCTTCCCAACTCCTTTTTTTTTCTTGCTGCAAACCTTGTGCATCTATGTGTTAGTGGAAATGCTGTGCTTTGTAGGATTTTAATGAGTCTTTTAATTTGTTTATTAAAGAATGTTTACAAACTTCACCAGTTGTTTCATTAGTGTCTCATTGGCTGAGAAATTGAGCTCATTATGACTAATTGTATTTTAAGGTACACGTACAGTCACACCATGCCAAGCTTAGATATTCCACATTGTTACACAACTACATTTATTTGCAGAAAGCCACAGCTGACCTAATCTGTGCTGACAGTAAGCCTGCTCTTTGTGGGAAGTTGGACCAAAGACTAGAGTCAGACTACTTATTTCCAAATCTGCAAATGGTTCTTGTGGCATTTGTGCATGTTTGATCCCCAGGCATGATTGTCCTTCTCCCAAGAACTCATAATGGTGAACTGCAGCACCCTGCTGTTAGCACAGACCATGAGGAGGAGATGATGCCGCTAGGCGCTTCTCCAGACTCCTGCTATAGCAGCGTTCTGCAAGGCTCAGTGGATTACTCCACCCATTGGCACTTAGTAGCTCTGATCCAGTTGTTAGAGGACATGCCCCAGAGTGCTGCAGCACAAGTGGATGCTTTATATTGTTTATGTAAAGCATAAGGAACACTGTCGTCTTGCTTTGTTATTGTCAAGCCAAAGCCAGCACCTAAATGAAGAACAGAAGGCGGAACTGAGCTATTGTCAGAAAGCAAGCCACCCAAAACTTTTTCTCTGTAGAACATACCTAGGGTAAGCTCTCAGGCCTTTTAAAATTCCTTCTCTCTCCTGGCTGTCCTGCTAGTCACAGCTATTAAGACAAGAAAGAAACTCATTTTCACCTGTAATATGAAAAGCCTGCATTACCAGGCTCGGATATTGACTGTATTTGTTACTTTTAGAGAATTTTATACTACGTAGTATGTAGGAAGCGGTTATATGGGACAAAAACCTAACCAACCTAACTTTGCAGCACATTTGTCTTTCAAGACATTATTAGTTCAGATTCCCTAATCTAATATCAGTTGGTCTAATTGGGGATGATTTGAGCTACTTGCAAAGTTACTTCCTTCCACAGCCGTGATCTTCCACAGTGGTTTGAGTGGGAAGAATTAAACGGGGAACTGTGTGAATTCTGAGACAAGACGCTCAAAATTTGGGCCAAGATTGTGCAGACTCAGCCCCACAACAAGCAGGAAGCAATTTTCTTAACAACGTGGGGAACTTCGTTGTTGTGAATTAAAATTCTCTTGCAAGTTCTCTGTGCCAGAAGTGAATTCACTAAGTCAGCTAACGCTACTAGGATCTGGGAAGGAGAGAAGAATCTCTTCTTTCCTCAAGAATGTGAAATGTGGCTGTGTAAAAAAGGAGGTTTGTAAATGGTGCTGCCCATTCACGGTGTGACTTGATGTCCTTTGGAGTATGCACTGGCTTTGGTTGACTTTATTGATTACCATGATGTTTTCTTTGGTGCTTTGGTATTCATGTGATCATAAAGATGTATCACACAAGTACAATTCACCCACAGTAAACAAAGCTCTATTGCACTAGTCTGAAATGTCAAAATACTATGTTTTCTTTTCACAATGGGCATAAGTACCACAAATTAGATTATGTTTCTCTGTTAAGGTTTTTAGAACATGAACTTACTGCATCATTACTATGATTCAGAATTTCAACAATGCATTTTATGTGTGATTTACCTGACCCGTTTTGGATATCTACTCTAGAGTGAGACAAATTGCACTCTACAGCTACCTATTTCAGTCATGGCTGTAAAGAGAAATGCACTGGTCGCTCGGATGCTGTGCAGTGCTGAGCCCTGCTGTTGTGCTTGCAGTTGCTACCAGAGGAATTCCCATAATGTGGCGGGAATTACAGAAAACTTTTAGATCTCATTTAAAAGTGACAGGTGCATTAAATTCTCTAGCTGATTCAAATCAGCAGTAAATTGGTAACATCAGTCATAGTCAATTCTTTTCTCTAAGTTGATTTTAAAAATAAAATAAAAACACTTGTGCGCTTAACATGACTTGTCTTATTTTTATTGTCTAGGTCACACAAGAAATTTCTGATAATACGAGGATATTCAGGCTTCTGGGATCTGACAGGTATGAAGAGAAGTGAGCATGGCATGCTGAAATAGAAGAATAATGTGTGTTCCTCCTACCTTGTAAAAGTTCTTTTTGCTTGTTTCTTGTGATTCCTTTTTTAGCCATCTTACTCATTCCTTTGTGCACGTGTCTACCTTTCAGCCCTTCAAGTTTACTTCTCTTTCTTAAAAAAAAAAAAAAAAAAAAAAAATCCTTCTAAAAGTGTTTGTGGGCTTCCAGAAGTACTCACTAGAAGTACTCAGCCGTGCTATCAAGCTCCTATTTGGCTGCAGTGACAATCTGCAGGAGCGTCTTCCTTTTTGTGCTGTAATTCTTTTGTGTAACTTGGTGAAATCTTTACTTGCAGATGCTCTGCTGCAGTAGCTCATCAAGTTCTACTTCTTGAGACAAATGCAAAAAATACTTAAAAATTTAAATATCTCACTTTCACCCCCAGAAAGGAACTCTACCAGTTGTCCTCCCAACATAACAGCTCAGGTCTTGTAAGAGCTCTTGATAATTCCCAGCATCGCTGTTCTTTGGCGACTGCTTTGCAGGACACTAACACCGTGTCTGACCCATCAGATACCAGCTTGCCGAGTCAGTAACTACTATTTTAGGAGTGTCACCGACTTCCTCAACTTTCTCTGCCCTGCTGTCGAACTTTGTACTTCTGTAACAGCCATGAAAACAGCAGATGTTTTGTCTTCTGGGGAGTGCATGCTGACGTGACGGTTTCACCAGTAATGTATTCATATGAAGTGCAAAGATAGGCTTTAATTTTTCTTTTGAGAATTGCCTCTGTCTTATGCCCCTCGCAGTAAAATCAGTCTCTTGTGGCATCTTAGAACTACCAAAAAAGCTTCACATCAACCAAAGGCCTTCCCCACATTCTGCTTCTCCAAGCTTGATGCACAGCCCTATAATTACCCGTAACGTCAACAGCAGTGAATGGTGCTGTGGCTTTATCGACTAGCTGCCAGCAGTTTTTGCTGGCTGGGGGATGAGGATTCTGCCTTATGTGCAATATCTGATAGCTTTTTGGTAATGGGTAGTTTCAGTAATACTCATCTCTGACCTGAGGGTTTTACTCTCTCTCTTCCAGCGAGGTGTGCATGGAGCTCAGCTTTATTACGTCGTTTCTCTTAGTTGTTGAGAGACAGCACAGCTCAATTTAAAAACGAGCCTGACTTCGCAACGGAGCATGACATTGCAAATCGTTGCCTTGGGAAAATAACGTCCTCTTCCCCAAATACGGTTCCATCTATTTCTGGCTTGCGCCAATAGTCTCCCAAGTCTGAGCCAACGTTTAAAGACTTTGCACTGCAATAAACATTAATTCCAGTTTCTTCAGATACCATTTTGCTTGCAGCTCTGTCATATGTTGTGATTGAGCTGTGAAACCTTTTTCCAGTAACACATGTAATTTCCTAGGTAGTTCATAGGAACTGGGGTTCTGAGAAGCCAAAAAACTGACATCAGTCTGATAAGAGCTTGCATGTTGCTTTCTCCTGGTGAGGAGGGAATGCCTCATGGCATGAGGTGTGGAGCACATTGAGCAGAGGGCAGGTTTTCTGAGCGGTAGTTTTGAAGCAAGTAACCTCTCCTTGGGTGAATGCACAATAGATGGGTTTGAACTTCCCACAATCTACCTTCACTTCAGGCTGTTTGTGGAGGAGAATTCAGTCATGAACATCCTGGTCCATTTAGTAGTTTTAGCAGTTCTTGCCTGATTAAAAAATCTCGAATAGTTCGTGAAACAGAATTGTGACTGCTAATTTCTCTCCTTTGAAGAGAAAGGTCTGATCTAGGACATCCCTTATGGTCTTCGCAGTTGTAATGTAGGTCCAGCTAACTCACTCTCCTGTCTCCAATGCTGACCAAAAGTGAATGGCAAGAAAAGAGTAAGAGAGAGGATTCTGCACATAGCAATCCTTTCCTTGAGGACTCTCTCAGCCTGCAAATCTTTGTCTCTGGGACTTCCCGAGCTGGAGGAAGTTTCTGTGGATTTAGGTTACATGGGCTCAGGGAAAGACTAGAAGCGCTCACAGAAGAGTCAGCTTCGGTCATCTGTCATGTCCAATGGCAGACTAATGACTTCCAGAACTGGCACCCGATTAATGGTTAGCTTTGCAAAGCTCTGGGGAAGCACAAGTCCAGGCAATAGGGGAGTGATGGACCCTCTTCAGAAGCCCCCACTGGAAGGACGAGAAGCAACAGGCATACATTGCAGCAAGGGAAATTCCAGCTGGATAAAAGAGAGGAAAACATAATGGCGAGGGTAGTTGAGCGCTGCAGTAGGAGCCCAGAGAGGCTGTGGGAGATCCTTGGAGACCTTGCCTGGACGAGACCCTGAACGACCTTTGAGATTGGCCTTGCTTTGAGTGTCTTTTGGACTACAGGTGTCCAGGGAAAGAGAAATGACCACTGGTCAGGTGCACCTGGGAAAGAATATTTACAGTTATATCCAGGGATGTTTTTAAATGAAGGCTTACTTGACATTGTGGCTTTTTTATTTTCAATTTAGGGTCGTGGTGCTGGAGAGCAGGCCGACGGATAACCCAACAGCCAACAGCAATTTATATATCCTGGCAGGGCATGAGAACAGTTACTGAGAACAGCGGGTGGCGGGCAGCTCACCGTGACAAGAGAACACTCCTGCTGCAGCAGCACTCGTGGCTGGCTGAAATTGCACAGAAGCTGCAGTAACCCGACTTCAGTTACTTTATAACTTATTGTGGCATGAGAGGAAGACGAGAATTGTTTGTGGTATGGACACATAAGCGTTACGATACCACAGAAGTGCTTAATTTACTGTTATGTAATCTTTGTACATATGCAGTATTTTTCAGTGAAACTTCTTGCTGAAGACCTACACTGACTTTCTGTAGATAGCGGTCCTCCTGTTAAGTACAAGTGTCTTACCTGTACAGATGTAAAAGTCACTGAGGATGCAAAAATGAAATCGGGGTACTATTTTAAGGACTTCTCATGTGTTTATTATAAAGTGGGATGCTAGCAACAAATATAGTACATTTAACAACACTATTGTATTTTATTATATGTAATTTACTAATACAAATAAATCTTAACTTTTAGAAATTGTAACCAAGGCTGTAATCAGATTACAATCTTGTTTTAATTTTGATGCAACACACTGGTGTTCATGTTTGCACAATGTATTGAGATGTGATGTATTTAGTCACAAAGGTAAGCTGTGACTTTGTGGATATGACTTGGGCTTCAAAGATCCTTTTTTTAGTTTAGTTGGGTAGTTTTCTTTGTGAAACAAACCAGTTAAACACCTGTATTTTTATATTTAATTAAAACTCTCCTTACGATTACTTCTCTATGCTTGAAAACAATACTTTCTGGATGGGTGTCAGTCCCAGACTAGTGGTACCTGGCTGTAACACTGCAATAGGTGTTTGAATTATTAGTGTATACAATGATAAAAATTAGTATTACTGTTCGTCTTACTAAATAGTTTCACATCACAATGAAAAGGAGCAACATTCCACGTTGTGGAAATGGCTCAAAGATGTTGCCATTTTGACTTTTTTTGGCCTTATAACCATTTTCACACTTTTCTTGATTTAGCATGTTAACACATGGCCAAAATAATTTAGTTACTACCTCATTCAAACAATACAATGGTTACTACGCATCACAGGAACTTAGTTTTGATCAGAAGTATTTTTGATTGCTGTTTTCCAATGGAGTATGTAAATGCCAAGTTTTAGCAAAATGCACACATTTGACTCTTTTTTTTTTTGTATATGTTCTTTATATTTTATTGTGATAATATACACTAAACCAAACTAAATTTAAAGTGATTTATGGCCTGCATTATTGTTGTGATCGGTAATGCTTTGAAATATGTTCCCTAATGTATATAATGTAAAATAAACTTTTTTTAACATGTTGTTGTACAATTAGATTACCACCTGCACTAATTTTCCACATAAGACTAAAATGGAACGTACAGAGTTTTGAATTCTGCTATTAAATGTTTGTGCCAAACACGGAAGCTGGGCATTTCTGAATGTATGCATGGTCAGACCGCTCGAGCTCAACTCAATTTAGGCTAGCAGTTGAGGGCAGGTATTATTACCCTTTTGGCCTTTAGGCAATGGATGTATGTATTTGAGATAAGTCTTTCCAAATTCCAACTTGATTTTTTTTTTCCCTCCGCTCCATCACCTGCTTTTCCACCACTGTTGATTGCAAAGCTGAGGGGTTTTTTCCAGCAGGGCTTTTTTTTCTGCCTATGGGACTCAAGCGCGCTGCCTCTGCTGGCCCCATTTCTTCTGTTTTCTTGCACTGAACCTCAGATCTGCCCTGTGGGAGAGGTGGTAATGCAAGCCCCACTGCTGAGAAACCAAATTCTCAGAAAAGGTGAGAACTTGCGTGTGTTTCACAGCACGCTTGTGCTGCCGCCCAAGGGGGATTTCCATCCTGCCTCCCGTAGATGACTCCTCGCTTTGACGTGCAAGAAGTAGCTAGATGTTAACCAAGTACAGTATAGCTGATGTGCTATAAACATGCTTCCCCCTGTGGGGTTTCTGCAGCAGCTGTGGCCAAGTGTCTTGGTGTTTGGGGCTGTTGGGCCATTGCTGAATTACAGGCAACAGGAGCTAAGGGATAGTGAGTTTTATTCTGGTTGAGCATTTTTGGTACAAGGATGCATGCTGGGATGCAGCTGGGAGAGCTAAAAAATAAAGAGGATGGGGTAAGGGCATGTGGGAAGAAGGGGAGCATTGTGCTGGGGCGGGCTTGTCTCAAATCTATTGGCATAGCCAGGACAGCTTTGCTTTCCACATGCCGCTCTCCACCCTGAAAGACAAGGAAGAAGCGAAGGGTTCCTGCTATTTGAGGTATTGTCCTGTTGCAGGATTTGGGGTCTGTGCTGCAAAACTGCCTCTCCCCCATCCCAAGCTGCTCGGCTCCTTGGCTGGCAGCTGCGCTCAGCTGAGCCCGGGAGCCTGGATGTCTGGTAGAGCAAAAGGCCTCCTTTGCTAGACCTGCAATTGCCAGGAACTGAAAGTTTCCTTGAGCCACGCTTGGTGGGAGCTTCCACCACCCCCATCCTGACTTCAGATTGGAACTGGTGTGTGGCTGACTGATGGGAGCACACACCAGGAAACCAAAGCGCAGGCATGATGAGGTTAGAGCCAGTCTTCTGCCTACAGCTAGCTGACACAGCTGCTCTAACAACCTGTCAAGGGCTCCCCTTTTTCTCTCTCCTCGCAGCCCCTTCCACTCTGGCTGCTGTCGCTGGCTCCTAGCTAGCGGTCCCAGCCGCTAACAGGCAGAAGTGTGTTGTGATGTGGCCG
The DNA here is from genome assembly GCF_047370975.1 of Nipponia nippon. Lineage (NCBI taxonomy): Eukaryota > Metazoa > Chordata > Aves > Pelecaniformes > Threskiornithidae > Nipponia > Nipponia nippon. The sequence continues at coordinate 13,275,582 of NW_028262358.1, read as the reverse complement.
CGCGATGGGGCACTCACCAACCTGGCAGCAAAGTTTGATCAGTGCAGGGGCTGAGCTTGGGTCTCAGTCCAAACTGAGCTTTCTTAAAGAGAACGAAGAAGCGGGGTTGTTCGGGTCTGTTGCAGAAGTGCTCCTGGAAGCTGGGAGGACAGGGGAACGAACGCTGCTTTTATCCTGTTCTTTCACATCTCTCCATGCGGTGCTGCCTGCCCCTGTCAGCAAGAGGATCTGGAGACCTGAAAAAGAGGGGGTTCAGATTCAAATTCTGTGTCCCGCTGCCCTTGACTGAAGCCAAGAGCTGTGCAAGAGAAGCACACGCTGCTGGCTGCCCATTCCTTGCAGCTTTGTTACTGGGACCTTGCGATGGGGCTGGGGGAAGCCAGCAATGCTGTAATCAGTGATGGGGATGGATGCGCCCCCCGGGCAGGGGGGGTTTCTTACACACCACAGGGTTCAGCTTTAGCAACAGCACAGCTGTTTTTTGAAGGAGTCTACATGAAAAGGGGTGGGGGGGAAGCTGGGAAAACCAGGGAACATGCCAAAACCTCTTGCTTCCCTTCAAGGAAACGCTCCAGGTTGATCTAAAATATGGGTTACAGGGACTCATGTTCCAGGCCTGTGTCATCTATTGAGGGGTGCAGAAAGAGCTGGGGGGGGAATGTGTCTGGGGAGGGGGACATGGACCCTGGTGGGCTCTCAAGTCCTCATTGTGAACAGCAATGCTGGGTTCGCTGTCTGCTCAGCATCATCCTCTACAATACAGCTGCATGACTCTTGCTATAGGTCTTCCCTCCTTGCACAGCACCCCCTTGGGTGCAGATTTTCCCTTTAGAGCTAATTTAAATCCAACACATTCAAATTCAGGCCCCCCCTTGCATTGCTCTGACAGGCAGCCACTCCTAGCAGTGTCTTGCAGGCTGAGTACAGGAGTACATCGTCAGCTCCTGGAAGTCCCTCCTCACATTCCCCACGGCAGCTGACGGGGGTAAAGGGGTGCTGTCACTCTTTGTAAGCCCCTGTTGCTCAGCCAGCCCTCGTAACGGTATGGTGAGGAGCTGCCATGACCCTCCACCTTGTCCTCCTCTCCCTCAGCAACCTGGGGGATTCCGAGTGTCCCCATGCCACCCACAGACATTGTATACCCCTGTAAAGCCACCACTGCACTGGCTGTGACCTTTGGTTTCTGTTCTTTCTTACAGCAACAGCAGTGAGTCCCATCTCACCTTCGCTTCTTGACACAAGGGCAGGTCACCCCACTGCCTGGCTCCCTGCGCCTCCCCAGGTCACTGAGCTTCCTCTGTCCCCTCATGATTCAACTCCCCTGTCACTACGTCCCTACGAAAGCAGCCCCCAGCTTTCAACTCTGTGCTCTTCCCTGCCAGACCCTGTACCGTAATGAGCACCCAGATGGCTGCAGTCCCTCCTCCTGGTCCTCAGACACCCTCACCTTGGAGATGCGCACATCCAGACGTGGTAACCACCAGCGCCTGTGCCTGACTGCGCGGCACCTGCCTGTGCTCTCCGCCACGGATGGGGGCAAAGCCAGCGGCCTGGGACAGCGACCGCTGGGCAAACAGCGACCTATTGCTCTCGGTTGTGCTCTGCCCTTCAGCGGACCCATGGGACTTTTCCCATCCCACCATGCAGGCTGGTTTATCTGCCACAAGCAGTGAAGCAACAGCTCCTCAGACAGCCCTGGAGATAGTTATGTCTTTTTCAGTCGCTTTCCAAGCCAAACTGCGCCCTCCCATGCAGCACACGAAGTGAGTGCGTGTGATCAGGCAGAGGCCAGCAAGGAACCCGGACTGCCCCGTCAGCACCAGTAAACCCAGGATGCCCCCAGGCAGGGGGCTCTGGAAAAGCACTGAAAGCCAGGAGAGGAAGGCTATCAGCTGGTGCTGGCAGCTCCGGGTGGAGGGAGAGCTCAGGCCCGGACTGTCCTGTGGCCTTCCCGAATGTTTGAACCGACTGAACATAGTGCCTGCAATCTCATGTTACCCAATGCTGTTTTGTTTAAAGGAAAGAGATGCTGCAGACCATTCACTAGTATTTAGGAGTCCTGGCACCTTCATCTGCAAACGGAGGGGCTGGAGAGCAGAGCTCTGGTGCAGTTTTACACCCAGTGTTGCACATACTTGGGAGCAGCTGAAGATTTAAACTTCAACAGACTGATTTTCCATCATAAGGCAGCGAGTGCAACAGCTCTGCAGTCTATGGGATTCTGTGATGGTGTCCCTGAACGCGCAGGCAGGCTGCTAGACCAAGCAAATAGCTCTGAGACATGAATATTCCCGCCTTTCATCCTTGTTCCAGCACGCTCAAAGCAGAAGTCTGACTCCTTCAGACAGCAGTATCTGTCTGGAGGAAAAAACGCCTAAGGCGGAGCTGCGGGGTGAAGACAGCTCTTTCTGAGAGGCTCCATCCATTACCTGCTGAAGTACTGTTCAGCATCTCAAGAACATCTCCTGTCCTCAGAGCGCTTCAGAAACGCTAGTTAAGTGAGCCTCCCAATATGCATACCATTCCTGACAGGTGTCTGCCGACCAGCTCTTAAGACGAAGGGAGACTCGGCAGTCTCTGTCCAAGCAATCTGTGCAGGTACTTCACTCTCCTCCCAGCTGGGACGCTGGGGCTAAACCTTCCTTCCAGTGACCAGCGAAGGTTTTCATACATCCATCTCCCTCCCTGTGCTCCCCAAAGGCAGCTCACGATTTCCTCTTCTGGTCCTCGGGCTCTCCCTGGCCCCTTGCCTTGCAAGGCAGGGCACAATGATTTGCTTTTCATCTCCAGCATCGTCCTCCTTCCTCTGCCCTGCCAGGCCACGCAGACCACCATGGACTTTGTCCTGTTTAAACCACTGGGCTTTATTTGCATTCCGGCTTTGCTCTTTCTGGCCTTTTTTCCAAGAACCAAGCTTACTTGTCACCCTTGAGGCTGTTCTTGTGCGGCTTGAATGGGGAGTTTATTTCTCTCCGATCCTGGTCCCCATGTGAGAGGACGGTGTCTTTCCAACAGGGAGTGACGGAGCTCTCCAGGGAAGAGCAACTCCACCCCACCGCCTCCAGCTCCGAGCAGACCAGTTGGTTGTGGCAGGCAGACGCCGTCTCCTCGCGCTCCAGGTCACCCTGGCAAGGGAGGCTGGTGAGAAGGCGGCAGCGAGGAGATCAGCGGTGGTCTACAGGGAGCGGAGCGCCGGGGCATCGCTACCGGCAGGCCCGCAGAGGGGCTGAGGGCCCTGCCTGCCCCAGCACAGCTCCGCTGGGGTCCGACACGGATCCAACGCCCTCTCCCTTCCCCAGACGCCCGCAGGGCTGCGTGGGGCCACCCCCCCACACTGCGGACCCTCCCTCGCTGGGCGCGGCGCGAGGCTGAGGGGTCCCAACGGCTCCCCGCCGCCCTCTCTCCTCCCAAGAGCCCCGGCTGAGTCCCGCTCCCCCGGGGTGGCTCGGCGGCTGCCGAGGCCGGGCGGAGCCGGGGCTGCGCAGAGGGCCCGGCGGGCCGCGGCCGCCCCCGCACGGCCGCCGCGGAGCGGCGGGGGCCAGCGGCGCGGCGGGGCTCGCGCCCGCCCCGCGGGACCGAGCGGCGCCTCCCGCCCGCAGGGGGCGCGCGGGGGAGGGGGGGGCGGCCGCCTCCTGAGGTCACTTCCGCCGGAGCGGGAGGAGGGGGAGGAAGGCCCCGACCACGCGTCCCCGGGGCGCAGGCGCGGCCGGCGCGGGGCGCCGCTGCACGGCGCATGCGCGGCGGCCGCCAACCGTGCGGGCGAGGAGGGGAGCCTGGAGAGCGGGGAGGCGGCGGCGCTCGCGCTCCGGGCGCCCGACCCCGCCCCTCGCGGCCCGCGCGCCGCGCCGCGCCGCGTGACCCCGCTCCCGCCGCCGCCTCCCCCCCCCCCCCGCCCCCCACCGCCGCCCCTCCCCGGGGCGACCACCGAGAGCCGGGGGCGGGGAATGCGGCAGCCGCCGCCTCCCCCCGCCGCTGCGGGCCTGCCGCCGGCGGCGGCGGCCCGCCGGGCCTCCTGCTGAGGGGCGCGGAGCCCTCCCGCGGCGGCCTCCTCGCGGCGCCCGGCCCTGCCCGGCCCGCCCCGCCCGCCTCCCCGAGCGGGCCGGGCCCGGCGGCACCATGCAGGCGCAGCCGCTGCTCTACGAGTTCTTCAGCGAGGAGAACGCGCCCAAGTGGCGGGGGCTGCTGGTGCCCGCCCTCAAGAAGGTGAGGGGGGAGCGGGGGCTCGGCCCGGGGCCCGGCGCGGCGGCGGCGGCCCGGCCTCGGCGCGGGGTGGGCCGCGGCCGGCGCGGCGCCTCGGCCGAGCCGGGGCAGCGGGGCCGGCCGGCGCTCCCCGCGCTCCGGAAGGGGCTTCGGGGCTCGGCGGGGGTCGGTTCGGGCCGCCCTGCCGGGCGGGCGGGAGCCGCGGAGGGGGGGCGCGGTGGGGCGATGCTCTGACAGAGGGAGCCGGGTGGATAACAACGGGCGAAGGGACACGCGGGTCCCGGCCCCCCCTTCGCCGAGAAGGAAGCAAGTAGTGCCGCTGCGGCTTTCTGCTGGGCTCCCGTAGCGCCCAGAAGTGACACAGCTGGGGGGGGATCGTTATGAGGAACTGCTGAGAGAGTTTTGGTTAATTAGTGTTCGGGCTTAATGACTTTTAGTTAAGCTTCTCTTAGTTTAAATGCCTTTTTGCCGAGAAGGCTTCGTTAGGACAAATAGCAAGTCTTGCTCCCTTGGGATGGTGAAGCTTGCGCCTGTGGTGTGGAAAGAATTTCTTTGGAAGAGAGAAAAAATGGTGAGGGCTCCTCTTCCACTTCTGCAGCCAGAGCCCAGAAAGTAGAAGGCTTAAGAAACAAGAGGTTTCTGACACCGTTGCTTGAACTGGCTTCAGATTGCAGAACTTGACGCTTTTTAGTCGTACACAGCAACGCTTTATGAGGCTGTCTGGTTACAGTGATTAACTGCAACTTCTGCCTAAAAGACTTGCTCCTAGGGCTAGTTGAACTATTGCATCCTCCAGTATGGATTGGAAGTCTCAAGTGTTGCAGTTGTACTGGTTCAGTGTTTCTTCCTGATTTCCTCTTGTGATGTATTGCCTCGCTTTTCTGGGCGTGCTCTTTGAGGTTTCCAACGCTGTGTGGTTTCATCCAGTTCTTGGAAGTCGTCTTCTTGCTTGTCTCATCTGTAGCATGTACTGTTAATGTCTTATCCCTGATGGGTAGTCGCTTCTTCGAAGCTATACTTCTGCGCTGACCGTACAACTTGCTGCTTCTTGTGGTGCTTGTAAGCACTTGGACAGCCATCTGACTGAAGCCTGCTTGGAAACTGGAGCTACCCAAGGCCTCAACCAGCAAAAGCTCGTTCCTTTGGAGGATGGTTTATTCCATGGTGTAGCAGAGGTTTGCCAAATTTGGAATGAGGCTCAGTGCTAACTACTGGAGGATGCAGAGTGAGGATTCGAGGCAAGCATGAGCTAAGACTTTGGAATTACTTGCTGCATCTGAAGCACAAGATTTCTTCCCAATGGACAAGGCATTTGTGGAGTCACCCTGCTTTAAAGATGCTTGCTGAAGGAGTTGGATAAATTCCTTTGGGGTAAAAGGAATTCTGGAGTCTGAAGTCAACAGAGGAGGCCAATGATGACAAGCTACCAAGGATGACAAACTGGCCCTGCAAGGTATAGTTGTCTTGGTTTTGTTGTGCTGTGCTTTATTTCTTACTCTGGGTAGAGGGGTGGCAGGAGTGAGGTGGAGTTAGTTCTGAAGGCTTCACACTCAAACTTGCAGGTGTCAACGCTTTTAGCCTCAGTTCTTCATGAGATCACCACCTGTTTGTTATCTTCTCTCAGGCTATTGCCCCCTGTGCTCCAGAAGCATAGTCTTCTGCTGCTTACTGTTGCTATCCCTGTAAAGGTAGAAATGAAGAATCTGTCCATATTGTCACCTGCTTTACTGAACAGCCAAATGCTTGAGTTACAGGAAAACTAAATGGCAGATGAAAATATTACGTTATCATCTTAATGGCTTCTTCGTTAATGGAGAAACCAAATTGGGTATTCTAACTTACGTAGGTACAAGTAGTGTTGGCTAGGGTGTTTACCTCGATAAAGGCCCCGTAAAGTAACGAACCTGTCATAGGTGGTAGGTGAAACCATGAACATTGCAGCGTACTTGCTTTGACAATCATCTGTCATTGTTCATGAGACAGGTGTGATACTGCAGCTTTGCAGCCAGTGGGTTTGAGACAGTGACCCCTTGCTCTGCTAGCCAAATACCTGAGGTGCACCTGGAGGCTAGCGTGTGGGACTAGTAAAGTAGAGAATGTGGCAACATATGCCAGAGAGGTCAAAGGGCAAAACTGTCCTGGAGGGAGACTAGTGCCTTGTGGCATTGTCTGCTGAACTGCCAGAGCATGCTATCTCAGTAGGAGTCAGATTATCTGAAGCTCATGTACATCCTGTCGTTAGTAGAGGAGAACCTTTCCTTCGTTTCCCCTGTTAGCTGACCAGGTGCTGACGCTCATTCTCGGGTAGTGACAGCAAACTGCTTTCTGAACTCCACCTTGAAACCAGGTAGATGCACAAACAGGATTGTGATGATTTGCTGCAGAGCTGGAAATGAGAATAGTTTGGGAAGACCTATGTTGAACTAGTATCTCCGATGAGGAGACTGGCATTTAATTTAACATTGTTAAAGTATATATACCAGGATGGAGCATTCGCAGCTATTGGGGAAGGCTGCTACATGTGGTCATTGAATCATTAAAGTGCCGTTGCCCTTTTGTAACTGTGAGGTGGCTTGTAATGCAGAGCTCAAACTGCGCCTCGGAATCACTTTCTTAAAAAATAGGTATTGTTGAATCCTTGCAAATAGCTTTCTTTTTCCCAATGAGTTATTTTGATTCTGTTTTTGTTGTTTTTTTTTTATCAAACAAGAAAAACAAGAATATGTAGTAAGAATGAATCTCTTCCTACATCAACAAATTCTTAGGCGAGCATGCCTTGTATTTCATTAGACGTGAACCTTAACAATAGAACTGTATTTGCATCGAACAGCTGCATTTGCAAAAAGCAGCTCTTGTGCCATTCAGATCATAATGTAATCCCTTTTCTTCCGATTCTCCTTCAGATGCTGTCGAGATAGACTCCGGTGCACTGAATTACGAAGAAAATGATGTGTACTGAGATACTTCTCTGCCTGGTCACTGTTATTTCGAAGCAGCAAAAGAGGAGTGTTGCAGAGATCCTTGGTTGCTGATGAAAGACAGTAATTGTGGTGATGAGGTACAAGAAAAGGAAGTAAGAATAACAGCTGGTGTCTGAAATTGTAGTTGCAGAGATGGACAGAAGGTGAGATGCTGGGGCTGAAGATGGAGGATTCAAGACGCATGAAACACCAGAGCTCTTGGGTGGCTGGAGATGGAGATACGTGGCTTTTAATACACCTTGGAAAATGGACTGAGAAGGGACACCTGCAAAGTGATGCCTCTTCCAACATTCGTGTTCTTTCGCTAGTGAATTTATACACTTTATTCTGGTCATAACCTTTTAGATAGTTTTTCCTAAACATCTTTCCCTATGGCTTTATCTTGCTTGTATAACTCTTGTTTATGTAGTCAGAATTTCTCTGCGTGTCTATGACTTGCTTCTTCCCTGATATGTTGGTTTTTACAGTAGAAAGTGTATCATCCTTACTGATTGATACCTTAAGCAATTCAGTGATTGAGAAAAGCAAAAGAACTTCCTTATTGTGCAGATGTTCTGCTGTTTGCGTACCTCAAGTTGTTTTGAATCTGTTGAGAAATTAACAAGGGGAGCTGTCGGGATTTGTTATCGTCAGAATGATTGGACGGATGTGGCTTGACAGCTGAGGGGGATATGCTTCCTCAGTTAAGGAAACTGTTCCAGGCACTGTGCTTCCAGGTACTCCCTGTATCATATAGTCAGTCTTCTGGACCTTTCACAGAGCAAAAGAGACGAGAAAAGCTGCTTCAGTGACTACAGAGTGCTCAGGAAGCTGTGGCTGACAAAGATATTTCTATCCGACTTTTAGTTACCTAGTTCTTTAAATCGATGACAGTCCAGTTGCCACTTGGTACTCAGAATGGCACTTCTTATTCTTGGCACGGCTTCGCTGCAGATGTAGAACATCCTTAATTTCTGATGGCTTTGGGTTCTCTGTTCTTCTGATAGCTATGGAGGATAAAGTTAAGATCCTATGGTTCAAGTCTTTACTGTAAGTTTTTTCACGTGCAGTGTAATACTTCTGCCTTGATGCATCAAGAGAAATGTTACCAAAATCTGAGTCTTGTGGCCTCCATGAATTGTTGCTGAAGCGTGGATCCGAGTCATTTGTATTTGGTTTAATTTACTGGATTTTAAATTGATCAAGATAACAAAACATGGGCAGGGTTGCCAAATACCAGCAGAGATGTACAAGAAGAGAAAAAAAAACCTTTTTATGGAGTGCTTGCACTGCGAGAACACTCATCCATGCAAGCTGTACATAAAATATTTCATCCTGGAGTGTTTTAGTGATAAGCAGTTGCTTGTCAGTAGTTTCGTCGTCATTGAGGGAAGATTAACAAAAGATATGTTGAGTAAAAATAAGGGTTATAACATCAGTGAAGACTTTCAAAGTTACTGAAGTGAAGAAAATTCTTCCCTCCCCCCCAGAAAAACCTGCTCTGTGGCCAAGTAATTTCTACTAATAATCCATTGAATAAACTGTCTGCGAAGGTTTAGAAAAATGCTTACAATCTGTAAAGCTTCGCCTTCTCTGACAGTGCTTTGGAAAACAGCTTGGCCTGTCGTATCATTACAGCTTCTTCCATTTTATCATCAAAATGCTGTGGTAAATATGATGGGTTTTTTCATTTAGACACTTTCTTACAAACCCCCCAGCCGCCACCAAGAAGACTGGCAGCGCCAGCAGTACCTGTACTCAGCAGTGAAGCGTGGTGTCTTTAGCAGACATTGGGTTTTGATTCATACTGTGACTTCTTGACAGAATCCCCGTAGATGGGTAGACTTCTTGCGCAGATACGAAAAAAAATTAACCAACAGTAGATGCTTCGTTTTTATTTCAGTTTGTTATGTAGCTTTAGAATGATTTCCTTCTGTTACGCACTTTTCTGAAGCTGCTGGAGCTTCTGCTGCTCCTGATAGGACTCGGTTCGGTATTGTTCTCTCTGCAGCCTTTCACGTGTAGGATTTTTCTGGTGCGTTCTGTATTTAGCAGAACAACTGAGAACTGCGAGTGTGATTGCATTGATTGTTAACGATGATTTGGGAGCATTACGCTGATGTTTGTGTAACACATGAAGTGGCTTTAAGAAGTCTTTGGAGAGTTTTTTTCATCATAAGTTGGCATTTTTCAGCTTTATGATTGACATAAATTAGGCTTTTCCTTTTGGCCGCGTGCGGAAGAGGTAACCGAAAACTGTTGCTAAGGAAGCGTGGTTTGGTATCAATGAGATTGTTAAATTCACTGTGCAAATCTTCCTTTCTTATCTGTCATCAAACACCTCTTTCTAGTGCCGAATGAGCTGCTGGGTGTCAGTCTAGACTCGGGTTTGGGTCATCTGGTGACCAGCTTAGGAGTTGTTGTGTTGGGCCAGTCAGCAACCAAGCCTCTGTGTAAGCTGAAGCTGTGCAATCTGCAGTCCTTTAACTGAAACTTGTTTCTGGGTTTGGTCTAGGTCCCTACTGCTTCCCACGAGGCTTGTGGGAGTGTTTGTATTCTAATTTATTATGTAGAGTTTGAAAGGAATGGTTTGAGAAACTTTATAATCCTTAGCAACTTCTTTTATATAAAGCTAAGATCAGATATCTTTATTCATTAAGCACATTTTTTTTAGTTGATTTCATTGGCTTTTTCTCGCAGCTTAGATTTAGGGTTGCCTAATTTTTAAGCTGTTGCCATTCCTGATGGAAATTCCTTGCTTTTGTTGATTTTTAAGGGAAGAAAAAAAAAAAAGAAAAAAAAAAAGCACCAAGTGGTCATATGATACGATTTTCCTGAAGTGCTATGAATTTTCTTAAGCAGACACTCCTTGTCTCTGCTTGTGTTCTTAAACAGCACATGAAAAGCTGTTCAAGAAATGCTGGCTCTGCTTATCTTCAAATAAAGAGAATCCTAGTCTTTCCCCTTTTGAGAATTAAAAAAGATTGCGAAGACTGAGCATTCAAAAAAGTGATCAGATGAGTTAAAACAGAGTCACGGAGGCAGGGATTTGTAGCTGATGTAGATTGTATTTGCCTGTTAGAATTTGTTGGGGTATTTTGAAGAATTGAAACTTTTATGAAAAGATCTTAAGCTGCTCTTTTAGTAATTTTCCTTATCATAAAATAGACATTTTGGTGTTTGTGTGTAGGAGGGAGGGGATGGATTCTGTCATTATTTAAGGGAGAGGTTAAATGTTTAGATAAGAATCTTATCTAAACATCACTACACTTCAGAAGTTGTTAGTCTGTTTTTATCATGTGTATTCCTAACATAGGATTGAGAAGGATCTGGTGGGATTCAAGCCATACTCAGTTTTTTCAAGGGTGATAAGACAGGGTGGCCTAGATTTTTTAATTTAAAATCTGAGCTGACTTTATGAGAAAGATGGAAACCCCCTGGTAACTTGATCTTCTTTTTTGAAACTGGTCACGTGATGGTGTATGCTAACAGATGTTCTCATTTCTTGTCTTCTCTTACTAAATCTTGCATCTTACCCAGTCTTGCATCATGTCTTAGATAATGGACTTCTTGGGACTTGCTTTGAGTACCCTCAAATAACACTGCTTCATTCTCGGTCTGAGCCTTTAGGTACTACAGTAGTGCAGATACTAAAATTACATGTTTCTATGATAATTGTACAGCAAGCTAGCCTGTAATTTTCCTTGTTAGTCTAGTTGTTTTCTTGCTTTTGCTTGTATGACTTTGAACCCTAAATGATACTAAATCTCACTTAAGTAGCAATGAAGCTTATTTACTACCTACCTAATATAGATAAAGTATGCTGGCAAGCCAGTGGCACCTCATGATGTTTTCCTCTGCCAAGGCAGATATTCTACTGAAGTAGAGCTTGATAGTGCCAGAAGATGATGGCCTTTGAGAAGAATGATGTAATTGCCCCCAAACATAAATGCTTAGGAAAAATGTTTGGAACTTTATCTCCTGAACTAGGAGTAGGTTATCGTTGTTGACTCTGTTTCGGCTGACTATGGATAATGTTTCAGGTCACGGCCTGATGTGGTATTTTTGTTTGTTTGTTCTTATTCCTATAGACTCTGTGTTACAAACCGAAAGAGTTGTGATGAGGCTATTTAAGTCTACAATCTGTTTTCTAAGCAAAGGAGAAAATAGAGCTGCTCTTCATCACTGCGGTTTATCATGCTCTGTATTTTTACTGTCGGATTGACTTGGTAATTTAACACTTCTCGAAATACAAAGTGCTGTAGTATACTGTAGGGAGAACGTAATACAAATTTGTTCAGTTCTGCTTTTAAAAAAAAAAAAAAACCAACAACAAAAAAAAAACATTAAAGGCAGCATCTTCCAGGCAGCTCAGATCAGCTCTGATCTTTAAGAGAATACTTCTGCAAGTCTGTAATTTCTGGTGTTAAGATGTTCCAAGCTGGCACAGTATTTCAGATGTCAGTGTTTGAATTGTAAATAATACTTGGGACTGCTGGGCATGTTACTCGGGTACCTCTGCAGACACACTCTGTAGCTGTGCACGGTGAAGTTCTTGGGAAAAATGAAACTGTTGGCATAATCAAAATAGTTGCGTTAGCTAGTCAAATGGAGAGAAGTTCTCTTGTTCTATTTTTGCCAGAGTGCTTTTAAGTTAAAAAAAGCAATAACTTCTGGAGATTTTTTTTTAAGACCTGCTGCATAAGGGTATGCAATCTGCAAGAAACTAAACGCATGATCTAGCGTATTTAAATCAGCAGTTAAATGAGCACCAGGACTATGCCCAGACATGAAGTTTTCAAACTAATGAGTGCCTTAGCAGGCAAGTGGATTTCTATTTGAGGCTGTTGTGTGTTTGAACTTCATAACATTTAATTCTTGCTATAACTGCAAACAGGAATGAAAACTCAGGTGTGAAATTAAATAATTATGGCACCATTATTTGAATATAGACATGGGTTTAATATTTGGATGAGACAGATTGTTGGGTTTTGGTTTAAGCTGGTTAAGCCCTTGTGTTAGTGATGGAGAGAACTGGAGGCATTTTGAGTTGTGTGTAGTGGAATGGTAAAATGATGAAATTGGGGCTTGAAAGATGCATTGCGAAAGTTAGCAGTCAGCTGGCTCTGGCATAATATTTGCCATCGGTGTAGGATTGAGATTAAACTGCCTGTCTGTTTAAGTTCTGAAGCACCGAGCATTGCATACCTGAAATTTAAACTGGCTAAAACCATGCTATTCTGTGAACTACAGAAGTGCAAAGGAAAGCTATACTGGAGGCTTGTTTCAGAAGTTAAATGACTGTCTGGAAAAATAATGGGAGGAGCAAGGAGGATCGTGCCTCAGTGGATTTACACCAGTGGGAACTTACAGACACTTATGGCATACAAGTAAATGTACTGGGACCAAACTTTCAAAACCTCTGAACTGCCACTTAATGCCAGGACAACGCTGGCCTTTTTTGAAGTGTTTTTTGCTCTAGAGGCTGACATCTTTTTAGAAAATCAGTATGGAAACAGACTTCTAAACCAATCTTTTTTTAGTGAGAGCTAATTGAGAATGGATTAAATAATTTCAGGGCTAAATGCTGCTGAAATCATTGCTGTTTCTGTAGTGCTCTCTCTGTGGAAAAAAAGTTCTGTACTTCATGATTATAGACTGAGTGACGAACAATGAGTTGTAAAAGGGAGAAAACCCCATGTCTAAAATGTCTTATACAAACAGTGGTTTAAGAGCTAGGGGAGAAAGACAAACATATGCAGGGTTTTTAAACAGTTTTCCTAATTGCACTGCTAAGCGCCATTATTAATCAGCTGTTTTCTTGACATTAAATGTCACTTACAGTGATTTGAGTGCCTTAACATTTGAGATTTGTATTTCTGTCAGGTGTAGATGAGTGTTTCACTCGTGTTCGTCTGGTGTGCCTTAACAGAGCTATGTTTTTGGGTTGGATTTTTCTGAGCTGTTTGGCTCATTTTTTGTCATTTTTTTTGCAACTAAAGCATGTGGTTTGGGGAAGAGCAAAACTCAAAGCTTGAATTCTTCTATTTCCTATAGGTTCAGGTGCAAGTCCATCCTAAACTTTCCTCTACTGAAGATGCGTTACAGTATGTGGAGGAGTTAATTCTCCAGTTGTTAAATATGTTGTGTCAAGCCCAACCAAGAAGTTTTCTGGATGTAGAGGTATAGAGAATAATTATTACAGATTTGTAATAATTTGAACTGTTACATGAAAAGTTAATATAGTAATCATTTCACAATGTAAAAAGGAAAGCAGTAATTATGTATCTTTATGTAGCAGAACCTTCCACATAAAGCCTGCTGAGTTACCTAATAGCTGATTTTCCTATCAATTGGATTTGTTTTTCAATGCACAGTAAAACTATCTCTGAACTGTATTACTGTATAATAGAAGGTGAGTGTAACTTGTGTACATAAAGATGACTGGTTCCTTTCAAAAGACCTTTTTTCCCCACTGGTATTGCCTGCAAACTATAGCTGCTTAGTCTGAGGCTCTGTGCTGCTTTCTCAGCATGGTAATTTAGGCTGATGTACCCCCCACTGTCCCAGAAATTTGAACAAAAATAGTTCAGTCACTTTCTCAGAATGAGTTGAGGAACACTTCTTTCCTCTATATAGAAACCTCTTCTCTTACAATTGCCTTTTCAAAGATCTATAACCTCTGTTGCTCAGAAAAGCAGCTTGATGTTTGAGAAGAGGGCTTGATCTGAGAAGAGTTTCTCCGTCTGAGGAACAAATTACTTAAGCTAAATGAGTTAAGCTTCTGAGCCCATGAATGTCTTGGTAGCCCTTTGTGCTTAACCATGACTTGAAGAAAGACTTTAGTGCCAAGCTACAGACTCCACGTGCAGTGTGCCTGTTGGTTTCCAGTACTCGGCTGTGCCTGTGCCGGGTTAGGTAACAAAACAAGATGCAACTTCCTCACATTCTCAGGAAAGTGGACTAATGGCAACCCCCCCGGCCTGTCCAAAAACCCCTTTAAAAAAAAAAAAAAAGTAGTATCTCTGAGCTCAAGATTCATTAATTTCATCCTTCCTGTTCTCTTTTGAACACTGACACCTCTAATGGTGTTCCAGTGTCCCCTTTAATGGCTGGCCTGTTTTGCAACATCATTCTGGTCTGGCAGCTCAAGAGACAAGAGGTTTGTGGAAGATTATTTAATGCTGTGTTTTAAACAATGCTAACAAAAAACTTGACGCACAGCGTGGCATTATGAGTCTTATGGCTGCGAAGGCAGGATGAGAAATGCAAGAATTAGAGACGATCAGGCAACCTCAATTTAGCCCCTTTGTGTTCATGCATAATGATGCTGTCTTTAATTATATGGTCATACACATTTCCCCCCCCCCCCCCCCCCTACTGTTTAGTCAGCAGGCTGGACTATATTAGGGGAGTGAATTGGTATTAGATAGTGAATGAGACTTTTTTTTTTTTCGGTAGGACCTCTGCTTTCCTTTTGCAGAAATGTTATGATGAGGGGAGAAAAAGAAAAAGCCTGTACTTTGGAAAGTTAGGTGCCACCTTTATAGAATTGTATTCCGTCCCAGTTTTTTGTCAGAAAGTTTTTTTGTTTGTGTACTTTGTCCTGTACCAGCTCTTTGTAAGTGGTCATTAACTTCATCTTCCTCATTTCATGGTTGCTCAAACGGCGGTCATATTTACGTAAGTGAGCGCTTGCGACTGAAACAGTCAGTGGGAACTGTGGTCTGAAAAAATAAAATGTGAAGTTCTCCAAGAAATTGGATTTCTGGCATCTCTGAACACCAGGGCTACCAAAAACAGTGAAGCTTTTGAACCTGCAGAGACCTGTGTGTGAGTTCCAGCAGGAGAGTTGTTCAATGCATGGGAGAGTGTAGGTGTCCTCAGGCACCCGAACTGCTGGAAGGAGTAAATAAACTGGGGCTATATGGTCCAACAGTAGACTATGAAACTGTTTTAAAATATGTGGGTGCTGTTGGACATTCTCTTTTCCTGTTATGTTCGTTGCCATCCTCAGAGCAGTTTGCACGTACACAATCTGGACCATGCCCTGATCAGTAAAGGTGGAACAGAAAACTTGTATCATTTCATTCAATGACCATTCTGTCCAAGGAATAAAGTGCTAGGATAAAATGTAATCATGTATTTAAATGCTGAATTACCAGGCATGTGCACAAGGGGAGCAAATTGTGCCTGCAATGGCAACTTAATTCTGGCATTTCTCAAATTTTGAACACTAGATTATTCTATGGTAATGATATTCTGATACAGCCTTATGAATGTAGTGAGCAGCATGTACCAAAATGATAAAATTTACATGTGTTGTACAAGCTTGTATAGTTGAAACACTAATATTAGCAAACATTCCTTTGTTAAGTAATGGAAAGCGATTTGATAACGTAGTAATATTGCTAAGCTCATTCAGATTGTGCGCTTACCCTTTAGTCCTGTTTTTCTTAAGGACCGTGTTCAAAAAAGTTTTCCCCATCCTATTGATAAGTGGGCAATAGCTGATGCCCAGTCTGCTATTGAGAAGAGGAAACGAAGAAATCCGTTATCTCTCCCAGTAGAAAAAATCCATCCCTTATTAAAGGTAAGCAATGATGTGATCTTGCTTTTAGAATGCAATTAGAAGTTGACACCTTTGTTTCATGTAATGTCTGTATGCTGCCTGAAATGTAAACAAAAATGAATATCTGTTTGTGTTACTTAGTTTTAAGTGTTCCAGTTTAGTTAATTGCATATATTTCTGTTTCACTTAAAAATTAGTTAATTCTCTGTTGGACAAACAAAGCCAAGAACTTGTTTGCTATGAATTTGATTGTTCTTGTTTCATTTTTGCATGACTAAGAAAACACTCAAGAAACTTCTGGAAATAGCCCTGGATGTTTAAGTGAGGTTTTTGGGACAGTTGGTTGGCTGTTATTACTTCCACAGTTAAGAGAGCAGCATCTACAATGACACTTTCTTCTCTAGGCCTACAGACTACTGTTTCTAAAACAGACTGTGGATATGTGGCAAATGTTAGAGTAGGGTCTTAAACTTACTGGTTTTACTTGTAATCTATGGTGTGTATTTCATTGCCTGAGTAACAGTGGAATGCTTTTTTTTTTTTTTCCCCTTTCAGGAAGTTCTAGGCTACAAAATTGACCACCAAGTGTCTGTTTACATAGTGGCAGTGTTGGAATACATTTCTGCAGACATCTTAAAATTGGTAGGGAATTATGTGCGGAATATAAGACATTACGAGATTACAAAACAAGATATTAAAGTGGCAATGTGTGCTGATAAGGTAAGCCTAACTTGTTTCTCATGTTAACAGGAAATTTTAGTTTAAGTTTTGAGAGGACAATGTCTATTCCTTATTGAGTACATGGAGTGTTGTACCTTTGAAAGAAGAAATTACTGCCATAATATATGGTTCCAGTAATAGAGCAAAGCTACCAAAAAGCTAATTGAGCTTACAGAGCTGTTGCTTGTGCTTATTAATAGTTAAGTCTTTCTTCCTTTTGATATCACTTGCCTAATCTCAGCAATGTGTGAATGCTTTAAAAATTATCGCAAAGCAGCACTGACTTAAAAATTTAACATTCCTAAGCTGTAATAGTGGAGCGTTATTTTGTAGTTTGAAAAAAGAAGGCTGAAATTAGGCTTGGGTGTTCTCCCAAAATAAATAAGACTGTATTGCATGTAAAAAATAGTGTATCTATGGTCCAGCATTTTAAAACAAAAAACCCACTTGCATTAGTATCTTAGCCTAATCCTCCTTAGTGGTCCATGTTTTTATCTGCAGTTATCTTTCTTGTAGCTTCAGAAGATTCATTAGGTTCAGACAGGAATCGCCTTTCTTTCCAGCAGTGATAGAGCAAGGTCCCCTGTCTGTCTTTCAGGTGCCTTTGCACTTGAGCTTCTGTGGCCACCTCATTAGCATCTCAAGTTTTCCATTATTTAAAAAACAAAGCTTGAAGTTAATCCTTTAAGGGATGGGGCTTAAGAATCTCTAATCTTGCTGAAGTCTAGGGATTTTCAGATTTATCACCTCTTTTCAGTATTTTGTCTTGGTCTGTGTTAATATCTTTGGTTGGTATCATCTGTGTTTCAATGAATGCCTTTGTCTCATTCCTGCTTGCTTTTTTTTGATCCTACTTTCTTCATCTTTGTTTATTCTCTTGTAAGATATCTTGTGAGGTCTTGAAGAGTCAAGTACTTCTCAGTCAGGACAGTAGCCTTGGTCACTCTTGCTCTTTGGCATGTCTGCCTGGGTCATTAGGGCAGGGTTTGAAGGTGTATGTTTGAATATTTGTCATAGAATAATAACAGGAGCAAGTGCTGTTGCTGCATGATTCTTTCTGTGCTAGGAAAGGTGGTGAGCAGAAGAGATGTGATGAAGTTGATTGAGGAACTTCCATTATGTTACATTGGAGAAACTCTTTGATACGTACACAGAAGAAACTTTTGAAAGGCTCTAAAGCAAGTCTGTTGGTTTACTGCCTCAGCAGAGCAAGCCATTGAGAGGTGCTCCCAAGGTGTTTTCTTCCCAGTTGCATCGAGAAACTTCATAGTATATTATGTTCATACCCATAATGTGTTCTGCTTGGTTTTATTTTTTGAAACAAAATAACCAGAATGGTTTCTTGGCCCTGTGTGCCAGTTTTTTCTCAAGCACTTTCACACTTGCTTTTGTGCCATCCATCCATCTGGAAAATTTTGCCTTGTCTGCAAAAAACAAACTCCATTAAAATGCAAGCTGTTTTTCTTCTACTATCTGCTCATGCTTCTGATTGCTTCAATATCTGGGGTATAGTTATTTTAATTTGTTTCTGTGGATTTCATAGTAGTGAGATATGCACCTTGTGAACACAGCCTGGAATCTTCTAGCTTAAGTATGTGCTAGAACTGCATCTGTGAAGTAAAGTTACGAACTTTGGGGCCTCCATGAATACCTGCATTATTCCATGTAATTTTCTACAGTAGTGACCCTATAATGTCCCATTCCCCAGAATTATTTAGGATTCTCCTTATAACCCGAGTTCCATGTACATTCACTGGCTTTGAAAGATGAATCACCTTAGAGCTTCAGAAGAAGTCAGTCTTAATGCAAAATGTCCATTGTTCTGTTTTCAGAGAAGCTTAAGACTAGGGTGTGTAGCTGGGACCTTTGACTCACTAGGAGAAAGAACCTGTCGTGTACCCATTTCCCTCCTCACTAGACCTGTGTATTTTTGAGGAGTGTTAGGACAAGACCCGGGTGAAGAATGACTGCTCTAGGTAGGTGTTTCTTCCAGTATTCAGGTCTGATGAACCTACCAGACCGTCTGTTGAACTTACAGATCCCCAAGTATTCTCTTGCAGAATAGTTCATTTGTCTAATATCAGTAGTCAACAGCTTGGTTAACTGACGTCTTCTGGAGAGGTGCCTGTAACATGCTTTAAAGAAAGAAGACTTTTACTGCAAATACCAGGGTAAATGTCATGTTTGTTGTGGCCCGTTCAGGAGTTTAATTCTTGATCTCCGGTTTTATAATTATTTTGAGAAACACTTTTTAATTCTGTGTTCTGCCCTATTTAAAAACTCTAGTTCATGTTTAATGTGTTAGCCTTCCCTCCTGCAGTTCTCAGAGGAGTATTTACAGCTTTGATCCTGCAGTCTTTTCCTCAGTCTTTTCAGTGATTGACAGCAGTCATGTCAGTCTCTGCAGTAACAGGTTTAGGTTGCTATGGCTTCACCTCCATCTGTTCGGAAGGGAGGCTGGCAAGCAGCACTTAAGTTCTCATTTATTTTGAAGTTCACGTGTATTCTTTGATACACTTAATGACTTCCTGGAAGGGGTGTAGCTCTGGGCAGCAGATGTGTTTATTAATACTGTCCCATCTGTATATCGCAGAACAAAGTCATCTTGTATGTTGAACTACATCTTATGCTGGCTTGTCGTAAAGATTTGCTACATCATTGTAGATTGTTTGTGGACCCTCTTTAGGTTTTCTTTCTGCTAAAGATACTTCAAATTAGGATGCCTCTTACTAATTTGCAGTCAACTTATTTAGTCTACCTTTGAGATGTTCTTTGAGTATCATGGAAACAACCCAAAGTGTGATTTCTGTTTGTCACTTGCTAAGTCATTGTAATGATTCCTGGCTCAGATACCATGTTTGGAAGAAGTGTTCAGTGATGCGCTTTTCTTGAGAAGTTCGAATTATTAATTGCTTGTGTTTAGTAAGCCTTGTTTGGGTATGAATTGGGACCTCTGGTAGTCAAAGTTTTTATAGGTCCTTTTGTCTATGTAGTTCTGCAATGTGACTGCCACCTTTTCTGAAGCTGGTGCCCTTCCTCAAGGGTCCGTTTTAACAAGAGAACTCGGGGTTATTAAGGACAGAAACCAGGCCATGCACAGTGTGCGTGCAGGCCAGTATTCACTGCAGATAGGTTACGGGGTTCTAAGCACGATCATGTGCGACTTCCTGTTAAAGCTAAAGCTGAACAGCCAAAATGACGCACTTCTTGACTTCAGATAATGTCGTATCTTCAGAAATTTAGATTATGCTGGGTAATTCAGGGTAATAGAATACAGCTAAATACTAAATGTGTCTGTATACTTCATAGACCTCTTAAAATTGTAATTGATTTTAGGACCACGTTCTTGGAGGGATGCCTGGATTGGTCTAAATGACTGCGAATTCTTCAGAAATTGCCACTGCAAATAATGACTTGCAAATTTGTAGCAATGAATATTGCTTTTGTAATGCTCAACCAGTTGCAGAATGATAATACATAAATCTTACTGCTGATCAGTCTGATTTCATGGGAATAATAGATTTGCTTTACTAGTAACTTACTAGTAGATCTTGAAAAGAAGTTGTTCTCACTTTGTCGATTTCTCCCTCTTTGCTACCTAGGTATTAATGGATATGTTCCATCAAGATGTAGAAGATTTAAGTGCACTAACTTTATCTGATGAGGAACCCTCCACCTCAGGGGAGCAAACCTATTATGACCTAGTGAAGTCATTTATGGCAGAGGTTCGACAATATATAAGGGAACTAAATCTCATTATCAGAGTTTTTAGAGAGCCATATGCCTCCAACTCCAAACTATTTTCATCTCATGTAAGTATTGTATAAACCACAAACAAAAAAAAGTACTATAATATCTATAAATCTAGATGAACACTTCTAGAACTTAACTATTGTCCAGTTTAACATACCAGTAGTAGAGGAAACACTTAGCTTGAGTTCTGAAATGGAAATAGTAGAGGAGCAAGGAGCACTTGTGGGGAAGCACTGGTTTTGTAGAAATGTGGAAGAAACCACCCAATTTACTATATCCACTTGCAGGCCTGTAATTTAAGATTTGTCACTGTTGTTCTTTGCCATGTTTGAATCATTGTAAATTTTCATATATTTACACATATAGTCATTACTTTAAAAATAAATTCTATGATCTTATATAAATTATACAGAGAGTATATAATAAAATATGTTACAAAATCTTGTTCTATTTAAGGAAGTGCTTGACTCCCATATCATAACAGTAGCTTTGCACATAACATTCTTTCTCTTAGAAATTGTGTCCAATTCCCTGTTGATTTTTGTCTGATTCTGTTGCTTTTTGCAGGATGTGGAAAATATATTTAGTCGTATATCAGACATTCATGAACTTAGTGTGAAGTTATTGGGTCATATAGAAGACACTGTTGAAATGACAGATGAAGGTAGTCCTCATCCGCTAGTAGGCAGCTGTTTTGAAGACATGGCGGAGGTAGGAAAATACTTGGGTTTTTTTTTTGCTATTCGTATGTATTTTAATGGCTTGCACTTAGATGCTAAGTGCATCTCTGTTCTAGCTGCCTTTGTTTAGGTTGAGATCTCTTCTTCCAGCCCCACCATGATGAACAGACTGCCCATTTTTGAGAGTGCTTTTACCTTTTTAGTCTCTAAACCTCGGGTTTTTATAGGGCTGTTCAAACTTCAGAGAGCAGGGGAGGGTGGGGAACCAGCTGTGACTAGACTTCGACAGAAATCGAGGTATCCTGTAAATTGGCTGTAGATCAGGATTGCTGTGGGAAGGCAAAGTAGAACAAGGGCTTCTTTGCCAACAGGCTTGCGAAGCTGGTGAGGAAGGCTTTCGAGCTAGGCTTGTTAGTGGATGGAGACCAAAGCTTGCAGATCGAAGAATTGAGAGGAGAAAAGGACATGCATAACAGAAAGCATGACAACAAAGGCTCTTGCACCTTCCTCCTGAGAAGGTGGGATGACCAAAGGCTCATCTGAAGTGTCTTGTTTCCCCAGCGTGTGTGTGCTCCTATACAGATAGGAGGATCTGGGAGTCTGTGCACAGTTGCAGAGCTGTCATGTGACTGGAATTAGTGACGTGGCAGGAAGGATTGCATGATGGAGGGCTGTACGAATGAACACAGGCGCTCAGGAAGGACAGGCGGGGAAGATGAGGCCAGGAGGCTTAACAAAAGATCAGCTCAAATACATGGAGCTCTGTTATGGAATGAATGATGAGCTGGTTGAATGCTTAAGGATCAGGATCAGAGGAGGAGGCCACCAAAGGGCATGTTGTGGTCAAGCTTCTCCTGCAAAGACTGCCCAATTGACAAGTGGCCAAAACCTTCTCTAAGTAAGTAGGAGTCATCTCCTTATCACAGGCCCTGGTGATTCTCTTGGGAGAATAACCTTCCTGACATCTGTTGGGTGGACAACTTACTGCGGTTCTCAAGTAATGCAGAAGATTTCTGGAGCGCACTGGGGACAGTTTTTGGTGGCACATGCTGATGGGCCAACTAAGAAAGGTGCTGCACTTGACATCTTTCTCATGAACAAAGAAGAACTGGCAGGAATATCATAGTTAATGGCAGGCTTGGCTGCAAGCGGTAGAGATGGTAAACTTTAAGGTTCTGAGAAAAGTGCAGGAGATAAGCAGACTGAAGACCCTGGGCTTTGGGAGAGTAGACTTAGCTTGTTCAGGGAATGGGGAAGCAGGATCACACTGGTGGCTGCCTTGAGGGTAGAAGGGGTTCAGGAGAGCTGGTTTATTTTCAAAGGCAGTGTTTTCAAAGCACAAGTAATATGCACTCCCAGTCCTTAAGAAAAAGGGTAGGTGTAGCAGGAGGCAAGGACAAGTGTTGGAGTTTCCTGTTTAACCAAACTCAGGCCCTTCACTACAAGACAGACATTAAGGTGCTGGAGTGCATCCAAAGAAGAGCAACGAAAGCTGGTGAAGGGTCTAGAGAACGAGTCTCACAAGGAGCAGCTGAGGGAACTGGGGTTGTTTAATCTGGAGAAAAAGAGGCTGAGGGGACACCTTACTGCTGTCTACAACTACCTGAAAGGAGGTTGTAACAAGGTGGGTGTTGGTCTCTTCTCCCAGTTAACAAGTGATAGGATGAGAGGAAACATCTTCAAGTTGTGCCAGGGGAGGTTTAAATTGAATATTAGGAAAAATTTCTTCACTGCAAGGGCAGTCAGGCATTGGAACAGGCTGCCCAGGGAAGTGGTTGAGTCCCCATCCCTGGAGGTATTTAAGAGACATGTAGATGTGGTGCTTAGGGACATGGTTTAGTGGTGGACTTGGCAGTGCTAGGTTAACAGTTGGACTCGATGATCTTAAGGGTCTTTTCCAACCTAAACGATTCTATGATTCAAAAAGAAACACAGGCTTCCCAGGAGGAATGTAGGAGCATTGTCTAGGCAGGTGGAAATGGTATTCAAAGGGCTGCAGCTCAGCTGGAGTTAAACTTGGTGAGGAATGTGAAGCAAAGCAAGAAGGGCTTGTATAGGTAAAATAGCATGAAAAAGAAGATTGTAGAAAATGGAGGTATCTTGTTCATGGGGTGAGAGACCCTGTGCCAGAGGACATGGAATGGACTGAGATACTCAGGTCTCCTTTGCTTGGTCTTTACTGGCAAGATTGTGGTTCTAGGTTTCCCAGTTAGGCCTGCTACCAAAGATTGAGGAAGAGAGATGAAAGTCAAAGATCAAGTTAGGGACTATTGATCTAAGGTGGATATATGCAAGTCTTTGGGGCAGGAGAGGATGCTGAGGCAGCTAGTTAATGTTGCAAGGCCACTGTCTAGAATTCTTGAAATTTAGTGGTGAGTTGTGGAGGTCTCCAGTGACTGGAGATGAAGTGTTATGCCCAATCTCAAAAAGACTGATGGGGAGGATCCTGGAAACTAGAAGCTGGTCAACCTGTCCTCAGTCCCCGAGAAGATTAGCAAATCTTTCTGGAATTCACATCCAGCCATGTGAAGGACTAGATGATGATTGGCAACAGCCAGCACAGATTTCTGAAGGACAAACTGTACCTGACCAACTTGACTGCTTTCTAAGAGGAGATGGCTGGCTCCATGGACAAAGGGAAGAACAGTTAATATCTCTTGTCTGAACTTGAGCAAGGCCTTCAGCACACAATTTCTCATAGTATCGTTATAGTCAGCTTGGTGAGGTGTAGACTTAGCTAGTTGAATTATAGAGTGGGTGGGAAATTGGCTGGGCTGGCAGCCTTGAAGGACTGTCATCAGCAATACAAAGTCCATCTGGTGGCCAAGGGTTAGTGGCATTCCTTGGGGTTTGATACTGGGGCTGATACTGTTCAATGTCTGTATTAGTGTTGTGGGAGAAGGTGCCTCATCAAGATGCCAAATTGTGGAGGGACACACAGGAGGACAGGGCAACTTCTTGGGAGACCTGACAGGCTGGAGAAATAGACCTACAGGAACCTCATGGAGTTGAGTAAATGCAAACATAAAGTTCTGCACCTGGGACCAAACAATGCCATGCAATGGTTCCGCTGCCTGGCTCAGGAGCAGTACTGCTTGACAGGGCTTGGAGATCCTCAGGAATCAGCAGTGAAGGCTAACTGCCTACTGGGTTACATTAGGAAAAGCATAGCCAGGAGGTTGCAGGATCGTTTCTGTGTAGCACTTGAGACCACATCTGGCATATTGCATCCAGTTTTGGTCTTCCTAGTATAAGATATGCTTATACACAAGGGTTGCCATGATGATTAAGGAGTTGAGGCCCATGATGTACAAAGAGGGTTAAGAGTGCTGGGTTTATTCAGTCTTAGAAGTCTGAGGAAGGAGATCTTATTGCTGCCTTCAGTTACCTGAAGGGAAGGTGTAAAAAAGACTGAGGCAGGCTCTTATTGGGGGCTCACAGTGGAGAACTGTGAGGTGAGATGAGAGAAAGCATGCAAATGGTAAAAAGAGTAATCTTTGTTAGATACTGGGTGAAAAAAATCTGCACTGAGAACAATGGAACATTGGAATAGGCTGCTCAGAGGAGTTTTGGTGCTTCCGTTCTTGGAGGTACTCAGAACTCAACTGGATGAGACCCTGAGCAACCTCAGCTAGCTTTGATACTGGATCTGGCTTTGGCCCTGAGGTGGGCCCTGCTTTGAACAGGGAATTGGACCAGTTGACCTCCAGAGATCTCTTCCAGACTGAATTACTCCGTGAGTCTCACAAGTACGTAAAAGTATTGATTCTTTTCTATAGGCATCTTGGAAAAAGTATGCAGAAAAGCCTCTCCCATGTAGTGTATGTATTTTCTTTAAGAAATATGAAATTTAGATATTAAATCATTTTTGTAAAATTATTCTGTATTTCTTCTTAGGAACTAGCATTTGATCCGTATGAATCATATGCACAAGATATTTTGCGACCTGGTTTTCACGATCATTTTCTAAGTCAATTATCAAAGCCAGGAGCAGCATTTTATTTACAGGTAACTTTCTTTTAAGTAAGCCATATTATTCATATTACTATTCTAATTACATTATGTTGTCGCTTCAGTACGTTTATTGTTTTAAGACTGAAACTTATTTTGTTTCTAGTCAATAGGTGAAGGCTTTAAAGAAGCTGTTCAGTATGTTCTACCCCGGCTGCTCCTTGCCCCTGTTTACCACTGTCTTCATTATTTTGAACTGCTAAAAGTAAGAACGCTATGTCAGTCTGATGTTTTTTTTCATAATTCTCAGTGTTGGATACCAGAGCTTTGTGTGCTCAGTTAGGTGTAAAACCTTTTACTAGAATGTGAATAATAAAACTGCTACGATGAAAGAAAAGCAGGTTATGTGCTCCGGTGCGTGCTATAGCTCTCTGAATATAAGCTTGTAACTTCATGGAAGTTTTACAGCAGCTAATGATTTGTGTTGAATAATCACATTACTATTAATTTAGAAAGCAATAGAGATCTAGGTACTCATATTCTGTGAATGATTATTTCAACAGTGATAAGAGATAATGGGAAGTGGCTGTATTACAGAAAATGTCCAAGGCTTTCTCAAGCTATTAGTTTATAAATTTAAAATCACAGTAAGATTTCCCTTCAGACTGAATTTTATGTTCATAAAAGCTTCAGTGTTCTTGCAGTGCACATCCCATGGTGGTTGTAAAGGTGATATTCCCTCCTTCAAAGGGAAGGCTTGGTTGATACGTACACTTTTTGGGCTTTTTGTAATTGACCTCACATCGGTAGGGTAATGGTAAAGACTCTGTAATATACACATGTAAAGAAAATAGCAATGGAAGGTTTTTCTGGGGCATTTATCAGCTAACATTGAATAATAATCTTCAAGGAGTGTAGAGCATTTTGAGGAAGACTTTCAAGTAGAATCTTCATTTGGACTTAAAGGAAACTTATAAGGGATACAGTGTTCCAAACTTAATTACTTGGGGAAATTTGGATCAGAAGTAAAAAAAAAAAACAACCTCTGTGCCCTTTTGAAGAAATCTGGATGTGTTTTTCTTGAATGTTTGTTTGGTTGTCTTGGGATAACCCAGTAGTTAGGTAATCTTTGAGTGTAAGTGTCTACAGTTTTAACACCATTTTTACTGATTCAGATCTACACGTACAGCTTTGGCACTTAGCTCATCTTGTATAAAATGCTTTTTTTTTTGGAACATATGCTTGATCTGTTTGTCTAGCTCATGGGTTTGGTCTGACTTTTCAGACAGCTTTAACATATTAAACATTTCCTTTCATGACAGTCTGTTGGAAGGGAGGTATGATACAGCTTGTCTGCATTTCATATGATAAAGACCTGCACAGACATAAGGTTTCTCCGTTTATGCTTTTATCACACAGTCTCAAAATGCAGTACCTAGTGGCTTTGCATACTTCCATGTGAACATGGTGTTGTCTTACGTAATAGACAAAGCATGAAGGATTAATGTCGTCTGACACACAGGCATCCTATGTTGCTTCTTGCCATTGGTAATTTTAGTGGGGGAAAGAGGGCATGTGTGCTTATGGGAACAGGGAGCAGCTCATGTTTGCCTTTTTTAGGGCAAACTGGAGTCTAAGCTAAGCTCGTCTCCAGAAGGTTATCAGTCTTTTTGCAACTCCTGACCTGCGCTTTATGTAAAATTCTTGTCTTTTCTCATTCATGCTCTACACACACACCCCCTCCACCCTGTGTAAATCTGATGATGTTGGGTTGGTTTTTGTTCTGTATATGATAACCTTCCAGGTTTTCTTCCCACTGTGTTGCTCATCTCACATTTTAGTGAGACACCCGTTCCTGTGGTCTGTCAGATGTGATACATATAATAGGCAGTGATGCGTAATAGGAGCACATGAAGAGAGAGAGATTAGCTCTCATGGCAGTAGCTTCATCTGTTAATTAGTACATACATGTGCACACAGCATATGAATCCCTATCTCAAGTAGTCTCTGCTGGCAATAACATTTTCTTTCTTGTATCTGGAATCTTCAAACAGATTCCAGCTTGGTTATACTTAAAAATGGCCTCACAGAAGGGTATTTGCTACGGAAGGGTAGTGGTGGAATTATTTAGCCGTATAATCCTGACAACTTCACTGATGCAAGGTTGTATTGAATTCTCTTGTATGGTAAGAGACCCAATTTAGTGATCGCCGGCATATCTATGAACAGTCAAGTTAAAAATGCTATGAAAATGGATCTCTTGGTATGAAGAGACAAAATGTTGGCAAAGTAGTATGTGGAAAAAACATTTTATTTCTCTTGAATATAGATATACTTAAGGATAAAGGGGTTAGCATTTTTTTGTTGAGCTATGTTGTGTAATCTTGCATACCTTGAAGTTATCTATTTAAAATGCATCTCAAAGTTACCTTCTAACTATGCAGACTACAAAAAAAAGTAAATTTCTATCCACTGGTGGTTATCCTATTTAGCAGCTAAAGCCCTCCTGAAGTTTGGCAGGGCACCAGGAACACACAAATACATATTCTATTTTTAGCTGAAGCTCCTTGCTGTAACTTTGTTGGAAAATTAGCATATGACTAAGGGCTGTGTTTTCCTTCAACCAACCTGGAAGTCCCCAAACTTTTATATAAGAAACTAACTATATAAAATAGCAGCTTCATATGAGACTGTGCTTTTCTGCAAATTTGCAGATACTATGAATGAGCTTTCCTAAATGTGGACTCTTAAGTGAAAGGTAGGGTGGTACAAATAGTGCAGTTATTTATGACCTTGAGTTATTGAAGAAAGACGTTTACAAGACTTTTAAATTGAATTGGGCACTGTTTCAGATGCTGTAAATTTGTGTGCATGTGTGATACTCTTTCCTTTCTTTAGGTAAACAGAAGATTACTTTAAGATTCCTTTTTTTCCAAGTAGGAATGGCTCAAAGCATATATAAACTTTGCTTAGATAAAATAATATGTTCTGGAAAATAGGAGAGCTAGATAGAGGGGTGTGTGAGGGTTTTTTTTTTGTTGTGTTTTTTTTTTTTTTTAAACCAAGTGCAGACTTGGCTCCCACGACTTATGGAAACTTCTTGTCTCTTTGCAAATATTTTTTTTAGTTGGAATTCTACCTATAATGATCTTAAATTCTCAGGATGCTTTCATTTCACAACAGCATCTAGCATGTTTTATTTATTTTTTTTCGAACTTTGTTCTTAGGTGATAAATAACTTGCCAGTCTTTACTAACTGGCAATTCAGCTCAAGTAGAAATACTCCTCAATTAGACTTTTTTTGTCTTCCTCTTTCACTATGGTAATGTAACTTTAAAATAAAGATTATGGTTTGACAAGGTCTTCCAAGATAAGAAACGTCCCTTTTCCCAACCTGATGGTATTAAATTTGTTACGTGTTCCTGGGGAAGGCACAGGGTAGTGAAACGTTAGTAGTTGAGGACTAAAGTATCTTTAGGTTGATCCCGTAAGCCTCTTGCTGTGTGTTGTGTTGGGCAACACATCCCAAACTATTCTGGGCTTTGACTTCACTTTGATTCTCAGCCTTGTTTCAGCCAGGCTCATGATCGAGTGTAACAAATTTAATGACGTTGGTTTGTGATCCCATCTGTAACTGGTGTAACCCAGCCCAGGGTGGAGATTCACTGAGTCTTAATTAGTTGAACTTTGGCAGTCTGCAAAGTTTTTACAATATCTGCAATTATAGATCATTGTCTCAAAACGTTGTCTGTGTTGCTTGTATTTAGTACAGGCACTGCAATTAACAGGTTCTCTTGCTTTAGTTGATTCTTAAAGTCTTCTTCAATTAATATTAAAAACAGAAAATCACAGATTCAGACTAGCTATGAATTATTTTAAGAAAGTATTTACTTAGTGTTAGCAAAGGATTTTTTTTTTTTTTCCCCAAAATCACTTTGTCTGGTGTGCTTCTTTCCAAACACAGTAACTTGTATGTACAATACTGTTTTGAAATAAAAGTAAAAGCAGAAGTATTACTGTTTGACCTGTATTTGTATATGTAGCTGCAGATGAGGATGACTTTTTTTACATCCACAGGAGATAATGTGCAATTTTATGTCTCTGTGACAGATGAAGGCCTATCTGCTTGAGGAAATGTAGCTTGACCAAACTGTTGCTAGTGTGTGATAAGGACTGCAAAGCATATTTGAGTTTTTCTTGGGAGAAAAAGCTGGGGTGATGTAAAAATTGGTCTCAAGTCTAAGAAGAGATTTCCTAGAATACGACAGTAGGTGAAAAATTTAAGCAACTTCTTCATGTGGTTAAGCTATGAAGACTTACATTACAACTGCAGTGTTGTAAAGTTACAGAAGTTGTGCTTTATGGTAGAAGTTGGAGGTGATACAGCCAGGTAGATGAGGTTCTGTATTTCTTTCTTGCTTGTGTGGTTTCAATGACAACATTTCTCTTGCTTCTCTCCTTTAAATGCTAATGGGTTTATGCTTTAAGTCAGCTGTGTGTTTGGCAGCCAAAGGGAAGATGATGGGGAAAAAACTTTGTCACACGTGTGTGCACTTTTTTCCACAAACTTGGTTATTGTTAATGTAACTAATTGGGCTCTCTGAGGTAACTCTCTAATTGAAAAAGTTATTCAGGTTGTATTTGATTTTTTTCCTTCTAGCTGTGGTACTCGTTGATGGATTTCCTATGTGTTCGTATCAGCGATACATATATGCGCATGTGTATCACTTCATTTGTCAATGACTTATGTCATCTGTTCTGGAGTTGTGATGGGGCTGCATGTTCTGTTGTATAGCTTTTTTCTTTTTACACAGGATGCATCTGGGCTTTTGAGAAGCAGATATCTCTTTCCAGGGAATTTTCTAATGAGAAGTAATTACTTTGGAGAATATTTTTTCCATTATCCCACTAAAACTGCTTTTCTGCAAAAGCCTGGGTAAAATCTAACAAAAGTAAAAGTAAAAAAGTCCTCCTTCCACTTTGCTTAGTCCTCAGTGACACTTGAGCTGTGTTATTGTCAATCTGCTGCTGGACCAACAAATGCTGTACTTTGATCCCTTGAAGCAGGGAGCAGGATGGCACAGGGCCAGACGGTTCTTATCTAGATGATGCCCTCTTTCACGAGTCAAATGAAGCACTAACTGAACTCTGACTTTTGACTTCACTTATGTGTTTAACTGTAGGGTTCCAGAGTCCTGTTTTCTGATCCATTTTCTAGGAATACCTGCAGGGCAAATTCTCCAAGGTACTGTGGGATTTAGGAGAGCTATATTGGGGCAAACTGTTTAGGGGACTGGTGATCTGTTCCTGGTTTTCAATGACTGCTGCTAGTGATGGTAGATAGCTGTTTAGCTTACGTGGCAGCAGCTTATGCTGAACACCCAAGGCCAAGTTCTCATGAAAATAGATGGGTGTTACAGGAACTTGGACGAATTTTGATCCTTTCCCCACCCCCCCACCCCCCCCCCCCAAATAAAAGTTTTGACACAAGTAATCCATTGAGGATTGAATGTTAAGCAGCTTATTGTAGCTGAGATTTTCAATGCCTGTAGGATGATATTAGTTTTTGTGACTGTGTCAGTTATGATATAGTCCCTGATATACCTGTATTGTTATATAGTCTTTTAATAGCAGTAGTATGTTTCCTGGTCCTCCTCTTCTGCCTCCATTCCTGTCACCTTCTGTACAAAAAGGAGATTCTTGGAGAGAGGTAGTGGTATGGTTGAGACTTTCATATACTTTATTTCTTCAGTAGAAATGTTTCTGGATGTGGAGCTGTGGATTTAGCCCCACTACCAGCATGCTTTCTCTGTTTGCTCTTATAGCAGTGGAGGTCTATGTGTTTGTCAATACTTTGATATCTTCAGTGGAAACCGATGGAAAGATGTAGGAAATAACACACACAAGTAAAACAACAAGCTGCATTTGTGGTTTCTGTAGACCAAGTCTACAGATGGGATTCTGCTTGTCATCCCTCATTTCCTCTGCTGGTTTTCTCTTAATCAACAGGGTTCCTCTTAAAATCAACAGGGTTCTACTGTTGTTTCCCAGAATGATCTCTGAAATTGTGAATTCATCTTACGTAGTGTTCAAAAATTCATACATTTCTATCCAAACATAGAGGTGCCATCCAGTTGAGCTTACAGCTTTGCAAACTTGGCTGGCAAAGACCAGACTTGAATTGTGTCGAAGCAGTGAAAGTGGATTTTAATCCACTTTGGAATTACAAAAGAGAAAGGGAAGATGTTTTCAATTTGAATTGTCTTTACTATGATGGAAAATTTGGGGGAAGAAAATGGAAGACCTCAATTACAAGTGTGGAAGCACATAGGTAAATATTTTGTGATATTTCAAATACTGATCTAACTAAATGTTATCAACTTAATTATGAATTTTAAATTTCTAATGTATTCTGCAGGTCTGCTAATAATGATGAGACAAACCAAAGTGACAGTAAGAAAGAAGAGAATTTCAGAGCATGAAGGCTCTGGAAGGATCTGTGTGAACTTGTACGTTTGTTGCAGAAAGGTAATGAATCTGCTGTGGAAGAGACATCAGCATATGCAAAAAAAAGCCCATATTTTTGAAGAATGCAGGACAAATGCGTTTTTCATACTCTGAGAAGACAAGGTGTCCTGTAAACAAAGTAGCCATTTCCCTAGTAATGGAATCTGGACATAAAATGCATATATGGCAGCTAGTAGCCTACAAAAAGTCTGAATGTTTAGGAAATGGTTTTATGAGAACATCAAGGAACTTATTTGAAAACAAGGCTTTGTTTTTGTATCTGTTCCTTGATGAAGGAAATGTTGATTGTGTAAGCTCAATGAGAGTTGGTCACATACATGAATCCCTTCCCAGTCACTGAAACTGAGAGCAAAAATACACGCTTTCCTGCTGAGCAGACACCAGTTGAAATACCTAGCAGGCTGTAGTAGCACTTGAGCAGACCGAATCTGAAATATAGCCTCCTGACAGGCTGTACCCATTCATGGGGATGCTAGTGGCAAATTGGCCACATAAGAAGCCTGTTATGGACAACTTTGAACTGCTGAATTGGTGAAACATCAACTGACAGACTTCTGTGTGGTATATATTTCTGAGTAGCTCTTCCTGACTTTTCCTCAGTGTCCATCCTGATTTGAAAAATGGCACTTACTTCAGAAGAGTGTAATTTATTTCTGAAATGGATTTATTTTAATGTCATTCCCCCCTTCCCCCAATAAGAGCATCCACATCAAGTAAGCAAAGTAGCAATTCCTTAAATTCATATGTTTCTTTAGTCCAAATGGTTTAACTTTTTTGGGCTCAGGTAGAGTTTGATGTACTTAAATTTTCCACATATCTTTGAGATCTACTTTAAGTCATGTAGTCAAGCTGTGAAAGAACTGGGAAGCTTTTACCAGAAGTTGAAATGCTTCTTATTTTCCTCTGTTTCAATGCTTTACTTGTACAGTTTGCTTCCCAATGGGCTGGCCGTATTTTACATTGTGTGAGTTGAAACTTAATGTGAAATAAAAGATGAGGGCTTTTTAGCTTCTATCTCTTTTAAAATGTACTTCCAAGAGAATGCTGGAGGCTTTTGTAACTAACTGTCTGATATTTGAGGTTTGATATTTGACATCTTTATGTAAGATTGTGCTTCAGTGTAACTTTTTAATTAAACTGAGAAGGCATAGTTAAACTTTGAGTGGAGAAAAAGTTTTTACCGTTAACTCAGTAATATATTAAATTCTGTTCCACTCTTAATGCAAATAACACTCCTGCTGTAATGTAAATCTAAATAAACATTTTTCTAAATATATGCATATATTTACTGCACTGTGCTCATGTCTGAGTTTATATGAAAACGAAATGACTGTTGAAATTCCAATGCATTAAAGCTGTGTGTGTATATCCAGGAATACGGCACATGGAGTTTCCTTTAAGCTTCAAGTGTGAAGTGCCTTTTAGACTGCTAGCATTTTTCCAGAAGCGTGTAGTGTTCCGTGCAGTTGTCCCCATTTGCTGTTCCAGATGTTTTCCTGATGCTTTCTAAAAATTAAAGTTTCTGGATCTGAGAGCGCTTTTCCCAGCATACTGCTGCTTCAGGCTGAGTTTTTTATTACTTGGAGGAATTGCAAAAAGTCAGAAAGAGCTCTTGGGCAGCTCAATGCTCTTGAGCCAGCTTCCAGGATTGTTTTATAGCAAAATGCCATAAAACCTGCCTGACTGCATTTGTCAGAGGAGAAACCCTGTTCATTTTTATTCTTGATCATAAAATATCCTGTTTCAGGATTGCCTTTTTGTAGGTACCGTGTTCTCAGAAACATGTTAAAAATGGTGAGGCATTAGAACAGAAGCTGGAGTAACTGGTGTTACTGCACTTCAGGTTCTCATGAATGTTGCTTACTTTTGTTGTATTTCCCTACAGAGTAGATAGCTGGGTAACACTGCAGATCAGGCTTGCTTTGCCAGCTATGCAAGTGTTTTGTTGCCTCGCTGTGGGCTTCAGGATGTCTGAAGAAATTACATAGTGCGTTTTGAAGAGGTTTCTCTGAAGCAGCACTAGTTTGAGCTCATTGTTCTGAGTACTGTGGTGTGCAGCTTTCACTTGTAACATGGGACCACTTATGCACTAAACTTCTTGAATTAATGTTTTGAGGGGCAGTGAGTATTGTTAGCACCTACAATCAAGTGATCTTGAGTTAAGCTTAAGTTAAGCAAATTCAATTGTGATTTCCCTGCCTCCCATACGCTGTTGTCTTTTGTGTATAGAAGCTGATTTGTGATCTCTCCTCCCAGATGAATTGGGGAACTTGCAGTTCACAAATTTCAGTGGTTAGATTTAGAATAATCATCTAGGAAAACAGAAGTCTAGATTGTGATGTAAGCCCTGAAGCACAAGATTTTATATACATCATGACACCTACTAGTATTGTTATATCTGCATATTCTCATCATAAGTTGTCTTTCTAGATAGACACTTCCCTGACAGCATAAGAGAAGGACCACCATAGTCTAATTTTGCACTGCATAAGGAGGATTTCTTTTGTATCTATTTGGAATTTCCTGTTTGTTTGTGTTTTTTTTTTTTTTTAATATCTAACCCTTGTGTTATGCAACAGGTAGAACAAAATACCTTGTCTTCCACTTCTTGATATATCTTCAGAGCTCATGGCCTAGAATGTAGAGTACTTTTTTTATTGGAAACTTCCCTTAGCAGTCTATTTTCCAAGTTTGTCTTCCTTGAATGGCCAGGATACTGCCCATATAGGATTGTGAATCATTACAATCATTATAAACCAAGATTTTTCTCATAAGATTATTAAAAATCACAACGACTATAATACTGATAATCAGAAATCTGCACCTTCTTCCCATAATAATAAAGTATTCTTCACATGACACTTTATCTTAACAAAACAAGCCACTTTTATTTAGCATCTACCCAATTCGTTCGTTAGGGGGCACTGCACAGCTATAGAAGAATCAGTGGGATTTGCAGAGAAACTTGGATGCCATTTCACTTTCCATAACCTCCTCTTCCAAACTGTCTGGGGGCAGTGTAAGATGAAAGTCATTGCTGTAATTTAAGCTCAGTTCTGACTAAGACTGTTTTTGGTAGCAGTTTATGGTAATTATACAATGCTAGAATATAAACTTTCACATTCCTTTTCTGTGTGCGGAGAAGTGTCTTCACAGTAGTTCACAGCACTGTCTGATTTGCCATTTGTGTTGGTTTTACACTTAAGAAGATGCATACTTCTACACGCTGCTTTCTAAATGTTAAACCTGGGGCATAATTACACTCACTGGACTTTGATTTAGTTTGTATATACAGTTGGAAATACCGGTTACTTCCAATGGATCCTGATGGGGAAATGTTTGTCTTAAACAATTGATTTCTCTCCGACACTGTACCCAAACATATATTTTGCTTTTGGACATGGACTTTCCTGTGATGAATACCAAAATTGTTGCACTGGAGAGAAATTGCTGTAAAAAGCATTTTATAAACTCAACACAGGAGCAGAATGCGTTGCAGTAATGAACGTTAATCTGTACCAGTATGTTTCTGACGAGAATGTACAGGGAGTCATTTTTTTCCAGATATTTGAGCTGATAAGGTGCTACATTGAGAAGATTCCCAGTTACTTTATAGGGGTTTATTTTTCTGTTTGTTTGGTTTAGCACGCCCCTTATACACGTTAACCTACATTTGCATGGGTTTCAAATTTCAGAAACTTTCTTCTTTTACTATTAAAAATAAGGAAATAATTTCATAAGCTTTGTTGCATGTTGAGCCTAATTTTCATCGATTTTTGTCCTGTGTTTTACATGCCTTTTGCTCCTTACCCTGTTTCCTGTGGTACCCTTACAAGCAAATGGCAGAATATAGTAGGATCTAATAAAGCTTGTTTTCAAGGAGACTAGGCTAAAACAATCTTGTCCGTTGTTGAAGGGTAGCTACCCAAAGATGACAAGAAATCCAGCCAAACTCTTCTGATGGAAGTTGGCAAAGAGGCAGTACGCAAGGTGAAGAGTCTCCTTTGACCTCTTGTGCAGGAAAGATGCAAAGTCTTAGACATAGTTAAATGTTTTTCTTAGCCTGCTTTCAGGACTTCTGCCAGTGGTGCCGCACCTGCGTCATTTGTCTGAAGTCCTCTCTAAACCTAGATGAAGTGCGTAACTGAAGCAAAGGGAAGGTTAAATCTATGTTAAATCTAGAGAGTAGAGGAATGTGACGAGGGTAGCTTGTTCCTTCTTGGAGTGATGTATTCTCCCTGAGACCTTTCGGGAAGCAATGCCTGTTGTGGTGCCTTGTCAGCCCTGTTTCAGTGGTTGTCACATGGGTAGGCACTCATGCCTAATGCCGCTTAGGTCAAGAGTATGACGGGTTATGCTACACGAACCAAAGCTGCCTAGAATAAACCTTGTGGTCATCCTTATGGCTGAAAACACAAATAAAATAGTCTTTGGCATTGACAGCTATTGCACTGAATGATTAACTCTGGTCAGGGAAAAAAGTAATGCTACTCTATGACCCGTTCAAATGTCAAACATGAATATGTTGTATTCAGTTGGCTTTCGGAGGACAATACTTACATTTCACACTGGAAGCAAACAGCGCAATTGTGCTGTTTCCAAGGATGTCTGTTATTCTGGCTCATGCCAGCCTGGCACTTCACTTTTACCACCTCTGTCAAAACAAATCTCTCAATCGTGTGGAGTCGGTTGTTGCTGTGTCTGAAACGCTTGTCTCTTAATAATCCTGTAAATAGTTGTTATCTCAGTTTTATGTCTAAGCCACAGCTGTAGTCAGCAATTTTTTCACTAACTATGACGTGAAACATTTCAATGCTTAAACAAAGATTTAAGACAAAAATCTTAAACATGGCAGATCTTGTTTTATGAAACTTATCAGTCACAGCGATAGTTAGGCACAAAATATTAGTATTAACCCTTCTCACCCAGTTTTAGTTTATAACTTTATTATATTTTTTTTGTCCTTTAAGAAAAGTTGAGTTAGTATATGAAGGCATTAATGTAGCTGTGTACTCAGATAGGGACTTCTGTACCCTGGTTTTACAAGCTGGCCACGGTTAGATGCCCTTTTCTGATGAACAGCCAAGCAGCCCCTCCGTGGAGGAAGAACATGTACTTCTCCCCACCATCCCTCTGGTTATTGTTTTTTCCCCTTTGGTTTTTTTTTGCATGAGAAAAAATCACAGTGCTGGTGGATAATAAGCTGAGCACAAGCCAGCAGAACAAACACCCTTACAGCCACGAAGGCCTGTATTGCTGTATTAGCAAGTGTGTAGCCATCGGGTTGAGGGAAGCGGCGGTGCCTACCTGTTTAGTACTGGCAAGGCTGCATCGGGAGAGCTGCGTCCAGCTTGGGCTTCCTCTTGACATTGGTGTACTGAAACAAGGGCACTGGAAGGGCTTGTCAAGATGACGTGAGGAATGGAGCATGTGATGAAGGAGAAGCTGGGGGAGTGGGCTTATTCATTCTGGAAAAAAGGAGGCGAAGGAGGAGGGGAAACCTTCCTGCTGTCTTTGACTGTGTGATGGGGTGGGGAAGATGGAGAAATACTTCTCGCAGGTGCATGGCACTTCCACATATTCCACTATGAAAAGTCAGTAAGGGAATTCCTGATAAGCTATTAGGAAAAAAAAATTTCACCATGAGGGATTTCAGACATTGGAACAGATTGTCCAGAAAGGTTGTGGCCTCTCCACCCTGAGAGCAATTCAAAACTCAGTGTGGCCCAAGGCAACCTGATCTGTGTTGGCTCTGCAGTTGAGCTGGAGGTTGGATAAGATAATCTCCAAGGTCCCTTCCAACCTGAATTATTGATTAGACTGTTGTTAGTGAGGTGAGAGCTCTTGTAATCTTCTGTTTATAAATGCGATGAAGGAGTTTTGCTTAGCTTTCGGTCCAGCTTGCCTGTTCCAGGAGTGTTTATACGTGTTAAAAATGTACAGACATCCCACAGATTTGATCTTGTGCTGTAGAAGGGTATGTATGGGGATGTCCTTCCTCACTTGTTCCTCTTAAGATTTAACACCTCTAATGGCTTCTTTTTTTTTTTTTTGGAGATGTGAGGTAAATCAAACTAGTTTTGAGGTAAATAACGTGTGCCTGAGTGCGTCGGTATCTGGGGGACTAGGGACTGCTGCTCTCATTTTACTGAGATTAAGCTCTTAGCAGACAGTTCTCTCTCTCCTCTGTGTCAGTAATGCACCTGGTTATTTCATTAACTTTAATAACAAGCAGGAGCATGCAAAATCAGCAGATGGTTGGATTTCTTCTTCCTAGGTCGAACTTTTGGATTTGCGTGTACCTGGACGCTTGTAACACTTTTTGTATTTGACTTTCAATGTTCACAGCAATTGGAAGAAAAAAGTGAGGATGAAGAGGATAAAGAGTGCTTAAAGCAAGCAATAACTGCCCTGCTAAATCTTCAAAGCAGTATGGAACGGATATGCTCCAAAAGCCTTGCAAAACGAAGGCTTAGGTAAACATGTTTCCATTTTTCCTGCTTTCTGCTCTTAATGCTTTGCTATAAATCCAGGGCTCCCAGTTTCCTCTTTTAGTAAACAATGAACAAAATAGTTTGTGACAAGCCTGCTTTTTCAGAGGAAGTGACATCAAAGCCAAGATAATTTGTTATTGTTTTAAAACCGTTCTAATTTCTGTGTGTCCTTGCATACTGGTAGTTGAAACGTTTTGAGAATTCACTGGTAAGTAGAAAGTTATGGCATTTGTGGGTTAATTATGCTCAGACAAGAAATATCCACCTAAAAATATTGTAAAAGTACATTTCTGTGCAATTAGAAGGGAATGTTCTTGAATTTGTAACTACTTAATCTGAAGGGGTTTTTGTGCAATGGCTAGTTAAAATTACCACTGGATAATAGACGTAGATGCATAGATGACTAGTACTTAGTTGCACTGTTGTAGCAAATTCTTGGATTATACTATCTGCTGTTTGATTTTGTGCAGTTATTTAAACATGTTAAAACTTTGCTTTTGCTCTTAAAATTGTTTCAGTATTTTCTTTGTCAAACAAGTTCTGTGCTGCAAAGTGTAATCTTTAGGCTTGGACATAAATGCATTTAACAGTTTATTTTCTCTGAATGTGCTTCTTTCAAATTAATGCAGTCTAAAATTGTTTGTCAGCTATGGAAATGAGTGGTTTGTTAGGCTAAGAAGCACTAACGGCTTGCCTGTGTTTAGGTAAAACATTTATTGTGTAGAAAATAAGTAGAAAACTTATCAGATGAGGTACTTAAGAGAAATATTAGTCGACTTGCAATAGTGCTGATACTGAGTGCTGAAATTGCATTCTCAGTGGAATTCTCACCACTCAGAAAGATGATCTTGTGTTTTTGCTGTTAGTGGTGGTTGTGGTTTTTAAATACACGTATACTAATAGGCTGCCTTTCTCCCACATCCTTCACTGAAGTGAATCTGCATGCCGATTCTATACTCAGCAGATGAAGGGGAAACAGCTAGCAATTAAGAAAATGAACGAAATCCAGAAAAACATTGATGGTTGGGAGGGTAAGGACATTGGACAATGCTGTAACGAGTTCATCATGGAAGGAACACTCACGCGTGTAGGAGCAAAGCACGAGAGACACATATTTCTATTTGATGGCTTGATGATTTGCTGTAAGTCAAATCACGGGCAGCCAAGACTTCCTGGTGCTAGCAATGCAGAATATCGTCTGAAAGAAAAGTTCTTCATGCGAAAGGTACAAATCAACGATAAAGACGACACTAATGAGTACAGACATGCTTTTGAAATCATCTTAAAAGATGAGAACAGTGTTATTTTTGCTGCTAAATCAGCTGAAGAGAAAAACAACTGGATGGCAGCATTGATATCTTTGCAATATAGAAGCACGCTAGAAAGGATGTTGGATGTAACAATGTTGCAGGAAGAAAAAGAGGAGCAGATGAGATTTCCAAATCCTGAGCTTTATAGATTTGCAGAACCCGACTCTGAAGAGAATATTGTGTTTGAAGAAAACATGCAGCCCAAATCTGGAATCCCCATCATCAAGGCAGGAACTGTTGTCAAGCTGATCGAGAGGCTGACTTACCACATGTATGCAGGTGAGGCACTTCATTTATATAGCCAAAACTCAAGGTGGTGCTTCTCTTTCTGTGTTAAATACATGCAGCAAAATATAAAGTGTGTAGAAAGCGAATATGCTTTGCAGTGCACATATTCTAACATGCTTTTTGACTTAAGGTTTTGAGATCTAAATACACACCTTTGTAGCTGTAGCGATTAAAAATATGAATCCTGTTTGACTGAACGTAGTGGGATATGCATGTGCAGAAGGTTATTCTCATGCAAGGGATGGGGGGCGGGGGCCTGCAGGAATTGAGCTCTAGACAATACTTTTTCCTGTATGCCACAGGCTACCAGAATTGCCTTCCCTCGAGACTTCCAAAGCTGGGTGGCACATGAAGAGCCAACATTGCGGGAGAGAATTATGGCCCCAGTATTTTCAGTTACGGGTTGTACTCTATCAGCTATTACCTGTGTCCATGCTGGCATGTAACGAAAAGACCAAATATCAGCTTGCTAGAAACAAGTCACTTGCATAATTTGTCCTCAGAACTTTGCCTTAATCAGAATTTCAGTGGGGATTTGATTTAAGGACTTTTGACTTTGGGTTTCTCTTTGTGTTGAAGATACATCGAAGGCATTGATGTGATCATCCAGTCCAACCTCAGTGTGTGGAGTTTTTCTTGATAATTTCCCAGGATTTTCCTATGCTGTGCTGAAAAGCATGGGCTTGGGCTTGGGTTTCGTTTTTCTTTGTTATTTTTTTGATTCTACCTGTATGTCAGTTATTCTAAAATTTCATGCATCGTGGTATTAGTGCTTCTGATATTCAACTGTAGCCATTTTTTTTCCCCTTTCTTTTTACTCCTAAATTGTTCTTCTGCAGCTCAGTCCTGGATACCCTGCATAGACCAGGAATATTTGTTTGGAAGAAGTGGGGAGTAAGCAGAATATAATTAGTGTAGCTTAATACTTTTATTTATTTTTAAAATGCTTGTAAATACATCTGTTTACTCCATTACTTTTATTGCTCTTCTCTATTTCCTTCAGTTGAGCTTTCCTAACATTCATTAGAAACCCAAATGCAATATCATGCTGGCAGTTTCTACCAGAGCAGTTTTGTGCCTGTCTTCATTTTCTTGTAACTTTATAAACTTTTAGCTCTTGGCTTTGAATTTTACAGGCATGATTTATGACATAATTTTATGGTTTTGGAAGTTAAAATAAAACAATTCAGCCTTAGAGAAAGGAAGACACTTTTTTTTTTTTTAAAGCTAGCATTGTATTTGGCAGAGAATTAGCAAAAATAGTACTTCATTAGTGCCGTTGTGAACCTTTGCTTTGCTTTGGCTAACTTGCACACCATTGAGAATTGCTCTTTCCATACGTGCTGGGACTTTGGTACTGTAGCCTTGGCATTGCTCCAAGTGCTAGCAGTGCTCTCCGTGCATCGTCTCTGTCCAGGGAGCCACAAACTACATTCTCTGGTTCCATAAAACAGAAAGGCCTGTTCTTAAGGAACATGTGGCTTGTTGAAATATGTCTCTTGTATTGTTTTTTTGCATCTGCATGTCTTTTTGGCCTTTCTACCACATAGGACATCAAGGAAGAATTCAGGTCAATTGATTAGATCCACCTTCGTCCACAGTCATTTAAATCCCTGCTTGTAACAGCCCCTATTTAATATAGCTGTAAATAGGTTGCTTGAAGCCTAACGTTGTAGGTAGGTGCGACATTGACCAAACTATTATATGACAAAACTGGGAACATGGGTACTGTGAGATAGGCTGAAAGAGTTTGACCAGGTTGTCTTGTGATGTATTTAGCCTGTCTTTGTAGACTTAAAGATTTTAGTGCAACGTACGTGGACCTGGTGCTGAATTGCTAGGTTGCACGTCACTTCTCAACACCCTTATCTTTCATTCTGTACTTTCTGGTTTATAATTGGTTTTCTATGAGGAAAAATGTCATTGTTCTAACCATTCTGTGCTGTCTTTTCCAGGGGAACAAAGAAATAGAGATATAGTGACTCAGCCAAAAATGTTCTGTTGTACAGGAAACAAGGTCCATTTACTATGTAAATCATTCAGTGTTTTGTTGCATTTTATGAGATGCAGTGAGTAGGGCAACAACTTTCCACAGTGACCCTTTAGCTCTTCTTTCATACGCGTATCAGCTGAGTTCAAGGCTTCTGTTTTGCTTGGAGACATGGGAAGATGAGTACTCTGATGATACCTAGCCAAACAGCTACAGACTGTAGAAGTGCTTTTCTTGCCCCACGTAGGATTGTGTATGTGTGATTGTAATCTTAAAAGAATTTATTGACTTTATATTCATATGACAGCATAGAAAGCCCTTGGTTTTCTGAGGTGACTTTTCTCAAATACGGTGTGACTGGTTATGGCAGCCCTTGATCTGACAGTCTAAAGAGAGAGAAGTCACAGCTATGGTAAATAGGAGGTTTTTATCTTTGTAGGTGAAATATTATAAGGAATAATTACAGATAAAATTGCAGAAGTGGTACCAATTTGTTGCAAGTAGCTGAAGAGCAGTTTAGTTAGTTGCATATTGAGGAGTATATGGGCTGTGTTCACACGGTAGTCAGATCAACTCAACTTTTTTGTCGTCTGTGAAGATCTACACAGTCCATCTCATTTGTAGATACGGGTGTTGGACCTTTTATTT
Organism: Nipponia nippon; assembly: GCF_047370975.1. Classification (NCBI taxonomy): domain Eukaryota; kingdom Metazoa; phylum Chordata; class Aves; order Pelecaniformes; family Threskiornithidae; genus Nipponia; species Nipponia nippon. Next base: position 13,233,488 of record NW_028262358.1, on the reverse strand, counting down.
TTCTTCCCTCACCTCCCTGACAGTGCGCAAACCAGCTTATCAGCTGAAATATTTCTCTGTTTCGCTGTGGAACAGGGACAGCCCGGCAGCCTAGCTGTAACGAAGCAGTGCTGCCGGGGGTAGGAGGCATCCAGCCACCACGAGAGCTGGGACAGGGAGACAGCCCTGACGGCCACCTGGCCGCAAGGTGCAGCAGACTGTCCAAACCATCCTGCGGTGGAGCAGCAAAATAGGGAGAAATCTCCTCTGCAAAAGCAGCTTTCCATATATTTTTACATGAGAGAGACTGCCCTTCAATTAGAAATGCAGGTTCTGACCCTATTTGCATGTTCTGGCGGGTTTTCCTTGTTTTAATGTGTTTCTGCATTTGTTATCTCCTCCTTTGCTTGATTCTTGTAAGAGCAGCTGGGTTAGGTGGTAGCAAGATTTGAAAGTTGTGGCAATTTTTTTTATCTACAGGGCAGTGCTCTTCTATTTTTAAAGCTTTGATATGTTAAGAGTGCTTGTGCGTCATCATAGTGTCCGTTTCCTTTCTTAAGGAATTCAAGGGTGATTATTTATAAATCCTTGTAGAACAAGTTATTGTTCTTTTTTAGCTTTCAAATTGGCTGTATTGAAGAGAGAATTATCACATGAGCAGACATCCTGACTAACTAGTGTTGTCTGTATTTTTTTTAACACTTGCTCATATATTGTACACTATTTTGAGTTACAGATTTTGCTAGTAAGATAACAAGGTTATCTTTGATTTGCTGATCTACTTCATTTGAAATTCAATATGTATTGTGGATTTAAACACTGACCCTACCTGTAAATAACAATAGCTATGACTCAGAGCTTGCAGTGATCTGAAAATGTTAATTGCTATGGAGGCTTGCTTTTTCATGTAGACAAAATCTGTTTCGGGTGGATGCTGTGTACAGAATGCAAGCTGTGAAAACATGAGTTACTGTGCTTAATTCTGTACTTATTTTTTAGGACAACAAAAATTGTGTATTTTCATGATGAGGATGATGGGGACAGGGATGACATTCTTCGTGCAGAAGGATTTGGAGTTTTGCCTTTGAAAAGGATTTTAGACTGTACAGTTTCAAGGAGAGGTGGGAGAGGCGTTATGATAAGAAAAATGGAGTATTGCAGGACATAGAGATGGTAAAGCAGAACAGTCAATTGTTTAAGAAATGGGAATTAGTGTACAACAGAAATGCAAGGAAATGCTGTGTTACACAATACACTGTTAATCTGTACAACACATTACAGTAAACTGTTGCCCAAATGAAGAGCTTAGTAGGATCTAAGAAAGGCAGAATGTTCATTCAAATGGACAAGATGCTGGTAAATAGTTAAGGGTGATTTTAAAAAAGCTCTTAAAAACCCATATTCCAGGAAACAAGTCTAATGGCTAAATACAGTGTTAGGTCAAATAATGCAGGCAGTTTTTTCTTCATTACAGCCTATAGGAACTCCTGCTTCAAGTCCTGTGTGCTCCTCTTCGGTCACTCTGTGTTAGAAAAATTACCAATTGGGGTTTGTTTTTAAACTCTGTATATGGATTTAATATGCAAAGCCATTGCAACCTGCTCATTAATTTTGTTCAGCGATAGCAATGTTAACCTTGTTTCTAGTCAGCTCTGCGCAGTGCCAGTGTGCTGTCACTGCATTTCCTCATGCTTGAAAACAAATGGTTTTGCTTTTGTAATTAAGGGAGACACTTTGGTTTTCTGTTTTGAATGCTCACTTGTTTTTAAAGCACATTTGAATGTTTTACATGAACTGACATGTAATCAGTCAATTTAAATGAAATCTGTTGATTTTCTTGAAGTGAAATAAATATAACCTCGAACTGTAGCTGTCAGCTGAAAAAATATCTAGCCTGCTTTAACCACGACTGGTTATCATTTGTACCAGTTTAAGGTTCTCCCCTTGAAGAGGCCAGTTCTATCCAATGCAAAGTTACTTGTGTCTTTTAAGTTACCTTGTCCTGATCATTGTCAAAACCAAAGTTGTTTACTAGATGGTTCATAAATAAAATCATCTATTTATTGTTTTCAAAGTTGTTGAAAAAGAATCCAGTCTTTCAGCAATTGAAGGGAAAGAAAAAGTCATTGTTTTGAATTTTCAACAGAATAAAAATTGTTTTTAAATTCTGCTTTGTATTGCTATTTTAAGAGGTTCTGAATTGTTACCAAAGCAATTTTGGTTTACATTTACTAAATTGACAGGCCGGCATCCTTAATTTTAAAGGATACCTAAAGTTATTTTAAAGTATAAAAAAAATTAGGTAACTGCTGACATGAGCATAAAATTATTCTTTATCTTAGATCCCAACTTTGTTCGGACTTTTCTCACAACATATAGATCCTTCTGTAAACCTCAAGAGTTGCTGAGTCTGCTAATAGAAAGGTATGCCACTGTTAAAAATGTTGTTCATACAAAGTGAAATTTTATTTTTTTTTTTTTTTTAATTTTTACTTGGAGTAGAGTTTGTAAGATTCTTGTTTTCCAGCTGGTTTTGATTCACTCCAAACACTTTTTAAAAAGTTGTCAGATTCAAGGATTGCGAATAAAAAATGCAAGTTATGTCCAGAAGCTTTAGGGTTGTTCAGGTAACTCCAGTAACTTCCAGCATCCCGCAGTTTTGTCTTTGAAATCTGTGTTATTACTGAATTTAGCAAATCTTCCTATGTGCTTACCAAGACGTAAGATTCTGACGTGTGGAAGCGTTCTGAATTTTGAGCTATCTTTAATCAACATTTTATTCATGCATGCTGTGAGTAAGATCAGTGTAATAGGAGCCTAGTGCTTATACCCATCTTCTGTGCTAGATTTGAAATTCCAGAGCCTGAGCCAACAGAAGCCGATCGTATTGCTATGGAGAATGGAGACCAGCCTCTTAGTGCAGAGTTAAAAAGATTTAGGAAAGAGTACATTCAGCCTGTGCAGCTACGGTGAGTATTGCATCCATGTGAGCCAAACTGACTTCCTTTAAGTCGTTTGAAGTACCATCTTTTGGATGCAGTGGCTCTTTGTGATACGAGCAGCCTTTCTTATACACGCTTTGATAGAGAGCGTGCGTGGGAAGTCAGCCATTTTGACCTTGCTACTGGAAAACCTGGTGGGAATTTGAATTTATGGCATGAAAAGCCTTGGGAAAGGCTTGTGCTGGGTTTTAGACTGCTAGTCTGCAAATTAGTTTCTTACACTCGCCATTGTTTTTCAATTCATGTTTCTGCAAGGCTATAGAGAACATTTTAGATAGTAGGTAGAGAACATTTTAGATAATGTTCTTTTTATGAACAATAGCATTACTCTGACTTCTTTGAATTTAAAGTAGAAAAATGCTTATAGCTGGTTACCGATGAAATGCAGGCAGTAGAATAATTGCATTTGGTCTACTGATTCTAATATTCCTGTGAGCCCTCACCTACTAAAAGCCTTGAAATGCTAGACATGAAGATAGACTGTATTGTAGAGTGCTTACTTATCCTTACACTTTTGCAGAGTATTAAATGTATGTCGACACTGGGTAGAACACCACTTCTACGACTTTGAAAGAGATGCTGATCTTCTCCAACGTTTGGAGGAATTCATTGGAACAGTAAGAGGTACTTATGGTTTCTTAAGTGCTGGCATTTATCATAAAGCATCCCTTTTCAAAGGTATTGAATGGGATCCCTTTTCCTTTCACTGAGCAGATAAAGAAAAACAGGACTGACTGCTTATTAAATGCTTCACAAAGAACATTAAATAGATCTTAATTTAAAAAAAAAAAACCAAAACACTATTATTCAAAGTTTGGCCCCTGTTCAGAAGAAAGAATGTTATTTACATCCTGCTACACAAGTATTGGTTTTGTTATAAAGGAACTGAAATAATGAAAAAAAATAATAAGAACTGATTAATGATCAAGACAGAATAATTGCTTTGATTGTCCTCTTAAACTATACACGGGTAATTTTGGCAAAAGTTTGATGGTGGAAACCACTATTTCTTTGAAACAAGGGTTTTCCAGCTATTTCACAGTACATATTAGACCTGTAGGATACCTTCCAGTTGTGACTGTACAGACCTTTCCTGTTCCCTTGTAAGAAAAACTGAGATAGTTATATGAGCAGTTTGTAGGAAAATATTATGTTAGAGAAGTATTTAATGGTTATTTAGCAATTGAAAAGAGGAGGAGAATGAGCCAGCTAGTTTAATGTGGATTACTGGTAAATTTTCAAAGGACTTGCCATCTCATGAATGAAATCCTTACAGTGTAGAGCTAAACAGGCATTTGGCCTTTGGGTTTTATTCTGAGTTTTGATGCTAAATGCAGTAGAGGGAGAAGCTTCTCCCTGTTTGTTATTGTGCCCTTCTGTGTTATCTGAGGTAAGCATGTACTCTTGCCCAAAGTATGAAGTTCAGGGTGTTTACAGAAGTGCATTTTGGGCATAATTTTTGGTTCCCATAAACTCATTGTAAAGTCAGAAAAGAAAGGAAGACACCTGATGTGGAGCAGGAGCCCAATTTGGGTGTTCTGAATTGCTTGAGCAAACTTGGTGTGCTCAGTATTGGCTGTTGAGGAATTCTTCTTTATATGTTCGAATGCTTTGAGACTTGTGTGAGAACACCACTTATGCACTTCTAAAGAATATATGGTTGCTTCAGTTTAGTAGATTTTGGGTTTAAATCCAAAGATTTCTAAATTATATTGACCTCTCTGGAAAAACAGTATTAAGAGTAACTAAATAGTAATTTTCTTTCTGTGTGCCAGGCAAAGCGATGAAGAAATGGGTTGAATCGATCACAAAGATAATCAACCGGAAAAAGCAGGCACAAGCCATTGGGCCAAGTCACAACATTACTTTTGAGAGCCCACCTCCGGCAATTGAATGGCACATAAGCAAACCAGGACACACAGAGACTTTTGACTTGCTCACTTTGCATCCAATAGAAATTGCTCGGCAGCTCACTTTACTTGAGTCAGATTTTTACAGGTAACTTTCCTCCATTGAAAAACACATGACACAAACCAAAATATTCTCCAGCATGAAATTGTTTCTGCGGGCCCCTGCTGTGAAGCCCCACGGTAGGTCAAGGGACTTTACCAATGCTGTATATTAATTGCTATTTTTTCAGAAAAAAATTCTAAAAACCAATATTTGCCTTATCCTCCCCAAGTTAATGTGCAGTACATGTGACTGATGCATACTGTTAATTGCATTGTGCTGCAGATTTCTCTTGATATTTTCTGAGTAGATCAACCTTTGACAAGTATGAACATTAATTAAATCAGTTTTCTTCATATCCTAGTTTGTGAAGCAAATTATGGACCATGTCAGATCTCACCAGCTGTCTGTGAGAGGTTGTTCAGACGTTGGAAGCTCACATTTTATTATGGTGAATGAGATGTAGGCTTCATTCTTCATTTAGATGAACAGAGGTGGTTAATAGTCAAATAAACTAAGAAATATTTACACACTGAAAAAGAAGCATAGAAATACCAGTCAGTCATGTGGGGAGCCTAATATTATAGAAGTGATACCTTAAGAATTTATTTCCAAATATTAATTCCAAATTCACTGGAAATAAAGAGGTTTTGGGAAAATAATATCTTCTTTCCTGCTTTTAATTACATTTTTTGCTACATGCATCTACTTTTCTAGAGCTGTGCAGCCATCTGAACTAGTTGGAAGTGTGTGGACAAAGGAAGATAAAGAAATTAATTCTCCCAACCTTCTCAAAATGATAAGGCATACAACTAACCTCACTTTGTGGTTTGAAAAGTAAGTGACTTTCCTGAATCTGCACCTAGTTCATTTCTGAACATTTACAGTCCATTCAGAAGTATACTGTGAAAAATTCTGTTCTGGGAGAATTCCAGTTTTAAGCCATGTTTAGATGCTACAGCTGGTCCCTGCAAGAATTTTACCATAATGCTCTCAGCTTTTTATTCTTAGAATATTTTCAAATGTTTATTCTCTAAACATTTTCAAAACTGTGTCAAATAGTTTGATAAGCTTTTCAGGTTTGTTTGTGTTACAACTTAATATTTGACTTTGGAAAACTCGTCAACACTTCAATACAAAATCAAATGTTCTTGTGTATTTAGATGCATTGTAGAAACAGAAAACCTAGAGGAAAGAGTAATTGTAGTGAGCCGGATAATTGAGATCCTGCAAGTTTTTCAAGAGCTAAACAACTTTAATGGTGTCCTTGAGATTGTCAGTGCTATGAACTCCGCAGCAGTGTATAGGTTGGATCACACGTTTGAGGTACAGTGAAATGTTTTCCGTTTTTGGTACAGAAGTGTAATGCAGTGCACCTTAGCTACACTAAATGCCTGTCTTTTCAGTAAGCATGTTCTTCAAAGAAGGAGCAAGGAAGGTAAATGCCCCAACAAATGAATCAATCAGGGTGTAATAGAGAGGGGTTATTTTCTTGGTTTCAGAAGCAAGAAATCAATCCTCACTTAAGAAAGGCAGAAAAAGGTAGCAGAATCCTGAGATGGTGGGACACTGTCCTCATCGTCACGGATTTAAATATCAGTGGGAGACCATTACTCTCAGTATTGTTGCTGGGCTACACCTTTACCCTGTCTTTCCAAACAACCTGTCTCATCTCTCTTTTTAGCAAATTCCAAGTCGCCAGAAGAAGATTTTAGAAGAAGCTTATGAGCTGAGTGAGGATCATTATAAGAAATACTTGGCAAAACTCAGGTCCATTAATCCTCCTTGTGTGCCTTTTTTTGGTAAGTACGTTTGATTTGAATGAGCTGTATCATGCATAAACATTTGAAAAGTATTGAGCTAGGGCACTAAACAGAGTACAAAAATAGTGAGAAGTCAGTTTTAACAGGACAGTTGGGTTTGAATTTCAGGTGCCCGGACACTAATTGCATATATGTGAAAGAAAAATTAAAGTTACTATTAAATGCAGATGTTATTTGCAGTAAAAATAAGTATATCTGCAATATCTTATTTACATATTTACTCATTTTTACTCTGAATGTAGTTTGAACTGTGTTGTGACCATAAATGCCTTAAATGGAAGGTGGTCACATTAGAAATATTATTGCCATTGACTAGTAGAGAAAGAAGGAACCCCTTCCCCATCAAGAATTCAAAGAAATAAAGCTAGAGTTTTAATTTTTATAGTTTCTTGTAACTATAGTCTTGTTTCTATTAAAAAGACTTATTTCTGTAAAAACAGAGTTTGGGAAGAAAGCCTCTTTATCATCAGACTTAACAGTTCTTTCATGTAGATTGCTTGGAATTTCTGATGTTTAGCAAATTATGAAGTTAAGCATGTGGTATTCCTGTTCTTTAGCAAGCTACTTGGATGTTTGCTGCAGATCAGTTCCAACTCTGGATATTACACTTGTCCAGCATAGGCTTCAGGCCAAAACTGAAAGAAAATAGTGTTGATGGCTTTTTTGGCCTTTTACAGATTGGGGAAAGATATACTCCAGAGCTCTGCAAAGAAAGATAAGATCAACTAAGAAACCTTCTGTCCTGCTTCAGAGATGAGTAGAGGTTAGCAGGATCACACGTGAATAGCTTCAGTTATTTCTTTCAAGTTATACTTAGAAGAGTCATAATGACAGTTCCAGATATATTATCTGTGGATTTGAAAGCACTCTTTTCTTTCTAATCTTCAAATGATTTGATGCAATTATGAAGCCAGGAGTGGAAAGTGGAACAGAAAAATAAAACCTGAAAATAATTTTTTGGAGCTTAGCTGGGGTCTCTAATGGAGTAGAGCTGAATTGAGACAGAAGAGTTGAGAGAAAGCACTTGAATTCAGTGTAGTCTTGTCTTACAAAATGCTAGTAGTGTTCAGTTGTGTGAGCTTCCTAAACAATAGAAAGATGTATAGACTTTGAGATTTTGATGCAAAAAAGGTAGCTTTCTGGAAAAGGTATATTAAAATATTTAAATTGTTGCCCTTATTTGAAAATGAGGTGCGATTCTCTTACCCTAACAGAGAATTTTTCTAAATAATTAGAATACACAAATTAAATTCTTTAAGAATTCTTTGTATTCCAGTCATGTGACTTTCTCCTTGTTTTGTACTATGTGTTGAGAACCTCTTCTGTGTGCTCTTTAGGGATTTACCTAACTAACATTTTGAAAACAGAAGAAGGCAACCCTGAATTTCTAAAGCGACATGGGAAAGAACTTATAAACTTCAGCAAGAGAAGAAAGGTAGCTGAAATAACAGGAGAGATACAGCAGTACCAGAACCAGCCATATTGTTTAAGAGTGGAATTTGACATCAGGGTAAGTGGCATTATTTCCGTGAGTCCTTGCACCGAGCTACTTTATCAGCTGACAGAGTCACCACAAGACCATAAGGATAGACTGAACTCACATAGATTCAATCAGACTGAATCACACACGAGCAGAAGGCCTCTATCAGGTCTCACTGTAAGAAGGGGCAGAAGCTCAATGCTTGCAGTTTGGGTTTTGTGGGTTTTTTCCCAGCTATTGGGATGCTGGTAGATAGATCTTCTTACTGATTAGTGTTAAACAGGAACAGAAACTACCAGATTCTCACTGTCATTCACCCAGTTGCGTTTATTTGTCCAGTGAGTCCACTTGTCTTTTTCCTCCTCTGTTACACTGCCTTTATGTTTCCAGGTTTACCTGACGGCACTGTGTTTACATCACGTTTTGGTGATGATGCTCACATTTTTCTTTCTCCTGGCATTTGTTCTCCTTGATCTGTGGTGTTGTCCAAGCAGTCCTCTCTCTGTTTGCTTTCCTTTCTTCCTTTTCTTTTGTTTTTTGTTTAAATATCTTTTGAGCTATATACTTTCAGAGAGTCATAGGACAGGTTATCTTATGGGATTCTGCAAGATTTTCTTTTGTTATTTGTTCTCCTCAGTGTTTGACAGAATGCATTGTGAGAGCAGTCTTCCCCTGCATCAGTGTAAAGATGGACTACACATACAGCTTCTTCTGGCAGTGTTTGAGCTAACCTGGTCTGATTTTTGCACTGCAGAAAGTGTATAGGGTACTTGCACAGCTGGTTTTCAGGCCAAGCATAGCAGTAGCAATGCCCAGCAAAAGGCTGGCAACAGACAAATTTAATAACTTCAAAATCTATCATTACTTCTGACTCCAGCATTTTCTCTCTTCTCTGGAACAGTTGGGATCACTTGTGCAGTAGAAACAAACAGCACTAAGCTACTAAGAAGTAGCTTAGCTGACAAGTTTTCTACCTTCTTGTATTTCAGAGATTTTTTGAAAACCTGAATCCAATGGGAAACAGCATGGAGACAGAATTTACAGATTATCTGTTCAACAAGTCACTAGAGATAGAGCCACGAAACGTCAAGCCTCCACCAAGATTTGTTAGTATTCAATTTATTTTTATTTTTTTTTTTTTCAAAAAAAATGCTTACATTTGTCTTTCACAGATAGCAGAAGTCATTTTAGATCTCTAACTTCATAAATACAAAGCTGCATTTAGGTGATCTTGTGGCCTTTTGATTTTGTTTGATATTATCTTTTTTGTCATTTCAGCCCAAAAAATACAGCTATCCTCTCAAGTCCCCAGGTGTTCGTCCCTCTAATCCAAGGCCAGGTACCATGAGACATCCTACACCCCTGCAACAGGAGCCAAGGAAAATTAGTTACAGCCGCATCCCAGAGAGCGAGACTGAAACTACAGCATCTGCACCAAACTCTCCCCGAACACCTTTGACCCCTCCCCCTGCTTCTGCTACTTCAAGTACTACAGATGCCTGCAGTGTGTTTGACTCGGATCCTTCAAGTCCTTTTCACGCAAGTAGGTGCTAATAGACAGTCTGCCAAGAATGTGCGTATTAGATTTTGTGGCGTTAAACAGGTGAAATCATATTTAGTCTTCTAAAGTAACTATAGAAATAGTTGCTTTTGTCTCCTTGTGGCAGCAAAAACTTTCAGTGTGTTTTATTCCTTTTTTTAATAAGTTTGTATTGTAAAGGGAGAAACTGAACAGAATTAGGTGTGTTACATAGAGGGTATTACATGTCTGTGGAGAAACTGTCAAAACAGAAGGCAGAGATATATCTCTAGTGCCCATATATGTCCCAAACAAACATTTGTGGGATTTGCTGCCATAGATAGATGTGGTGAATGTATTTGATACAATTCGGAGTATCTGTTTGATGGTGAACAATGAGAATAAAAATGAGTGTTTTGTGGGTGCCTTATTCTGCTGTCTGCCATTCCGACTTGGTTTCAGTGCACAGGGATGGTTTTCCTGCAGAACTTAAAATCAGTACTTCCCTGCTTTAAATCCATCAGGACCCATCCACACCTATTTTTCTTCTGTCTTCACCAACATACAAGGAAGCTCATATTTTATGGTGTGCTTTCAGTAATTTATAGTGGACATAGCCTCCTTTCATGTATGAGGGCTTTCAGAGGAAGTACAAGGTTGGTCCTGTGTTCAGCTGGTTGCCAAAAGGAGGTGAAATGACTTGCTAAAAGCAGAAGTTGCTTAACAGAGCGGTGACATTGCTGAGTGTCCAAGCCAGGTCTCTGGAATACCTCTTCAGAAGAAGGTATTTCTTCATTGCTGGCTTGGCCCATCGACTGCAGGATATTGGTTTAGTGCTGTTGTGATACAAGAACAACTTTGTGGTGTAGTTTTGGTCTTGAGGATTACTTAAGAATGTGCAGGAACTGAAGGCCACAGAGGTGACTGCAGCTCAGAAAAGCAGTTTGTCTGGAAGCTGCAAGTTAGAGAGTTGTTTCATTGTTTTTCTTTAACACCTTCTTGATTCATGCTGCTTTCTGTGGGCAATTACTCTATTATTTATGACACCTTTATTGGCAGCAATAAAGGAAATATACTGAGTTGAATAAAAGTTCATCATTATCAGGATTTTTTTTATGTCCACTAGGATCTGCTTCTGTCTCATCCATAAACTTTACCAAAAATTCAGATGAAGCTCATGTCCCCCCTCCAGTTCCTCCACGAAGACGACCAGAGTCCGCCCCAGCTGAATCCTCTCCATCAAAAGTAAGTAAGGAGAAAAAAGGGCATTTTTTCTGGGAGCAGAGGGCAGGGTATGATAGAAGAGTAACTCTTAAAGATAGTACATGTATTTTTGAAGAACTGCATGTGAAAGAGTAAGCAGCTGTGTATTTCAGGCCTTCACAGCTCTGCCTCCTTATGTCCTGATCCCAAAAGAAAGAAAATTAACAGATGGGACCTAAATTTAGGGTTAGAAATGTCTCTTGTTCACTGATCCACTATGCTCAGGCCATCACATTGCCTGTGAGAACTTGAGACTTCAGGCAGATGTTTCCATCTGTGATAATTGTCCCAGAGCATCATTTTGGGGTGTAAGAGTCGGGGTAAAGAATTGAAGAATAGTAATGATGGAAAGTGATGTACAGACCTCAGTCCTCTGAAAACATTCATTAGAATATTTGACCCTGATGCTGTGGTGGCCAGTGCGTTATTTCCCTTCTTGATTACCTGTCCTGTCTGCCTGCCTGCTTGAGCCATTGCTACATTTTCCTTTTGCATTTGTCTGGCATTTGGGATCTGATCCAGCCTTTGTTGCAGACAGTCTCTTGATTTCAGTGGAAGCTGGTTTGTGACTTCAGAGAATTGGGTGGATTTGAAAATCCCACTCAAAATTACTTCGGAGCATGTCTGTCTTTGAAGAGGGCTTGTATATGGCTCTTCAGCAAGTTGTTTTCAGACTACAGGCGACTATGCTGTCAGCCAGCAGAGTTTAACACATTACATTCCTACCAAAATGTAATTGAAAACATCACATACGTGATAGGGTGTTGGAGACCAATTACCCTGTCACTGTGGTCTGCAGCTTGGCAACTCTTCGCTTCGATAATTTTGACTACTTAACTCCATCTTCTGAGCATAGTTTATTTTTTTTCCCTGTTCCGCATCATCCGCCTCTCCCTTTTCCTCATTTTCTTGGAGAAATATTGGGTGTTATTACCCACCCCAGGTGCTTGTTACTGGGGAGGTGGTGGAAGATACCCACACGTACCTAGCAAGCAGACCTGGAACTAGCATGGAAATTGTTGTTTTGACCATTCTTTGCCTTGCTTTTGTCCCTCTCTTTGCATCTTCAGTCCTTCCATCCTTGGCTGTTAACTCATGTATTGATATACCCCTGCTCTCCCCCCGCACATCCAGGCTCTGTCTTTTCTGTCCACATCACTCTCAGAAACATGTTTTTCAGGCACCACCACTCCCTTTTGCTTCCTTACTTCCCATCTTCATTCTGCACCTGCTTGCCGTGCCTCCTCTTTAACTGGATAAGAGCAATCTGCAGGGCGGGAGCTCTGCTTCCATTTCACAGTAGGGTCCTGTTCTTTACTGCCACTCTGAAATTGTATTGAATGAAATGTTTGTGTACCTCAGATTACTTCTGCGCACCTGGACAGCCCACCAGCAATCCCTCCTAGGCAACCAACCTCTAAAGTGTATTCACCAAGGTACTCAGTGCCTGACCGGACCTGCATCTCTGACCCCCCTGAAAGCCCTCCTGTGTTACCACCACGAGAACCTGTGCGAACTCCAGATGTTTTCTCTAGCTCACCACTACACCTCCAACCTCCGCCATTGGGGAGAAAAAGCGAACTTGGTAACACCTTTTTCCCAAGCAGTCCGTCTCCGTTTACTCCCCCTCCCCCTCAGACACCTTCTCCACATGTAGCACGGAGGCATCTTCCATCACCACCTTTGATACCGCAAGATGTGGACCTCCATTGTGTTGCTGGACCGCCTGTTCCTCCACGACAAAGCACTTCTCAACATATCCCAAAGCTTCCTCCAAAAACTTACAAAAGGGAGCACACACACCCATCGATGCATCGAGACGGACCACCATTGCTGGAGAATGCCCACTCCTCCTGAACTGTCCCTTGCGCTGGGAGTCGCATTTTCCTGGTGCTACGTCTGTTGCTGGCAATGGATGCACTGAACCTGGTGGTGCCAAGGAGTTGGGATGTGTATGCCAAACACTAAAAACTCTCCAATAGATTTGAAATGCAGTGTACAGAAATGGAATTGCAAAAACAGACATTCTAGTGGAAAAACCGGTTAACTTGCTATTCTTGTTTTAGTATGCAGGACATTGTTCTAAAGTAATTGGACAACTGATTGTACCAGAAAACAGACTTGAGAGACTTCTTTGGCCAATGAGCAGAGACTGTGTTTGTGTAATGATCAATAATGTCCAGTACAGGAAGAAAAACAGTCTTGTATCCATCAGTTCCATACAGTGGCACAGTTTTTGGAATGAAAACATTATGCACTTTTTTTAAATCTCAAACAGGGAACTTTATATCCTTCTTAATTTTCCTTTGCTTTACTCCCTGCTTTAAAATACCTTCCTAAAATTATGAGAAGGACTGTGAGGAAGATCTGTGGTACCTAACCGAGCTAGAATTAAGGCAAAGCACTGTATTGCGGTCCTGTTTACAAGTTGTTACAATGAGTAGTAGGGGGTACCTAGGCTTCACCAAAGAGGTACTTTATTATTATTTTCTGAAATATTATGGTGCCAGTTCAAAAATAAATTTTTGCCAGGAAGCATAATGTCTAATTATTGCTTTCTTTAGATAGAGCAGATGAAAGTCTTACATCATTAAGATGACAGTGAATTTTTTTTTAAAAAGCAGCACTATCATCCGAAGTAAATATACTACTGCATTTAGAAGACTGTTAATCTCTGCTAGGTTATGTCACGCTCTTTTTAAGGTTTACCGATAATCCATTTCATGGCTAGTAGCTATTCTTTTTCAGTCATGCCATGAAAACAGTCACTTGTGAAAAGGAGCACTCACTGGTCAACTTCCATAGCTATTGTCATGTTTTACTAACAATAGATTAATCAGCATACATAGAATTGCCTTGCAGTTGCATAAATCATGTGTATATAGTGAACGTTGCATAAATATACTTGCAGATTGTTTTTAATTTAATTGAAATAAAGATACAAATATGTTTGGCTGACATACGTTAAATTATTACATGGACAAATGTACAACTCAGTTTTTCAGTTAAGCACTGAAGGGGATAAAAACACATGTTGTGGTACATATTTTTCCTAGTTCAGTGTATGTATTTTAGTAATAAGAGTCTAAAGAGAAGTCAGTTTTGGCATGTTTTACAAAGTAATAATTTAGTAATATTTGGGAAGCTAGGTTACTCCCAAAGTGAATTATTATAAATTATAAAACTTCTCACACCTCCTATATGACACTTGTTAGAAAAACTCAAACTTACATTAATCTTTACAGTAGCTTTCCATGTCCAAAATACACATGACGGAACATGTACTGATGTAAGTATCATGACATGGATTATCCATAAACCTGTGTACTGCTCTTCAACTCTAGACAATACTGTGACAGTAATGCATGGCCATTATTGAAGAAAAGAAGCTCTATAATCTCCACTACAGTATGTATGTGAAGCGTGAAGCATGAAGTATCTCATCTTCAGTTAATATGGCTCATGGGTCAAAGTAAAATTCTATCACATTTCCTCTTTGGAAGAAGAATACATTTCAGCGTCTTGGAAAGCTATGTCATGAGAGATGGTGTTAGTCGAATTATGATGGAAATCACCTTTTTTTAATGCTTTCTGCAATGCCATTGGTCAGTGCCCCTTGATCCTTTAGTGTGGTCATTACATTTTAGAAAGTGTTCTGATTTCATCAACAAGAATGGCAGTTTTCATCATAGTCAAATGTTGAAATTTGTCAGTTGTATTCCCTCTTTGATGTCTTTAACAACATTGTTTTGAAACGTTTTCCTGGTGAAAGAAGAAAAAGTGAAGATCTCTAAACCTTGGCTTCAGAGGAGAACATTATATGGGAGCTTTGTAAAAACCCTCAAGCTATAGGGGGCATGGTTTAGGTTATTGGTTCTTTGGATAGAAACACCATGATGGGCATACCGTTGGCAATGTCATCTAAATTATTAGCTCATCAGTGGATTATCAGGGAAAACTCCTTAAATTTAGACTTTCTGATCTGTATTTCTTCTTCTGTACGCTCTCGTCTGTGGTGTTTTGCAGCGAAGGCAGACCAGGCAGAAGGAGTGATCCAGTGGTTAGGTTGCCCAGCTAGGAGGAGAGACCTCACATGGATCCTGCTAATCAACAGATTTCTTGAATATCAGTAGGTCTCTGTTTCCGTTTTTGAAATGGGGAATGCTGTTTTGCATCTTTGTGGTTGAGGATAAAAGTCCTTTACTGGTGAGGTACTCGGACAATGGGTGATAATGATCACCATGTAAGAACCTAACTTAAATGTGCTTTGGAGCCCGGCAGAATGGGTCAGTCATACAGTGCACAAATCATGGTGTTGACTCAGCTGCAAACAGAAAAGGTAGGGTGAGAATCAAACCTGTTGAATTTAGAACAGGAGTTTTGAGTACAACTGCTAAGCCACTGGTTTGTCTAATGACAGCTTTATTTGCGTTAATAATTAATGTAGAATGACTTCTTATTTGGACCATGTTTGCATTAGTGACAATAGTTTTCACATAGAAAATGAAATCATTTTAATGATGCTATCTGACTCCTTGACAAAATGACCATGGATGGTCTGGTGTGGCCTGGACAATGAAACATACTTGTGTGGAGGCTAGGTTTGTTGCTGTATTACTCTAGAGAGTTGCTGTATTACTCTAAAGGGCTGATGTATGGCTAAAAGTCAGCCTAAATAACTGCAAACTGTGTAGGCAGGGGTATAGAGGTCAGCAGAACCTTACAGGTGCGGTACTTAACAATTTGTGCTGTTTTACCTTAAGGTTTCCACTTGATATATAGTCTAGTGCAACAGTGGAGCATAACCTGGGTTTGGTCATTTTCTTCATAGTTTTGTGTTAGCTCAGAAAAACCCTCTGGGAATTTGGAAGTGCTAGGATTCCAAGTGCAAGGTCCTGCACCTGGATCGGGACAACCCCTGGTATCAATAGAGCCTGAGGGATGAAGGGATTGAGCGCAGCCCTGCAGAGAAGGACTTGGGGGTACTGGTGGATGAAAAACTGCACATGAGCTGGCAATGTGCGCTCACAGCCCAGAAAGCCAACCGTATCCTGGGCTGCATCAAAAGCAGCGTGGCCAGCAGGTCGAGGGAGGTGATTCTGCCCCTCTACTCCGCTCTGGTGAGACCCCACCTGGAGTACTGCGTCCAGCTCTGGGGTCCTCAGCACAGGAAAGACATAGACTTGTTGGAGCGGGTCCAGAGGAGGGCTACAAAAATGATCAGAGGGATGGAACACCTCTGCTATGAGGAAAGGCTGAGAGAGTTGGGGTTGTTTAGCATGGAGAAGAAAAGGGTCCGGGAGACTTTATAGCAGCCTTTCAATCCTTAAAGGGGGCTTATAAGAAAGATGGGGACGGACTCTTTAGTAGGGCTTGTTGCAATAGGGCGAGGGGTAGTGGTTTTAAACTGAAAGAGGGTAGGTTTAGACTAGATATAAGGAAGAAATTTTTCACAGTGAGGGTGGTAAAAGACTGGCACAGGTTGCCCAGAGAGGTGGCAGATGCCCCTTTCCCTGGAAACATTCAAGGTCAGGCTGGATGGGGCTCTGAGCAAACTGATCTAGCTGAAGATGTCCCTGCTCATTGCAGGGGGGTTGGAGTAGATGACCTTTAAAGGTCCCTTCCAAGCCAAACTATCCTATGATCCTGTGATTTTGCAAGTGCCGTGCACTTACTTCTGTTGAGCATGCTGTATGGAAAGTCAGCTGTCATGCTGCCTGGTCACCCCAAGGTACATGCTGTTGCCATGACATTCAGCAGCCCAGGCCAAGTTTTTCTATAGTTGTCTGCTAACAGAGAACATTATCCTACTTCAGGATCGATACCATGGAAGCATTTCAGTGCTCCATCCTCAAGAAGCCGTCTCCAGTGTGGGCTAATCTGTTTCTCTAATACGACCCTCTCTTAAATCAGGAAGGGAGAGGTCTGTCTCAGTAAGAGTATGTTTATGCTAATGCACTGAAATTAGATCTTTCAAGATTTAGATTGACGTTGTGGGATATTTAATTCTTTTTCTTTTGCATGCATCTTAAATTAGACTTTCTGTTGAATTGGGTCTGATGCAAGTTTGTTGATGTCACTGGAGGTACCACTATTGAAGGCAGTAGATTATTGTGCTTCAGGGAGAAGATTTTATTTTGTTACATACAAGGAAGTTTCTTTTCAGCCTGAAGAGGTGCTGGAACAAATTTGCATTGCAGCAGGCTGTCTGGCAATGGCAGCGCATTATAATAAGCATCAGTTCCCTTCTTTGTGGCTGTTGTCTCAACCTCGTGTGGCATTTTACAGAGGCAGCCTCTACTACTGGTATTTCTAGCATTGCTGCAATTTAAGCTCAAGTAGAAAGAGCCCCTCACTCATGAATGTTTGTCTTACAAATTATGTGAAAGTTAAACAAAATGTTTCTTAATGCTTTGCTGCTGTGAGCAGAGCAATTAGCTGCAGTATGTAAAAGTCCCTCCTTGATTTTCTCCTTGCTGCCTTTTCCAGCCAGCAAGGAGGAACTTGTTCAAAAAGACTGTTCTAAGATGATAGTAAAAAGTTTTCAAATTCTTATATTGTGGCCCAATATAGTTGTAAAAACAAAAGTGCTTTTAAGTTACTTTGTAAATTCCATGCCTTATTTTCCATTAAAAAAAAACCACCCTTAAGTGCATTTTTCTGTCAACTGTGCACAAATTTCCCTTTTGCCTTCAGTGGAAAATAGTGCATTAAATAGCCAACTACTGCAGCATTATAAGGCAAACAAAGTAAAGAGTAAGTAACTTTTTTTTTTTACTTTCTAACCAGCAAATGTGAAATCTTGTACTGGGTGGCTGAAAAGTTGAAAGGGAAAAATAAAATAAAAAACCATATGCCAGATGCATGACAATTTTAGTAGCTGCCAAACGTGCCTTTTATTAAAGAATATCTGTAATATTTTTGAAAACAAGGGTAGACGAAGGTAGATGATCAGGGGTGCGTGTTGCTGGAATTACTTTGGACAAATTTGTTCGAATCTACTTCAGAATAAGCCTTTTTTTGTTTGTGAAAAGAACAAATTTTAGGTTCCAATAAGTTTGTTCCAGTATGCGTGTACATTTGCCTTTGTTTGATGGCATGGTTGCTTGCCAAAATGAGTAAATGTTAAAAGCTATGTCAGTCCAGTTGTGAAAAGGAAAAAAAAAAAAACCCAAAAAACAAACCAACAAAAACCAAAACACAGAGAAAGAGAAGCGGTAAACTTTAGCTGGCACATCTGATGACCTGTGTGCGTAACTGTCTGTAGGTGATCTTTGTATGCTGTGTCTGCAGTGGTATTCAGATTGCGTTTGAGTGAAAATTTACTAGTGGCTGTTACCTTTTGGCATTAAAAGACATGTTCTAAAAATAAAAAAAAAAAAAAAAAAGCCTTACGTATCCCAGAAGTGTACGATTTTGAATATGTAAAATATGCTGAAAGTCCTTGTAGTCTGAGACTGGCTTCCTTAAGCTTAAATACTGTGTGCTTTACATTAAGGAGAATCATGAGTCTGCTACAGATGTAGGTTTTGCTCAGGATAGTAAAATATTAAAAGATGCAGTAGCTTGTGAGCAGAAGAACTGTATAGAGTAGAAGACAAGTAAGCAAGGTGTATGTACAGTAGGGGACACAAAATAGTGTCTTTTAACTGTGATGTTCTCTGCCCCAGGATTATTCATTGTAGGTGTTACTCCAGCTCTGCGGCTTGCTGTGACAACTTACTGCACCTATGGATAGACTGATCTGCAGTCTATGGGTAAATACTGTCTCTTGAATTTTTACTGTATCAATTTTTTCAGTAGGTTATTTCATATAAAAGCCTGCATCTCATCTGCTTGTTGAATCAGGTCACAGTAAATAAAGGGACATTACGTTTAGTATCTTGTATCTGGCAATAGGCAAAACGTCTGCTTTCAAAGAACAGAGTGAATAAATGAAAACCACTCACAAGTAGAAACTGCTTAATATTCACAGTAGCCTCCCCTGTCTAATCCACCCCACAAAACCAGTGGCCAAAGACAGTACTATGCATGCCCCGGCTCCTCTCCTGTTTAGGCATGAGCAAGGGGCCCTAACAACTTTGAGTTTGGAAAAAGCAACTGTATTCCTTGGAACCTCTTGAAGTGTTTTTTGCCCTTACTGAGGAATATTTGTACTTGTACATGTACATGACTTGTACTGAGGTGAAAATACCCTGAGAACTTGTAGAGGAAGCCAGGATACATTGCAGCTCTGGGGAAAAAAAGTAGGAGAAAGTGCCTAAGTTATGTAAAACTTAGAAGTAGCCTCAGTTATGCTGCTTAGAGTAATGAAGTGGTGAGAGGATACATTTGAGCAGCACTGAAAGCCAGTTACCCGTAATCTGAGGAGAGTCTAGGGTGGCTGGCTTAAGCAGGGAGCGTAGCCATGGAGAGGTGATCTGGAAGAGTCACAGCCGCGATGACAGCCTGTCCTGCTGGGGGCTGGCAGCTCCCCAGCAGCTAGCTGATAGGCATGTTCTGCATCCCTGTGATTGAAAGGGATTTGAGGAGGAAACACCCCAGTAGATTTGCACAGGAGTAAAACTGCATTTGGGCTGTTGATTCAAAACGCTGCTGGCGTACTCTAATCTCTGAGCCTGCTGTCCTCAAGTGACACAACGCTGCAGGGAGCTACAGACCAGTAGTACCTGCTACACACGCTTGCAGGTGCCACGTGGCGTGGGCGGTGTGAGCACCGCGGGCTGAGTTGTCCCCGTTTGTGGTGTCATTGTTTTGGACCTGCTGAGAATGTGGCATAGGTAAGATAGTGTTGGTAGTCAGAACGGGAATTAAGTTTTTTAAAAAACTTGGTATGTGACAGATGTTGGTGATGTACAGGAAGATATTAAGATCTCTTACAGAGTTGGATAGTTGAAATTACAGTGGTGTGTACGTCAGCGGAGGAGGCTCATGGGATTCTTTTGTGAAGGCTCATGTGTCTGTAACAGAAGCAGCAGGAGTAAAGGAGGTGGAGGAAGGAGCTGAAGAAATGTCACGGTGAGCTGCACCAACGACAGGGTCTTGACCAAAAGCTTAGAGAGTGAGTCAGCTGAGTGCTGGGTAAGAGTCTTGGAACCAGGTGTGTGGAAACACTCTTCTCACATGACCGTGTGGGCAGGGGAAGAGGATTTTGTAAGCAATGTTGCCTCAGAAAGGAACCTGAGAAACACGTGTTTCTTCTTTTAATGGATGCAACCTTATGGCTGATTGAGTGCAAAAGAGACCACAGCATTATTTAAAAGCAACATTTATTTGGCACAGGAAGAAAAATAATCTAGAGCACACATGTACGCTAAGGTGAAGTTGGATCGGATCCTGCAAGAGGTTGTGTGTTTCTGTGTGGTGCTGAGCATCATTCATTTTATTTACATTTGCAGATTCTGAGCAGGTACAAGGACATCTCAAATGATAAGTATAGGCCTGGAAGTAAGAACTTATACAGGATCAGAAAGAAATAGCCATCAATTCTGACCATGCCTTAAATCACTAAAACAGAAGCTAAAATCCATGCGCATTTTACAAGCAAGGGTCTGCCACTTTGGAAGGATTTCCTCACCCAGGAGGTGTTAGCAGGCAGGTTTTCCCCTTTGTCCTGTTTCTGTCCTGGCATCTGCCTGGCAAGTGTGAAGAGCAAGTTTGTTCTATGAAAGATAGAAGTGTCATTATATATGAGACCAAAGACTCAAGTATCAGAGCCCTTGACAACATCAGTGCATTACAGTGGAGACTCGTCCATATTGATATAACTCTGGTTCCGTGGATAAACAAATAGGTCTGTCTGTGGCTGATTCTCTTGCAGAACAAGCAGGCTTTGCTGATGCTTCAGTTACAAGTATCTGGCTCTTCTTACATCTTTCTTTCCTAGCCCTGCACTGTCTGACTGAAAGCTGCGAAGTCCTAGGAAGTGTCTGGGTGATGCAGTGGCTGGTCAGCGTGGAGCAGTCCTGACTGGGAAGGACCAGGGAGATTGTAATTTAATGAGGATGTGAGGGAGAGGGAAAGACATGGAAGGGTTTTTGTCATTAAAAACCTTAAATATAAAAAAAAAAATCTTCCCAGAATCGTTTCCAAAAGCTGGGGGCTTTTTTCCTCTTGTAAGGAGGAGAGGTGGATTTTTGGGAACTATTTTGGGTCCAGTAAAATCTAGGGGGCAGGCATCAGCTAAAACATTTTAATCACTTTCTTGAAATGTTGGGAAAACTTTGATTGAGATAAAGGACGGATTTTGTCTGTCTTAAGTAGATAACCCTTTTCACACACACCCCTTCTCAGGTGTGTCTCAGAGGAAAAGCAGATGGTAGATGCAGGTCAGTCGACACTATGGGAGAGCTGTAGGCCCTGCGTCGGCAGTGGGTGTTAGCCACCGCAGCCAAGGACGCCTGCTCTGGGCCCTCCCCGTACCATTGTCGCTGCCAGGAGAGCCATGCAGCAGGATGGGTGCTCTTCTCTTGGCACCAGATTCAGTCACCCTTGTGCTGGTGTTGGAGTCCCAAGCGCCTAATCTCACAGCCTTGCATAGTTCCCCCGAGACGTTGCTGTTGGCCCCATGGAGACAGTTCACAACCTCTTCAGGTGAAGCTATTCTTTATGACAGACCAGTGTCCCAACCCTGCCAAAATAAGGTGATAAAACGGCATTTCCTCTTGAAACTGCCCTCAGCATACCCTAAGTTCAGCTAACACCACAGCCCTGTACCAACGGTGCTCTTGCTGCTGGGGTGTGACACGGATATCGCACCAGAGGGCTGTGTTTCTCTCCATACTTTTTTTTTTTAACAAAAGCCATAGTCTTCTGCAGAGAACAGCATTACTGAGGGTTTGTCGTGTCGAGATGCGAGGAGGGTGGCATGTGTGTGGCCTTGTTGTGGGAGGAAGTGCATCCTTGCACAAGAAGGAGGGCTTGTGACTTTGAGCATGGGGCACCATCGACTTTCCTGCCCTCGTGCCTCAATTTTAGCTAGAACTGCTCCAAAGCAGGGTGCTGCAGATGATGGGGCTTGTAAGGTGGTGTCAGGCCAAAGAGAGTTAGCAAAGAGTATTTCAGGTGTATTACAGACCAGGAGCCAGGACACTGGCTGGCTGTGTCAGTGTCTGCATCGATCCACGCTGGGGGTAAGGTGGAGAAGAGTCTTTGTCTCTTGTGGCAGGCCCTGGGCTCAGCCTACATCACCTGCCTGGAGACACAGGCAATTCCAACAGCAGGAGCAGAGATTCATTCAGCAGGAGGCAATTCAAGAAACAGCACGCCGCATAAAAGGAGAAGGAGGATTTTGGGGAGTGATGGAAGACCAAAAGAAAGGATGCTGCTGATTAAGCAGTACGAAGCCCAGGTGCTTCAGCTGATGCTTATTAGACCTTCTCAAACCAGCAGGGTAATGCAAGCTGGCCTCCTGGAAGACATCTTTGATGATGGTTTTTCTTTGGAAAGTGGAGGAGAGAGGGGAATTTCAGACTTCTGTCCAGGATGCCAAGGCTGCAAAGGTAACCCCTCTGTTGTGGGTGAGCTCGAATTAGACCTGGCTTGAATTTGGAAGAGCGAAGATGTATGGCAAATCAAGCAGTGTTGGGGGATGAGGGGGAGGAGAAGATACTGGGATTTGGCCAAAGCTTTCCAAAACTCCAAGGAAAGTTAAGTCAGGCAGGGGTGAAAGCTAGCAAGTTCCTGTGCTTATTGGACCTGCTGGCTGAGCTCCACTTCAACCCATAGCCTGGCCCTGCCCTGTGCTAGGAAGAGCAGGATGCATTTGTAAGGCAGTTGTGACAGTCTCCTCTCCCCCACCCCTCCGCCTACTGTGTTAGTCAGGGGGGATCTTGGGGCCTTGCTGTCTGTCTCCACCCTCAGGGACCTGGGGAAGCACTGTTGCGCTTAGGCTGTGGCCTGCCTTTCTTGGGGCTGCTTATTTCTTTTTGAAGAGCTTGCGGAAGGAGCTCCGGAAACCCCCCTTGGGCTCGTGCCGCGGGTTGTGGTCGCTGAAGGATGTTTGCTCATTGTCATCCTTCTGGCAGAACCTGGTGTTGTCTTCTGCATGGAGCTCCTAAAAGGGAAAAGACAATTTAACCAGCATTTGCAACCTCACATCCTTGTCCCCTTCTCTTTCTCTCTCTGTGCTAGGAGGGACCTGGTGGGTGAGAAGGTGCTGGCAAGGCTGGGAGACAACAGGTCGCTCAGGCCTTGGCAGCACTGGTGCCTCTGCGGAGAGCTTGTTGCTGGCTCTGAGGCTGAGGCAGTGGCAGAGGAGTGGAAGGATAAGCATTTTTAGAGGGAACTGGAGCCTTCTTGGCTAAGCTTTTTATTTAGGGTGAGCTTACTAGCTGCTTTTGCCAATGAGGGAGCAAGCCAGCATGGGGAGCTGAAGGAACTTTGCACCCTGTCCTTGCTCATGAGCTCTCTTTACCCTAGGGCAGGGAGGCTTCAGGCTTCTTGAGCTGTTACGATGTGAAAGACTCTTCTGTTGGCTCTGCTGCTGCCTGGTTTTATATCTGTGGGGCAGAAGGCTTCATTAGCACACACACCTTGCAGTAAACGTGTCACTAAAAGATCTCTCCCCGTTTCAGGAGGGTGCCAAGTTCCTCTCAGCAAGGCTCTGGACAAGTCCCTTTTCTCCAGTTCTGCCCACCACTGTCGTCTCCTTTGCTCTGTAGGGGAGAACATGTCCTGCAGTTCTGGACTAGCTCCACATCTGTACCCTGCCATGGGCCACAGCTCAGTGCAGGTGAGTGCCAAAGAGCTCACAGGCTCCTGTTTCTGGGAGGGCTGTGTCCCCATGGCTCTTCTCCCTCTGCCTCATCTCCCCTGCTTTGCCATCCACTACCTCCTTCACTCACTAGGCTTTTTTCTCTCTTTTCTTTTGAGGTTTCCTTGCTGCCTTTGCAGTCAGGCTGTTGGAACCTTCATCCCTTCATCATCTGCATCTACGGCCTCATCTGCATCTTGCTTCATTTTAACAGGAGGATGTTTCTCCAGGCAGCACTGGGAGAACTAGCTAAGCACCTCACAGCACCCTCGGCCTCTTCCCCGGAAGTGTGAAGGGGCGTCTTCCCCCCTGGCTGCGACAGCTCAAAGCTGACTCTGAACAGGCACTGCAGACTACAGAAACATTGTTCCTGCAAGACCTGGTGCCCCTGAAGGGCTAGAGTGTGCCACCTGCCCTGCCAGTGGTTGTCTGTGGGACACAGTTGCTGGGCTTTGTCTGTTTTTACACAGGCTTTAGCATGGGTCTACAATTCATGCAATGAACACAGGTGAAACAAAACCCATGGACAGATCCTTGCTGGTGTAAATGGGTTGAGTTCAGCTGAGTCATGCTGGTTTATACTGGCTGAGGATCTGATACTAAATCCATTGGTTTTCTTAACCCAGCACTCCTCACGGCAGGTGGAAAGCCACCTTTTTAACTGGGTGCCACCCTATAGCACTAATTTCAAACAGCTTTACACATACTTAGTGACCCTGATCAGATACAACATTTTCTTGTGGGGGAAGCTCAGTGACAGCTAAAGACACACGAGAGGCTAGCTTGTCTCGAGGGTGTTCTAGCTGTCACTCAGCCAGCTGTGTGCCTCAAGCCCATGCTTGTCCCCGAGGAAGATGTGTGTGAAAAGGAGCCGTCTTGTCCCTCCCTTGGGCATGTACATGCAGATGAGGACTTCGAATGTGTGGATTTGGAAGCTAT
Source organism: Nipponia nippon (assembly GCF_047370975.1). Lineage (NCBI taxonomy): Eukaryota > Metazoa > Chordata > Aves > Pelecaniformes > Threskiornithidae > Nipponia > Nipponia nippon. Next base: position 13,208,779 of record NW_028262358.1, on the reverse strand, counting down.
TTTGGCATGTTCTGCCCTAACTGTATCTCAGATCTTTCTCCTGCTGCTGCCGCTGCACCACCACGTGCCTTTTTTTTTTCTCCTCCTATTTAAGCCTCCTTACTTCCAAAAAGCTCTGTTTTTCACCCGCTCCTCTCTGTGGGGGGAAGTAGCTCCTTTGGGAGCTTCGAGATGAGGCTGAGATCATGTGAGGCTGGACATTCCTCTCCTGCTTCTGCTGCAGCCGGCTCCCACTGCTGCTCCGTGTGCTGTAGAGTCTGGTGCTCACGCCCTCAGCGCTCCTCGGCAGCTCCTTCAGAGACCTGCTCAGCTGCTTGCCTTTGCTGTGGAACATCTCACGCTTGTAAGTACTGCTGCTTACAGGAGTGCAGCTCTTAGGCAATGGCTGTAAGGCATGATCTGTCCTCTCTGGTTCTGATGTGAAGTTAACAGGCCTAAGGAAGCAAATGTCTAAGCTGGACTCGGAAGAGGCTGGGGAGCAATTCTCAAAGAGAGTGAGATTTTGGAAGGCATCATCTTCATAGGGGCCTGGCAGGGTGAAAACCTCCCCAGGGTAGTCAAACTCTTCGTAGCTTGGTGCAAAGTTCCTCGCATCCTGCAGCAGCTCCACAGAGGTCCTGATGGCTCTCTCGGTGTTTCCCACCGCATCAGCTGGTGGTGCTTCATACTCCATTTCAGGGATGGATTGTAAGGGAGCTGTCAGAGCCTTGAGTTCCTGCTCTGTGAGCTGAGAGGATGCAAGGATGTTCTCTGGCCTCTCATGTTTTCTACTTTCCATTTCCCAGTCAGGGGGCTTTACAGCCTGGATGTTCTCCATCACGGTTGGCTGGGGTTTCTTCATCTGGGGCATCAAGTGCCTTAAAAATAAGAAACAAAACGAAACAAAAAAAAAAAAAAAACAGAAGGAAGTGGAATACTAAAGGATGACCAAGAGACAGCGTGACAAGCCCCGCTCCCCCCTTGCTCCCCCAGCCCCATTCTCTTGCTTTTAAGGCCAAAAGGTATTTTCATATCTTGGAGAACAGCAACAGAGCTGCCACTAATAGAAATTGCCTGGCTGGGTTAGCAGGAGCAAACTTGCAGGGGTAGAACTGCTTATCCAGTAGCTTTGGCTGACTTTTGTGCTCTACACCATGAAATGAATAGAAACTGAGATGAGAAGCCAACTGCTCTATCTTTCTCCTGTTCATCTGCATCTTGGATTTTTACTTTCCTTCTCTTTCTGTAATATAGGGGCTGTGCCTTACTTTCCTGTAGTCTGATTGTCTTTTCAGGTGGACAAGGTTCGTCTCTTGGTTAGGGTGACTCTGTCCCCAGAAGTGTGTCAGGAGTACTTGGAGGGCTCCTTCCCTCTGTGTGTTCTAGGTAAGTCATCAGAGAGTAGTGCAGGGTGTGCACCTCCATGGCCCTTAACAAACACTACTTGGGAAAGTCCCACTGCCATCTTCTGGAGACATAATGAATGGAGTGGGGGAACAGAAACCTTGTGACGTTCAAGATGTGCAGAGCTCTGCATCTGGGGCAAGATAACGCCATGCATCAGACCAGGCTGGGAGAGTTAGGTTGAGCAGCAGCCCTGGTGTGAACTTGGGGTTATAGCCAATGCCAGGGTAAAGATGAGCTGACAGGATGCTCTCATGGCAGACAAGGCAAACCCTGACCTGAGCTGTATTAGGAGCTGCATGGCCAGCTGAGCCTGGAGAGTTATTTTCCCCGCTTCTGCTCAGTGCTGATGAGGCCCCCACCTGGACCCATGGTGGGTCCTTAGTTCTGGATGAATGTGGGGAAACTGGGGAGGCGCAAGCTGAGGCTACCAAGATGGGGACCTGGAGCATCGTTTCTGTGAGGGGAGGGAGATTGGCTGGGGTAGTCTGTTGTGGAGGCGGCTAGGGATTGACCTGATAACACTACCACAGAATGATGAAGCCAAACTCTTCTTGTTAGTGTCAAATGATGTAAGGAAGCACAACAGCCACAAATTGCTGACATAAGAAAAAAGGCAAGTCTAGTGTGCTTCTCTGATCATCATCTCAGTTGGCACCTATCAATAGGCTAGAAATGGCCAAAGATTGCCAGGTGCTACCAGTAGCCCTGTCTTTCTTGAATTAGTCTTGTGTCTTTTTGAACCCATTTGTACTTGCATCTTGTGATAGTGAGTCTCATCATTCAATGACATGCTGTGTGGAAAAGTTTTTTGTTTTTTTTTTTGCTAGTCTGAGACCTTGGTCATGTTTCCTAGCTCTTGTAATGTTGACAGTGAATAATATGGAGTGTTACTATGCACACCGCTGCCAGGCCAACATAAATACATGACCTCCCTGGTACACTTGTTAAGACAGCTAGCAAGAGCATTGACAGCCCTGGGTAGAGCTCTGAAATGTTTTCTGCTTGTAAGCCATATGGTAGGGGATAGCAGGAAAGAGCCAGCCCTTCATCTCTCTATGCATACACAGGGAGTAGTCTTGGAAGTGACAGTCTGTAATTGCCTAGTGTCACTGGCATAGTATGGGTGAGGAGGGAGTTTTCAGCCTACTTTGAAAGCCTTCTACTAGGACAATAGGCTTACGGGGTTGTTGTGCCAGAGGAAGGTGCTGGTGGGAACGACTGTATTGTCTCTTCAGAGTGGATCCCGCTGTCCCGGATAGATGTCGCACTCGGTGTTGGAGAAACTTCTTGGCTCGTACACTGGGAGGTGAGACCTTTGTACAGCTTCACCAGGGATGACCTGAGGGAGGAGAAATCCATCGTCGTGCTAAGAAATAAGGCAGGGAATGAGCACGAGCATGTGTAGAATCACAGAAAACAGGGCTGGGAGGGACCTTAATATTCCCGTTCACCTCTTCCCACCCCAAGGAAGGACCTGTTTCACCTAGTCTGTCCCAGTCAGCAGGGTGTCCTGCTTTCTTTCCTGTTCTTAATGCCCCTCCTGATAGCAGTCCCTCCCCAGCAGTCTGCTCCAGCCCTTTACCACCCTCCATATTTGGAAGCTTCCCCTGAAGTTTGATCTTGTCCTACTCCCCCAATGAATCATCACAAGGAGCAAAGGCAACTAGATTTTGATTTTAGTAAAAAGTCTTGATTTCAGGGAACTCTTCTGAACCACAACTTGAAAATCTACATTCAGGGTCATTTCTATCACAGTTCATCTCAAACAGGTTATGGGAGGTTTTTGTTTCTCCCACCCCACTCCCCCAGTAAAATAAGATAACACTATTCTTTCTCAGTCTTAGCCTATGAGGGCTTCAGGCAACAGTCTTGGCGTTCACCAGGGCTCCAAGCTGCCAAAGCAGCTAAGTCCCCATGTATTCTCCCACTGGGGAGTGACTTTGCCATCAGCTTAAGGAATCAAATGTTCCCATGAAACACGTGGCAGCTATGTTTAGAAGGATTAAACTGATTTTCCTTTCACTGTCAGAGTTAGACAGAAGGGCCCACCCCACATCTGACCTCAGTTTGGTGGACAAATGCCAATAGTGGGCCTTCTCCAGCATTCATATGCAAAGGGTTTTGTTTTATTTCAACAGAGCAGTGTGCCTGTTGATTTTGCCTGGACGTAAACCCCCTGTTTCCAGGCTTCCCACACACCTCCCTTTCCCTGGTGATAGAGAGAATGAGCTGATGTGCTTACTTCTTCAGCTTTTTCCTCTTCTGTATAAGCAGGTCTTCATTGCATTGGAAGAGAAGGCTATAGTGTGAGATGAAAACCCGGAGGCGCTGCACACACACCAGCAGCAGGTAATAGTCGGGATGCTCTTGCTCCGTGAACTTCAGGACATTCTGGGGCACAGAGGAGAGCAGGCTGTTTGGAGGGTGTCCTAACCCTTTCTGGGGAGAAGGTGCTCTTGGGACCATGGATTAGTGCTCTGGAGTGCCTGTGGCACTGCCCTGTGGGAGCATGGTGGGAGCTCTTCTAGGCAGCACCAGTTTCTGAGGGACTTGGAGGGGGCCTGCCTCCTACTACTCCCAATGCAAATGCACAAGTAACCACTGTAACTAATCATGGGGTGGGTGGGTGATGCACTGGGTGAGTTTAGCATTGGGTAAATAAACCAATCTCTTGTTTTTATAGAGCTTGCTTTCTGTGTCATTTGCCTTGTCTGAAATGTTTTAGTACAATTTTGATAACCCTCCTGTGAACCAGAGCTTTTTATCAGCAACCTCTGTGTAGGAAAGGTTGTTGGGCCCTAGGAGCCTCTAGCCCTCTCAAGTCTCTCAGCTAACAGGAATGTGGACCACTCGGCAAAGAGGCCAGCTCTGTTACAGGAGTTAGCTCGGAGCTCACAGTAGATGTGCCCCATCTCTGGCCTTCTGTTCTCCCAGAGCACCAGGCAGCAGAGCTTTCAGCTTCCCAGGGGACAAAAGTTGGTTCTGTCAGGCCAGATGGAGAAACTGGCAAATAGAAGCAAGCTTCAGGTGAAAATTATGAAAGTAAGCTGTTCTCAGCTGGCTTTCCCTTTCAGAGTTTTTTTTCAGAGAGCCCACTGGGTTAGCCAGAAGCCCTGTGCCTGTACAGGTCGGAATACCAGCTCGGAGTTAAAAGTCACATGTTTGGGATAAGAGTTCAACAAGACAGTTTCCATCCTGGGGCCCTACCTGTAGATGAATAAGGTATTCAGGGATTCGCTGGACTATATGGAAGAACAGAATGTAGAGATCAGACTTGATTTCTTCTTCTACCTGAAATAGAGAAAGCAACTTCAGAGTCTCTCCCACCCATAAAACATGTCTGCTTCCAAATAGTTCTGGGGTTTAATGAGTAGTTATGCTGTAAGTAGTTATAACAGTTCACGGGAGCACGCCAGTCAAGTGGCAGTTGTGCGTGACAACTTGTTGCGGTCTTCATCTTGTGCGTGACAACAAGTTGTGGTCTTCATCTTGCTTTTGGAAGGGATATTTGCAATTCTTTCCACCAGCAATACTAGTCCTAAGGATGAAATTCCTTAGGTGGGGGATTATCTATGAGGGATACTCAGCTTTAATTAAGTAGGGGTGTATGTTTAAAGTGCACTGGAGGGGTGTATGTTTAAAGTGCACTAGCTAAGTTTCATTGAAACCCTAGGTAGATGCTATTGTTCAGAGTGAAGTTCTTAGTTTAGTCCCAAATGAATTGAACAAAATGCGATTGGCTTCTAAATTAAGATGTCTTGGAAGCGAGCTAGTGTGGGTTAGTAATTGCACTTTAAAACTACCTTTATATTGAACTTTCCTAGTTTAAACCAAGAATCAAGGGTGTGAGACCAAATACCTGAAGCTGAACAGTAAAGACTGTTTTCTCTCTAAAGCACTTACAGCCTCACTTTTGGTCTCCCTTTTTGGATGAGTCCTCCATTTTCCTGTTGCCTGGGACAGGTCTGGATAGCACGTGCATACGCAAGCTTTCTGGGAGGTTTGATCTGAGACATTATCACATCACAGCAGAAATACAGCTTTGGTTACACACAGCGATGAACACATTAAAACTGCCTTTTATAGGTGCTTGTCAGCCATGGCAACGTTCAGGAACCTGACGTTTGGTAACAGAACAAGTGGATTGGCAGAAGAGTCCTATCGTGGGCAGGCATAATAGGAAGAGATCCAGGCTTGCGTGTTGCCATTATGTGTCTGGTAAGCAGGCAGGAAGTTTACCTCCTTCAAGATCACCACGTGGATCAGAGAGATGCATTCTGGCAGGTCCCTCAGGTAAGCAACGTAGTAGTCCAGAAAATTATTCTTACAAAAGGAAGAAAGAAAAGAACAAAGAAACTTGAGAGATTTTTGGTCATAGAGCCAGCCAGAACAAGAAACTGTTGATTCCCCACCATCACTCCTGGGAGCTCATCAGTGCAGCAGAGCTGCTAACTGTGTGAAGCTTTCAGGGCTTGGGACTTCTCAAGAAAGGCTGTTTAATAAAATGTGTTCAGCTGTTGAGCACAGTGTATAAAGCTTTATAGCAGATGGGAGGAAGAAGCTTTTATTATTTAAGACTCTTAAAATTTATAAAGCATCAGATGATTTTTTTACACGTCCTTCCAGGAGAGGTCCCACTGCTCGCCAGGGGTTGGGCAGACCTTCACCCTGAGAAGGAGGTGCTGTTTTACTTGGGGCTACAAACCATGCAGGATAAGGGGCCTGCCCACCCGCTTGTCATAACTCTGAGCAAAGTGCATTGGGGAAGGGGAGCCTAAGAAACACGCTCTTTTCACACCCTCACTGTGAACAACTTGACATCCAAGCTGTCGAGGCTCATGTGTGGCTCCTGCAACCAAGTCTATGTCTTGTGCATTTATTATAGGGCTGTGCTGTGTGGCTGCATGCCCCCAGGGAGGGTCTGGCATGTGGGCTCCCTGACCAACCAAGTACTACAACAAAGGCGCTACCATGCACCAGGACTCTGCTCAGCTCCAAGGAGGCTGGCTGAATGTCCTTACCCAAGCCACAGCTTCACAGCACAGCCCCTCTGCTGCAAGGTATCTCAGCCCACCTGTGGGCCATCAGCACAATATCATAGCAGAAGAGTCCAGAGAGGTCTAGAACATACCTCATCATTTGTTAACTTCAGGAAGATGTCTCCTAGGATCCCTTGTCGTGGCCAGCTCAGGACTCGCTCCTGCAGAGCGTGAAGTAAATCGACATGCTGCTGGACCAGGTACCGCAAAGAGTTGGGGAAGAAACTGAAGGGAGATGATATCAGACTGGTTACACGGAGCAGAAGCTCAGCCCTAAGCATGTACTGCTGAAGTGTGCATTCATGGGCAGTCAGCACAGGCTTGCTTTAAACACAGGTATTAACTGCTTTTATGGGAGTCCTGGCTGCACCAGATGGCCCTGTTTTGGCTGCTATGTACATGCAGGTACCCTCTCCAGTAGGCTATTATTACAGTGTTTTGAAGGTTTCTTAGGCTGGCTCTCCAGTGCACTGTGTAGCTGACCAGAATTTGCAGAACTAAAAAGCCCAAGGCGATGCTGCTGTGGTTAGTGAAGCAGGACCATGGTCCTGAGCCATCCCATGGAGTGCTTGGAGGAGAGCTCCCCAGCTTTGTATGTTGTCTCACTTGTCAGGCCTTTTAGCAAGCCAACCCTTTGATGCAGAACTAGTCAAAATGTGCTACTGCCTTTCTGTCATTTCATGCTGATTTCATCCAGAATCAGAATGAAGACGTCAAATATAAAAATACTTTGCCAGATGGAAAGGTCCCAGGGAAAAAGAGTAAAAATAAAAACTCACTTTGGACTATCATGCTTCAGTTTCAACTGCGTGTGTCATGTAACTGCTTAAATGAGTCCACATCAACCCATGTACCACATGTCCCACAGTGGACTTCTGTCAAATGACTCCTTGGATGTGGGACTCCTAGGGACAGTGGAAAGAGCCAAAAAAGAGAGAGCTAGCAAGGACTGGGCTCCCCAAATGTGCTTAGGGGCTGGGAACTCCCAGGCCAAAGCTGAGTGAATGGGGAGAGCTGTAGGAGCTATCCCATCCTGGGAACTAAGACAGCTGCCACAGGGAATGGCCTTTACAAAGAGCTGGGTTTAACTGCTGAGCTGGGTCTGTCCCACTGGTCTTGTAGCTGTGTGTGAATACATGTGTATGTCTGTATATATTGATACCTGATGGATGGCCGCCACTAGCCAGGGGCTTATGCCCACAGCAGCTTCTAGAGCTGGAGCTGTGGACTGGGAGATGAATGCACAAAGCTTTGTTCCCACCCAGGCAGAAGTCATGCAACCTAGAACAGGAGACTGATGGGACTCAGAAGGAGACTGAAATGAAGTAGCAGTGAAACGGTTTGGGATGCAAGATGGACAAGATGCAAGGACAGGAAGGAAAGTCTTTAATCACTGCAAAAACCTTCCAGTGCCTCCAATTTTCAACTAGAAATAAGCTCTAAGTGTTCAAAAATCTCTCTGTGGATGAAAGAAAAGTGGAGAAAGGATGATGCAGAAAGAATATTGACTGAAGAAAACTCCCCAAAAGAGAGAGCACACTAAATCAAATACCTTCTCTCTTTGGTGCTCCTTTTCACATCTGGCCCTTGCAATGTGGCCTTGATCTTCAGGATTAGGGAAAGGTTGATGACATATTTCCTTTCTGACTCCAGCAGCTCCAAAGCGATGTTCTGCCTTTTGGCTTCCAGAAGATAATGGTTAAGTTTAAAAATAAGGAAATGCTGACCTCAAGGACAGCCTCATGTTAGACTGGTGATCTGACATTAAATCATGAAAGGAGAAACTGTCAAAAAGTGACACCAATGTCTTGTCTTGTCTTTGTGTGTCTGCTTTCCCCAAAATATAAAATTCTAGCCTGATGCTACAGCATGCCCCAGACGTGACTGAAGCCAGAGTTTGCAAAGAAGGCTCCAAAGCAAATGTATTTTCTCCTATGAATACCATTTTTTTTCTAAGAATAACAAAACAAGCAATCAAAGGCAAAATAACTTATACCAGGGATTCACATCCAGTTTCCTGCAGCATGAGAAGTTATATTTTTCACCCGCTTAAGCAATTACACTGTCACAATCCCATCAGTACTCTGAACCTGCCAGGCCTTGGAAAGGAGAATGGATGTCCTGGGTGCAGAGCAATTCCGTCAGTGGCACAGACCAGCAAATACAAAGGCCAGAAGCCTTGGAGGCTGACGCCCTAAGACATTCCCCCCCACACACCCGCAACAGGAGAAACTGGCCTTGCGTGTCTCCCTCTGTAGAAGCTGAGTACTGACCAGCTCACACCAGATGTGAATGCGGCTTTGAGCCTCTCTAGCCTGTTTTCCGCTCTGTCCTTACCAGCCAAAGAAGGTTCACATATAATGTTGTCTGCTGAGCTGTATCTGCTTTGGCCCATGTCTTTCCCTCTCTCTGGTTGCTCTTTGGAAATGTATTCATCTCCCCAGTCCTTGGTGTCCTTGGGCTGCTTCCACACTGTTGCTGGCAGATGCACTTTCGACTGCCCCTCTGTTGTCAAGGAAGGCTTGAGGCTGTCGTCTGTCTCTATGGTTGCTCCTGCAATGACAAACAGCTGGATGGATCTTGACATCTCAGTTGACAGGTTATGCTACAGCAGGCAGCTAACCTGCATTATCAGCCATCTGAAGTACTGGAAGGAGAGTTCGAAGCATTCTTTGTGCTTCACGAGGGCTGTAGCCTTGTAGCGTTAATTTACAAACAGAAGCACAGTTGGCAAGCACTTTGGCAGAACAAGGTTTGCACTCTTTCAGCATTTATTTTCAGGCCAAATAAGGTCCAAAATCAGACACGTGTTAGAAAAGAAAAAACATATATTCCAAGTATGGTTGCACTTTGGGGTTTGGGGATGTTTCAGGACTTGGTAATACGACACTTATTGGCAGGTATTGTAGAGACAGGAAGTATTATTATAATTTGGATTTAAATGCTGTTCTCAACGGATGTAAACTGTCATGGCTCTTAAAATTTTTGTTAGTGTGATGTGATTATACAGCAGCAGCAGGACTGGTAGTCTGAGGCTATTAAATCACAGAGAAGGTAGGGGAGGGTGCAGGTGCATTAGAGCCATTGGGCTGGAATTGCTTTAATGCAAATACTTTGAATTTGGGTTGCAATGGACCATTTTCTGTAGCTTTTGTTCTCTCTTTTTTTCAAGTGGATTCGAGCAAAAGAGCCATCCCGAACAGTGCAAACATCTAATCGTTGTTCTCATGTGTCCTTTTGCTGGCCAGGATCCTTAGTGTCCCTTTACTGTACCCTTCTCTTACTTCTGACCAATTTTTATTTTTGCTAGAAAAACCTCCTCTGTTACTATTCAGACATGTCTACAAGGAATCTGCAAGCTGGTGGGCAAATAAACAGCTCACCAGTTCTACTGGCGTGTAGCTACTGCAAAGACCATCTCTTCCCAAATGGCAAAATGGCACTCTCATTATTCTTTGCCATTATCAGTAAGCTTCAATTCTTCCTTCCTGCAAAAGCACTTAGAACCTGTGAAAGCAGCAGCAGAAGGGCTTTCCCCACCAAATATCAATCCTTTGCATTGTCTGTCAGGTATTTGGCACTTCAGGGTTTGCCCTTACGTTTCAACTGCAAGTATGAAAATGGAGGTACACGGCAAAGTGAAAGACATTTCTGTGAAATGTGTTCCCTGAAAGCATTTCTTCAGTGCAGTAAAGCAAGCACTATAATTGAATCATTGTCCTACTGTTTTTTGACAGTTTGATATTTTCCTACCTGGACCTGCTACGACTTTCACACTTCCTTCTCCCATTGGCATGATCCTCGTGTCAGACACTGTTGAAGTACAAAGGGAAACTTTACAAGAGAAGACAGCTGTAGAGCAGGCTTCCTCCTGCCAAGCCTAGTCAGTATGGTTAGATCCTCCAGTCTTTCACATTTTTGCTATGGAAACACCCCTGTTAGATCTTCCACTAAGGAGGATCTCTACTGTTGTGGCCCTTGTTGCGTCTTTGTTTCAGTAGCACCTGCCGACAGGCTAATGTGGGGGTCCCTCTTGTGCTTGCTGCTGTATGACTGCAGAGGAACATGAAAAGTCTTGGCTTGTCCTTGCTCAGTAGGTGCACATTGGGTAGAAGGCACCCAGCAGGCAGAACAAGAGGATGGAGGCCTGACACAGAGACACGGCTGCCGTTTTGGGTGGAAAGGAGCTTATTGAAGAGTGGAGGGATGAGACGACTGGAAAGAAAGGGGCAGTGGGAGAAGTGGGTGAGAGAGGCGGATGTGCAAGAGGGTTGTAAGGGAGAGAGCTAACATACCACCTCAGAGTAGGGCAGAGGGGGGCCGTGACTGGCCAGATTCTGAGCAGAAGAGAGTAGCAAACAGCACATGGTTTTCCTCCAATATCTGCCTTTGTTGACATTTTAAATGTAGTGTGTATATGCAAGGAGCAGTAACACCAGTAGCCTAGGGTGTATATGTACCAGCTCCCATGTCCCCTGGTCAAATCAACCACTGGTATGGCCCCTTGATGACACCAGGTGTTCTCTGTCAGCCCAATCCCTGTGCTCCTCCTTTCTGTGCCCTGCTCCCTTACACGGTAACAAATCCACAGGTTGTAGGATTTTTATCAGGGGCTGCTACTTGGCTCTGTGTCTGTGCCACTAGCACTACAGGGAAGAAGATCCCTTTCCTTGGAGGAGGCAAGCAATGGCTTTTAGGATAGTGTTCACAGAGCAGCATCTCCTGAATCCAGGCCAGCACCAAGGTTGCTATCCTGAGACACTGTGCCGAGGTGCGTGCACAGACCCAGGAGCAGTGCTGCCGAGGGGAGCACCCCCATTCTCTTTTTGTGCTGCTGGCACCCGAGGAAAACTTGGTGTCCTCTTACACTAGTGACCTTTTTCTGGATGTTTTTTCCTGAGGAAGGCACTGCATTTGCCTACTCTATTTCCTACCTTTTTCGTAAGTCACGTTGTGTAAGAGACTTGTAAAATCTTCATTGATCAGCACAGGTTCTGGGAGGTTAATGGATCGAAATGGGCTGCCCTGGAGAGGTGTAGGCACTGTCTGTGACCCATGATCATCCTTCTGTGCTCTTCTGTACAAATACAAAGAATGAGACCAGTTGGAAAGTATCAATGCTACAGGTGAAGCGCCTACACTACAGTTGTGGCAGACATCAGTATAAGTACAAGCACAGAGTCAGAAGTAGGACAACTCCAGCAGAGACCAGGAAAGGAGTTGGCTTTGATGCAGTGCATGAACAGTGTTCTGGAAGTAACTTCCACTGGCTACAGGAGAAGGTTATTTCAGATCTGTTCTTTTGCAGAGTATTTTTCACCTAATTAAATGGCTTAATTAGCTAAGGGGCTAGCCTAGATTTGCAAAGTGTTTGCATCAAGGCAGCTGTACACCCATCATTAAAACTCTGTTTTCAGAAGGAGGCTAATCAAGGCCAAGGTGGATGAGCCGTCTGCTTCATCGCAGCAACAGTGTGGCCCAGCAGTGGGCAAACGTGCTCCTGCATGACCCTGCTCAGAGAAGAAAAGGCTGGTGACCGGAAAGCAGAGCATGACTGCACCATCAGGAGCCCGCTGAGTCCTGCACACTTGGAAGGGGAAACTGCAGTGCTATTGTCTGGATGGGGGTGGCTTAGCAATAGCTTGTGATAGTGAAGGCTCCTGACTTTCAACAATATTCCTGCCCCAACATGTCTCTAGCAGGTCTGTGTGTTTCACCAGGCCCTGGTTTCCCTGAGAGTTACTGGGGCTATTTTGCTGTTGGAATCCCAGTGAGGTGTTGGTGTTTTTCTGCTGTGTTTGCTCTGTGGGGTGTGTGTCTAAAAGCCTGGGGTGAACTGAAGTCTAGAGCTTCCAGTAATAATCAGGGCTGATACACATGTCCAGCCAGGAAAAGATTAAGAAATTAAGCTATAAGGAAATGAACAAAACGGACACCACAGCTAATCAGCACTTCCGGAGCCCTGGTGTTTGGGCCCTTACTTAGCTTTCACTTTCCGTGATTCCCGCCGCTTCTCTTGCTGCAGCTGCTCAATTTTCTGTTGCATTTCCTCCTGCTTGGCACTGATTTCTTCAATCATTGACTTTGCATCGCTGAGCTCCTCCTGAGAAACAGGCAAAAGCACGGCATTCCCAGGGTGCCCATCAGCCTTACATAGCACAGCTTTGAATGCTGGCTGGTGTGCACTAGAGATGCTTCAGAGTGCTGCGGAGAGTGGCTCTGTGATTAGACACCCTTCCTTTGCAAGTCTAGTGTGTAATACATGCCACGCACAGCATGGCAATCCTGAATTCAACTACAGGCAACTCACCCAAGCTGGCGTGATGTCACATGGTTAAGGCACTGGTGGGAGATGGAGACATAGGGCTTCATCCACCACCAGTTGAAAGCACTGAGAGGACTCCTGCCTTTAATGGCATTTGGAGGTGGGCTTGAGGAAGCACGTTTCCCTCTGCAGTTCTCCAGCATGTGTATTCACATGTTGCACTTGGTTCAGATCCCAGTGTCATCACTCACATGTATAAGCTTTTGCCAGTCAGGCCTTGGAGCTGCCTTTTTAGCCTGGTTTCCTAAGGAAATGAGGCCCTCTGTAAACTCCCTGTCAGCACATCCTCCCTCAGGCAGTTTCAACCAAGCCTTGCTCGGATGTAGAGCTCTCTGATGCATGAAGTTCCTGCAGGTTTCATCAATGTGAGCAGCAGGATGGAGGAGAGAGACTCAAAGAGTTTCTTGTCAATCGAAGGACAGGGATTTTCCCCAAGCAAGGAGGTAGCTTCACTGGGAGCTCAACATCTGGACAGTCAACATGGGGATGAGGCAGAGGGAGAGTCTTTGCCCCTCCTGTTGCTTGCATAATTCCTTGTATCTGGATTTTAAAACCCCCTTTTCCCCTATAACAATGTCGTGGATAACCCTGCCTCTGGTTGCTCTGAGACCTCTGCCATGTGCCCTTACACTTCTTGTCTCCCTTGCTCACCTGGGACCACAGGGCTCCTTTTGCCCGGTGCCATCCGTCTCTCCCTGTCACAGGGTCAGTAACAGGCTTTTCCAGTAAGCAGCCCTCTTTAACTTCACGAGGTATTATTGACTCAGCAAAACCCCATGGGGAAAATTTACCATAAAAACAATAAAACAGTTCCTCTGCCTGCCTCCTCACAGGCAGTCATCCAGTCTCTGCATGGAGACGCTGGCTGGTTTAAAGCCTTCTTGCTAGGCTCTCTCTCCAGTCCTTTGTCTTTATCCTCTTGGGCCAGATCAAACCAGGCAGCACTTCCTCCCAGCCGTGTGGGAATGCAACTTCAAAAGGCTTTAAGGTTTTGTGTGAATTCCCTGTTCCCCAGAGGCTTTGGTTCCTGCAGGAAATGCAGGAGACCTGACCCAGGGAGAGGTATGGCACAGTGGCCCAGCGGCAGCCCGTGAACACGCCATATGCCTGTTGCATGTGCAGCCCAGAGCAAGGGTTGCTTGTGCTTCAGGGTAGCTCGCGGCACTGCCTCATGGGCCATCGAGAAGGCTAAATGGGCCAGGGCACGGGTTACGTTTGGGTTGGAGCAGTCAGGGGAGACACAAAGCCAAAGGAAGTGCACCAGATACATCTGAAACAATTGCCAGCTCATTTTCTTTGCAAGCAGGAACGATTGATGGAGGCAGGGGAATGCTGCCCCATGCCACCAGAGCTAATGTGGCAGGTGTGCAGCCCCCCCCGCAGGTCACGCTCCTACCTTGAACGTGTTGAGGGAATTCTTCATCTCGGCCACTTTCTCTTCCATGGCACAGCGGCAGCTCTTGACCTTCTCCTCCAGGGCGTACTCGCCATGCTGGATTCGCGACAGCTCCTGCATCGCTTCTGTGAAACCCGCTTTCAACTCAGAGGCTAATGCCTGCAACTAGAGGAACCACAAACACGGTGGGTTCAGTCCCTCCTCCCAGATGCAGCTGGCTGTGTCCCCGAGGGTCACCCCTGGTTCAGTGGCATGAAGGCTGGGTGTAACCCATCCTGTAAGGTGCTGTCCTCTTTCTCCTCCTCCTGTCATGGCTAGGAGTCATGGGGGGAGGTTTGATCCCTGCTGCAGCCTCAGTACAGGGTAGGAGGTGTTTGTCTTGGGCAGTCAATGTGCCCCTTTTTAGACTCACAGTTTTTCCAGGCTCCTTGGCAGTTTGCAGCCTGTCAGTCTGTAGAAGGACAGGACAGCCTGAAACATGCCAAGAAGGTTTGCAATAATAGCAGCCAGATTATCCATCCCCAAAGCAGCTGAGCAATCAAGAACATGTCCGTTTTTGAGCAAGTCCTCCTCCCCCACATGCTCGTGGGGCTGGTGCTTTCCCCAGGCAGGTCTAACACCTCCTTGCTCTCCAAGGGCTGTGGAGAAGCTCTGTCCTTGGTCAACGGGCCCTTTCCAGGGAAGGAGGCAGCTCTTTAACTCGTGATGGGGAGGGAGCGGGAGGTTTTCCCCTGGCATACAGTGACACTGTGCCCACTCTCCCTGTTTTCTGTCCCTAGAGGCCCTAGCGCTGCTGAAAGAGCTCACAACCTAAGCTGGAGGCAGCCGGTTGATGGCCGGGCAAAGCAGGAGACAGAGCGGGGCGAGCCAGGCTGGCATAGCGAGCAGACAAGGCAGGTGTGGAGGTGGGCAGTGAGGGGAGGTAGGCGGCTTGCAGAGGGCTAAGCGGGGACACCCTCTTCAGGGGCAGCTCGGGCTGGCGACCCTGAACTCTGCCCCCACTGCAGTGAGCAAGGCGCTCGTTCTGCCTGCACAAAGCCCACGGCGAGGTCGCGGCCCAAGGCGCTTCGGTACCAGTGGTTTTTACCTTTACAACAGAAATTCGGCCTAACATCTGGTTATAAACTGAGTCCAAAACTGGAGCACTGATGGTAAGAGGACAGCCACCCCGGGGAACTCAGGCGCTTGAGTCCTGTAAATGGAGCAGAGATGGCTTCCGATACCTCGGGGCAATGGCATGCACCATCCTCCTCTGATCAAGACTGGCAGTGTCTTTACAGAGGACATCTGCCTGACATCCCCACTCCTACCCCAGTGCTTACCCCACAGCCCCCAGTCTGGTCTGGCTGGACACACGTTCCCAGAGCTGCCTGGGTAGGAGGAGCGGGGCTGACAGGAGCTGGGACAGGGCAGAGGGGAGCAGGAGGCTGAGGACATCTTCCCTCCTCAGCCAGTCACCCCGGACTCCCCAAGCCAGCTGGAGCTCTTGACCCCTTGGTTCAACCCCTTCACCCACCCTTCCTGGCCACAGCGGACACCTTCCTGTGACACTCCTGTGTCACAAGAATTGTCACCCTGTGACCTGCGAGTGTAGCCTGAAGGGTTACAGGGGCTGCTTGGGGCCATGGCTGCTTAGGGAGGCAATGACCATACTGCTTCTGATGTCTCAGCCTAGGGGGGTGAGCCAGATGGTCTTAGCATCATCAGACATCCTAACATACATGCCTGGAGAAGTGGGGGGAGATAAAGTACTGCAACTGTGCAAAATGTTAATATTCCCATCCCTGCTCACAGGTGCTTGCCACACTTCCACACTGAGCTGACCTTGCCAAGGCAGAGTCTCCCTGCTAGCCTGCATCAGGGCTAGGCATCGCACGCTTTCCTCCGAGTGAAAAGGGGTGATTTGTCAGATCCATCCCTTCTAACTGAAATATTCTATGCTATCTTATGCTATGCATTTTAGAGATCTGCTTCAGGATGGAGATGTCACAGCCTCAAGTCTTGCTAGCAGTGGAGCAGATGGGAAGCTGGCCTTGGAGATAACAATGTCTGGGGAGAATAAGCCCAAAATGAAATGTTTCTGCCCACAAGCCTGGCCATATCCTCCTCGGGTGCTTCCAGAAAGGGGGTAAACTAGACAGATCTTTTGTGAAGGGTACAGGGATGGGAGTCATTGCTGATCTAGAGGTTTCAGAGTCAAAAACTGCTAGGTATCAGCAAAAGTCAGCAACAAGGGACCACTGCAGAGACTTTGGTGTCCATGTGCACCGAAACGCTCTGTGAAAGCAGAGTTCAGGCAGCCAAAAGAAAGATTTGGATTAGAGGCTGGACTAAAATATTCTCTGCATCTTAGAGCAGACAGTCACTTGTTATTTTGGGGTTCACTGTTGGCCAGTCTCTGCTTTTGAAGTCACAGTGCTAGCTTGGTTTATTTGTGTATCCTTCCCAGTGCTCCAGACCCCAGCCTGGGTCTGTCCTGCCCGGTGCATCCTTTCTCGGCCCCATGCAGCTTGCAGCGGCTATTTTACCTGCTGCCCTGATGTTTTTCAGCTCTGTGTGGAAAAACCATGCAAGTAAAATCTCTAGTGAGACCAAGTAACTGTGCTGTGTTCTGTGGGTAGCTGCCCATGAGGAAATGAAGGATTCTCCTCCCGTCTTTACATGACTCTGATTAATAGGGCACTGAGAAGCAGTCACTTGTGACTCTCGCTTGTCCTCCAGCCCAATGAGGATATGAACTCTCTGGCGAAGTCCACCTGGAGAGGGGAGCATGCATTTCCCAACATGGAGGGGAGAACCATGACCACATGGAGGAAGTAATGGTGGCTAGAAGGGAGGAGAAGGGTGAGATCAGAAGACATACAAGGAGCATTTCTCAGGCTGGTTTTGACTCCAGTTTGCAAGAGTGGAGCTAGTTTTTATATATATATATTTATTTATTTTATATAAAACTTATTTTATATAAAAGCAGTTGTGAAATCTCCTTCGCTGAGCCTCTATTTTTGTCTCACCTGCTGTACTGTCCCCAGAGGGTGGACAGGACTGATGCTGCTTCCAGGACCAGAGGCAGCAAAACTGCAGAGCCCCCCCATCCTCCCTCAGCAGGTGCCAGCAATTTGAGCCATTTGCAAAAGATAGTGACTGTCCCTGCAGCCTAAAGCTTTGTTCAGACTTTGAGGCAGCCCAGGGAAGATGGCTGTGGCCAGGAGATGGGGATGGCTTATGGAAGGAAGGGCTGGGATGGAAAGCAGAGGGCAGAGCCTTGGTGAGCTGGGCTTACTGCCCTGGCTCCCACTGAGAAGATGAGAGGGAACCCTTGCTTCCATGAGTAGCTGTGTCCCCACATATCCCCCCCAGCACTAGCCAGGCTGTCCAGGGCTCTGTGTCTCCAAAGGGATGGCTATTTGTATCTTCCACCCTTGGCAGCTGCCTAGGGTCCTTACACTAGAACAGGGCCTGCTCTCAGGGACCTTGAGCTGAAGCCTGTCAAAAACAGTAGAAAACAGGCTCATGATGAAGAAATACTGCACAGGAATAATTACGCTGTTATATCCTAGAAAAGAGCAAAATCCTGTGGCCGTGCAGGAGTACTGTTTGTGTTACTTCCCCCAGCTTATCTACTGTCCATTGCTTTGCACATCTTCTTATGTGGCTGATCTTATGAGGAGCGGCTGAGGGAGCTGGGGTTGTTTAGTCTGGAGAAGAGGAGGCTGAGGGGAGACCTTATTGCTCTCTACAACTACCTGAAAGGAGGCTGTAGCGAGGTGGGGGTCGGTCTCTTCTCCCAAGTAACAAGTGATAGGATGAGAGGAAAGGGCCTGAAGCTGCGCCAGGGGAGGGTTAGATTGGATAGTAGGAAAAATTTCTTCACTGCAAGGGCAGTCAGGCATTGGAACAGGCTGCCCAGGGAAGTGGTTGAGTCCCCATCCCTGGAGGTATTTAAAAGATGGGTAGATGTGGTGCTTAGGGACATGGTTTAGCGGTGGACTTGGCAGGGCTAGATTAACAGTTGGACTTGATGATCTTAAGGGTCTTTTCCAACCTAAACGATTCTATGATTCTGTGATCTGAAGAAGCAAGTAGACGTTGTGTCACCCAGAAGAGGGCTGCCTGAGGATACTGCCTGAAACTAATCTGGCACAAAGTCCAACACTTGCCACAAAGCCTGGATCTGATTTTTCTGAGCTGCATGATGTATGCTTTTACCAGGGAAAAACTAACTTCTAGCACAGTTACTAACTCCTACATTTAAGGGCAGCACTTCTACAGCCAAGCATTAGGAAGGCTTACAATGATGCCTCATAGCAGGAAAGCAGCAGAGCTGTGCTGATTTACAGTGGTAGAGAACCTGGCCCTAGGAGTATATCCAGTATTTATATTCCTAGGCAAGGGTGGTAGGAATAAAGGCAGAGCAGCAGGGTAAGGACTGAAGAGAAGGATGGAGATACTTAAAGGGGCTGCAAGCACTTATCAGTTCTTGTTTCACACCTGTGCAGTCTTTTTTGGTAACTGCAGTGTCCATAGGGCTCTTGCTGAAGCAGAAGGGGACAGCCAGCTGGTAACTTTAATTTAAAGGATGCGTTTGGGTATCCACATCTCAGGTGTGTTTTTCTGGAAAGCAACATGTGTGTGTAGCGTTCCCAGCACACAGTCCCAACAGTGTGCTAGCTTTCCATGCATGTCGGATCCACTGTGCTGGGCCCTTCAGCAACCCAGTCACAGCTCCTGGTTGGAGCTGTCTGGATGGTAAAAGAGGATGAGACAAGAGAAGCACTGACTAGTTAATGGAAAGCAGTATCTTCTCTACTTGCCATGGTGCACTTACAAGCAATTATGGGCATTAGTGTTGCAGTGGTGACAAGGGATGTCTCAAATAGTCAGGGTTTCCAGTTCAGGGATATGTTTCTTTTTCAGAGTATGGCTCCATGTTGAACCAGACCAAGGTTTAAAGTGCTCAAAACTGTTGCGTTTACTGCAGATTGGAAATATGTGGGAAACATCACTGTGGAAACACTGAAACTGCATCTTACAGGAAGGATGCTCCCTGGGCTGTGGTATAGACAGTCTTGTTGCATCCATGGTGGCTAATTGCAGCAAGAATGTCAACTCAAATAGCGGCGGCAGAGCTCTGGAAATCCTAATCACCTTGAGCCAACGTGGGCTCAAAGATAGGGTTTCCAAGCTCCTGGTTGGGGAGCCAGACAGAGACACGCAGCAAGACTCAACGCTCTGGCTGACCTGGCTGCTCTGGATTATCAGGCAAGAAGAGCACCCCATGGTCCAAGGAGCTGTGAGGCTGCCAGGATAACCCAGAGCCCCCCAGGAGACCTGGCCCCCTGCTGGGGAAGACACCCCCGCCCCATGTCAATCAACACATCCTTGCTCCTGGGACAGTTCATCGGATTTGGTGAAAGCTCATCAGAGCTCAGCCATGAAATCTCCCTCCGGCCCAGCGAATTGACATTCTCTAATTGGTGCTAATGATGCCAGCTAATTATCTGAGCTCACAAATCACCTGTCTAAACACAACTGGTTGTGAGCAGAGAAATTTTACTGAAGTGTCTTTTAAGATGAAGCCCGAGATGTGATATGTATGACATTTATTCATGCAGTGTGCACATTTTATTTGCCATGTTCCTTGTAAGTGCCTACATTTTCCCTTCCACTTAATTTAGTTTTTTAACCACTGTTTATCTGTTAGTAACTCTTTAAACTCTTGGAGTTATTTAGGGCATTTTGCTCATCTTTACCTGGGAAATCTGTGTTGCAGGGGTACTCACAGGCACACTTTCAGTCTCTCCTGTGGGAATAAAGAACTTCAGTCAATTAAAATGACTTATTATGGTTGCTATAAATAACTGGAACAGAGGGTTTGAAATCCCTCTTGAGGTACAAATCAGTTTCAAAGTACTCAAGTCTCACTTTAGGAGGTGTGAGCACCATATCATTTGTAAAATAAACTGCAATTATAAAACAGGAATGGCTCACCTAAATCAGACATTAAATTCACCTCATTTGCTGTCCTGTGTCTGTCCAAAGCTGATCCATGCAAAGAGGTGAGAAACCTTGTGTGTGCAATTAGGACTAAATTGCCCCCTGTGAAGTTCAGTTCTGTGTACCAGCCTTTAGTAACAGGTTCCTGAAATTGTGAATTTTATCCTCTACTATATGTGTATGTATTTCTGTTATCTCCACAAAAAGCTGATCTGATCTGTATATTTTAAGCCCTAGGTTATATTTTATCACAATCCATTCCAAGCAGTAATCATGTCTTTTGTAACACCAGAAAAATACATCTTTTCATCAGTTTCATCATTCCTAGGTTTTTGTGGCATTGTGATCCCACCTGATCTTGTACAATGGAGCTAGATTTAACATTTCTGAAACAGACCTAGCTCATGGAGGAGCAGAACTGTTTTGGACACTGCAGAGACATTATCTCTTGGCATAATGTGTTCTTGATTGAAAGCAGGAAGTCTATATTTATTATTTCCTCTTCTAACATTGTCTCTTCGTGCAGAAACCTTCAATTATCCAACAGAAATTATTGCTGTGTGTGCCACCATTGCACTTTGAGGGAATTGCAGTCCAATGGCCATCAGTTCTCATGTTATTCCCTACGTCAGGCTCCCTGGCTGGCCTTCACTCCCAGAAAACACCATGCCACCCAGTTCCTCATCTGGATCTCCTCCCCTTGGCAATGTCACATCATGAGGTGGGTCTTCTCTTGCCTCCAAGAATTTGCTTCACCCATCTCTGCTGTCAGTCACAGACATGACCGGTGACCCCATGCCCAATTCTAGGGGCAGCCAAGCTCCCTCTTTCCATGCTGGCTGCAGATGCTCAGTGCCTTACCCACCTGGGCCTTTAAGACCACAGAAATTCAGTCCTGCAGAGGCTTGAAAAGGGTGCAGGGAGGACTCTCTGCAGTCAGCAAGTGCATGAAGTGGAAAGCTGAAGCCTGGAAGTCAGAGCTTTACAAGGCACAGCTACGTTCTGATTTCTTTACCCCTGAGGGGGAATATGGGTTACTGCCAAGGGCACCTATGAATTGGCCCTGTTCTGGTCTCTAGGATTTGTCCTGATTCAGGGGAACGTGAGCAAATTCCCCAGCGACTCGCGAAAGAGAGAGGCAGAGAAGGAGAGGCCGTGTGCCCCTCTCTGCCCATGTACCGCTTTCTCCCCGTGCTGGCTGGTCTCACAGCTGTGGGGTTGGGTAGCAGGGTCAGACACCGACCCTCTGGGTAATATCCTCTGGGGTTCCTCCTGGGGAGAACAAGGGACAGCAGGCTGATTGGGAGAACTAACCATGACCCCAAACTGCTGGCAGTTTGGGGTCAAAACTCATCAGCCAGCCCGCACCCAGTCCCAAGTTTCATCTTTTAAATGACAGGTTGTTTTCATTTTCAGCTTTGGCCCTTGTGGGTCATCTTTTCAGATCTTCTCTGCAAGCCCATGAACTAGAAACTGACTTTTGGCCTGAAGTGAATGATGAAGCTTTCTCACAATGCCCGGAGCTGAGGCTTGAGAAGGCAGCAGGTGTGTACTGCGATCCTCCTGAATCAAGAAAACTGAGGTACATGTCTGTTCTGATGTAAACGTTACTGCTGGACTCTTACTGTGGGATGGTAATGACTGACCTGAAAAGAGCAAGAGGACATGTTTCTTAATTAATAGCAAATACAAACCAGATGCTGGGAGGAAAGGAAGATGCTGTTTTTGCAAAGTGGTGGACATATTGAATGCTGAGCTTTGTGAAGGGCTAGAGGTGTCAGGTAGAAGCACGGCACGGCAAGGAAGAGCCATGATCTCTCCTCACGTTTTCTTTGGGTGTTTATCAATCTGATATATAATACAGAGGGCTTGACCCAAGCCCTGCAGAAGTCTGTAGGGATCTTCCATTTGGGTTTGGATACAGATTAGTCTGTAATGTCCTTGGACACATTCAAAGCAAGGAGCTGCTCCTGAGCAAGAACAGAAGAGGGGAGAGGATCCCTGCTACTGTGATTTTACTACCCACCTTTGCCATGAGCATGAGCAGAAGCACTCTCTGCATGTACCCAGTCAAAACCCAGATTATTTCTATAAAGTCACTGCTAAGAGCTGGAGCAGAGGAGGCTCCTCACAGTTGCACTGTGGGAAGCAAGGGGCTTTGTGATTATCTCCCAATTTCTGCAGTGAACATCTGCAGCCCATGGGGGCATACCAATTAATTGGAAAAAATCCCTGAATTAATTTCCCTTTCAGCCTGCTGTAGTGCAGGGGCCTAGGTACACAGACCTAATTTAGTCAAATTAGAATAATAATAATAGAGAAATTAACTCTTCCGTTACCTATGCCAGGAATGAATGTTGACACCACCAAGCATCTTTTAAGAGGAAAAGAGATGGTCCAGGCTCTCTCCTGAGCTGACAGTTATGGGCACTCCCAAAGCTGCTCCCCCTGCTCCTCATAGTTTCAAGAGCTCCTCAGCATATGGACACAGTCACCTCTGAGGTGGCAAGGCAGAGCACAGTGCTGCAAGGGGTTTGGGGTGGAAAGCAAGTACCACCAGCCCCACATTCCTCTGCAAGAAGAACATCTAAAGCAGGTAACCACTAAAACCCTGGACCTGAAACCCCTGAGCTTTGCAGACTTTCTAGAAGTGCTGCTGACTGTAGCAGGACTGGTTGCATGCAAGCAGTGTGGCCTCGACACATCTTGGTGCTTGCAAGATCGGCACTGGTGCAGAAGTCCGGGTTGTGGCACTGACATGAACAAGAACCCCTTGCAACAACGCATGTCGGGGAGAGAAGCAGATCCTCATCACAGTGCCCTCATGTAAGCTGTAGCTTTTGACAGTTAGAAGTCTCTGTACATCCCCAAGGCAGAGGGGGTCCAAGGCAAGAGAGGGGAATGCCTTCCCACATTGGCCTTTGCGTATGCCACAGGATTATTTTCCAGAAGGGAGAGGGAGGTGTTTCTAAAATAAGAGATAGAAGCTTCAAATCCCAGATATTTCTATGAAACTAAAAGAAGGGAACATTTACCCACAGCTCCCGTGGCTAAGAGGTGCTCTCGGGGGGCTGGGTGGCAGCTGCCAACAGACAGGTCATACAAGAGCAGGTTTCTTCCTCGCTGTCTTTCATACTATCAAGAAGTGAAATAAGAGGATGTTTTACCTTCTTGTTTGTTTGAGTCCATGGCTGCTATAGGGTGTGCGTCCTCGCAGGGACTCCTGTCCTCACTCTGGAGGGTTCTGGCTGGTCACTGGGAACATCCCATGGCTTAGAGCTGCCCACATGTGAGCCCTGCGATGGGTCAGCTGGTCTGAACCCTGAGTGCAGAAAGATGCAGAAAGGGTTTATTGAGCGGAGATGCTCAAAGTTCAGAAAACAGAGGGAGAAGGAGGGATTTGAGAGGGAATGAGGCGTCCTAAAGGTTTGTTTGGGTTCACAGTGTCTCCACAAGCAGAGTGGGTGCAAGTACAAACGCTTCCCTCCCAGCCCAAGGCCATTTGTGCTTACGTGGATGGGTGATTAAGAGGTACTATGTAATCCTACAGAGACTATTTGCTCAGTAAGGTGCTTCTTGTATGAACACAGAAGCAAAATGAGATGTGTTTTGAATGGCACATGAACGTCTCGCACGGGTGCTCTGCATCAAAGAACCAGCTTTTTGCTATGCAACTAATCACCCAAAATGTCCTCCAAACTTGTGTTTGGGCCACAGAGATACTGCCTTCACAATGCTGCTGCACAATCCTGCCAGCACTTTCGGAGGCACTTGTACTGCCACGCCTGCCTTCTCTGTCAGTTGTCTCCCTGGCTTTTGGAGGCACAGGAGTGCTGCAAGGCACCTCGATGTGTAGAGCTGCAGCCTCTCTGGAAACCAGGGCCACCAGAGCATGATGCCGTGCCCAAGTCACTCCCTTGGTAAAGCACCTCATCAGTCCAGTAATGGGGTTAGGACCTTGGGAACAGTCTTAAGATAATGCCTGATTAATGACGCAGGCAGAGCCCCAGAAAAATGGATTGCACCAGCTCACACTTCTCTTATCAGCATGGGCACTGCCCCACATCCACACTTCCTCTCCCCAGGGTTTAATTCAAGTCTGCTTTTGTCCAGCCATACTAGGAAACTAGATGGGATTTAGGAGTCTAGAATAACCTCCCACCTCCATTCCTGTTTGACATAGATATGCCCAAGGCTGATGTGAGTTATCGTTAGCTTTGCTAATGGGATTGGAGGGGCCAGTGTAATTACAGCACAGAGCTCTGCTGACACAGCTCTGCCAGGAGGGCTGTGGTGGTTCAGAGAAGCCTGGGGTGATGCTTTCAGGGAAGTAGGCACAGAGGAAGGCACATAACATTAAATAGATGGGAGAGATGCAAAGGATGCAAGAGCCCTGGGTGGCTTTAGGAAATCGCTGCAGAAGCAGTTGCCTCTGCTGCAGTCAGCAGCGTAGCTTGGGGGCCGCACACTTTCGACCTGACAGCTTTCCACTGCGGGACTCCCAAGGGAGGAGGGTGGTGGCACCATCGGGGCCCCCGAGATGGGAGCGATGCTGAGCATTTGTGAGCTGTGGCGAGGGATGCCTCTTGTGCTCAGGCTGGGAGCGGCACAGCCGTCAGCATACCCAGCCAGCCTCTTGCTGAGGGTATGATGTGGACTGAAAGGCTTCCAGCACAGTGCTGGAGGGACTTGGGGTTTAGCATCTTCTTGAGATTGAGGATTAATGAAAGGATAAACTTCTTATTTGTAAGAGAGCTGCTTATGAGATCTCCTAAGAAGATCTGCTGTCTTCTCAGGACAGAGGATCCTTTGGTGATGCATGTAGAAAACCTGAGCAAAGGTGGAGGGACTTTGGATGTGGGCTTTGTACAAACAGGCTGGGGAAGCTTCTGGGTGGATACCTGGTTACAGTGAGATAAACGTAATAGTTTACTACATCTGTTTTCTATCCGCTGATAGTGTAGAAGTTTTTTTTTTTTGTTCTGAAGACTCTTAGGCTCATGGTAGAGTTTAGATGGGCAGGGACCTCTGGAGTTGTCTGACTCAAAGCAGGGCTAACCCCAAAGCTAGATCAGATTGCTCAGGGCCCCATCTAGTCAAAGTCTGAGTATCTCGCAGGCTGGAGACTTCTCAACCTTTCTGGGCCTGTCCCAGGGCTGCACTACTCCCACAGGGAAGAATTTTTTCCTTATGGCCAGTCAAGGTTTCCCTTGTTGCAGCTTGTGCCCATGGCAACTTATCCTTTCATTGTGTCTGTGAGAAGAGCCTGACTGTCTGGTCTATAACCCCCGTTAGGTAGCTGCAGATGGCTGTAGGACCCCCCCAGCTTTCCCTTCCCCAAGCTGAACAAACCCAACTCCCTCAGCCTCTCCTCCTATGCTGTGTGCTCCAGCCCTCTTTAGCAGGGGGAAAAAAAAAAAAAATCTTTTTCTGATAGGTATTCCAAAGAATGGCAAGAATGTTATTTGCTTCCAAAACACATAAATATGCAATTGTTTTTAAAGTAGGTAAACCTCCCAGTTAGTAGTTTTGAGGAGAGGGTACTTAAGTTTGGGTCTCTGAGCAAAACAGACTTTTAACTTCAACTTCAGTAGCAGCTTGTTTAGTAGCAAAGCTGTTAAACTTCGCTCCCAGTTTAGACTAGTCAATGCCATAGCAAATTCCTGAGGCTTTTGTTATTGGGCTGTTGAACTGGGACCAGTTTGTTTAACACTGAGAACTGGTTTCAAAATTCAGAATTGTTTGTGCAATGTTGAGGGAAAAGGAACAAATAGGAAAGGCAAAACAGATATGAAAGAAACATAAACCTCCTCTGTGATAAACATTTTCACTGAAAACAATGAAAACAGCTTTTTGCTGGAAATTCATTAATTTTTTTCTTTTTAACAAAAACCCGTACATGTTTTTACCTGTTCTGCTTTTATATTATTAATGCTTTACCATGCCAGTTACAGCAATATAGCAGTATATAATTGTTAACTATTAATAATAATAATAAACAAACACCAATTAGTATGGAATTAGTTAATATACTATTAAATGCACTAGCTGCATAGCCTGTCATAAAGATTTTATAATTTTATTATCCACTTGCTGAATTATTCTGGAGATCCCTGAATCTCCAGTGACAACGTGACAGTCATACCTCTGGCCTTCGCAAGGCAGGTTAACCATATCCTGCCGGTACCAAGAACATTTATTGTGGGAGCACGCAAAAGTGAGAATCTGTAACCCATAGTGCTGCACAGCTTTAAATGGGGGAGTCTGCAGACTGTAATGCATGAGGAAACTATGTATAAATGGGTTGCAGTGGCAGGCATCCAAGGTGAGGAAAACCCAGAATTAAAGCATAATTCGGTTCCAGCAAGTGCTCTCTACTTCCACTCTTACACCAGCTCCTCCCAGGCATCTGAGACCTCAAAATGCTTGTGTCTCTGTCTAGGTCCCACTTCGGCAGGTCCCCCTGCCCAGCACATCACCGGGGCTATGCCATCGGTCTCACAGACGGTGATGCAGAGGGAAGGATGCAACACGGAAGAGCATCTGTGGCTACCCTCCACTAACACATGGAAACCTGCAGTTGTCATGAGTTGTCATGTCTCCTCACCTAAGAGGAGAAGCTCACAGGAGGGCGTTTCTCCCTCTGCCATGCTACAGGTGATGACATGAAACGTCTTGGGTCCAGTACAAAGAAGGAGGTTTGTCTGCTATGGAGAAAAATAACCTACATGAGGTTTTAATGAGAGAGAAGTAATACTTGTAGAAGAAGGGCTCATATGAGGATGTGTCATTGCCCTGTTACCTATCGCCTGTTCCCATGCACTTTCAACTCAGGGCCCCATGGGGCTGGAAGGGAGCCCTGTGGCATTGTATCTTATCTCTCGGGTTGTAAAAACGCTGTGGTTTCCTGGTATCAGAAGTAATTTTTCCTTCTAGCGGGAACTCAAAACAATACCTGTACAGCATGGAGATTTAACTGAGGAGCTTCCACATTGCACTCATGCAGACAAGGACAATGTTTCAGCACAGTCTCTGTCCTCTGTAGAGCTCAGGAGTGAGGCTTTGAAACTGGGACACCGGGGATGCCGCCATCCCCTCCTGCTCCAGGCACCACAAGGAGCTCTGCTATATGACTGCACTGCAAAGTAGGTTGACCTTGGTTAAGTGGGTCCAGAAAATCTTCCCTGTTTTAGCAGAGTAACTGTCTTTCGTGTGTCCTCTAGCTGCAGCCTGCAATTTCCTGAGTCACCCCTCGGTTCTTTGTTATATTAAATAATTGCATTACATTGGCTACTTTCCAGCATTTAGGGCTCACTGCTGGACTCCGTGAATATATAACATTGCCTGCCTGTCCCTGGTTCTTCGGAATTGCCAAATATACAGAACAAAACTAGTCAGTCCTTCCTCGTCACTAAAACAAACAAAACATGCACCTCACCATGGTTTGGAGCAAATGCTTGTCCTCTGTTCCCCCTGACTGCCGGGTGGGGAAGCTGTTAACACTGTCCTCACTGGGGACAAGGGTTTCAGTCGGCCCGAGTTGGCTGAACAGTGTCTGGCTCGTTCCTAAAGGGTGCAAGGAGTTGGAAAATAGGACTGACATTTGGCCCTAAGACCCTGGATGTGGGCTGCTTGGTCAAATCCTGCCTCTGCTGGCAGTGAGCAAGTCATAAGTTCATGGCAGAGTCTAGGTGAGTGGGAACACTTGTATGTCTCTAGTCCAACCTCCTGCTCAAATCAAGGCTAACTCCAAACTAGATCAGGTTCCTCAGGGCTGTGTCCAGCTCGAGTCTGCATATTTCCCACACTGGAGTCTTCGCAGCCTCTCTGGGCCCTCCAGTACCCTGGGGAAGAATATTTTTCCTTGCGTCCAGTCAGGGCTTCCCTTTGCTGCAGCTTGCGCCCATTGCCTTTCACTGTGCACCTCTGGGAAGAATCTGGACTCCATCTGCTTTACAGCCCCCTTGAGGCAATTAAAAGCTGCAAGACGATTTCCCCCTTCACCTTTTTTTCTCAGTACTGAGCAAGCCCCACACCCTTAACCCCTTCCCATATGCACATCCATGAATGCATGTGCACATTAGCCCTGAGAGCAAGCCCCCCATGAGGCTGCTTTCCTAAACCATCGTCAGGCCTCCACCCACAGCAAATCCAAGGTTTGCCTGACATGCCAGCTCACCACAGGGTAGTTTCCTCATCAACAAGGCAATGTTATTGTTCCTCTGCAAGCTCCCCACTGGACAGGCTCAACACCCAGTCACATGAAGCCATCAGCAGACTGTCTTGGCCTGCAACCCAAGCCCGTGGCCCCCCTGCTTTAGGAACAAGAAACAGCAAAGACGTGCTTTGCTTGTTTCTTCAGAGCTGAGCATTAAAACTCATTTACCCTCCTTGCAGCTCTCATCAAGCCAGAATGACATCTCCAGAGCAAAGCTCAGAGAATAGTTGCAGGGCAAAAGTAAGTATTTTCCCTGTCTTCCCTCCAGCAGCCAAATCTGCCAAGCCCAAGAACCAAAGCTGAGTGCCACCTCTGCCATTAGTGATCGCCATGATCCTGGCCACTGGTGTCCAGCAAAGAATACTGCCCTGGTGCCTTGCACGAGGAGCTGGCACCGCAGCCACCCCAGAGCAGAGCGGGCAGCGCGTGAAAGTTAACAGAGCCTGAGGCGGCACCCACTTCCCATGGGATCCCCAAGGGAGAAGGTGTGGATGGGCAGGGAGGTCCCAGTGGGTTGCCTTCTTTAGCTGTGCCCCAGTCTCGGGGTCGAAGGCCGGAGCGAGGTGCCCCCGCGGCAGCACAGGGGTGGGATTCCCGCCCGAAGCTGTGCGTGGGGGAGGGAGGGGAGGCAGGTCCCGCAGCCTGCGCTGCCTTTGTGTGACCATGCTCGCCCTTCCAGTGCTCCTCCACATGGAGCGGCACAACTGTGCAGAGGATCGCTGGTTAAAAAGACCAACCAAATATCCCGAGCATCAGCATGCAAACGGTAAAGCATTTACAGCCTAGCCTTGATGCACAGCAGTTACTATTTGTTTGGCTTTCTGTCCCATTCTGCTTCTGAAATCATGACATGGGTAACAGTGCAGTGCAGGGGAAGCCATGTGCACTTTTGCTGCTTCAGTTGTTAAACATCCACAATTTTCCTAAATAAATGCTTGGGATATTCCTGATGACTGTCTCCTGCCGGCTGAGATTGCTGGCTGTTTTAAACATCCCACTTGGAGAACAACCCCCAGTCCTCTAAAGAGAGCAAAAAATCAGTGATTTACTCTCACGCTTTGTCTCCAGCTAACTCTAACGCAGTTGTCATTCAAATACTTCAATTCAGCATGATACTTCAATTTAGCTCTTGAATGGTAAGAGCAAAAAAGGTCTTTTTAACCTGGTGTTTTAGAGACCTTACTATAAATGCAGCCTCACAAGATTCTCCAGCACGCTAAGAAGCTAGATCTCCATACACAGTCTTAGAAGAAATCAGCTGGAAATAACTGTGGGCACTGAAGATGCAAAATACTTTAAATACCATTTTATGTGCTTGCACATGCAACATTAAATAGCTACGCCTCTAGCTTTTTTCCAATAATATGAAAAATGGTATTATTAATCCCGCTCTTCATCCCATGCCGAGTACATTTTAAACTTACCCCAGGCTAGTTGAAGATCCTTCAGCACTGGCGGTTGCCAGAGTTGGGAATTAGCACTGTGCAGGAACGGAGAGAGAGAGGAGAGCAATGGTGGCTTGACGTTTCCCAGGATGGGACTGTCACATGCTAATCACTGATTTGAAACGCAAGCATAACAAATGCCTTCTAATTATGTAATCTTCAGGTCACATCCTTGCATCCCCATGCAAAAACCAGGACTGTGCGCTTGGCAGAAGTTGATACCGACTTTTTTCCTTTTTAATTAGAATTGCACGCTGCTGCGAAGGGAGGGCGAGAAGCCTTGTGAAGTGACGGGCGGAGGGGGCCGTGTGGTGAGAGCCGGCTGCTGATGTGGTCCCTGCTACTTCGCTGAGCTCGGAGGCTCTTAAGTACCTCCTGCAGCACCCGAGCGAGGCGGCCTGCAGCTGGGGACAGGGAGACGGGACCAGCTCCTCCCCGCTTTCTCTGACACCCTCAGTCTCCTGCCGTGCGTGGCCTCACGAGGGATGCCAGGGCCAAGAGGGCTCCCCTTCCTTCATTCTGGGCCCAAGAGCAAGGTTGCCAAACTAGCCAGGGCAGGGGAGCAGCCACCACCAGCACTTGGGTGTTTTGTTGCTTGTTAGATCATGAAAAATTTCCTTTGAGTAAAAATAAATAAGGGCTTCGAGGGAGGTGGGAGAGTGGGAGGCAGCAGCCCTCCACGCCTGCTCCATTTCTTCACTGAGGTCCTGCAGGGCTTTTTGCTCCAAAGGGCATCAAGAAAGCGTGGGGAGAATGCAGGTAGCCCAAGGCCAGGGGTGTCAGGAAAAGGTTTGAGCCACTCTAGTGAGTTACTCCGAAGCGTAAGAGCAGGGAGACATAAAGGAGGAGGAACAGTAACAAAAGGCAGACTAATTTCTGAAACCTGCAAGACAAAGATCTGCTTCAAAGATACCCTTCAGGCAGAAAACCTGAAATGTAAAACCACACAGTATAATTGCTGTGCAGCACAGATAAATGTGGTGATGTGGAGTCGTAGTAAAGGAGCTGAAAGGACAGGCTCGTAGATTAACAGAAGCTCTGTGCGAGATGCTGCTACCTCTGAAGTCAAGGACTAGGGACAGAAGACGCTGTATTTCTTTTTTGGAGCTGGCTATTTATCTGGCTATATAGGAGAAAAAAACAACAAAATTGAACAAAATGAAATAATTCTGAAGGAGTTTGCTGGAAAGCGCATTTTTGGTGCGTCAAAGATACCTGGGGATTCAACAAACAGCTCAAGCTAGGAAAGATTTTTTTTTTTATTAATAAAAAGAAAAACATTTAGCTTCATGAATCTACGAACTAAACATTTCAAATAGAGATTTTCCTACAGACAACTTAAAGAAAAAGGGCTGAAAGGTATTACATTGCCAAATGATCCATGAGCTGCTTTGTTTCAGATGGCCCAGTATGTTTCAGTCTGCTGATAATGTGCTGCATTTTGCTAAGAAACCACAGGGCCCAAGATTTTTACGAATCCTAGCAAAACAAACTGAGTGTTTGAAGGCACATCTGAAGAACAGCATTTGTACATTGTGTCTGCAAATATGGAGGCAAGGACAGGTATTTACTAAAACTCCATTAAATACCTGGCAAGCAAAGACTCAACACACATTTTTTCCTGACAGCACTGGTACGTTGTGTTGTTTGTTTGTTTTTTTTTTTTTTAAACTAGAAAGCAGTTTTTCTGCTTTGTAAAGCCAAGTATTTAGATTCATAGTGCAGAGACCTTTGATGACCAAATGCCAACAAAATTAGAAATAGATTTTTCATTGCATTAGACTTCCTGATAGGAGAGTGGCAACGTCTCCCTTGTGCGCTCTCCTGTCTACTTCCCTTCCCAGAGAAGAGCAGTTTGGTGCATGGCGGAGGGCTGTCCTTGAGCAGCCTGGCACCGAGCCTGGGGTTTATGGCCTTGACCTGTGAGGATGTAACTACCACGTTACAGCTGCACTTGCTCTCTGCCCTGACCCCACTATGCAACACCTGGCTTAGGGTAAACGTGATCATAGGAGCACTGTGTTTGCAAAAGCTTCTGTGGGTGGCAAGGTTTGTTTTCTGGGGAAAGTTACAAGAGTTAAGCATAAATTAGGCTTCATTTGTTGATGACAGGTTTTTTCGAAACTCAGGGAGAAAGATATTCCTAGGGCAAGTTAAAATAAAAGAATTCTAGTCATCCACTGCTCCACTTATAAATTCACCCTATCCAACTTCATTTCTTCAAGGTTTTCACTTAGGAGACTTCAGGTGATCAGTGTGAAAAGAAAAATAACTCAATTTTAACATGCATCCTCAGGGGTTATTTTTAATAAATACATGAAGAAATCAATGATGCCTGTTGAAAACTGGTCACAGATGTTGAACCCAGAATGCAACCAGAGAGCTGCCTTTAACCTGTGCCAAATAGCTACGTTTTCAACTTCTGCTTCAGTCCCACTGCTGCCGAGACATGAAATGTGCCACTCCGCTCCATTTTCATCTATAACATCTCCTTCACCTTCCATCCTGTAATGACACACATCCAACCTAAGAACGCAATCAGTTTGTGGCAGCACGGTGACGTGTGCACTACCCAGACAAATTGCCAGGGATCGGAACCTTCCCAGTGTAGTGTAAGTACCTGCCTTAACTTTCTCCCGCATGTAAAAGTTTTGTAAAAAGTAAAAAAAAGCCTGTAAAATTTTTGACCTACAAAGCACACAGGTTAGACAGCCAAGGAACATATTCCTTTCTTTGCAAAACGGTACTTATACTAACATCCTCCCAGCATGTAGCCTCTACAGGAAAACCTTCATAGTCCCAGTCATGATTTGAAGTTACCAGGCATTGTCCTATGAAGTTTAGCCTGACTTTCATTAGGGACATCTTAAAGATGTGTAAGTGTATGCAGCCAGTTGCTCTGTGATCTTGCTGTAAAAACCCATCCTCTCCTGCCCTTTCCCCATCCTGCTACATGCTGTTATGACAAAAGTGCAAGGATTTACAGCCTCCTGCGGGAAAAAAAAGTAACTGCCATGTGAATTCAGTCCTCATAAGCCACGTATTTCTGCTGATTTTTGAAAGCTGTGATCAAGCTCTTCATTATACTTGAAAACTGCTATAAAAAAGAAATGTCTATGCATCAGCATCCCTTGCAAATGAGAGGAAAATAACTTTTAAAAGCAATTGCTGGAGATTCGTTTCCCTTACAAAATGAAGCCACCTAGCAGTCACAGCAAGTTGCTATGGTGCTGCCTATTTATGTTCTCTCATGAAAGCCGCAGTGATCTGGTGAACTGACACCTATCTCGTGTGCGTAGGTGGAAGCTGGCAATCCTGAAACTTGGCAAAATAGCCTGCCTTGGGCTGCCAGGGAGTGGCGTGTATTAACAGTCACAAACCAGTGTCAAAAAGGAGAAGTCTTCATTCCCTGGTGAAAACGGCAGTGGCTGGCAAAGATTGGATCTTTGCATTTTAGTTAGTTGAAATCACAAGTTCAAATCAGAACCAGCTGGTTTTCTCTACAGACCAGGTACTAGTGACAGGCACTGCGCTGGCCCCTTTGTGATGGACTATATTTTCACAAGAGAGTAGAGGCATCACCCTAAGGTTGTCGAGAGAAAATGCCTGTAAAGCTACACACGTGATCTACTGCTGAATGCCCTCACTGAAATGATGAGTACTCACAGGTTTAGACTTCATGAAGAATTCACGTCTGTCCTTTCATATGACAGCAAAAGACAGAAGCTCTGTAGGAGCTTTTAACATGTCACTGTAACAGAGGTGTAACTTAACTCAATCTATTCTAAAGCATTGAAATAAATGTCTTTAATTTTTCCCCAAATGTTTGAGTTTGTCATACAGATTCCCATTTTGTATCCGGGTACATTCTGGAACACGTATTTCATTTGGTGTCTGATCATTTAAAAACAGAATTGGTCATCATTCTAGTACTACTGTTGCTATTATTTTTGGTCAGCAGGGCAAGACAGCTTTTTTTCTGATGAAAGACCATATATTAACAAACATAGATTTATTTCAGATACTGGACTGGGGAGGTACTTAAAGAAAAATTAAACCGAAATCAGACTTAGCAAATTTGACAGGGAAGTCATTTAAGGAGAATAAACATGAATGTTCTCATGTCATTTTTTAAGGTTAATTTTCTTATTAAATCTGCTTTGTGGATTACGAAGTGGGTATCAACTTCTTGTTTTAGAAAAAGGTGGTATCTTAGCAATTCAAAACACACACCCTTATTCAAAAGAAATTAACTTGGCTGATGTTTATATGAGTGGCACTAAAATATTTTATTCTGAGTGATGAAAATAAACCTCCACGTTTTCCCATCTCTCTGAAATGTGTACCTCAAAAAATAAGTAAACACAAACTCTGCAAACTATCAGCGCTGTATTTCTGCATGCATCTGTAGGCAGACAGCTTGAAACAACAGCTCTGAAAGGGGTCTGAACTGTTCTTTTTCTCTGAACTCTGCCTAAGCCCAGAGACTTGGTAAGAAAAAGCGGGTGGGTGGAATAACCATCTTGAAAACTTCCGACTGGGAATGAATCACAGACTGTTGACTGATCTCGCGAAAAGGATACCACTGGGATCAGCAATCTCAGATACCCAGTGCAAGTTCCACTGGTAGCAAAAGAAACCTACTCCCATGCTGGGTGAATTTTATTTGGATTTTACAGCTTATGAAATCAAAACTAACAGAAAAGACTACACGACTCTTCCCCTTCAAGCATACTTGTTTTCATTGAATGGTTCAATGTTCTTTGCTCCGTTTGGAAATGTGTAGGTTCCAGCCCCATGACACATGTTGTCTTTGAACTCGCCTTCATAAACTGCCCTAGAAGGATGTTCTAGCCTTCCAGTACCATTCATCTGCATTTAATGAGAAACGAAGGATAAAGAAAATGGTTAATGTTTATGCTTACAGTATTATTTCCTTTCATTACAATATCCTTTCAGATTGCTGCCTTTGAGTCTGCCATCATATTCAGCTATGATAATGCAGAGGAAAGTGACTGTTCTTTCAGATTTAGACAGGTTTCTGCTTCTACAAGGATTTCAGGTAAGAGCTTAGAAGTGTTTGGCCAGCCACAGTGTCCAATAAACCCCTCCTCTGCTGGTAGTCTCACAGGATCTTAACAATCTATGCAGCACGGAACTGCTCTCCCCAGCCCTGCAAATAACTCATCTACCCTGACAGCCTGAGAAATTTTCTGGAATTTATTTCTGTGGATCAAGGCAGAGCAAGTCTTTAATTTGTTCAGCCTAGGCCACTAAGCCAGGCCTGGAGATTTAAATCTGTGCTGTAAAGCACTTCTGTGGCATAATCTTAACTCTTATCATTGCACCAATATTTTTGTAAGAGACTGAAAAAAAGGCCAGACCAGATCTAATAAAGCCACAAGATGCTGTTTCCTAATTGCAAATTCCTTATTTGTCTAGTTTCAAGGACTGTCTCCTCTCCAGCATCAACAAAATAAGCAATTTTCCTGTACTTACTAATTCAGCCCTGGGGAACTCAGTAGCCAAGGGCAGCCAAACAATGGTGTACGCGTCGATGGCCAGAGCTCCCCTGGTTCACTGTGGGATGCGTGCGTGGTGTGGGATACATGCGCAGGAGGGCTGTGCCCATCCCTATGGCACAGCCCATTCATGCAGGGTTTTCATGGTGGCTGGGCCGCGCTGGGCAGCACCGGTGCCACACTGCGCAGGTGTTTCACCAGGGCCTGCCTGCCAGCAAGGACCAGTGTGTTTGCAGGAGCCTCAGGAGGCAGAAGGACATCCAAGGACCCCAAGTGTCTCAGATCTTCAGACTGGGCTGTTGACAAGATTCCCAGGTGGAAGAAGAGCCTGCAGCGTTGGTCTGATCCTTCTCAGGTTATGACTTTCCTTTCTGTGCCTTTTTAAGGGTGGATATAGCGAGACACACTCCATTCCAAATCCACAGGAAGCTTAAAATGAAGGAATACTTAAAATTACCTTGTCATTTTTCCAGCTGCTGACGTACATAGTTCTGTTGGCACCGGTGTGGACTCCATAACCACTCCTCTCAAGCACACCCTCAGGTGTCCTTTTGCACTCCCCCTTTAGAAAATGAGAGTGGTGGAAGGCAGGTATTTTCACTTCAAGACAGAGAGCATCTGAGAGGCAAAAACCTATGAGATCGTGCCATGCATTTCTTCTGTTGCACAGAGCTGTTTCTCCCAGAGCTGACTCTCCATCTGCTGTGAACAGGCTGCTCCCTGAGATGGGGCCTTGGAGCACGCGAGCCCCGCTGGAGCAGGCGCCTTTGGGTGCCATGCACAGAGTGCGGCCAGCCGCAGTCCTGTTACCCGTTCTTCCACCACCACCGAGCCCCACTGTGGGGGTGGTGGGGAGCTGCCGTGGGGCAGAGCAGGCCCCAATGGACCATCAGGGGGGTGGCTGTGGCTCTCTGCAGGAGGACCCTGAGGAAACACCCCCACAGCAGCTTCTGTGTGTCTGGGAGGTGTTCTTACACAGCCAAAGCAGCGTGTTACTTGGGTAATAGCCCATTTTTGCTGGTATAATTTTTTGCTTTAAACTCCAACCTGGCACAGTTTGCCCGGAGGGCTTGTGGAGTCTGTCCGTGGAGATATTCAAGACCCGATGGATGTGATCCAGGGCAGCCGTCATGGGTGACCCTGCGTGCGCAGGGGGCCGGGGATCTCCGGAGGGGCCTCCCCACCTCCGCCGCGCAGCTTCGGGGTCACTTCTCACTTAACGTAACCCTCGCCCTGAGACTGGCACGGGTTTCCTCCGTTTTAATCCCATACACTCAGTTTTGCAAAAGGAATTAGCACCTACCAAGATTTTCTTACCATAGTTGTCCTTATTTGGCAACGTGAAAGACACTTTAAAAGCCGCAGCATCTGTTGAGAAAGAAACAACCAGTGTCACTGTTGCAACTGCTGGCTGAAATTCGAATATATGTACACAAATATATATTCAAATACACAGCAGCTTGAAACGGCACGTAATTATCAGTGTGCTGCTTGAGGGTGCGATTCTTCATCGGGGAGCGCTCGGTCCTCTCGGCGGGGCACCGTGTGAGGGGCGCGGGGAGACAGCGCTGCCGCCATGCTTGCCAGGCGGAAGTGTCCGCCGTTGCTAGGGAGGCCGGCGGCCCGGAAGGGGAAGGCGGGCGCTTCCGGGTCAGGGGACGCTGCGGCGGGCCGGTGCGGAGCGGAACGGTGCGGTGCGGTGCGGGGGAGGCAGGGGCGGCCCGGGGGTGTGGAGGGCGGCGGGGGAGTCCCCGGGAGGGCGTGATGGCGCCGTGGAGGAAGGGGGTGCGCGGGGGGGCCGTGAAGGGGGCTGAGGGGAGGGGGTGGGCGGGGGATGGGGTCCCGGGAGCACGGGCGGGAGGAGGGGACGGGGAGCCTGCGGTGAGGGAGGGGCAGGGCCCGGAGAGGAGGCCTGGGGATCGCCGGGTGTGGGGCGCTGGTGACCGGCCACCCCAGGAGGTGTGCTGGGGAGGCGGCAGGGGACCCTGCGACCCCGGGGAGCGGAGCTGTTCTGTGCCGGGGCTGCGTGCGGCGGGGGGCGGCTGGGAGGGACCCCGTGCGCAGCGTCCTCGGGGCCGGCTGCGGGCGTCTGTGTCCGGCTGCCGCCCTCACCCTCTCACCCTCCCTCACGCCCGGCTGCTCTGAGTGGGGTCAGCTTTGTCTGTTACATCCTGTCCAGTCCTGGCGGAGCTCCAGCGGGGAGCACTGCCACAAAAAGAGAGGTTTGCTTCTTCCCAAGCCCCAGACTGTTGCTGCTCTCCAAGCCCTCGTTTGGGCTGTTACCCATGCGTGGCCACATCAGTTCTTGTCCTGGCTCTGGGGTGCCAGTGCAAAGAT
The DNA here is from genome assembly GCF_047370975.1 of Nipponia nippon. Lineage (NCBI taxonomy): Eukaryota > Metazoa > Chordata > Aves > Pelecaniformes > Threskiornithidae > Nipponia > Nipponia nippon. Next base: position 13,171,117 of record NW_028262358.1, on the reverse strand, counting down.
CGAGGTAACGAGCTCCTGCCAGACTGTCCACAGCTGCTCACCTGTCCCTGCGATAGCTTTCCCTTTGCAGGAGCAGGATGCTGGGCCATTCTGTCACTGACAGCTGCTTAATGCTAACGGGCTGCTTGAGTCAGAGCTGTGAGAAGGAGAGGAGGGCTTCTGTTTTCCAAGACAGGTCCCTAATCACTCCCCTGCCCAGGCTTCACAGAGCGCTCAGCCATCTGGGCAGCTCCTTGCAGAAGGGAATTGGTCAGGAGCAGGTTAATGTGGAAACAAACTGTGTCTTTGGCTTTAGCTCCCCTTTGACCTTTTACTCTCAGCCCTGCAAGCTCCCGAGTTGAAAAGTGGCAGGGCACAGGCTGCTTTCTGCTGTGAAAGTTCTCCTGAAGGTTTGTCCTTCGGGTTCCCGTATCCAAGAAAATTCCATCAGAGTGGCAGAACTGGAGCTCCCAGGCTAGGCAGCACTGCTGGTAGGCTCATCCTTTTGCCAGAGATCCTGCATTTTTTGATTGAACAGCTGTGAGGAATATTACTTTTATTTCCTAAAACCACAGAACTTGTTTAACAGTGTTCTGGAAGAATGTGCTTTGCTTCAGGTGCATACAAATACACGCAAATACATAGAGATAATTAACTGCAGTTTGACATCTCTTGTCACGTGGAAAAACAAATAACGTAATGTGTGCCTGGACATTTGCAATGTGCTAAATCATCTTTATAACTGAGGGCTATTTTTTTTTTCTCTTCCTCAGCAAGAGAACATGAGTTCAGCAGGGAGGAAAAGAGGAAAGCCCAACAGAGGAGGAGGAAGAGGGAGAGGAGGCAGTGGAAGAGGAGGAGGAAGAGGAGGAGGAAGAGGAGGAGGCAGCAGTGGCCATTCAAACAAGTCTAAACTTGGTGGAAATAGGAAATGTTCGACCAAAATCTGGGACGATGGAGATGATTTTTGTCTCTTCGAGGATCCAAGGCTGGAATCCCAATCTTTCTGTTAATTTGGAGGGGTTTGGCATAGAGATGTTTGGGATACTTTGGGGCTGGTTTTTAGACATCTTTGAATACACAGAAGAGTGAAGGGGTGATGAAGCTGTTTCAGTATGAAGCAGTTTTTACATGTCTTTTTTGATTAACATTTTCAACATTTTATAGCTAGGAAAGTTGTTTTTTTTTTTAAAAAATGATTAGAACCTCTGATTTTCTTCTTTGGTCATAAAGCAATTTCAGAATGTCTTTGATCAGAAAACACTAATAAACACAGGATATTCATTTTTGTGTATTACAAAGCAGAAGCTGGGCCATGGAAAATAAGCAATTTAGAGTGAATTTAGTATGCTGAATGTATTCTGACCAATCTAGCTTAGAAATACGTCATTGTACTGTAGTCTGAGAACAGCTTTACCTAGCAAAGTGTTTATTAAATCACTTTGGATTTGACACAGGATAAAATACACATATGCATGTGTGTGCGCACGCAGATATAGACACACGCATCCTGGTCACATAAGAATGAACCCAACTGAATAATCCTTAGGTGATGGACTTGTCTTTTTCTGTTTTTCCTGTTTTGAATTACAGGGTTGGGTCCTAACATCCCAATTCAGTCAAGATCATCTGAGCCAGGCAAAGAAGTCATTGTTATGTTCTGTTTTAATTTTTAGATCAAATGCCCCTGCCAGAAGAGGAGGGCAAACGAAACAGAGACCTGAAGCGAGAATGCCTCTGCAGACCATACACATGACATCGGAGAATCAGAGAAGAGTGAAAGAACTTCTTCAAGAGCTTCAAGGGCAGGAGCTGGCTCCTGAATCAGAGTTAGTTTAAACGGAGGCACACTATTAGAAATGAAACCAGTATTCTCTTTCCCCTTAACTTTTAAGTTGATCTCAGATCCTGTGGGTTTGAGTCTGCTTTGTTCTTCTACGATATTAACTCTGGGAAAGGGGTAGCAGAATCCTCCATTTAAATGGAGGATTTAAAACTGCGGAGGCAGTTTTGTGACTACTCAACAGTATAATTTTGTTTCATTTTAATTTGATAACTCTTTTTATCAGAGTAGCTGGTTCTGGTGAAGACGATGACGAACGTGATTACCTTGATGATGAACAGTGCTGGTCAACAGATCCGGAAATTTCTGATATAATACCAAGGTCGTCTGCTGAGCCAGCTGAGCACAGAATTGTGGAAAGTGAAGTGTCCTCGTTTGCTGTGAACAAACTCTCCAGGTGATGCTTTTCAGTGAATAATATGTATCCTGAGGAGGTAAATCACTAGTCTCTATACTGTAAGCCCTCAGGGCTTGGACTCCCTCTTCGCTCCAGGGAAGTTCTGTGTGCAGAATGGATGAGTTTGTATCTCCTACAAATTTAATCCTCAACTAGATGAATTTAAAATAACGGTTTTATGAAAATAAATCACTCCAACCTTTTTTCAGTGAAGTTTTCAATTCTTTCTCCAAGACAATGAAACAGGTATTGGGAAAGCTCAGGGAGCATTGCTGTTATATGTATGTTTCTTCCAGGTGGGTAATGTTTCAAAACCTTGTAAGTGTTCTTCATCCATGTTGCTCAGATATGAGCATTTATTAACTATTTTTGCTTTGTTTGAGAGTGTTTTATATGTGAAGGACTCAGCTTTTTCTGAAGAGTTTATTGTATATAGTTCAACTGGGAAATCTAATCCTGTAAATCTTACGTGTTACATTCTGAGGTGTGAGATAGTTGCCACATGAACTAATTTGTCACCTTATAAACAACAGACTAGCATTCACAGACACCGAATTACTGGCTGCTGCTGTCATTTAAAATAGCATAAATATTTTGGTGTGGGTTTTTTTCCCCCAATAGTAGTAATAGTATCTCATGCCATACATCCTTCCTTACTGTAAGCCCAATCAAGCAGATCTGTGGTTATTTTGCTTCATAAAAGTCTCTGTCACTCACTTGTTGCCATGTTGTCTCTGTTTTATTGCAGGTATGGTTTTGACAGTGAGCGTTGTAGGAGAGTACTGAGATCCTGCAATGGTAATATTGGGGCATCATTGGAGTATTTGCTATTGCAGTGCTTTACCGAAAGATATGGAGAGAAGATGCAGGTTTCTGCAACGGCTGCTGAAGCCAGTCAAGAAGAATGTTTAGAACAGAGACAAGAAGAGGCTTTTGCACTCCGGTCAATCTATGGAGACAAATTTGTAGAAAGAATTCAAAACCGTGTTTGGACTTTTAGTTTGGAATTGGAGTACCTAGCAGACAGACTCAGCAAATCTAAACAAAAGGGTAGTTGTACTAGGGACACAGCAAAGCAGACTTCAAAGGAAATATGTAAATTTTATCTCCAAGGAGGCTGCAGGTTTGGTTCAAAATGCAGATTTGGACATGAATTTCCTCCAAACCACCCACTAAAAGCAGCCAGGAACTCTGTAGATGATGCTCATCTCCGACCTAACAGTGATGGTCCCGTATATGAACTTGAAGTAAGATTTCCTGAAGAAAGCAAGTATCCACTCCAGGCACCTCTTATGGCATTTTATTCCACCGATGACAATCTACCTCTTGCTTGTCGTTTACACATTGCTGAATTCCTCTTTGGAAAGGCCTTGGTAGCTGCAGAGTCTAATGAACCAGTGGTGTACACCTTAGTGACTTGCTTAGAAGATGAATCTGAAATAAGCGAGTTACTTAAAAATACTCACCACAAGTTTAGTGTTCCTCCTATGTCCCAGCTGGCAACACCTTCGGTAAAGCTACAGACAGAGAGTACATCTGGTTCAAATCGAATGTCTGAAGGTACACCAAATTTCCCTCTATGGTTTCTGGGCTAAGAACAGTCAAAAAGATTAAAAAAAAAAAGAGAAAAGAAAAAGAGAAGGCAAAGAGCCATTTCAGGCATCTGTTCCAAATCTGGTTTTGGAGATTAAGGTCATGTGGTGAGCCAGACCCATAATCTGTCTGTGCTTCAGGAAGTCCCTTCTGATATAAAGCTGCAGCAGAGAGGTTTTCTGCTGGCCAGAACTGAGTTAAAGGACCACAGAGCTAATGAGCTTGGGTTGGCAGAGTGAACAATGCCTATTCCCACACAATCAATAAAAAGCCATTGAGAGATGTGGTGTGAGCTCACTAAAATTGACCAGAGAAGTGTGCTTGGGAGGTTATGGGGAAGGTTGTTTGCAAGTCTGGTGCATCTGCTACTCATCAATTCAGAAACATCTTTTTTTTTTTTTTTTTTTTTTTAATTAATATTACCAGCACCTCCTCAAAATTAATTTTGGAAAGGTGGATTTAAGGCTAAGTAAATGTTGCAAGCGGTTCTAGAATGTTGTTCAAGGTATCATCCTTTTTTTTACATGCAAGTGCAACTAGATTGATTTCACAGGGGGAGAGTTGGGACTGTGTCACTTATGGCAGGGTGACAGCAACTCTGTGGCGTAGATGACCTTCAAGCTCTCAATTCCAAAACTGTTTTATCTAAGGCAGACTTCTTCAGGAGAGTTTTCAAGAACAACTGCATCATGTTTTAGAGCACCTAAATAGTGACAGCCTATTTTTTTGTTACAGCAAAACAAATTATTCTGTTTTTTTAACAGCCCCACAGAAAGACAGCTTTGTTCCAGAAATTGAAATCAGAGATTCCAAATAATCTTCCTTCTGTTATAAAATCTTCCTTCTGTTATAAAATACCTTGTTTAGATAAATGTAGTCTTAAAACTTTCAAGGGCTGGCTTACTGTCTGAGCAAATCCCACTTCAATTGATAGGCAGTAGGCACCAAAGTACCTGGTCCAGTTTCAGCCTTGGTTTAAAAGTACTTAGCGGTGGCTTAATACTTAATGTTACAGTGTAGGTTTAAGTAATTTAAACTGGTGCTGCCATCACAGTCTTGTGCTCCATAGCAGTGGTCGTGTGGTGAATTGGAGAGGGGAGCTGAGACACATCAAAAACGTTCAGGAAGGCAAACCCCATACCAGTCTGGTTCATCATGTGGCCGCCAAATCACGGTGTTGCAGAGCACAGCTGGTGCAGGGGTACTGACAAGTGGGTTGGAGCTGGAGAAGTTGTGGTTGGTTTGATGGGGTGAGGGGAGGTTTGCTGGTAGCGTAGGACTAAATGCACATCAAAAACAGTCCTGCAGGCCCTCAGCTCCAGTCAAACAAGGTTCTTTGTTGAGAATGCTCCTGGAACATGTGTCTCTTTTCTGCAGTGCTGATGAGGTCCTGTTCCTTAGTAACAAGAATACCTAACTGTACATTCTCTGTCTCAAGCCTCAGCAGTGTCAGAGCCTCAGGAAGAAGAGGGGGTGGCAGAAGAGGAGGAGGAAGATGAGCCTGAACAAGTTGTTGTGGAGAATGAGAGTTACGTGAACCTCAAGAAAAAGCTTTCCAAAAAGTATGATGTGCAGGCAAAGTCTCTGTATAACGAAAATGTTAAAATCTGCACGCAGTTTCGGCTGAAAAAGGTATAATGTACAGAACATATGTTTTCATGCTTACTTTAGACAAAATAAATACTTAAGCCACAGGCTGCTGTTTCAAATAGTTCTGTTCCATTCCAGCAGTGTTCTTACTGCCATGCTGTCTGTTTTTGTGCACCAGTCTTCTAGGCACTTCCAGTCCATGTTGTATGAAAGACAGAAGCTCCCTGCATGGCAGGAGAGAGAAACTATTCTTGATTTGCTGAAGAGCCACCAAGTTCTTGTTGTGAGCGGCATGACAGGGTAAGAGTGTGATTGCACATACAGACTTTATGTATCAAAGTATACACAGAAAAATGTGAAATGTGTATCCCTGTTCTGAAAAGATGAGGGACATGATCTATCTGTGACCAGTGACAGCAGTCCTAGGTGAACTTCATGTGAAGGATGACACTAATGAAACAAAGCAAATTTCAAGTGGAATGCAGTTATCTTAATTTACATGGATGGAAGGTGTTGGGTTTGTGTTTGTTGGTTTTTTTTTTTTAAGTAATCCCTGATTTTGTCATGCAGATGTGGGAAAACCACTCAGATTCCTCAGTTTATTTTGGATGCTTCATTGCAAGGATCTCCAAGTAGAGTTGCAAACATCATCTGCACTCAGCCTCGCAGGATCTCTGCCATTTCTGTGGCTGAACGTGTAGCCAAAGAAAGAACAGAAAGGATTGGACTCACTGTTGGATATCAGATCCGTCTAGAAAGTGTAAAGGTATATATGCTTTGCTTGTTGGTTTTCATTTAGTTCTATTAAAATGTGCTTAGCGCTTCTCTGGCATACAGAATCTCTGCCCTATATCTGCCATATAGTGAGATAAGCAAGTCTGTATCACCTATATTTTATTTTATATTATGAAATATATTCTGTATTTTATTTCATCTCAAGTCGCACAGTCCACTTTACAGAATGAGAGTGCAGTACTATGTCTTGTATTGTTGTTTTACTTTCTGTTGAGATGGGTGAAGGGGTCTGAGAGTATGAGTTATACTTCTCTCCTCTGGAAGGGTACTGACTTCATTTCCACTTGTCTCCATTTCCATTTGTCTCCCAAGTGGAGACTGAAGGGAGCAGCTTCGGTCAGCCAGAAGCGGGGGTTGAATTCAAACTGTTGTCTTGGAAGTGAAATTTTGTCTATGTTGCAGCTGATTGCATTTTCCAAGAACTATGTTAAAAAAGAGATTCACTAAATCTTTCTAGGGACAGAGATCTCAGTTGTTTATCAGAAAGCAAATTCCACAGGAAAAACAGTTCGCATTTTTTGTTTACGCCTTATAGTTAGCAGTGCTTGTTGGTAAGAAGCAGATGCTCTTAAGTTTTAATCAAGAAAGAAAAATCATTCAGCCTGTTTCCAGCAGGGATTGCTTGTTCCCTTTCTGTCAAACCTGGCGCTCAGCTGAAACCAAATGCTTTACAGCAACACATATTCTCTTTGCACTATGTTAAGTTGCACAAAGTCAACTGAATGCTTTGTCTTGCTATTCAAGTCCTCAGCTACCAGACTCTTGTACTGCACTACTGGTGTGCTCTTGAGAAGGCTGGAAGGAGATCTGACTTTGCAGGGAATCACACATGTTATTGTTGATGAAGTTCACGAAAGAACAGAAGAAAGGTAAATAATCTCTTATCCCATAAGCAAAATGAAGAAACATAGTCGGAAGGGTAAAGGTGACTCAGGTGCAAGTAACTGAAGTCAGACTTGTTAATCCTGTGGCGGTCACGTGGGATGGTGGAAGGAGTCTGGGTTTAGGTTTTTGTCTTTGAGCAGCAGGAAATTGTGTTGCAGCAGCTTGCAAAGAAAGCACGTCTCTCTTAAATTTCTGTGCCTCCAATCTGCCATCACATTGCAGTGATGTTGAAAAGAGGTTGTGAATGGGGCTGGAGGGCTAAGTAACTTTTTAACCACAGTTGTCTGGTTCTTATTTTTCCCTTGTTTCTGCGTTTATCAAATACCCTAATTCTTCACATGCGCTTTTGGGAATTATTTCTCCTGATGCAGGCTTCAGCAGAGCACCTGCAAGGGACAAGTGTTGGTGTTTTCTTCCAGTCTATAGATTTTACTAGTTCTAGACAGTCTCATCCTATCCTGCTCCAGCCTCCTGCAGTTTTACCCCACTTACCTGCTGATGCCAGGCAAAAGATAATGTCTGTCAGTATCTTTGTAAACTAAGGGGCAAGGATCCTTTTCTTTGATGTTTTCCTTGTGAAACACTGCAATGCAATGGGTTTCCAGGAGGCTTTGACTGTGACCTGTTATTCTACAGCTCAGATTATATCTTAGCCTCATAAAAGGGCTTGTATCTCTCAAGGATTCTTCTTCCTCCTCATATAAAATCACTTCAAGCCAGTCTTGTAGGCATGTCGCAAAAGCTATAAATAATGTAGGGAAGAATACAGTGAGCAGGGAAGAGTGGGTAAGTTTGAATAACTCTTCCAGTGAGGAAGAGGAGCAAAAAGGGACTCATTTGCTACTTTGAGTTAATTTGTTATCTAATGTTCTTGTGTTGTCATGAATGTAATTAGTTTATAACGTAGCTAGAGCTTTTTGTTGCTTAAATGAATTTGCCAAGTAATCCTGACACCCAAAAAGTAAGCAGTTTGCCTTCCATTAATTTACTGCATTATTAGCCTCCAGCCATTCTGGTAAGCTCATGCTTCTGTGATGGTATTGCTGTGCTATTGAAAACACCAGGAAGGTGGAGAGAATGGGGAGAAAAAAAGAGACTCTGAAAGTTAACACTGAAGAAATTCAAGTGTCTTTTTGTTTATTTTCTTCAGTGACTTCTTGCTGCTCGTTTTGAAGGATATAATGGTTCAGAGGCCAGACCTACGCATTATACTAATGAGTGCCACCTTGAATGCAGAGCTTTTTTCTCAATACTTTCACTCCTGTCCAATTATTAACATACCAGGTGAAAACTATTCATTTTTATTATCTTGTCACATTCATTGCTTTAGGGGTTTGTTTTCGGTATTTCTGCTTGCAAAGTGTTTCTCAATACAAGTGCAAGGGGCTAATTTGTAAAGTGGCAAGATGAGGATTTATACAAGAACTATGATTCCAAGGGCTTAGAAGGAAAGACCAATGAGATTTAGGAGAGAGAAGACTTGGAAATGGAGCCTTTTTTGTGCTGTCTCTATACCAGCAGAATTTCCTTCCCCAAAAGACAAAAATGACATGACGTGCATGACATGGTTCCCTGAGCTAGTTTCACCACAGCTGAAGACTCTTCTCTGTCCTTGTGAAAAAGAAGCAGTGAGAGGATCCAGCTGGATGTGTACACATTTAGCCAAATGTGCCTTTTAAATTGCTAAGTTACTACATGGAGCATGACAGAAACACGTGGGCCTCATGGATATGTTCCCATAAGCCTATCAGCCCTTCTCTGACTGTGTAAGTGCACGTTGCCAAACCATGCTTGGAAAACATCCACTGTTTGTCCTAAATCGTGTTGAAGAGTGCAGTATAGATGAGAGCTGTGAAGCCAGTGCATGACATAATGACCTGTGTGAAATGATAACCAGCTTCTGTCTTTTTCCTCTTTTCTGCATGTTGTGTGGCACGTAGATTTATTGTCATGTTTCCTTTTAGGTCGAACGTTTCCTGTAGATCAGTTTTTTCTGGAAGATGTGATTGCAATGACAAGGTATGAAATTGCCAAACATTCTCAGATGTATTTGGCCCTTGAGGTTGCACTATTGACCTTGAGATTGCAGTAGTTCTGTGCCTAGACTTAAAAATTAAATCCTCTCAAATCTCCCCCATCACCTGCAGTCTTAGAGTTCTTCTAAAGCACTGACTTTAAACCATACTTCTTATACTGCAGCAGGGTCTAGGATCTCATGCCAAAACAAGCCTGTCTACATTAGATACCACATAAGTACTCAAGAAAAGGTGAGCTTTGCCATGAAGAGTTTGTCAGTGCTTGTGCTTTACTTGTTTCAGTAGTGGCTAGACATTGGCAAGCAAAAGAAATGTGAAGGTAGATTTCGGCACTGAAGGTGAAAAATGCAGGGTGCTGAACAATTTGGTTTTGTAAGCCCTATCTTGCAGCTCACGTACCAGGTTCCTGTTCCCATTTGTAGTTACTGGAGAGTCACAGCAGCTCAGATATTCCAGACAGTAAATTGATCAGCTATTGTAAATTACTTGTGGATTGTTGCTCTGAGCTGCCCACTTAGCTGTCAAGATCAAGTTTGCAGTCCCAGTCTTTCACATCACAGCTTTTAAAAGACTAACATCCCAGTATGGAAGGACACCTTGACTGTCTATGGCTTTGCAACCCGCTTATACAAAGTTTCTCTCAGATTTATATAAAAATACTTTTGATACTCTATCTCTGTAGCTAATTATTAGAAGGAGACTGTTAGGCTTCTTTCCATGCCACTAAATGTTCTTCTGCTGGTCAGGTATGTTTTAGAGGACAGTAGTCCCTACAGGCGCAAGACAAAGCAAGAAAACAAACAGAATGAAAGACACAAAAGGACTGCATTTGAAGAAGTAGAGGAGGACCTGAGACGTGCTGGCATTCTGGAAAGCACTGACACAGTTGTCAGAGATTCAGACCCAGACCAAAAATTAACTCTGAAGCAGCTCCTTACACGATATAAAGGTGAGCTCCTTCTTAAATCTAATAAATTGGCATATGACATTTGCCAGCCAACATGGTATGTTAGCATATAATATTGTATGTTGAATGCATGTATATAATTGAGAGTTTTGTACTTGTGAAGTTAAGCAGGTCATACTTCTAGATGAGATAAGAAACCTCCTGCCAGCTTAAAAACAAACAAACAAACAAACAGGTAACCCCTTGTTCTCTTAAACTAGAACAAACATCTTGGCTGAAAACAGTTCGCAGCATTTGAAAATGGACAGTTTTCAGCTACTATCTCTTTCCATCCCTTTTCAGATGCCTTCTTAATGCCACTTTCTTCTCTGTATCTGTTCTTGCTGGAGCAGCTTTACTTAAAACACAGCATGTATCTGCCCACTTCAAGGAGGTCACTTCAGCATGACAAGCCTTCCTTGAGAAATTAAGTCACTCTGTGAATGGCTTAATAAGAGAGGCAGACCTTTCCATGAACTTCCCACTCTATCATCATCAAAATCCTCCTTGTGCTTAGTCCTGAAGAGTTCCTCCCTGTGCACCCTTCTGGTGAGATCCCCAGTGGTACTGAGAGCCATTGCTTCAGATTCCTGCTAGACAGTTCCCAGTTCAGAAGAGTAACGGAATCTGAGTGTCTTTTTGAGTTGGTGTAAGAAACACTGGAAGGGAGAGCTTGAGAAGGTAGTCCTGGGTAAGTGGTCTTATGAAGGCTTTCGGCTCCTCTTACCACTAGTATGTGCGTATATTGTTCTGCTAGTAGATGAATCCTGGTCTAGGCTGTGCACGCAGCAGCCGTGAGCCCCAGTAATGCATGAGAAAGGAAGGGAAGAGCATGGAAAGGGGAATGTGACACATTGAGTCACTTACTGAGCTACCTCTGTCTGGTCTAAGCCAGATGCTGTTTAAACCAAGGTGTGGTTGGTTGTGCAGCCAGGCTGGTTCAACGTATCCAGCAGATGTTTTTTACAAGAGATGGACTTACTATGTGTTTTATTTCTTTTTCCCCAGGGGTTAACAAGACAGTGTTGAAAACAATGTCTGTCATGGACTTGGACAAAGTTAATCTGGAACTAATTGAAGCCTTGTTGGAGTGGATAGTTGCTGGCAGACATTCATACCCCCCAGGTAATTTCATTGTCCTTGAGAGAGAAACAAAAGTAGATCCATAGAGGCTGTGCGCTTATAGACAGCCCAAAGCTAATGTTTTGCATGCAAAGTTCCGGTAGTTACTGACTATTTTTTAAAAAAATAAAGTTCTAGCTGAGTAACAAAGCCCCTGACCTACATGGGATGGGGAAGGTGAGAGAATTTTCTACTTTGGAAAGTCTTTGGTGAGGGACCATTGCAGCCTGTGCGTTTTTTGTACAATAATTGCAAAACAGAGCTGGAGTTTTGACTTGGGCCTTCTGCACATTGATAAAAGACCATGCTGTCCTTTCTGTTGAGTGATTTTTTTAATTTTTTTTTTCTTTTTTAAATCTATGTATATAGGTGCTGTGTTGATATTTTTGCCTGGTCTAGCAGAAATCAAGATGCTTTATGAGCAGCTCCAGTCTAATGCTCTTTTTAATAACAGGCACAGCAAGAGGTAAGGCAGAAAAGCTCCAAAACTATTGGTCTTTACCTATAAATAAAGAGTAGCTTCCTGCATAAAGCCTGCTTTTATCCAGGGTCAAATAAAGGTTATTAAATGTGTGAGACAGTTTGTGATATGAAGGTCTTGACTCCAGTCAGGGTAATTCCTTTTCTACTGTCTTGTTGGCTTGGTCTTTTTGTTTTTTCTCCTCAGGAAGGTTAGTTGTTGAAGTTCTCGGAGATCCTAGTGATGAGTGTTCTCCATTTTGTGCTCTACCTGATCCAGTGGACTGTTGAAAACTTCACCTCGGCCCTTGTTCTGTTTCAGAATGTTTGCTGAGGCACATTCAGTTGTGGTTGCATTCGGCCTTAGATTGTTACATGGAGATGTAATTGGATCTCCTTGACTAAACAGTTCTTACACAGATGCCCATGGCAAGGTTAGCTGGAGTGATTTCTTCCAGTCTGGCATTATAAATGGCAGATTCTAGACTCTTCAAAAGAGGCAGAATTTTTGCTCAACTCTATTCTGAGACCTGTCCCTTCTGTAAACTTCTCCACCTTCCCTTAGAACATGTACCAGGAACAGTGTGGCCAGCAGGACCAGGGAAGTGATTGTCCCTTTGTACTCGGCACTGGTGAGGCCGCACCTCGAGTACTGTGTTCAGTTTTGGGCCCCTCACTGCAAGAAGGACATCAAGGTGCTGGAGTATGGCCAGAGAAGGGCAACGAAGCTGGTGAAGGGTCTGGAGCATGTCTTACAATGAGCGGCTGAGGGAACTGGGGTTGTTTAGCCTGGAGAAGAGGAGGCTGAGAGGAGACCTTAGCGCTCTCTACAACTACCTGAAAGGAGGCTGTAGTGAGATGGAGGTCGGTCTCTCCTCCCAAGTAACAAGCGATCGGACGAGAGGAAATGGCCTCAAGTTGTGCCAGGGGGAGGGTTAGATTGGATATTAGGAAAAACGTCTTCACTGGAAGGGCAGTCAGGCACTGGACCAGGCTGCCCAAGGAAGTGGTTGAGTCCCCATCCCTGGAGGTATTTGAAAGATGGGTAGATGTGGTGCTTAGGGACATGGTTTAGTGGTGGACTTGGCAGTCCTGGGTTAACGGTTGGACTTGATGATCTTCAAGGTCTTTTCCAGCCTAAATGATTCTGTGATTCTGTGTCTTAAAGGTGATATAGCAGAGAGGTTTACTGGCTTTGTATTGCTTTGAATGGCTGTGGGCAGTGTCCAGTACTAGTGAGGCAAAAGTGTGTGCAGGCAGATTGTTCCCAAGAGGGAAAAGGCTGGAGATGCACTGAGCATGCTGTCATATTGTCCTTCCAGGTGTGTTGTTTATCCACTTCATTCTTCACTGTCCAGTGAAGAGCAGCAGTCTGTGTTCCTCAGGCCTCCTGCAGGAGTTATCAAAATCATCATCTCTACAAACATTGCAGAAACATCTGTCACCATTGATGATGTGGTCTATGTGATTGATTCTGGAAAAATGAAAGAGAAAAGGTACTGGTATTCATTCCTCAGGGCTTTGTGATCTGGGAAACTGCTCCATGCCTTAAGCTGCATACTTTAGCTTTCCAAAGAGCTGGGAAAAACTTGAAGGAACTTGATCTGCAGAAAGCTGCTGCAAGGTGGAGGAAGCCAGTCTAGATTCAGATCCAGCTGCAGGGGTGGGAATTGTGTCCGTACAGAAGTTGGCAGCAGCTGCCTGCTTGACCTCCAGCCTGTTCACTCTGCACTCGTGCATATAAGCCTGTTTCTTGCTCTCCTGTAGATACGACCCAAGCAAAGGAATGGAAAGTCTGGAAGACACATTTGTGTCCAAGGCCAACGCTCTGCAAAGGAAAGGGCGAGCAGGCCGTGTAGCCTCAGGCGTCTGCTTTCATCTTTTCAGTAGCCATCACTATAACCATCAGCTTATAAAACAGCAGTTACCAGAAATACAAAGAGTGCCCTTGGAGCAGCTTTGTCTAAGGTGAGCTGTTGTTCTTGTGTTGCCTGATAAATGCAGAATGTCCTTCCTCCACTGAGGGGAGCACCTGGAATGTCATTACGAAGGTGTTTAGTTTCCTCAGTGTTTTCTCACCCGTCGTGAAACCAAGAAACTTGCTCTGGACATCTAAAGCTCTTTGATCTTACTATCACATTGCCTCTGCATCCAGAGCTCCCCCAATCACACCCTCCACCAATTCTCCTTGTCCTTCTTCACATTCCTTAGCTCTCATCTGATCCTAGGAAAAAGATACGTCTCTCAGATCTCTCATCACCAGAGAAGACAGTTGCATTTCTGTACTCCAGACCCATGGTAGATGTTTGTCCCTTCACGCTGTAAACTCTCCTGCGGTGTTTCTGTGCAGCATAGCGCAGTAAAGCCACGACCTGGATCAAGCACCACGATCACGCAAAGACTAAATGAAGAGGCCCCCCCATGCCTGCTGCACACTGTACACCTCTTTGTACAAAAAGGAAACGAAACAACACAAATTATTTTTTTACAGTAAAAACTTTATTTTAAACCCTAGTGTGCTAAATAGGAGTCTGTTCTTACGGACTCTGTGAGGCTGGATGAGGTACACTGCCCCTCAGCTATTATTTCACATTGCTTCCTGACTTGAAATGTGCGTTACAGGCCCTCTTCTAGGGAGCATGTTCTTGAAGCATGTTTTCTGTTGGTTTTTTGTTTTGTCTTTATAAAAAGCTTGCTTTTTTGTCCTGTGTATAGAACTAAGCTGCTTTTTTTTCTTTCTTTTTTCTTTTTAAATTTTTTTTCTCTCCTTAAGAATTAAGATTCTGGAGATGTTTTCTGCACAGAGTCTTCACTCTGTCTTATCACGACTAATTGAGCCCCCTAGAACTGAGTCTTTGCGAGCATCAAAGCTGCGACTACAAGACCTGGGAGCGTTAACTCCAGATGAAAAGCTCACCCCTCTGGGATATCACTTGGCTTCTCTGCCTGTTGATGTCAGGATTGGCAAGCTAATGCTGTTTGGCACCATCTTCCGCTGCCTGGATCCTGCACTAACTATAGCAGCCAGCCTGGCCTTTAAGTCACCTTTTGTAAGTATTCTTAACCGTGTATCCCGCTTTGAAAGCGGTGTTTTCATGCAGCAGCAAAACGCTGTTGTAACTTGCAGCATACTACACTTGAGTATTGTAATTCTCTTCTTTAGCCTACGTTGTTTATATGTTAATGCTGTGCTCATTAAAAACGTCCAGTTATAAGCAGAAGACCAAAACCATGCAGCAGCGACAAGAATGTTATTTGTATTATGAGTGAACAGTAGAAACAGAGTAGATATTAGTTTTAATTTGAACTAAGAAGTACAGCCAGTCTATTTTGGCGAAATTTGGTGTAAAAATTGAAAATGAATGGTAATATAAGAAGCAGTTAGAAATAATTACGGAACAGTGATAATGATGAAGTTGACATGTCTGAGCTGTCAGTGCAGAGTTCAGTTTGGACCTCAGTTTGTGTTTTCACTTTCACTTTGGTCTTTTGAATCAGCTGCTGTACTTACAGGTGCTCTTACTGTTGTTAAGGCACAAACTTGCATGAAAAGTCAGACTTTCTTGAAGTTTTGGTTGCTATCGTCAGTAGTGCAAATAGTTTGCATTGAGGATAGTTGTGAAAGAATTGGAAATAGATTGTCCTAGTTATTTAATTGCCTGTTGTTTTCCATAGGCTTACTGGGCATTTTCTACAGCATTTTGACTTCAAGCGCTATAAGTTTCTATATGCTGATATAGAATAACATATTCAGCTTTTTGAATGTCCCGAGTTACTATTGCCTTCTCTCTCTCTCAAACCCAAGTGGATTTTAGGCTTGCTGTGCTCTTCTATATTATAGGCATTCTCATTTGAGCTTCATCTCCACTAACTTGCTAAGATTTGTCAGAGGGTGTTTTTCATGGATCTTGGCATTCTGCAGCTGCAGAGAGGTCTGCCCAAAATGAAATATTTTCTGTGAGCTGGTCAATCACAAATTTACCTTGGGATCTCTTGTGGTTAGATAGGGCAATGGGCTTAGGTGCTCTGCTGTTGACTAGGCATTTTTGGATGTCTCCTATTTTGTTACCCATGGGGAAAACTTGCCTTCTGACCTGTGAGCTGCTGTGAAAATACCAAAGATTACGTGCCATGCAGCTCTCGCAATGGCTTGTCTAAGTTGTGAGGGGAAGAACACGCTTAATCTGTTACTGCCTATCTAGGTGTCACCATGGGATAAAAGGGAAGAAGCAAACAAAAAGAAGTTGGAGTTTGCAGTAGGAAACAGCGACTACCTGGCTCTTCTCCAGGCCTACAAGGTGAGCTGAAATTCAGTAGCCTCTCTCAGAGGTTTGTGATGTGCTTGAAATTCAAGCTGAAATATTTTATTAAAGGTTTCCTCCCATCCTCCCAATTAGGGATGGCGTTTGAGTATCAAAGAGGGCTCTCAGGCAAGCTACAACTACTGCAGGGAGAACTTTCTGTCAGGAAGAGTTCTTCAGGTAAGTCAGTTTTTGTGGCCTTGCACAGGGACTGAGACACTGGCAGAGTCCTAGTGATGAAAATAAGCAACTGGCGAAGACTCCCCTCCCTCTGTCCGGCACCCATCACGGCCCTTTGTCTGTTTGTAGGAAATTGCCAGTCTGAAACGGCAATTCACAGAACTGCTTTCTGACATTGGCTTTGTGAAGGAGGGATTAAGAGCCAGGGACATTGAGAAGAAGTGGTCCCAAGGAGGCGATGGCGTGTTGGATGCCACAGGAGAAGAGGTAATTCACAGCATTTCCGTGCTCCAAAATGATGCTGCAGTTTTTTCTTTGACCTGGGTGCCAGGTGGGCTCTAGACTGGTGGGCTTCTTGCCACAGCCTGGCTTTGTAGTCTCACACTGGCAACAGTCACCTCCTACCTGCTCTGTTCGTCCTCCCTGTACGTCGTACGTGCTGGTACTAGCCTTGATTGCATGAGGCCTTACGTGCCCAGGAAGAACAGACCCAGATGTGGAAGTGAGCTGAAACCTGCTCCTTTGAGACAGTGAAACACTGCAGACGACATGTTAGAAGTGAGGAAGCGGTGGAAAGGAGCGGGTCTGGCTCATGACCTGGCCTGAATGTTGGGATTAGTGCCAACCTTATTTCAGGAACAGAATTATGTTACAGAGCAGGCAGTGAAATATTTCAGCATTGCGGACTATCTTCAGAAAGCAATACCTCTGGAGCCAGAGATCTTCCAGGGCTACGTGATGAGGTGACAAGGGTTTGGTAGTTGTAGGGTCTCACTGTGCATTGGGACAACTTGCGCTTGCTTTCTGTCAGGGGCAAGCCACTTTGTAGCCAGGCATTAGGGAACAATTAGGTTTGGCACTAATTGCATCAAGATCGTTGGCGGCCAATTTGCGCCATTGATAGTGGGGGGAGCACAGCGCAGGTCTAGCCTGAGACCTTAGGAGCAGTAACTGGGCCTCCCCTATAAAAGTAAACCTATAAAAGTTTCAGGAATTCAGTCGTTCCAGAAGCAGGGCTGTACCTTTATAGTCTTACCTGTAGAATACCTAACAACGCATGCATTAATTTCACAGGCAAATTCGAATGCAGAGAACATCAAGCTGATCTCAGCTATGCTGTGTGCTGCACTGTATCCCAATGTTGTCCAGGTAAAGGAATGCTTTTTCATTTTTCCTTCTGCTGTCTAGCACATCCACATGGCCTGCTTTCGGTCTGGGCTGATTGTGGCAGCCTTGAGCCTGGCTTAGGTTGCCAAAGCTTGCTGCTTATTGTGTTAGAGCCAGGCAGCTGAGCTCCCATCTGTATTGCTTGAGACTGCTGCTGTTCCTGCAGGCTGATTTTGGCGTCACACAGAAGCCAGCAGCAAATGTTCTTAAGCAGCTACTTTAATTACAGCTTTTTAGAAGGCTGAGGTCACAAATCAACAGTCAGGGTTAGACAGCACCCAGACTGTAGTATCTGTCTCTGGTGATCTAACACGTTACTACTTGAGAATTTCTGGGTTTGATAAAATTAAAACATAAGTTAAAAAGGTTTTCTGATACATCAGATTTTTATAACTTTTTATCATACCGTACAGGTGAAAAAGCCAGAGGGCAAATACCAGAAGACCAGTACAGGAGCAGTCAAAATGCAACCAAAAGCAGAAGAGCTGAAGTTTGTTACCAAAAATGATGGTTATGTTCACATTCACCCTTCATCTGTGAATTATCAGGTCAGGAATCTTTTTTTCTGCAAAGCATGCTCTTTTTTTTTTTTTTTTTTTTAACGGAAGAAATCACCTTTGCTTGAGCAGTTGAGATTACAGTGAGGGTCCCTATTGATGTTTAAAAAAAAAATCTTCATGATTGAACAGTCTCCTGTTAAGAGTTGTAAATAATGGTGCGTTCCTGAGTTGAGTGTCCTCTTGGGCACACAGTTGAACTCCATCCAGCCTCTGGAGTGGAATTAGCAGATGCAGTAACTCCCCCAGTTCATGTTTTCTTAAGCTGCGTCTGCAAAGCTGCACAGAAAGATGTTGCAGTTGCAGTGCTCCCCTGGCTTTTCCTCAGCATTGACTGAGATTGCATGCACGTGTCTAGTACCTGCATACGCATAGACTTCTCCCCACTGCCCCTGCCCAGGCTTTGTCTCTTCAGCTGAAATACTATTTATTGGTAAATAGTTCAGGGACATACTCTGGTTTGTTTCTTCATGAATCCTCAAACTCTGAAGTTAATTTCCTTTCCAGCTTAATAGCTAATTCTTAGAGCTCCTCTCTCTCTGCCATGATATGTGGTAATACTTGTCTCATGAAGTCTGTCTCCATATTTGATGATTCATTGCTTTTCCAGGATATAAATTACTTGCTTTAAAAAAGTGGGTTTTTTAGTCATTAACCACGTATTTGGGTTATAAAGGCTTTGAATTGTTCGTCACTCTTGCTTTGAAAGAGCATAACAAACGCGCACATGAAAATGTCCTCAGCATGAAATGGGGGCCTTGAGGCAACACTGATGAATTAGCCGATGTCTCACATGCTCACTGCAAAGCAGGAAGGAGCAAAGGGATAACCGGCAAAGTTCTTGGCAG
Organism: Nipponia nippon; assembly: GCF_047370975.1. Taxonomy (NCBI): domain Eukaryota; kingdom Metazoa; phylum Chordata; class Aves; order Pelecaniformes; family Threskiornithidae; genus Nipponia; species Nipponia nippon. The sequence continues at coordinate 13,152,419 of NW_028262358.1, read as the reverse complement.
CTCTTACGCATCAGAGAGAGTCTGTCGGTCAGGCAGGTGCATTTTAGGCACATTTGCTGTCCTTTGCAGCCGTAGAAGAGGCGGGGGAGGCCTGTGAGGAAGAGGCAGGCCGGCCCTTCGCCTGAGCAGTTAGGAAGAGATGTGGCGCTTTAACGGGGCTGTTGTGTACGTGTTCCAGACTAGGCACTTCGAGAGCCCCTACCTGGTGTATCACGAGAAAATCAAGACCAGCCGCGTCTTCATTCGAGACTGCAGTATGGTGTCAGTGTACCCGCTGGTCCTGCTCGGAGGCGGGCAGGTTCACATGCAGCTGCAGAAGGGAGAATTTGTCATATCTCTTGACGATGGGTGGATACGGTTTGTGGCTGCCTCTCACCAGGTAAGGAAAAGGAAGGATAATCCTGGGAATACTGCAGAGCTGTGCTTGTGTTTAGACTGCAGATGCATTTCACGAGCCTTACACTCACCTCTGTGTTTTGCCATGCGCGTTAGGTGGCTGAGCTGGTGAAAGAGCTGCGCTGTGAACTAGACCAGCTGCTGCAGGATAAAATCAAGAATCCCAGCATGGATTTATGCATGTGCCCCCGTGGATCTCGGATCATCGGTATGATTGTAAAGCTTGTGACCACGCAGTAACGTGAGAACAGCTTTCTATAAAGACTTCCTGTCTGCTACTGCCTGAGAACAGACCAAGTAACATCAGTGTCTTGATGTATTTGTTGTCCCAAACCATGGCACTGATCTCTGGAAGACCAAGTTGGCAACTCTACTATTGACAGGGTTTGGTTTTGTTTTGTTTTTCTTTGTTTGCAGAGAGCTTGCTTGTTGAAAGTAAGGTGGCTTACAGTACGCTCTGGGAAGTGGGTAAATGGCAAAGCTCCCAGGAGGGACAGAAACCTCCAATTCAGAAAGCAGTGTTTTTTCATGAGGCTATACACTGGCTATAGTGTTTTCTGGTCACAAAAATACCTGCTACCTAGCTGCTTCCTGTAATAGTAATGTCTGGAGGCAGCATGTGACATCATAAGCTGCTCCCAAATTGGTTTAAACTCACTTCTACATTTTGGCCAAGACTTCACCGAGATAGTCAGTCTTGGCTGACCAGGGCTTGATTTGCTTATGGTTCAACCCAAAGCCTTTAAAAAGGTGAGCACCTTTTGAATTCACATCAAGGGGTTCCGAAATGGATTTAGAGAGCGTCCTCTGGCGAGGAGACTGTACTGCATCAGTTGGAGTAACACGTTGGATCAGCGCAGGCTGTTCTGGTTACAGTGTAAAACTGCAGGAGCACCTGGACGTCTCCCCTGAAAGCCAGGCTTTTCCAGCACCCCCTGCACTGTGAAAAAGTAAGACAGATGAGATGGACTGCTGTAGTGCATTAAAAATGGATCCTTGGGTGGGGGGTATTGCTCCTCTGGTAGGTGGTGGTCCTCCTGCCACCCCGCACAGCTGGAAGAAAGTCCCACTTTTAGCCAAGCTCCTGCTCTGGGGCGTGGACTGCTACAGAAGAGTGGCGGAATGCCACAGTAATAATGAACTACTGCTTCGTCCCTTCACTGCAATTAAGCAATGTTGCTGAGCATTGCTACAGCTGAGCTGCTTGATGTACCAGCAATTGCAAATAATAGCAAGTGCCTTAAGCGAAATAACTTTGCTGTCATCTGTAACAGTAAAACCAGAGTAAACACTGCCTCTGCCACCAGCCCTGCCTCGAAATAGCCTTCAGGCTGCGGAATGACGAGCAGAGGCACATCATTTGGGGACTAGTTTGATTTTTCAAAAAAAAAAAAAAAAACCACACTTGCATGTTTGTAGAAGCAGTTTCACAGCAACACACCCTTGCACGAGGAAGAAGACTGGAGTACCAAGCCCAACATACCAGTGCAGTAGAATGATCTCTGCAGAAGGCTGAACTGCTCCCATGGCTTAACGTTGGTCAACGGCAGCCCCATTCTCCTGGAACTGCACACCTGGATGCTTGGGTTCTTTTTCTGTGGTTTAGTGAAGAGCTGTTAAGGCCTAGGAATCCTGGGGCAGGGTATTAAAGATGCCTACAGAGTGTGTTGTCAGCCATTAGCTCTGTTCAAAGCGGGACTGTTGGATACATGTGTTGCTTCTGTGTGTGCCTGGCAGCCATGCCAGGAAGGGCAAGCAAATACTGTTTCTGTTCAGGCTGGCTGCGGAGTGAAATAGGAACAGATTCCAGTTTTCACTTCAGACTTCCGTACACTTTCCAAGTGGGATCCTCTTGAATAAATGACTTCTCAACCATCGGGGAGTGCTGTGTGTTGGATGGAAACTAGTGCTCAAGCAGGGTCTGTATGACTCTTCCCCGAAGTACAGACTAAATTCCACCTGAGCTACCTGAAGTGAAGGCGAGGGCAAGGACAGCGATGATGTAGCATCCACCCTGCTGGAGGGAGGACTTGTGAGATGTCCTAGTGCCTTGCCTCGGTGGCAGAATGGGCAAGACTGGGAAGGGAACAAAGCACAAGTCAATGGATACAATCAAAAGATGCCTGTGGATGCTGAACTGTGAGCACATCCCTGCACGGCCACCTGTTACTTTAGGAGGGTTCTACGTAATAGTGCCCCATCCACCGCCAAACCAGGCCGACGTCCCAGGGACTGCACGTGCACTAACCTGGCTTCATGGACTGGGCACAGTGGTTTTATTACTTGCCTCCTTCAGCAGATACGTTCAGCCCCCAAAACCAGTGCCGCCAGCCCACGCAACAGCTCCCTTTCCCCTTAAGAGTGCAGGCATAAACTACTACAAAATGACTGAGACAGGAAAAGCCAGTCCAACCCCACCAGGTGAACAGCAGAGGCAGAGCTGGAGCTCGGCTGCTGTGCTCCCCAGCAGCACACTGCAAGCCCTCCGCAGTACAGCCGCAACTGTCTCCAACAAGAGGACGAGCACCGAAGGCCACGGCAGTGCTGTTAAGGACCACGGGCCTCCCTGTGAGGCATGAGAAGGGCCACCCCCACCCCCAGCAGCAGCTCCCCGTGGGAGCTGCCTCCCTCCCGCTGCCGACCAAAGCTTGCTCCAGTAACCCTCCTTCCAGCCCTCCACCCCCGAGCACACGGACGCAGTCCCAACCTACCCTTTCTTGTAACACTCCAATAGAGCGGAAAGACTGAAAAGAAAGGTATCGCTAGAAGAGTTTTGGTCTACAGGTTTATTGTGGAGTCGGCTTGCTCCAGCACTACAGAGGTAAAAAAAGCAGCAGCTACCCCCCCTTTAAAAGCACTGTTGCATGGGGTAATTTTACCATTGATGCTGTAAATGCAATGGGGTAGGGAACCCCATAAATACTCCCCTCAGCAGGGTGTAGCAATGGCTTTTGGGACGCCCTAGTTTAATGCTGGTGCTTCCAGCTCCCTCTTCTGCAGCTTATTATGGACTATGGTTATAACAAAGTATTAATTGCAGCATCGTCAGCAAGGAAAGACGCTTGTCCTACCGAGCACCAATCCACTAAAATGTACAGACATGGGGAAGAGGGAGGACAGGAGAGGAGGGACGAGACAAACGCACGCTGCGGGACACAGGAAGAGTCCTTGTGGAGTCGTGTATAGGGGTCCATTATCAGTCTTTTAATACCTGGACATCTGGTAAAGCAACAATGACCAAAGTTCATCTGAAAACCTGGGGTGGGGTGGGGTGCCCCTGCACAGCTGCAGTGCTCTACCCTAACAGTAGAGCATCAACCCCCTGCCGACAAATTAGAAGCCCCAAGAGAATTATCCTTCCTCGCTGGCCAGTCAGACATGGCAATATACGCCAGAACATACGATAAGGAAGACTTTCAAGTCAAAATCATCTGGCACTCTGATTTCCTACTAGTCTGAAAGTAGCCATTATCAGCTGCAAAGACAAATCAAACGGGCACGTACCTTGCACTCGTTTATCATACGTATACTAAATCCTTCAGGAACCTGTCTGCAGTGAGATGGGGACCATCTGTACACGGGCAAACTACAATTCAGTTTCCCAAAGCAACAACTGATCAGGACAGCAGCGAGTCCCTGGCTTACGCTTTACTGCCAAAGGAGATGTGCCCAGGCCGACCGGGTCAGATAGGCGTAACGTGAGCTCTTGATTCCCACAATGTACTACTACTTACACGTGACCTGCAGGTTCTGCTTGTCACCTTCAATCTGTAAGAAAAGCTGTGATTTCTTAAAAAGAGTATCTAAATATATTATCTTCTGCACCAGAACTGCCAATTTATCATAAGTATCACAAAGAAGTAGTTCTATTTGGACAACCAGGACATAAAACAAGATTTCTAAAAATATTTACTTCAACAGTTTACATTCCAGAAGTATTCCAAATACCTTCAGGTGAGAAGTTCACTGGTCCTTTAATCAACAGAACAGACAGACCAGTTTTCACACATTCCTTGGGTTTTCCATCTGTTAATGCCCTTTGTAGACATTTTTGTAAGTCAAATCCTCAAGCGTACAAGCACCTCCAGCCAGGTTTTCAGCTTCACTGAGCTTTCAGGAGGTGCAAATAAAAACACAAGGTACAGATCACCATAACACTCAAGACCAAACAGTAAGAACGACAGCTGGTACTGGTAACCCTTCACTCTAACTGGTGCTCTGCAGGAATGAACTCCCACAACGGGCACAACACCGCTGACGGGCTGCTGCGCTGTGCTCAATTCACAAGTGCCTCTAACAGCCCGCCTCCTGCTTTTCACCACAGTGGCACATGACCTGCTCCAGCTACCCGAATATTAACAGAAACAGCAGGGTTATCACAAAATATTTCTTAGTTAGAAATGCACAGTTTATTTCAACGCACCAATAAAAAAAGCCCAACATTTCCAGATCACAGAACGTTAACACAACAAAAGAGTTTTGCATTAGTCTACTAACAGGACTTTTAAAAGATCCAGATTCATGCCAATTGTTAGTCAATAGAAACAGCCTTCTAGGACTAAGCCCTTACATTTATAAAGACACCACAAAATCCCTTATAATAATGTAAACAAAATAAATTTTCTTCTTAAACTTTTTAAATTTGAATCCATTCTGTCAGGACTTGCACTCCTTCAAGGGCTTCCTGATGGTGAGTGACTAAAAGAGAAAGAAAAAGATTAAGAGGAACTCTTACAGCAAACCCAACAGAAACTGTGCATGCTACCCCAGGTTTCCTCTGCTTGGGAGCCCTCCCCACACTGTCTTCGTTTACAGTTCATGAATAACAAGAAAAGTATTGTATTTTACACCTTTATAAGTAACAACTGCTTTAAACTTGAAAAGGGCAAGCAAAATAAGAGACATCAGCTGCGACAGTTAGGTGAGACATCCAGCCTGCTCAGAAAGTACCTTGGAGCCTGCGCTCCAGCTGTGCAGAGGAATTTTTACTCGCCATAACCTACGCGGTTTCAGTTTAGGGCCAGCCATGAGGCACTATCTCAGACTACATAAATTCCAGCACATACTTCTCTGGATACATAGGAAAACTTGCTTCTTACTTCACAGTGCATTGCAAAACTTGGCAGCTGTGCGACTGAGAGCCAGCTGTGAGGAGCCACCAGCAGGAATTTAAGCCTACTATGTATTCATGGTTTGCTCCTTACCTTACATTACTCACTTCTTCCCCAGATTCTAAATTCCTCAGGAATTTTGGGATAGCTGATTCTCATTTGCCCACATTTTCTGTTGTCCTTTAAAATTTCATTAAAAGTAGCTTACCTTAGAGTTATTATCATGAAGTTCTGAGTGCCCATAACAATCCATCTTTTCATAGTTCACAAATTAAGACGAGTAAAAAGCTTTTAAGCTTTTATCCTTGCACAAGGTAACTTCTATAGCAACCACTCCAGACACTACTTCTATGTAACTGTATGGCACACTCCAATTTTAAGATATTCCTACCTTCTCTTTGGAGATGGTGATCTGGACTTTGAGCGACTGTTAAAAAAAAAACCAACCACCAAAAAACAATGTGGTAAACTTGCATACACTCAGTAACCACTTTTGACCATTTTAAAACAGTAAGAAGTTTGATGTCTTTTAACGTATTTAACAACATCACCCTTAATGCTGTTGATAGCAAGTACACCTAATTACTTTAAGCAAGAAGCTGCAGTTGAGAAGGAAAAATGCTGAAAGCTGGAGCCCTCAGGAAAAGAGCAACACACAGCTTCAAAGCAGCTATAAAATGATCACAGTAATCCTGCAAAGCAGGAGCAGTGAATCAAGTAGAGGAAAGTCAGGAAGACCGAGAACTACAGACAGTTGAGAACAAAGGTGGGGAAAGATATGCCCCAAATCCTGTCAAAAATACTTTTTTGTCACAATCATGAGTTAAACAAAAACCTGTATCCACAATCCTTCTGGAAGAATTGCCTACTGTCCCACAAAAATCAGCTATTAAAAAAAAAAACACATAAAAATAATGTATGAAAAGTATTTTAAAATCAGTTACTAAAAAAAAAAAAACAACCCAAAAAACCCAAACAAACAAACAAAAAAATACCCAAAAAACAACCCACTCTTCCACATGCAACTGAAATACTGGTCCAAGCAGAAATTTTGAATAATGAAAAAAAAAAAAAAAAATACTGAGTGCTACTTGTATTTATACGCTCACCTTTTAGCAGGTAAGCCAGATTTAGATCTACCATGGGACCCAGACCTACAACAGGAGAAAAATAAAGCTCAGCAAAGCAGCCAGTGGCATGCACATACAATGAAAGTTAGCTAAACCAGCAACAGCAAATTCATACTACATAGCATCACCACCCAGAGAGGAAGGCTCTGGTGCTGCAGGCTTTTCTCGTGACATTGCAGGAGAATCCTTTAGCTCTTATTCCAGAGACACCACTTATCAGAAGACAAGAGTACAAGCACAAGAAGCTCCCCAGCAAAGCTCCAGCTACCACTTTCACAGAACAGAAGACCTTGTACCAGGCTCCCAGACTTTCTCCCCACCTGCAAGGATCCCTTCCGTAAAGGGAAGAATAGTATCAAGTGTCATCTTAAAAAAATCCCTGAATAGCATGCTAAGAGCCTGGAATCAGCCACAGGTAAGCATGTGTGCTGAAGAGCTGATGCATTCTTCAGATCAAGTTCCCAATGCCACTTCTAATTCAAGTATAATACAGCTTTTCCATCAGTTATCCCAATGAAAACAGCATTTCAGCTTTCAGTATCTGGTTACTAATGTGTAAACTATTCCCAGTTCATCTTATGAATTAAAATCCACTCAAACAGTGAGATTTTCTTCCCACATTTATCATGTTACTTTACCAGCTCAAGTATTTGCTGTTAGAAAATATTCGTCCCCCTAGAGTATCAGAATTCAGGCATATGGTATTACTGAACATCAGAAAGCCCAGTGTTCAAGACAGTCCGTTGTTTAACAGACTTGGCCAAGTAAGAAAACTTTTATTCTATTTCTGCTCAGAACTGTTTTTAAAGGGTAATCAAGATTCACCTTTAGCTGGCGTATTAACTTACAGAAATATGTGGACACTGTTGGCAGAAGTTAGTGAGTTACGTGCCGCTGCTTTGAAACCTTCCTGGTCACTATGCTGAGCCACCCTTTGTCACAGTTCCTAACGCTATAACCAGTTAATTTTGTTACTGTATCACAGTTACACAGGATGGAGTTCCTCACAACTACCCAGAACTTGTATTTTGTAGCACAAGCATGATTTCCTTTGTTAAGAAACACAGTAAGGCTGCACACAAGAGCATCATCTTACTACAAGAACCGCTGGCAAATCCTCCTTCCAAGAGGCACCGCAACAAAGCAGGACTGCAGACCCAAAGCTCTAGAATCAGCACTGGTTACGTACTAGTTTTGCTGTATGAGCAGAGGACCAGCACTGGCTGGAGTTTTCACATAAAACTCCAGTCCTGAACTACCACTTCTCACCACTGCAATTGCAGACCTACGCAAAGTCAGCATTCCTCAGAAATTTCAAGTCTTTCATGTAGGAACATGACTGTCCCAGAACTATAAGTCTCCAAGCAACATCAGCGGTATCCACTCTTCCACCGTAGCAGCATGCAATTTGAGCCTGGCTTGTCATCTCCTGCATTACAGGCCTGCATGAGTAATAAGTCAGGACTGCTCTAGTAATCATCATCATCATCATCCCCTTAAAGGCTCCATGTGCAAGTCCTAAAGTAGCAGGCAGACGCCTAAAAAACATTTCTCTTCCCCCATTCTAATGCAAAACAGATGACAACTTCTTCCCACTTATCAGCTCTCATGTCCCAGCGCATTTTTATCCTACTCTTTCATCGTTCTTCCAACAAAGACTTAGCACGAAGGAAAATAATGCAGGAGCACCCTATGCCCATTTTGGTCAACTTCCACTTCAGCATGGAGAACATCCACATCCACAAAGCCAGGGCTACATGTCAGGTAAGTCCTTCAAAACACTACCTGTGGCGTTAGGACTCATGGTCCTGTTCATTCAGCCCTCCAAACCTCTGAAGTCAAGCATCCTACCCCATGTAATGTAGTTCTTAGCACTACAGCAATTTAATTTGATCTAACTCACAGAACTGGAACTGAGAAAGCTGAAAAGCTGTAAGCAAGAGTTCAGCCAAAAGTGGCGACCTTCTCATTGCTTTTTTCCCCCACACATATCCTCCCCCAGCATTTGGGATTTACAAAAAAAAACATGCCAAGAAAAACCTAAGCAGCATTTCCTGCAGGACACAAGGTCAAGCATTCTCTACATGCGAAGGATTAACTTGTTTTCAAAACTTCTCTCCACAGATCTTAAAGCATATATATATGCTTTGTTTATGGCTACATATACATGGACTATATATAGTAGCCACAGACCAAAATAAACTCATGTTTATTACAAGAAATCAATCACTACTTTAGTCTGTGAAAAGGCATAAATTAAGTGTGAATATTGCTATGCTGCACAACCTTCTAACCCTTCCAGCCAAACTCCCCTGGTGAAGGAAAAAAAAAAAAAACCAAAAGACCAAACCAAAACACCCACACCCAAAACCCTCCCCAAACTATTATGGGTTTGAATTAAAACAAGTATCTTACCTGCTTCGAGGCCATACAACAGACCGGGACCTTGAGCGTGATCTGGACCTGGATCTAGAGGAAAAGAAGCAGTGAAAGCTCAACTTCTACTACATGATTCATACAGCTGAGATAGTATCGTAAAAGTCAAGGAATACTGACTTCAGAGAATTTTGTTGAACCATTGGTTTTGCGGAAGTAACTTTTATTACTAGAAAGCTGTAGTACACTTGACCAGTACTACCATCCACATCGGAAATCCCACCACCCTAGCCGACTAAGCATAATTACTCCCTGTATCCTTGAAGCTGAAGTAGGAAACCTTAACCATAGACCAAGGCTGTAACTTTGGTACAGTATAAAAAAAGAGCTCAGGAACAGCAGTTCCAAAATTACATGCCTAAGTTTTTAACATCAAATAAAGCATTCAGATTAGCTCTCAGGGATTTAACACCACAAAGGTTCCCGCAAACACACGGACTGCAAAATATAAATTTAATGTTAACACCAACACTTATGTTCCCTTCAACAATGTTGTGGGCTTAGCAGAAAACACATACCTTGATCTCCTTAAAGAACCAGACCGAGATCTGCGGGGTGAAAATGATCTATACCTACGAGGGGAGATTGACCTGGACCTGCGGTAGGAAGCTGACCTTGATCTACAAAACAAAGGGAAAAAACAACCAAGATTACCGCAAAGTAGTTTTCTCAAGGACTACAGAAAGGAGTGGACTAGAGGGAGGAATAAGGAAAAGAATGAAAACACAACAGCCAGAACCCTACCTCCTACCGCGACTCCGACTGCGTGACCGAGAATACCTTCTTCCTCGGGACCTTGAACGGGATCTCGACCGGGACCTGGTTTTAGGTTAGAGAAAACAGGTATCAGGAAACAGCTGCAGCTATCGGTGCACGTGAGGCCCTGCTGAAGTCAAAACTGATTTCAGACAACTAAGAAAAAAAAAAAAAACAAAACCAAAAAAAACCAAAAAAACAAACCAAACCAACAAAAACACACCACTAGCATCTGTCAGTTGGAAAACTCTCTGGGCCTACTCATCTTGAGCATTTTACTACCTAGAAAAATGTTAAAAGCTGAATTACATTGCAGAATTACATTAGAATAGAAAACACTGTAATGCGTATTTAAAATAAACCTTGCAAGTTTGCAGGTCGACCCTCTTTGGCCCAAGGTCTAGCAGATCTAGACGATCTAGAAGTATCTATAGCCGATCGCTGCATCTAGGTGTTCTCTTCAATCTAACGACGATCAAACTGACAGCCCAATGAGCCAGGGTGAGGCTTGATTGACGCAAGAAGATTTTTCTAGGTGGGAATGTGGTCAATCTGGTGTTCCTCTTTCTAAACCGGAGGGGGGCCCCAATTGAAAGCCAAATTTACTGTTACGGCGATCACCGTCTCAAATTTTCTGCCCTTAAAGAATAAGGTGAAGCTACGTGTAGATGGCTCGAGGGGATCTGGCCTCTTATGCTGATCACCTCAAGGTCTAGGAGGATCTTAAGTGTCGGATTTGCAAGGCGCCTCAGCATGAAATCTTAAGGCTCGTGACATTCTGAATCAAGGCGACTGACTCAAACGAAGAAACCTGAAAGGTTTTGACCAGGTTGATTATTAAGATAGTAACATTTTATATGTATTAGCAAAAAAAAAAAAAAAAAAATTGTGATATACACCTGTTGACTTACAACATTAAGAGTTAAAATTGGTGTAACATTCTCTCCAACAAGAGCTACACAAAAGTGAACTGGCGAAGCAACCCAGCCACTCCGGCCCCACACGTACCTGCTCCTCCTTCGGCGACTATAGCGGTGACAATCATAAGCATAGTGGCCTTTCTCACCACACTCATAGCATCTGTCGTTAGGGTCAAAGGGGCGCCGCGCAGGAGGTCTGTCATAACGGGAGCGACGAGGCATCCCTGTCGACACTTCCACTCTAACCCTGGAGCCACATATTATCCTGCAAGACATTGTATGTGTTAATTACAGGAACACTTTTCTCCCTTTGCTCATTACACACGGAACGGATATCGATAACTGGTACAGGCTGAGGAGGTCAGAAACTGCAGCCAGGGCAGTCACAGAGGTTTTAGGCATGCACATACTTCCCGTCGAGGCCGAGCACAGCGTCTTCAGCATCCCTCGGGTCCTCAAACTCCACGAAGGCGAACCCCGGCGGGTTCCTCGCGATCCAGACGGTTCTCAGGGGCCCGTAGTAGCTGAAGGCTCTCTCCAGCTCGCCTTTGCCCGCGCCCGTGCCCAGGTTCCCCACGTACACCTTGGTCTCTGCCGGGAGGGACGCGGCGTCAGGGCCCCCGCCCGGCCCCGCACAGCGGCCGCAGCGCGCAGGCGCGGCTGGACACGAGGCCGCGCGCGGCGCCGCCGCCGCCCCTCCCCCCCCCCCGCCCGCAGGCGCCGCCATCTTTGACACCGCCTCCATCTTGGTGCGCTCCCGCCGCTGCCGCGCTTTCCCTCCCCCTGCCCTCATCAGGGCCCGCTCTCCGCCGGCCCGACCCTCCTCGGCCCCATCTTCTCTCACAGCCCGAAGCAACGGCCACCTTCTCCCAGCCTCAGCGCCGCGCGAAGGACGCCGCCAGCCCCAACGGCAGCCCGCAGCCCCCACCCCCCGCTGCCCCCGGCTCCCCATCCCCCCTACCGTAACGCCCGTAGCGCGACATCTTCCCGGCTGCAGGCCGAGCCCCGCCACCGACCCTTATATAGAGGGAGCCGCCGCTGCGACTGCGCGCCGCGCCCCGACGGCCTCACGGGGGGGCGGGGCCCTGGTCGCTTGGCAACACGGGGCGGGACGATCCTGCTCCCGCTCCTCGGGCGCGGGCCGGTCTCGCGAGAGCGGCGGCGGGCGGGCGCGCCTGCGCACCGCGGCGCGGGGCCGAGCCAAGGGTAGGGCGGGGAGCAGCCGCTGCCGCCGGCGCCGTCCCGGCGGGTGCCACCGGGGAGGCCGGTCACGCCCGCTGCGCGGGCCCCACGTCCGTCGTGGCCACAGCCAGGTGCCTCCCCCGCGGCCCACGTCGCCAGGGAGGCCCCTCGGGCACAGACAACCGCCCCTCGCCCGAGCTCCTGCCCGCAGCGCGGTGGCGCGGAGAGGGAGCAGAGGAGACGGGAACCGCTTATTCCGGTCATCGTCCCTCGCGTGAGACCGGTAGCTGAGCTTCGGGCCCTGCTGAGGCTGGAGGTGAAGGACCCTCCTCCTAACGAGGCCTTCTCAAGCTGTCCTTAAATCTCTTGAGCGGGGTTTGACCTGACGCTCGCTCTGTCACCGGATACCTGCCAGCTCCCCTCGGGCGCCCCGCCGTTCAGGCACCGGTCGATCCCCCCAGCCGGACAGGCCGCTGAAGCGTTCGTGCGTTGGCACGTACCAACCTTTTCAGGGAGACACACACAGGAGCATGTGTGCAGTAGAGGATTTTTAAGAAAAATCGACATGAACCTGACCAATCCGAAGCAGTTTTAAATGAACCACGCCAGGAGTGAGGGGGGCCTTTTATTAACAAGGGTTAGACAGACTTTTTCAAATGCATTTGAGCACACTAACGTGTGTTCTGGTGCTACCTCATAATAAGACGGAACAAATCAATACACTAAGAGATAAATGAGGGCTCTAAAGGCTCCTGACTGGATTAATAATCTCAGGAACGACCACATAATGAGTCTTGCATAGCGTGTTGCCATAGAAACAAAGCATTAAGAAACACAAACTTACTGAATTGCAAGAGATTCTCTAAGGAACAAAGATCTTCCAATCACTGCTGCTCTAAAAGAACAAATGTAGATAGCAAATTTTTTTAAAACCTGCTATTTCCCTGCTAACTTTCCCTAGTAATTCTACAAACTTGGACCTACATTATAATTCATGTTCTAAAACCAGAAAACAGTTGTGGGATTAAAAAAAAAAAAAAAAAAAAAAACACCACACGTTTCTGAACAATTTTTTCATCTGCTTTGGGAAGCCCAAGTGTCACAATCCTCTTTCTTGGGGGGGGGGAAAAAAAATCAGGTAAGCAGTTCAAGTAACTATGCCTACACTGCTAGATAATTAATTAAATTAATTTCAAAGGCAGAGGAAAACACAGTTGAAATTTATCATATATAATCTTTCACAACAGTGTTACAAAAAATACTTATTAAACTGATACATCAGCTTAATACTGTTAGAGTAAACTGATGTATCAGTTTAATGCATCATCATTATCCAATGGCTTGCCTTTAATAAAAAATAGTGCATGGAAAATGCTTCGTGCTTTTAGTTTATACTGCTTGTTTTATCCCTTTCTTAACATAGAAAAATCAGACAAAAGTACCTAAACCCAGCATTTTTGCAAATGGTGAATATTGATACCCAGGACAGTTCCTAAAATAGGGCGGGTAAACCCACTCCTGAAGACAACTGCTTTAAACAGCAGACATCACTGTTGTTTCTCAAGATAGCCCTGTATCAAGCCTTGAACCCGCGACAGAATAATCTCATTGGAGCTGCTGCACTCTTCTGGGCCGTACGGCGGGTCAATAGTTAACACCCCCGCCACGCATAGCGTCCTCCCCGCTTCACCTTGCTCCGCTACGGGGATGTGGTTTGTTTCTAGCCAAGTCTTCAAGTCGTTCTTCCTCTTTTCAAGTTCCTCTGGGCTGTAGGCTTTGCCTTCTTCAGGTGCAAATATGCAAGAGAGCCGTTGCTTCATTTCGTCGTCCCCTTCTTTCAGTATTTCAACCTCCTGGACAGCGTGGCCCAAGACAACTGATATGGACACTTTTTCATTCTCCAGGAATGTTGCAAGGACAATACTGCCAAGGAAAGAAGGATGTATGAGTCACTGTACTTAACTGAAGACGGAGAAACACAGGCCAAGATTCTTGGAGATGAGTGCTCATCAGCATAACCCAGGTATTTAGGCAGTATCGAGTACCCAGCATTCTTCTTGAAAAGCACGCTGCTATACCCTTAAAATACTGAAAATGTATTTTAATATTTGGGGCTTTGCGGGTAACTTCTAGCCTTGAAATTGAAACTACTCTAGACACTATCAAGCAGAATGTTACTTTAAAAAAAGCAAAGTGTACATTCAAGTCAGGGCTGGGAATCTCAATATTTTTGTGCAGCATTCCCAGCCTCGCTGAAGAACCTTAAGTCTTCCAACATTGAAAAACAATGATACCTTGGTACATTCAGCACTTTGAATGCTGAAGGCAATGGTGGCAGCTAACAACGTCAGAACCTTTTAATGACAAATTATTATATTTAATTATTGATCATTACTAAAAGAATAATGTATCTTTTTTAAAATGAGTGTTGCTAGTTTCTTAACTGAAAACTATAGCTTGAGTCTTACAATGGGAACACACCACAGCAGGTTCAGGCTCATGTTGTAGCAACCTGGTCTTTTCCCAAGGGCATTTACATCCCCAAAGTCCTAAAATACAGGTAGGAAGGCAGCTTGTTCTCTTTCTAGGATCTTTTCCCCATATATCAATGAAGAGGATCAGAAACCATTTTATTCCTCTTGTGGGAAGAAAAATTCCAGAATTTGATGCCAGCGCTTTGCTCATCTACTGTTGCCACCATTAGTGGAAGCAATGACTTTTTGGGAAATGTGCAATGAAATATGCCTTGATTTTAGCCGGGGCCATCCCCAGAATCACTCACAGCTGTGCACACCCTTCCTACCAAAATAATAAGCAACTCCAAGAGAAGATTAGAGTATTGGAACTACTCCAGAGTTGAAGCAACAGCCAGTTCTTCTGAAATACATCAGGAGCTGGATGTTTTTGTTTCTAGCCTCCATCTTGTGCTCATGTGGGACAAGCTCACAACCAAAAAGGTACGAAAAGGCTGTGGCAGCAAGGAGCCAAGTTCCTGCCTATTCCCTGGTGTGTTCTGCCTTTCAAACCCTGTTTTCAAGTTACTCACTCGAGATACTAGAGACCTGTGGTACCACTTTTGGTCCAATGCCCTTGCTGATTTTCCCTGCTTCCTCTCCAAAGCAGCCACTACACCCTCATGGGTGTCTGGCTGGAGGGGAAAGCGGGGCATCGATGTGAGAACTCTGGACAGAGGATACGGACTTCAACACCTAAAGCATTAAAAACATTCTTGCATTCCTGGTCTCTTTGTGAAGCAGGGCTTCGTATGTTATTAAAAGTAGTCCTAAACACGTGGATATCATGTAAAGTACTACCCTCAGGTCCACAATAAAGTCAGCATGAATCCAGATATTATCCATTCCCCAAACTTATCAGTCCTTTGAATGAGATTAAAGTGGATTTAGGTGAATGGGCCTCATCAACTACCATACTGCTTCCTCTTAGGCCTTGCCAATTAAAAAAAACAGGACACAGCCCCAACACACAGTTTTTGCTCCAAATAAGTTTCCTTCAGTTTTGGGATCTTGTCTCTTCCTGAAAAAACTTGTTTTCTCTTAGTACTTACTTACTTTCTCTTTGGTACTTACCTGGCTGAAACTGGATCAACTGTTAAAACCCATCCTTCGTATTCATGTTTCTCAATTACAGCAACTTTCACCATTTTGTTCACATATGTTTCCCAGTCTAGAGGGCTTTTCCTCTGCCAATCATTCATATTTCCTACATCCAGAACCTAGAAAATAGCCAGAGCAATTAGCAGAAGCAATGAATCCTTTTGCTTTGCCCTTCATATCGGAACTGAGTTTGCCTCCAGGTATCCAGGATCTTCCATTCGTCTTAAGCAGGATGTGCTTTTTTTAAAGGGAAACATTCACACAAGTGGTTTGCATATTGCTGCAGTTCTGTAATTTCCCACCCAGTTCACTTGTTTTTAAAGGCACACAGCGAAGTCCCAAAAATCACTGTTCTGCTAACTTAACACTTTCCCACTGCATTAAACATTCTATTTATTGCTCTGCCCTCTTACAAAACCTTCCGGATCCCTGTCCCTTGAGGGCAGAAGTTCACCGCCTTTGCTCTGTGTACTGGCACATCCCTTGTGTCCAAGCCCTTCCACTGCCTGTGCATGAGCGTCACCCACCCGGATCCCGCCTCTATCCTCATCCCCTGCCGTAAGGCGAGCAGCAAGTGCTGTTCCACTCTTTTCCCCGTACCAGTTGCGCTACTGGTCGTGACAGCAAAGCCACCCCTGTCGCAGCTTGGGGCCACGCAAGCGTTTGTCTCCATCCCAGTATCCCTCCGCGAAAGGGGCTGGAGAGAGACGGGGGCAGTGCAGGGAGGTGAAGGGGCTGGAGGGAGGTGAAGGGGCTGGAGGGAGGTGAAGGGGCTGGAGGGAGCTCCCTCCTTTGTTCCCGCCAGGCTCCCCGGCGCTGCCCGCCCCCCCCCCCCCCATGCCTGCCTGCCCCCAGCAGCACGCGGCGGGGCGGGCAGCGCGGGCAGGCGCTGGGCCCGGCAGGGAGAACCGCCCGGCTCCCGCTGCCGCCGCCGCCGCCGCCGCCAGGCTCGGCGGGGGCAGCCCGGGGGAGCGCCCCCGTCCCCGCTCACCGACTCGGTGGCCGCTCGGTTCCCGCCCCTGCCCGAGGCCGCCTGGGAGCTGGCCCCGGCCCGGCCCCCCTGCGCCCTCCCGGCCCGCCGCTTCCTGCTGCAGCCGGGCGCCCGCCCCCGCCACGCTTCGGCGGGGTTCAAGCACCAAATCTGAGGCTTCTGAGGCAGGGAAACGCTCAGATCTGCGGCGTTCTGTAAATACGGGTATGCATATAAATTATATATAGGTTTATAT
The DNA here is from genome assembly GCF_047370975.1 of Nipponia nippon. Taxonomy (NCBI): domain Eukaryota; kingdom Metazoa; phylum Chordata; class Aves; order Pelecaniformes; family Threskiornithidae; genus Nipponia; species Nipponia nippon. Next base: position 13,135,648 of record NW_028262358.1, on the reverse strand, counting down.
ATAGGAGTCCAGATTGCAAAACCAGGGGCCGGCGCGCGTAGCGCTTCAGTCCACCTGGTGGCGTGCCTCACTTACGTCAAGCTGGGTTTGCCCACGCTCCTGCTGGTGCGCGCTGGGAGGCTGCTGACGCGAGCACGCAAAATCGCCGCTCGAGCCTCCCCGAGCAACCTGCCCGCATGAACGGGTACAGCTGCATACCGCGGGTGCACAAAACCAAGGTATTTTTTGCTCCCTGGTTTTGAGTTGTCTTTCCAAGCTTCCCTGTACAGCCGCGAAGGCGAGAAACTTCCTTTCTTCTCCCCGAAAGCTGCTCTGTTTTAACGCTACTAATGAAAAGCTTCCTATGGATGACGCAAACAAGCCGCCATCATTTCAGTAATTTAAGTGAAAGCACGCACGTGATGATTTTGTGAGCGTAACAGAAAAAAAATACCAAGGGTATAAAATGAGATAGTCTTATTTTGCAGGCTTAAGGAGGGAATTTCTTTTTTTTTTTCTTCTTTCCGTGAAGTTTCAATTCAACTTCCACAGTGCTATGGGGATTATTTATGAATGGCTTATGCCACTGTATTCAGCAACTGTTTTCTTCCAGAGTTACAGTTCGCTTATTAGAAAGGAGGGATTAGCAAACCTAATTGTTTTCACTATAAGAGCAAGCAACACAACGAGAAATCTTAGCTTCTGTTTGAAAGAAAAGTGGTGGAAAGAAGGAAAGGTGGTTGGTTTTTACGTATTTATCTGCATAACACATTTTAGTTGCTTACGGTCTAAGTAGCTTCCTAACGGGTCCCCTTCTGGATCACAGACTGCAGGGCGGTTTGCTCCAAGTCCCTTTTGAGCAAAATACTCCAAACGTTTTAATTCTCGCTAGTCTCGGTCCCTACTGATTTTTTTTTCTCCACTGTTGCCGGTGTAGTTATTTGTTCTGAATCACGAAGCCCGTCAGCATTTTTTCAGCCCGTCACCTAAGCCATATCTAGTAGATACAGGTCGCTACCGTGGGCGGTTCCTGCAGCTCCCCCACCGTAAATTTAACCTTACTCACGGTCCGAAAGAGCTGCAACGCTCCCAACTCAACTAGCTGTACTAGTGGAAGCTCCTGGCGCAGATCAAGTCGTAAAGAGGCGCTTCGGGAGACAAAAGCCGCTTTTCTGGTGCGAACAGCTCTGCTGGTATTGCTGCACCGCCTTCCCCAGCCTACAGCGCCCTGTCGGGAGGATCGGCACAGGGCCGAAGCGCTTCCCGCCGCCCCGGCGGCGGCGGCAGCCCCGGGGGAACGGCGCTGCCGGAAGCGCCCCGGCGGCCGCAGGAGCCCCCCCCCGGCGCTGCCCCTCCCCGTCCCCCTCAGGCGCCATCGGCCGCTCCCCGCCGTCGCCGCGGCAACCGGCGCCCCGCTGCCCGCCCTGCCCCCTGGCGCGCGCCACCCGCCCCCCCACGCCCCTCCCCGCGCGCATGCGCGCTGCCTCCCGCCGCAGCCCCGCGCCGCCTGGGGGAGGAGGGAGGGGAGGGCAGGGGGCAGGCGCGGGCGGCGGCGCGTGCGCGCGGCGCGGCGGTTGGCGGAGCCGTTAGGATGTCGCGTTACGGCCGCTATGGAGGCGGTGAGTTCCCGGGGCGTCGCGAGTGGCGGGCGGCTGCGCGGAGGGGAGGGCGAGGGAGGTTTGCGGAAGAGGTTTGATTACCGCGGGGAGCGGAGCGGCCGGCGGTCGGTGAGGGGGAAGGAAGGCGAGGCGGCCGTTTGTGCCGTTGTCGCCGCCGCCGCCATTTTGCGTCAGGGGCCGTGGGGGAGGGGATGCGCCCGCGCGTGCCGCTGCTCGTGGTAGAAGGCGGGAGCGGGCCGCGCGAACAAGATGGCGGCGGCCGAGGGGGGCGGGGCGGGGGCGCCGCTTCCGCGCGCCGCGTGAGCCCGCTCTTGCTCCGGCCCTGACACCGGCTTCGCTCCCAGCAGAGACCAAGGTGTACGTGGGGAACCTGGGCACGGGCGCGGGCAAAGGCGAGCTGGAGAGAGCCTTCAGCTACTACGGGCCCCTGAGAACCGTCTGGATCGCGAGGAACCCGCCGGGGTTCGCCTTCGTGGAGTTTGAGGACCCGAGGGATGCTGAAGATGCTGTCCGTGGACTGGATGGGAAGTACGTGTGCATTTCAGATGTTTGCAGGAGCTGCAGCCGATCTTAAGACCAGGGAGAGAATTGGAGTTTTCTCTCTGATTCTTCTCCTTTTTGTAGTTCTGCCATAAACGGTAACAATTAACTTAGAGCCATCATGGGCTTGTTGCAGGGTGATATGTGGCTCCAGGGTTAGAGTGGAAGTGTCGACAGGGATGCCTCGTCGCTCCCGTTACGACAGGCCTCCTGCGCGGCGCCCCTTTGACCCTAACGACAGATGCTATGAGTGTGGTGAGAAAGGCCACTATGCTTATGATTGTCACCGCTATAGTCGCCGAAGGAGGAGCAGGTACGTGTGGGGCCGGAGTGGCTGGGTTGCTTCGCCAGTTCACTTTTGTGTAGCTCTTGTTAGCAAAGAACAGAATGTTACGCCAGTTTTCTTTAAACTTTAACGCTAGAATAAATGTATAGGTGTATATTACAATTTGTTGCTATTTCTATCAAATGTTACTATCTTAATAATCAACCTGGTCAAAACCTTTCAGGTTTCTTCGTTTGAGTCAGTCGCCTTGATTCAGAATGTCACGAGCCTTAAGATTTCATGCTGAGGCGCCTTGCAAATCCGACACTTAAGATCCTCCTAGACCTTGAGGTGATCAGCATAAGAGGCCAGATCCCCTCGAGCCATCTACACGTAGCTTCACCTTATTCTTTAAGGGCAGAAAATTTGAGACGGTGATCGCCGTAACAGTAAATTTGGCTTTCAATTGGGGCCCCCCTCCGGTTTAGAAAGAGGAACACCAGATTGACCACATTCCCACCTAGAAAAATCTTCTTGCGTCAATCAAGCCTCACCCTGGCTCATTGGGCTGTCAGTTTGATCGTCGTTAGATTGAAGAGAACACCTAGATGCAGCGATCGGCTATAGATACTTCTAGATCGTCTAGATCTGCTAGACCTTGGGCCAAAGAGGGTCGACCTGCAAACTTGCAAGGTTTATTTTAAATACGCATTACAGTGTTTTCTATTCTAATGTAATTCTGCAATGTAATTCAGCTTTTAACATTTTTCTAGGTAGTAAAATGCTCAAGATGAGTAGGCCCAGAGAGTTTTCCAACTGACAGATGCTAGTTCTTTAGTTGTCTGAAATCAGTTTTGACTTCAGCAGGGCCTCACGTGCACCGATAGCTGCAGCTGTTTCCTGATACCTGTTTTCTCTAACCTAAAACCAGGTCCCGGTCGAGATCCCGTTCAAGGTCCCGAGGAAGAAGGTATTCTCGGTCACGCAGTCGGAGTCGCGGTAGGAGGTGTGCTTAAGTTTGTCTTTTATTCCTATTTGCTTCTTTTGCTTAGAAAAAGCTACAGTTGTGCAGCTTTCTAATTGACTTCTTTGCAGGTCCAGGTCGGCTTCCTATCGTAGGTCGCGGTCCGTTTCTCCTCGTAGGTCTAGGTCTGTGTCTCCCCGTCGGTCCCGATCGGGTTCCTTGAAGAGATCAAGGTAATTAGTAGTAATTTTTAATAGGTTGTGTGCTTTGTTTTTGTTGTTGTTTTTCGTTTTAGTTAAGGGATTCAAAAAGGTATTGGATAGCAGACTTCAAAAGGGTGTTAACCTCTAGAAATCAGGATTTAGCATGCTGATAATCCTAGTGGAATTTACAGGCATGGTAATACAATTAGCTTTGAGATCTTACACATATCCCAAGATGAATTATGATGTCTAAAATATCTAATGATGATGTAGGTTTTTTTAATGATGATGTAGGTTTTAAGTTCAACATGTAGACATTAATCCAAGTAGTTCTGTAATTGTCATCACTTCTGGTTGAGTTGACTTCTTTGATTTTTTTTTTTTTTTTTTAATTTGCCTTAATTTTTTATTTCAATTTCAGGTCTAGATCAAGATCCAGATCTAGATCCAGATCTGTTACATGGCCCCGAAGCAGGTAAGATCTCTTCCGTGACTGTGGATACTTAGTAAAAGTTGCTTAAAAGTCTGTTGAGGCTTTCTAACAACTGTTAATGTTTTCAGGAAAAGCTCTGTTTTCTCTCCACCAACTCAGGGGTCTGTAGTTTTAAAAAGCAGTGCAGAAGATTGTTCTTTCTCTTATTATTTTAGATATCGCTGGTATCCAGGTCTGATAGTCATCACAAGTACTGTTTTGATCAGGTTGCATTAGGAGCTAACATAGCAAACAAATTTAGAATTAATCTGAAAATTTTCTTTCTTTGTGTAGCGCACACGAGACTGTGGATTCTTCCCATTATTTGTCAGAGAAATCAGGATGCCCTTCCAGTAGTGTGTCAAATACAGCCAGGCAAGTCTCAAAGGGCTTGCTAGTGCCGTGAGTGTTACAGCTGTTTCCAGCTCTGTTGAATAACAAAGCGTCAGCCTGCAGGAGCTGAATTAAATTTGAGATAAACACCTGTCAGAATTATTTTGTACCGACAAATGTGCCATAAGATTGACGATCAAATCTTAAAGGAAGACAGGATGTCATTCATTTTCTTAAGCTGTAGTTTCATGATTCCGTAGTAAGTGAATGCAGCTTGTGCTTTGTGCAGCCTTGTCCAGGCAGCGTGGCTGACGTAGGTTGATTGGATGTCCTCAGCGAGCTGTCATAGGAGAACAAGAGTAAATTGAAGTTCTGCTCTGAAGGAGATGGTACTGCTATTTCCCCAGCCCATTCCCGGGCCTACTGTTCTGGTTTGATGGCTGCTCTTTGAAGTAAATAATGTAATAGTCAACCATAAAGAAACACAAAAAATAAAGGGAAGCTTTAGCTGAAGGCAGTAAGTGGAAAAGCCTACAGCTGAAGATGGGAGATTCAGTGCTGAAAGGTGGTGGTGGCATTTTGTGAGGGTGGAACAGCACGCAATGACAGGAGTTTATAGGGAATGGAGAGATGAAGACCAGAAGATGGCTTAGTTAACAGCAGAAACTCACACAAACAGTGCAGAAGCTAGTAAAAAGAGAAGGGAAATGCCCTGAGGCAGTAGAGCAGTGCCTTTCTCTGGTCAGGTACGCTTTCTCTACCTGTTGCTAAAATATGTTGAATCTTAATACCAGTTGTTCCAACGTGACTTAATCATGGCTCATCACTGTTCACTGTCAGCGATGAGCAGAAAACAGCGACAGTCAGCGTGCTCTCAAAGAGAAAAACATCTTGATTTTACCACCATTGTTTTCTTCTTTTAGTACCAGGTGGTTTTCTGCAGTGTAAAGGATGCTTTTAGTGAAATTTCCATTGTGTGACGTCTTTCACTGTAAGTAGGGATTAAGTGACCGAGGCAGAGGGAATTGCAGACGTGCAAGTACAGAGAAGTGGCGAAACACTGGTGCGCAACTCTAATGAAGTCACTGTTAAACTTCCACACGAGGCAATTGAAAGGTGGTTTCTTTACAGGAGAATCAAAGGAATGCGTAGCACCCAGAGACAGGCTCTTGATTCGTAAGGAAGACAGACTGAATAAGTGTTCCATGATGTTTGCTGGTTTGACAGCGTCAAAGCATACATCTGGAAGTTGTTGTGGAAAGCCTTGGATGTGGAAAGTAGAACACTTCCTTTGGGAACCTAAAAATTTCAGTTATTCTTTGAGGCAGTATTAGTGTTTGTATGGTGCAGCAGTCTTATCTCAACGACTGACGTTTTTGACGGTCTTTTCACAAAGGTTAAGTTCAGGCAGGTTTAAAAAAATATTTTGAGCAAGTGCATATATAAGATGAAGTGCACTGAAGGGAAGATACTTGTAGGAGCGTGCTGCCTGGAGGCAGTTTCAACTGTAGTGGTAGATGTCACTGAAGTCTAATAAAACTTGCAAGTTCAGAGCATGGCTTTTTATTGGCTTTGTGAAAATACTGGTCGGGATTTGGATTGTTTGTGTATTCCTGCTACCTGCATCAGCAAACACCAGTCATCACCCAGGGACCAAAGTACGGAGCAACATGTGCAGCATCCATTTAAAAAGCTTTCTTCTGAACCTTAGCAGGGAAAGCCCTGGAATCTTGCAGGATTCTGTCTGTTCAACATGACCGTTCTTACACATGTAGTGTGTCTCGAATATGGGAACGTGCACGCTACCAGCTTCCCTGCTGAGCTGTGGTTTTTCTTCTTGTAGGTCTAGGTCTCATGGCAGATCAAAATCTGGCTCACCGGCTAAGAGGTAAGCGTACAGAGGTAAAGCCTGCAGTAGTATCTAGAATTCAGTATTGGGTTTGCATGATTAACAGACTCTGGTCCTTTAGAAAAAAATCCCCCAAACATGGGTGCCCAGCTAATCTGTTTGCGATGTGACTGAGATTATAAAATTTCCTCTGCAGCTATTTGGAATATGTTCCTTACCCAGCTCTTTGTTTTCATTAACTCTTTGTCGTTTCCAACATAGTACTGATTTTTTTGCGTCTTTGTGCTCAGTTCTGTTAAATTTTTCTATCCATCAGATAAAGGACTTCAGCTTTATTAATGCTGTTGATAAACCAGCAGGAATCTGTGATGATGTTTATCTTCTCAAAGCCTCGCCTCAGTACTACCCCTTGTTTTCCTGTTTTCTCTACTGAAGACAGTTGCTTACAATTAATCTCCATGCTAAATAAATTGAGAATCCCTGTCAGAGTAAAAGTTGATTGGAAAACTGTCCTGTTTGAAAGAGCTTCTGGCTAGATTGCCATAATAATTCCATTGCTGTCTAAGATGCTTATTTTTTGAATATAAAAGTTCCATTTGACCTTTAAGCTGCATTGATGATATTCTGTTTTGACAGTCGGTCAAAGTCCCGATCACCATCTCCAAAGAGAAGGTACGTTGATCTCCCTACTAATAACGTAGACTCCGTAGAGCTGGCATTTTAGTATCTGCAGTGATCTCTCCTGAGGAGTTTGACTGCTGCTTGTAGGAAAATACTGGAAAGGTATTTTGCCGAGATCTCTTCAACAGAAATGACGTTGTGATTGTGGTTTTACATATGGCAATATATATGTGGTAGTAGTTCCTTGGGATACTGGTTACGTAGCAATGTTACGTCACGCCTTTGTCTGCTCCTGCGTTCATTTCAGTTCACTAACAGTTTTATTGCACAGAGACTTTCTACTGGTGAGCTTAAAGCACAGAGTAAATGTGGGAATCGGCTCTGGGTCTCATTAAAAGCTACCGTGAGATTGGGGAAGATGAGAGTGGAGTAACCTGGCATAGCAGTCAGGAATGGGAGATCGAGCCTGTTATTTTTACTGCTATTACTCAGATAATTTTTTTTTTCCCAATAAGTTGGTAAATAATTCTCTGTGAGTGTATGCATATATGCGTAGTGACGGGATCAGCAGCATTTTTTTCCCCTAGTTTCAATTCTTTAGCAGTTCATTATTACAACTTCAGCGTTCAGGATTTGCAGGGAGGGGGTATATCCTAGTAGGAATAGCTGTAGGCCTGCCACGATGTCTCCCTTGCCTTGGTGATCCTTCTGCCCTGCAAGTTGTTTCTTTTTTTAAATATACTTACAGAATTCCTACACTTAGGTTTGCTTCATTTAAAAACCTGGCTGTATGCAGTCTAACCTCACAAACAATCACAAGGGACTTGAATAAATGCTCATAAATGCTGAGTGATCACCATAATAGGTTTTGACAAGCTGCTGTATCAGAACAGTGAAGAACTATCCTGCCTCCATGAAGGTCGCTATCAGTAGTGCCCTTTAGATGACTTCACAATGTTCGCATTTAAGTTGTATTCTAAAAATAACAGTAGAGAAATGCAAAAATGTGAAAGTAAAAAAAAAAAAAATCTCTAACATTAAATCATCAGCCCATTAACTTTGTCAATAGCGATTGGTTCTTTTATTAAAAAACAGCGCGTAGTCTAGGTATCCTCCTGTTGCTTTTTCCTGTATTTGTGAATCCCAAATGACTACTGAAATGTTAACTGTGGATTTTTTTTTCCTTTCAGTCGTTCACCATCAGGAAGCCCTCAAAGAAGTGCAAGTCCTGAAAGAATGGATTAAAGTTATGAAGTTGATCTTTTAGGAAGAAAGTTATTTTGCTTACATTATTATAAGGGATTTTGTGGTGTCTTTGTAAATGTAAGAATGTAGATAGAAGAGTATATCAACTAAAATTTGGCATGATCTGGGTCTTCTGAGTTAGTCACACCAATAGACTAGCACAGGTCTCTTTTTATTGTATGAATTAACTTCCTGTGATATGAAAATGTGGGACTTTTTTATTGGCACATTGAAATAAAATGTGTATTTTTAACTAAAACTTCTCTGTAGTAACCCTGCTGCTTCTGTTAACATTTGGGTAATTTTAGCTGTGTGCCATGTAATGTGGATGAAAAATGTCTAAAACGGGAATGACTAATATCGGTGTCTTTGGTGAAAGGATCAGTTTCTGCTTTCTTTGAAATGGAATTTAAAATCCATCTCTGTCTGCAGATGGCTAAAAATTCGCATATGCCCTTTTTATTCCTTTAGATATTTAGCAGGCATTCATTTTTCCCCCTAATCTAATTATTCTGCAAAGCATACTCTCCGGTGCTTGACTAGTTGTGATACCAGATGCCCAGAAATTTAAGGATGAGCTTTTATTCGAAACACTGACATCTTTTAAACCAATAACATCTGTAGAAACCTCTAAACCTAATAGAAATCATTAATAATTTGACGATTGCTACTTTCGCTTGTTGCGGTTTTTTTTAGTTCTTTAGGCTATTGATATAGAAAAAACTTCCTAAAATGTCTCAAGGCATGTTTTCCCTTTTTGAGGGAAGACATAAGGTCATCTGACCTACTTTCTGAAGGACCTTAGGAAAACGCGTTTGAGAGGCAGAAGCAAGCCTTAGTCTTTCTGCAGCTCACTCAAACTTTCCTCCTTGAAGTGAAAGATTCTCGCAGCGACCTCAGGAATTCTAACCTGCTTCACAGAAACTGGTCTGGTTTTAAAGCAGCCCAGATCCTGGAGACAATTTTGTTGAATTCAGCTAATTTCTTACAGCAAATACACACCTGCAGGATTAATTATTTGTGACTAGGTATGTCAAACTGTGTTTGTCCTCATTCTGTAGTCGAGAATTGCATGGTACGGCACTTTGTTGACAGATCACGGCAAAAGACTGGAAACAATGTTAGACTGTGAACAAACAAACTGGTAGGTGGAGGGGAAAAAGGCAATTTTTTTTTTACCGCAATGGGATATCTAGCAGAAATAAAGGCCAGTTTCGCAGTAAACAAGCACTGAAATGCAAAATGAGGCCTATTTGGGCTTCTTACGAAATCTGTCATGGCAGTTTGCTTCCAATGTGTACACTACAGCAGAGCTTCTTAAATGAAAAAAGATTGCAAGATGAACTGCAGTCGCACCTTGGGTAACCCGTGATTTTCAAAAAAAACGGGTTTCCTGATAACGGTGACTTCGTGGAGCTTTCTCGGTGCGAGAGTGAACAGCCCAGATGCTGAACGCGCCGTCGTGCTGCAGCATCGTCTGGCCTTTATGCCTGGTCTTGGCTGTCGTGCTTGGCGCCTGCCTGGACGCTCCCGCTGTGCTCAGCGACGGGGATCGGCGTTTCAGCTGCCGGGTGCAAGGAGCGATATTGTGGGAAAATCCACTCAGTTCCGCTGTCACCGCGGTGGGAGAGCGGGGGTGACACACGTTGCCCTGCGGTGATTCAGCAGAAACGCCCAAAGCCTGTGACCTGCGTTTGGAGCATTTACCCCGCCCGGTTCATAGCGTACCTGGCGAGAGGCACACGTACGCCGCTGCTCTGGAACTTGATCCGCTTTTTTCTCTTCTGTACTCTTCAGGCAAACCTACTCCACAATAAACCTGCAGACTAACACGACAGCTGTACTGGTACCTGTTTTTCAGTACTCGGAGACGCCGTGGAAGACGGAGCTGAGGAGCCTGGGTTTCTGCAGGGCGCCGGGGTTCCTCTAAACCCAGGGGGAGCAGGGAGAACCTGAGCGAGGAGGCTGGGCTGTCCCGGCGGGGCGGCCCTGCCCGCGGCTGTGGCCACCAGGAAGGACAGCCAGCGCTTCTGAGGCGCAGAGAGGGAGCAGTGGCGAATCTGGCGTCTGCGCTTCTGTGCAGCCGTGGTGACCAAAATCAAGGGCGGCCGTGCTGCCTCCCGCCGCTCCAGTCGCCATCCTTGGAGCGGGCTGCGCAGCTCCAGCTCTCACCCGAGTTTAGTAGGATTTCACCAAAAATTCTGTACAGTGTTTGTCTTGGAAAAGACGCCTGGACAGGGGCGTGTGTTCATGTGACCGCTGCTGCTGTGACCCTGGGCCCCGCTCCTCTGGCGGGGTGTGCGCGCCCCATGCAGCCCGGCGGGGGGCAAGGGGAGGGGTACCCCAGGTCTCCAGCGCGGTGGGCAAGCCTCTCTCTCACAGGGGTGATGGTGCTTCCGCCCCTGGTTCACAACCTTGCGTTTCCTGAGCTTGGATCAGCTGGGCTTTATTCTCCAAATGATACCAGCCCGTGCACAGCATGAACTGCAGCCACCTAACGTGCGACCACTGTGCACATCCGTGCACTCAGGGCATCGCGGGAGAGCAGCGGGATGCTCGTTTTGGGGGCCAGGGTCACAGAACTGACCATGACGGCTCTGCCACGTTTGTGAGCCCAATGGCCAGACACTTCCACTAGGGGCAAGATCACTCGCGCTGCTCTGCAGCCGAGGAAGCACGCTGGGGTGCTGCAGGCCCCGACCGCAACCTGCCAGTGGGAGCCGGGGCTTGTGCGGCCCCTTTGGCAGCAGCACAGCAGGAGAAGGTGGGAGCCAGGCTGCGGTGCCTCACACGGGGTGCCCAAGGGCTGGCTACCCCTGTGTTCCCGGAGAGAGGGGTGCCAGCTCCCTAATACTATGGCACTGCCATCCCCCGGCTTCTGCCAATTTTTTATGAAACCTCAGAAATGTGGAGGTTTTCATCAGACAGGCCCCCGTTACAGGGTTTGGGGGACGATACATATTTCACGTGGAAACACAACATTAATGTGACGGCTTTCCTCCTGCAGTTGTATATTCAGGACTATCGATGGATGCACCCACTTCAGCAGCCAAGGCATAGCACCGAAGATGCTCTTTTGCAGCTATCGCTGCTGGCTGCCAAATAGGAGTTAAGCCAGAGGAGCCAGGGCGGCCAGCTGAGATAATCCTGGCACACCGTCCTCCGCAAAGCTATTCTGCATGACCTTTGCGTACCCATGCCATCGCAGTGCTGCTGTCAGACCTGGCGGCTCCGGCACGGGAAGGCAGGGCATCCTTCGAAGAGCTGATACCTGGTTGGGGGGCAGGTCAGTGGCGGGGAGAGAGCAGCAGCCAGCGCAGCTCAGAGCACTTTGCTGATGTTGTAACGAACAACTACACCTTTATCAGCCTTCCCACATGCTCCACATGAATATTATCAGATATTCCCCTGCTGTACTTTGAGTTGTGACATGCCATGTCCCTAAACGAGGCATTTTCAGTGCATTTTTACTGCAAAACAAAACCTAATGTCCAGGGTGAGGCTGGACAGAGGGTGAGAGCTTTGCACAGACCAGACAGCGGCAGAGGTGGTAACAGGAGTTAAAGCCAGCAGAAACCACGGGTAAAAACCACAGACCAGGAAAAAAGTTCCCAAATGGCATGCATCACCCAGGGTAGTTTGAAAGCGCCGTTCGGCACGTGGCAGGATTTCTGGCTAACCTGCTAGAGGCACTTACCCTTCTCGGTGGTAGGCGTCAGCATCCCCTTTCATTATGCGGCGCTGAACACGAGCCACGTGGTGTGGTTGTACTCCTCGCCCGGCCGGAGCAGGGCGTTGGGGAAGTGGGGCTGGGGAGAGGCAGCAGCGCGTCAGGGAGTCAGTGACTGCGAGCGCGCACCGCGGGACCAGAAAGGGTCATGAGGGCACGGCCGAGTCCCCTCGGCCTTCCTGGGGCGGTTTCCCATGGCTCCCCCCGGCATTCCCAACAGCAGCCTGTTACTTGCCAGCTGGCTGAGTGGGCAAGTCCTCCCCCTGGCTGAACTCAGGCCCTGTGGAGAGGATGTGGCAAGGCCCCGGTGGGGTCTTCTGCTCTAGACCCTGCACCCTTAGGAAGCTGGGCTGCGCAGGGCTGGTCCCCGCCACGCTGGCCGACCCCTGCCTAATGCCGGAGGATGCTGTGACCTGTGCCTACTTCAGTTCTGGTGTCTACAAAGCGTCCCCTCACCAAACAGACTCCGTTCATGTATTTAACGCCCCAGAGACATGGGAGGCAGGTGACACGGTCCCCTGCCTCAGGACCCGAGCAGCTCCCAGGGGTGGGGGATGGTTCACCTGGTTGACGGCGTCGGGCCAGTTCTGGGTTTCCAGGCAGAAAGCTGAGTGCTTGGGGTACGCGACAGCACCTTTGCCCTTCAGGGAGCCGTCCAGGTTGTTCCCGGTGTAAAACTGGATGCCAGGCTGGGTGGTGTGAACCTCCATGGACCTGCCAGTGGGCGGGTGGCGAGCCCTGGGGAGATGCAGGTGGAGGAAGCCAAGGGGCTGGCCAAATAGGCGCCCCGCAGCCCCAGGGATGGGGGACCTCTGCCAGGGTCCCAGCCTACCTGGCCACGAGGCGTCGAGCCTGTGCCTGCTGCAGGCAGAAGTTGTGGTCAAAGCCGTCCAGGTGAAACTTCTGCAAGTGCTTCCCCAGCTCGACGGGCTGCCGGAGATCGAAGCTGGTGCCCTGCACGACGGCCACCTCCCCTGCGCAAGGAGAACAGCAGTGTCAGCCACTCACCCACACGCCAGCAAACACCCGTGGCACTGGCCCCTGCGCAGGGTTGAGAACCCTCGCTTTGGTGAGCGGAGGGTTTTAAGCTGTTTGTGATCCTTGTCTCGTTGTGGTGCCCCACTTCGAGCAAGCTTGCCTTGTGGCCACTGTGACCCGGGCTGGGACATCACCACCTTGTCCCCCTGGCAGCCCCCGGGGACACTGATGTGCTTAGCTGGGACAAAGCAAAGCCAAGGAGCCAGAAAACAAGAGGGGGGGGGCTTGTATATGTAACTATACAAGCTAATTAATATAAAACCAAAACTTATTAGCTATTAATATTTATATATGCATAAGATTTATATACATATACTATCTCTCTCTCTAAATAAATAAATGAATCCTGTTCAGATCCCTGAACAAACACCTGTGAGATGGCCATGAAGGTGGCCCACCTGCCAGGATGGTGAATACGGGCTGTACACTGGAACCAGTCCCCTCCTGCCTCAGGGCTTTGTTTCAGGGGAAAAAAAGGTTTAAGACCATAAAACCAACATTTTCTCTCAAGTCTTTTTTTATGGCCTGATGAGGGGATGCAGCATCCTGTGATAAAGCTCTTGCAGTGAGAACAACCCTAAGACATACTAAACACAGTGCAAAACACAGCCATCCCAACCCAAAGGCAAGGCGTTTTGCACAGGGGAGGTGACAGACGGAGGGCAGGGGAGGGGATTTTTCCCTAAAGTCACATTTTCCTACCCCTCTCTAAAGGGAGAGGTTTCCAAGGGTCAGCAGGCAGCTTCCAGTGCTGGGGATGGGGGCGCGTGGGCATCCCGGCCCCGCTGCCAGCCCCGTGTGCTGTGCTCTGCTCGCTGCAGTCGTGCGCCCAGCTCGGCTGCAGCTCTGCACCAGTTCCACTCTGCAAACCTTGAGAAACATCAGCCTCCACCTGACAAACAGCACATTTCTGTGGCTTCTGATCCTATCTAAAAGTAGCACATTTACTGAATTCAGCTGTGGGGCGGAAAAACACCTTCAAAGAAAAATAAACCATTTTGATTTAGGCACTTGCATAAAATACAGCAGCCATTGCATGCAAGGGATCTGTCTTTAATAGTTGCACAAATCTCATCTTCACCCCAGGGCTAAGACTATACACGGTTTTATCAGCTTCAAAGGCTACATTTACCCAAAACAACAAGAGGGAACTGGAAAAAGCAGGTGCAGCAAGCCGCCGCAATTAAGATGTGAAACAGTTCCATGGTGAAAGCAGTGGGGAGAAGCAGGGCAGTGGGTTTGGTCCGGCCTTAAGCTCTCCCCCAGCTTGAGCCCAGGCATGACACACCAAGCTGAGCAAAAGCCGCCTGGACTGAGAGACCCACTCCTCCAGGCGCAGGCTGATGCATGCATGCACAGCGGTTTTTGTTCATGAACGCAGACGTAACTCTGGTTTTAGCAGACACTTGCGCTAAAAAGCTTTCTTGCTTTCTATTTTTTGCTTTTTAAAGCCTCTCTTCCTCTGCCTCCTGAAGTCAGAAGGTGCCCTCAGCAAAGCAGCCCTGCAAGAGCATCAGGGAAACAAGCCCTGCCGTTTCCAGCAGAGCCTATGCTTACCAGAAACGGCCCCGCAGGCTCATGCAGCCCTTAGGCACACATCCTGCCCCACACTCAGTTTCTCTTCTGCTGATGCTAGCTGCACTCAGGAGCACAGACTTCCCAGCAGTTATGCCCCAGACCGGCTGCTTGGTGCTCCCCTCACTACTCTGTCCTCCAGAGACCTCCGGCACGGCACCCTCGCTTGCCACGGTTCAGCATCTGCACTCCGATGGCCTCCATTCCTCTAAGCCAGTTGGGCTGGATGAAAAGCCACCACTTAGGAGCAAATCTACAAGTCTGGTTTTTTTATTATTTTAATCTATTTTACATTTTTCAAAAACTAAGCCAAATGCAGCTTTTTTTTTGTAAATAATGCTTTTTATTCTTAAAAACAATAAAACTTGGTATCAGATTCATTTTGCAATTAGATCAATTCTTACTGCAACTCAGCGCAGTCACTTAGGCTAAGTGAAAAATGGGTGTTGGAGCAGCACGATGGGAGGGTTGGCATCAAGCCACCCAAAGCAACGTGCCCCCTTGTTAGCAGTGGGACCATTGCCGAGTGCACGCCAAGTGCTGGCTCTCCTGTGGGTATGGCGAACGTGTTCCCTGTCCCAGCTTGTTCAGATTATTTAACGGAGCGGCTCGATTGTTTATGGGGAGGAACAGAGTGGAAGTGGTGGGGGAAAAAAAAAAAAGAAATCTAGAAAGCCCTGTTTTCTCCTTTTTACCCCCTGAATCAAGATCGGGTGCAAGAGGCTGCCAGCCTGCTTCTCCTCGCTAAGGCTGGAGACAGCAGCAAAACCACCTTTGTTTAATTAACCTGCTTAGCATGCAAAACACACTGTTTTTCTTAACTGGCCTTTCTTAACCTTTCTTAACTCTCTTAGCCATGCAGGACATTAAAGACAGGAAAGAAAAGTGTTGGTTTTGTGTCTCCAGCCTTCCAGCCAGTAGCGCCAGCCCTCCCGTCCCGATGAGGGGACTGATGGCTCCACTCTTGCAGGGAAGGACAATGCTGGGCTCCCAAGCACGAGAGATCCCAGCAGCTCTAGAGCTCAGCACTGGGCCTGGGAGCTGCCCTCCAGATCAGGGAGTCTGACCACGTCCTGGTGTGCCATCGCATTTATCGACAGCGGCCCTGTGCCTGGAGCATGCTGCTTGCATCTCCCACATTTCACTGAGGCTTAAGAAGTGAATTCTGCTTTCTGTGGACTTTGAGCATGGGCTGATCTTACGGAAATAAGATCCATGGAAGTAAGACTTTGACATCACGTGGAAAATCCCAATAGAGAAGTATGATAAAGCCGACACTGCTGGAGGAAGCAAAGCAGGCAAACCCCAGGCCAATCCCAGCTCTCAAAGTGCTAAGTGACCCTCTCTGGTGGCCCCACTGGCCCTGGGAACAATAGAGTGGCCTTCAGGGAAATGCTGGGCAAGCAGGTCTGGAGGGACATGCTTTGGTCCTGTGCCATAGGTAGCTTGTCTCCTGGATGGGCCCCTTGGACCCAGGTTGCAGCCTCTGGCCCCATTTCCTGCGCTCCTGCCTGCACCCCCCGGACGGACCCTGGTCCCCACTCTCTCCAGGTTTGGGGCTGGTGATGGACCCCGTTACCAGCACCTGGCTCTGCCCACTCTGCTCAGGTGCTGTGCCTGGGGTCCCCTGGGTCCTGATGTGCCCCGCCTTGACGGGCAGTGCTGTTGCCCGATACCCACAAACACTCATCTGTAAAACCGTCTCCACCATGTGCCACGGCTGTCGCACCACCCACCAGTAGGGATCTTGGTGTCGTCCACAGGCAGGTAGGAATCTGCTTCAATAGAAATCTCGTGGTCGTAGATATCCTGTGAGCCCTGCAGGAGGATGGGAAATACTGGGATTCCTGTTGCGGCCCTTTCACCATTCGAGCAGCCCTAAGCACACCCAGGAAGTGACTGCCCACGGTGGTGCTACAGCTGATCTGGTAGTGCCTGGGGGACCTCCTGGCCGTCATCCCACCTTGACCCTGGGCACAGGACAAAGGCAGCAGCACAGACAAACACCTGCATGGGACCAAGGAGCTGTAAATCCTGCAGGGCTGAGACTATCAGTCTGAACTTGTACCTCACCAAGTACCAATGCCCTGCAGATCGACTAGCCAAAACATGCTGGTTGCTGAGCACACAGCAGCGAGCAAAAGGGGAAGGAAGCAAGTGTGGGGAAGCACAAGCCATCGTCCTGGCTCATCTTCTGCAGCATGAGGGTTTGCACTCCTCTTCCTCTCCCACAGACTTGGGGATGCTGGCAGGGACCCTGCTGGGCTGGAAGGGGAGCAGGATCAAAGCTGAGCCTGCACATCACTGCCTAATCTGAGCAGCAATTTCATGCCCAAAGGTCTCCTGTTCCTCTGGAAACACGCCTGAGTTGCATGCTGTAGGTGTTGATATTACTGTACCGCTGGGAGGACAAACAGAAGATAAACCAACAACTGCACAGCCATTACTAGGGCAACAGCCTGAGCAGATCTCCTGCACGGAGGGGCTGGAATGTCTCTCACTAACACTTTTAAGGGTCTTTGTCTCACGTCCAAGTGTGACTGCACTGTCCCATCCTATTGCTCTGCCCAGCAACATTTTATTTCCCAGATCCTTTTCCTCCAAGCCCAGTTATAAACAGAGTGAGACTAAAACACAGCTGTAATACAGTGCCCATCTAGTTGGCAGGACCCTGGACCCTGGTGTGTGGGAGCCCTCTGCACCCCGCTACTGCCCCGCTCTGCAACCTTGGCCGCCTCACATCCCCCTTTCCATGACGTTTCTCCTCCCCATTTTGACCTGGGTATTTCGGTGCTGCGCTGATTCTGGCTGGCACTACAGGCCCTGATCTCAGCTGCACCACCCACGCAAGGGTTCAGTACGTTGTCTCAGAAGCACCAACAGAAGACAGCTAAGAAATGCCAGTCTATCACTAGGGCACGCCAGTTTTGCACCTCCTCTGTAATCTTCCCAAGGGACCAGGAGAGACTGCAACTCCCCAGTTACACACAAAAGGAGAGTTAATATTCATGACGGGATGTCTCTGCTCACGACACACTGGGATAACGCGTCCTCAGTTGAGGTCTATGTGATTTAGTCCTGTCCCAGCTCATAGGCTGCGTGCAGCCCATGATGCATAAAGACAACCCCCATCGCTGTGCCCCCAGAAGCATGCTGTGCCCCCAGACCAGCATGTTGGTCCCAATGATCCCATGGGAAGCCCATGGATCATCCCATGGATCCCCAGGCTTTCTTCCCCTGCACAGTGTCCCTCCACAGGGTTCATCTCCCCGTGCTTACCTGCCCTGCAAGGTTGAAGTACGCATGGTTTGTCAGGCTGATGGGTGTCGTCTTGCTGGTCTGGGCTCGATAGTTGATGGCCAGCTCCCCGCCACTGAGCGTGTAGGTCACCCAGACTTTCAGGTCACCAGGGTAGCCTTCCTCACCGTCGGGGCTGAGCCGGAAGAAGCAGACACCGTTCGGGAGGACCTGGGGACTCCAGAGAACCTGCAAGGAGTGTGCCATTGATGGGACAGTCATGGGAAACACGGTGTCCTTCTCTCCTGCCCCAGGCTGGGCTGAACCCAGGGACAAAAGGTGCTCAAGGAATGATGCACTGAAACAAAGGGGTTTTTTAATCATCTTTCCTGCTCTTACTCCTAGAAGGGAAAAAAAAAAAAAGCCCAAACAATCTTTTTCTCCCTATGAAGGACTAAAAAACAATATCCCCTTGTTGAAAAAGGGAAGTGGGAGAAAACACAAGCACCAGCCTGCTCTTGGTCAGCCAGGGAACAAGTTTTCCAATGAGCAGCCAAACAAATGAGGCAGTTTGCGCTGACAGGGGTCTGTCCCAGCCTGTGTTACTCCATGCCTAAGAGGGTCCATGCATTTGATTTTTGCCCTGCAGCTGGACTTATTCCCCCTCCCATGGATCTTCTGGTGTGCAACATCACCTCAATAAGCCACCGCTCTTCCCTCAGCTAACTCAGGGCTGGCTTCCAGGACAATGTAAATACACACTGGGAGCTCCTGCTCAGGGGCTGGGGTTGGGTGAAATAGTACCAGATGTATTGCCAGATACATCCACACGTCAGTGCTGATCCAGAGAACTGGGACCTCTCTGTTTCTTGCCCCTGCCAGAGACCAGGGCTCTGCCTGGAGCCAAACCTGCTGGCGAGCAAAGCAAGCCAGCATACCGTAAATTTAACTGCCCGGACAGCCTGTTTGACCCTGGCTGTGGACCTGATGCTAAGCAGATGTCTCAGCCCCTTGCAGGATGGATGTGTGACAAGAGGCGAGGTGCCCAGTCTCTGGAGCTTTGCATCTACGTAAGGAATAGCTACTGTCTAATCAAAGAGGACAGATCTAGGGGCAGGGGCCAGATAACGCTTTTGACATGGCCCCTTTCATGTCCTATGCAGAGATTACAAACCCAAGGCACTTGTCAAAAGCCAACATTTTCAGCAAACACAGGAGCTGAGGGTGCCAAATGTGATAACCACGCTGCAGAGCAGCGAGTGCAGTTCGACTGCAGCTCCCACTGCTGTGGGACGCTGTGCTTTTATATATAAGTTTCTATTTAAGCTCTTCAAAGAAAAAGCTATTAAATGCCAGTTAGCATACAGATATCACTATTTGTTAAACCTAAGAGGGTTATTTCCTAAAGTTCCCCAGTCCCCCAGCAGCATGGTCAGATACTGCCACAACATAAGCATGGCTGCAAGCTTCCTTGTCATCAGACCACACGCTGACCGCAACACCGAGGTCTGCAAGATCAGGAAAAACTGACAAGATGGCCAAGATAGTCACAGCCAAGAGCCAGCATGTCTTGTTTTTGTTAGGACTGACCACAGGTCTCTGCACAGTGACCACTACCTGGCTGGAGGGGGTCTTGAGCAGGTGCCCGAGCATGCCCTGCGGACCGGAGGACACAAAGCCCTGGCTGGGAGGTGTTGCTGCCTTGTCCCCGCCAAGTTGGCATGCCTTCAGCAAGCAAGGGGAAGAGGCAGGAGAAGAGACCACATCACCCACCTGCAGAAGACAGCCTGGAAGCCCCAGGTGCAAAGGAGTGGATGTTTTTATCTCCAGCTCACAGGGGGTCAGGGTGTACAAAGAAACTTTAAACCCAATTGTCCTCTTTGGGGGTATAACAGCCAAGTCACCCCAGTACTCCCCTTCTTCTAAGACTACTGAGGAACATTTGATCCTGACGCCAGCTCACACTGCGCTGTCCAGAAGTGAGCTTTTTTCCACTCTGACTTTTGCCCCATCAGCCTGGACGTTCTTTCACAAAACAAAACATTAACCCAGGAAAGCAGCTGCACCAGCACATTCACATGCGTTTCTCTGGGGAAACAGTGGATCACCTACTTGCTGGTTACAAATGCATTTGATCCGACAAAGCCCAAGGCTTCAGGAAAGCAGAGACTTCTGAGCCTGCTATGCAATCGGCAGGGTTATCAGCAAGGCTTTCAAGAGAGGAGATGCTCTACTGCTCTTACCACTTGTAGCGCACAGGTGGTATCTGGACTTCAGCAGCAGCTGACGATAGGAGAAGATAGGAAGGGCTGAGTGCCCTGGTGCCAGGGAAAGGTTATTTTATCTCAGGAGGTCTCAGGAAAGGGCTGGGGAGGGGACACAGCGATGCTGGGGCATTTTGCAGGCCTGATCTAGCTGCTGTGAGTCAGAGCGAGAGCCCGGGGTATGCTGTCACTAGGATGAAAGCAGCACTGAAGGGGGTAATGCAATAACCGCACTGAACCTGCCGCACCACCCACCCTGCTCTCCCCGCACTTGTGCGTGCTGCCAAAAGCAAGCAGCAATGATATTCAGTTTCTGCAAACCCAGGACCTTCTGACTCTGGGAGGAGCTATGGGCAGCTAACAGCCCTGAAACCACAGGAGCAAACGAGTCTGAATGGATCACTGTTCCCCAGGAAACTTTCTTTGGGGACTGGGACAACTACAGCACCCACTCTGGGGCAGTGCGGCTGGCGCCTCGGGAGCCTCCATCGTGCACGAGGCTGGGTCCTCACCGCCACGTCCCAACCCAGGCTCCGCAGGAGCAGCACCTCACCCCAGGACAACCCCGTCAGAACCGGGCTCACGAGGCCTCAGGGCTGCAGCAACGCAGAAGCACAGCAACCCTCTGCATAGCATCCAAGAATGACGTAAGTAAGCCCTGCTAAGCCGCCCAGGCAAAGACAAGCCCACCCAGCAGCTCACAGTGTCTCGCTTCCTCCCGGTCCTGCACTCGCAGCACTTTCTGGGAGCTGATTCAACTCCATAACCACCAGAAAACCCTACAGGGTCGGCAGTGAAGACATCATATCCTCTTGCCACAACGTCACAGGCTGTGTGCCGAACGCCGGTACCAGCCGGCCTGATTTTCACCTTGTCAAACCCCCTGGCTCCTCCGTGCAGGCTGTTGGGCCCGTTGTTGAGGAACAGCTGATACTCCTTCCCGTCCACGCTGAACCTCCCCTTCGCAATCCTGTTGGCGACACGCCCCACGACGGCGCCGAAGAAGGGGTGCTTCCTTGTGTAACCTGGCCGGAAAAACAGCGCGCGGTTAAACGTAAGGACTGGGACGGGATGGGTGTCCGAGGTGTCTCTCTCTGCTTCCCCCCAGTACTATAGGGGTGACCGCAGTCCTGGTGTTTCACAGGACACACAGCTCGCTCGTCATGCACATCTCTGATTAAAAAAGCCTGACGGGCTCTTGTACACTTTGCAGATTTGCAGAAAAGGCCCTGCAGCCTGCAGCCAGCGGCGTCCCCGTTCCCCATCCACCACTGAGCCCAGGACAGGCAGCAGGAGTTGTATTTATTCAGCCCACGATTTGGAGGGGACCCTTAGAAGCAGACCGTGCAGCGTGGCAATAAACCAGAAAACGCTGGTTAGATTGCCTGATTGCTTTTGTTTTAAAAGAAACAGATTTAGACCCACCTTCCAAAGTGTCAAAGCCTAGGACAACATCTGAAAACTCCCCGTCCCTGCCCTTCATCTCCAGAGCGGCGATTATGCACCCTAAGGACAGGATCTCCACTTTCACGCTGTCTGACTTTAAGACGAACTTTTCCACCGCTCCTCCTCCTTCCTCCCGGGGCAGCTGCCCGAACACCTCCCTCTTCACTTCTGTCATTGCTCCCCCAAACCTGGCGCCCGGCGCCGCCGGCAGCAGCCGCGGCCCGGCCCGGGAAGGGCGCTCAGGGGGAAGCACGGGTGGCCGGGAGCAAAGCAAACCGGGCTCCAGGGCGCAGCCATAAAAATCACATGACGGCCCGCCGCCGCTGGGAGGAGTTACGCCGGCCACCGGCGGCCCCCCCCGGCCCGGCGGGCAGCGGCCGCGCAGCCGCGGAGGGCGGCGGTGGAGCGCGGAGCGGCGCCGGGCTGTGGTGGCTGTGGTGGGCTGGAGGCGGCGGAGGAGGGAGGGAGGGATGCCGAAAAGGGCGAGCAAGGCTGCGTGGGCGGCGAGGCTTGTGCTGCCGGGGCAGGCGGTGCGGCTGCCGGCCTGCACCTTCGGGCTTTCGGAGGACAAGAGAGAGCATCACCGCCGCCAGCTCTTCTCCCCCACTTCCATTGCGCCGCCGCAGCTTTCCGGGCCCTTGCAAAGTGCGACGTGACCAAATGCTGTTTTCCCCCTTTAGGCCCCCTCCTTAGCCCCTCCACAAGTGGCACAAGGCAGGTCTAGCCCCTGCTGACGGAGCTCAGGGGCTTGCTGGCTAGGTGTTATTCTCAAAGTTAACGTGGCCCTGACCCGGGCTCCATTAAAAGTCATCATCTTTTGAAATACTGACTGCTCCTGTCTGTCTCAGGTCTTTGCAGCCAATTTCAGTCTGCGGGAAAACCCTAGCAGCATTTAAGTAATGCGTATGCGCATTTTTGACATCTCTTGGCAAGGCTCAAGTGCAAGGCGGAACAACTTCACTACAATTTGATATATTTTTATGAGGGCCCGTTTTCAGAATTTGTTCAAAGAACCAATAATTCCAAGAACTGCCACCAAAAAACCTCAATCAATCAACCAGGGGTTGCTAAATATTCATTTCAAACACAGCAATCACCTTTAGACAAGACAAACGACAGGTTCCAAGCCAACACAGAAACAAAACCTCCCGCTCGGAGCTGAGCCGAGGTGGTTTTGAAACCCGCGCTTATTTGTTAACGACGGCCTGGCGTTGGCAGTGTAACACAAACGGCTGTTTCTGTGTTTCCTTCTGCACCTTCACAACTAGTGCTCTCTCTCTGAAAACAACATTGCAAGTAAACGTGCTTTTTACTGCTCATCAATACCACCTCCTGTTTGAAACGGGCCAGGGAGCAGCACAAGCTTTGTTTGGAGCGAGGAAGGCTCCTGGCAGGTGGAAGAGAGTGCAGCTGCATTTATAGCCAATTCATGAATGTTTTCACTGGCAGTGAAGTGTTTTCACTTCGTGAATGCAAAGCATTCCCAGAAGCTCACTCCTTAGCACCTTGGCTCCCTCAACACCTCTCGTTAAACGTGCTTCTCCAGACATAGAAAGCATTTCTGCTTCGCAAAGACAGGTTTTCATTAAGGTGTGTTTTTTTTAACACAACAGGAGCTGCCATTTTGATTTACTTCTCTGATTCACACCAGAGAAGGTCCAGATCCAGCTCTTTGTCTGATGTAATAGTCATGCACACTCTTTAATTTTCTCACATACCTTCACAGATGCAAGATCACTCAAGCCCCAGTGACATCTAAGACTCTGCGGGTGCAAAAAGCAATACCACAGACAAATCTGTTCATGAACCATCCATCCAATTTTCAAGCTGACAGAGAAAACAGGAAAGAAACCAGCTTGCACAAGGCTGAATCTTGCACGAAACAGTAAGGGCAGTGGAGCAGCGTCAGCTTTGGGATTTGAGCAAGGTATTTCCAAGAGTCCTGCTTCATTACCTAGAGGATTTCATACAGTTCGCCTTTGCGTGTGTCCTACCTGTTCTACCTCTGGCGACTGAGGGAGGCAGACAAGGAGAAGAGGCAGGATGCAAGCGAGTCGCATTCAGCATCTCACTATGCTGGATTTTCTTTTTGGTCGTTCCTATTGTTTAGAGAGAGTTTGTTTCAGGTCTTACTCACTGTGGCACTGAGTTTTGCTTACAGTGAGGGTCAACTGCAAGCTCCTTGCATTTTTCTCGTCTTTCTTCCCAGAAGAAAACCGCAGTACCGGGCCTGAACATGCCTGACATTGGCAGCAGGGCACTTCCACAGCTGGTGAGTGTTCAGAAAAGCTTGCTGCACATCTCCAAGACTTCGTTTTCACTTCTCTGCACAAGTAGCAGGGCAGTGCACTACCTCTCTTCTCCGTATCTCCCCTCGCTGTCACCGAAAAGGTATTGCAGCAGCCTTTTGCAACCCAAAACGTTTGTGAGGAACAAGAATTTATCTGCTCTATCACAGCCAGTGACCCTGCAGGTGTAGCAGAGACAGGGCATGACGACAAGCTAAGTGCTGCCCAGAAGCCCGGCCCCAGCTCCTCTAAACCAGGGAAGAGATTTCTGTTCAGTAGCCAAGACGAACTGGGAAGTCGGCCTGTGAGTGAATGGTCCTGTCTCTCCCCCACCAAAAAGCTAACAAAAAGGCACACTGTGAAAAAGAACAGTGTGGGTTTTGGTTGTTTTTTTTTTTTGAGAGGTAGCCATTTAATGCACTGTCAACTACTGTCAGAAAATAAACTTGTTATGAGAAAAATTACAGAGAAGAATTTATTTCCCTGGGATCAGCAGCTTGGAAATTCCAGACGCCTGCGGGGCAGCCACTGTTTTGCAAGGCAGAAGCGAGGCATCAGATTTTACACATGCTTGTGCTATTTTCTTATGGATACTTCATTTTTGTGCTTTTTTCAGATGTTTTTCTTTAATCCAAAATAAAGTGACTTTGCTTAAAAGGCTACAGTCAACCAAAACTCTGTTGTGCAGTACCTGCTATCACAACATCCTTTTTTGGTTGGTCCTAAGGCACTTCTGTAATAAATTACATCACTACACTTCCTTCCTTAATTTTGTCTTTATTTTAAACCCAGCCGTGATTTTCCATTTATTCTGGACCCAGAGCAAGACTTTAGGACCCAACTGATGAAAAAAAATCTTAAAAGGCAATTCAGGTTTGTGAAGGGACGTTTTGTGCTCCCTTACAGGATCCAACTCTATTCTGAGTTACCCAGATGCCCCAGTAACCCCCATTTTCAGCAGAGCTGCCTTGTGTAACGGAGCAGGAGTGTGACGTTAATGCCACTCACCCTCCTTGAGATAGGTGACATGTCTGCCCTGTGGGGAATCTTTGGACAGTACTCCTGGGCCAGGTTGCTTGGACCAGATCTCTTGTTTTAGGGAACTTAAGCTGTTTGTCTCAGCACCATGAAACGGTGCAGCTTTGCACGCAGAGTCCACAAACGATCAAGCTGTTATTACACCAGCGGCATTTTGATTTGAAGGTGACAGAGACACTCCAAATGCTGTAATACTTAAGCAATGGCCAATGATTACATTTTGCTGTTGCCCAAGAAGCTTCCTTATTCACGGCTAGCAACAGTGATGTACCCAGCACTGCAGCTGGAGATGGGATCTGTCGGGGCTGGTTGCTGCACAGACACAGAAAAGAACGCAGACATCACTTGTTACACCCTCCAGCATTACAAGGCTGTAACTAAATCCCCTTTTTCCAACAACTTCATGTAAGCCCAAGGGGACGAGCTGGCACTAAAGCCCGCAGGGAGTTTGCATCGGTACACAGATCAAAAGGGGAGACGTTTCCCCCACCATTTTATCATCTGTTTATTGAATGTATCTTCAGCTCTGCTGGGTACTTCCCAGCACACAGGCTTAAAATGGAGCCTGCACTTTTTTTGCTTCATCTCTTCAGGGGCAAATATACTGAGCCATTGATTAGGTTATTTTAGGATCATGGCACGGTACAATTGCTTGCTGTTATTCTGGTAGTCATTTATCAGGAGCCAGTTACACACGTTTTATAAAGCTCTTCAAAAAACACGGCTACCCGAGAACACTTTACACAGCACGTTTCAGATGTGCCTTTGTGCGCAAGTTGTTTTTGTCTCAGTAGCAGCCAAAGAGCCATTCGGATGTGTTGGTTGCTATAGTAATTACTTTCCTTGGGAGCTAAAATAATAGCTTACAGCTCCTGCAGCTCACTGTTGTGTAGGCTGCCTTGAACCAGAGACACTTCCATTTTGTTTTGGAGGGGGCCGGGGACTATACTCTAATGAGAGACAGACTTTCCTTTCTATGCTCGTGCAGCTAATTTTGAATTTAACCTTTGTAGAGGATGTGTGACAGGTCAAAAGGTTCAAAAATAAAAGCAGCGTATGAAATGGTAGGACAGCTTTGCGGATGAGGTTTCTGATGGGGTGAAGATTCAGATTTGGTTTCCATTTTGTTACTGAAAACTGGTAGGAAAGGGACTGAGGGTCACGCTGAGACTGTTTTTCAGTGCTGGGGGCCCTACAAAGGAATGAGTGGGGGGCTCACAGGCGTTTCAAAAGCACCTAAGCAAGTCAAGGAACGTGACAAGGAGGACAGCTCTGCATCATTCAACATTTTTTTTCACTGGTGACGGCACTGGTGAAGTAGCTGCTGTATGGACCTGCAGCTCTGGAGAAGGTAAGGGGTCTCAAAACAGAGCAATCCTACAGCTGGCAGACACCAGCTCCCCCTCCATCTGCAGGCACAGAACATTTCTGAGTGACATTTTAAATTGCAGTCCTGTGGGCTGTGCGACTTTTGCTTGAAAGGGCATTGTGCGGAAGCACTTCCCAGCATTTCCCCGTGCTCATGGCTCTGCGTGGTCATGAAATAGGCACCTAACGGGAAGCTCCTTAAGTCATTTTGGGCTCCTGGCCTGATGAGCCAGGGATTTTTGTGCAGCTTGCAGCCAGGTGGGCTGGCATGGCATGGCACGGCACTTCTGGTATCTGCCAAGGAAACAGAAAAGAGGCAGGGGCAAGTGGCATAAGAAATAATCAGACCGATTACCCTCTTGCATCAGGAAGGAGCTGCAGGGTCACTGCAGCTCAGATTCATGACTCACAGGGGTTGACTGACATAGGGTCCAGCACGAGCAACAAGTACCAGTTTGGTTTTGCCAGACACAGACCAGCAAAAGGGGAGGAGGATATAAAAAGGGGCTCAGAGAAGGGGGCAGGAGGAGCTAGGATGAAAGGAGAGAGAAAACAAATAGGGAAAGTGTTTTGCCTCACAGTGCTGTCCTAGAAAACTCGCTCTCAGATGTGTACACGGCCGCATCGGCAACTGGCAGAGAGATGCCAAAGGGAGATAAAAGAACTGCATCATCTGCTAAAGGCTGCGAACACAAACAGTTCCTGTTTGAGTAACAGCAAATACAAAGATGCAGGGAGGGAGGGTGTTCGGGGAACCACAGGACAAAACTGGGCCTTCAGATGTGAGGGAGGGGGCTGTGCTTGGCTCGCAGGCAGCAGGTGATAAGATCTTATTTCACACATGTAGATGTGCAGACCCCCCTCCTCCAAATTTAGGCATAGCATACACACAGGTTTTGTGCCTACACAGCTTTGCTGATCAAGTGTAATGCTTTCCCAACAGAGTTAAAGCAGCCTAGCAGGGAGTTATATGGGCATCCCCCTTCTCCCCAGGCAATGCTGGATAGAGCACCCTTTGGCATGCCTGCATGTTTCTATGTGAGGCTTGTATCAAACGGCACTGGTACAACTAAAGCCAGGTGACTTTTTTATGGAGGGATAGCCCTAGAAAGCCAAGGGTGATGCTGGCCTTGCAGTGAACGGCAGTCCAGGATTTCTCTGACAACCAAGCCACGGCCCCTGCGCTTCCATGTATTCCCCAGAGCCCTGTGGAGGCAGGGAGAGCCTGTGCATGCTGGGCATGGGGTGCTCAGCCTGCCCGCCTGTCCCTCTAGCCCGGGGCAGACACGTCGTGCCCAGCCCGCAGCTGACACCAGGCTGGCTGGCTGGAAGTCAAGAGGACATGGTTTTGGTGCTCCCAGGCCCTCTTCCCCTCACAGTGTGGATGTAGATTACTTGTGTAGTGCCTCTAAGGATAATGCCTAAAGATCACGGAAATCCCAGGGTAAGACAGGATGATAGACTTTGTCAAGGAAACCCCTGAAAAAAATTATACTGGAAATCTGAAAATGCTTCATTGCAAGGACTCATGGCTCTTTATTTTCTTTTTTTTTTTTTTTTTTACGATTAGAGAGCCAAACTTTTAATTTGTAACAGTCCAATTGTGCAGGCTTCAGCTATGAGAACATTTAAAATGTCTGTTCTGTATTAAACTTGTGATGTTTCAATTTTTTTAACTGAGAATTTTCTATGGCCTTTTTATAAAGCTCTTGGGCTAAGTTTTCTGCTATTGTATCAGAAAATTTGGCTGCATTTTTAGCCCTGGTGGATTGTGGTGTACCAAAATCTTAAAATTGTCACTGAAGCGCTGCAGTAGAAACAATATTTGAGATGCAAAATCATAAATGCAAGGGGAAAAAAAAGTATTTCTCTGGCAAGAAGCTTTAAGAAACAAAAAAGTAAATCAAAAGGCATACAAAGATAAAATTTCACAATCAATCCAATGTATTACCTGATTCTATAGATTATCGTCTGTCTTAGAAACACACCACCTGTATTCACTGTGGCCAACACCTGCAGTTTTAGCAAAGTAACAAAATTTCTTTCTTCACCCAAAACTGAGACAGGTGTGGGAGAATCTTGGCTTTCCTTAAACAGGAAATCTGCAGCTGTCATGGGGACTTAAAATCATAATTAAAAACACGATCCAAGTATGAGATACAGTCTCAAGTTACCACAAGGGAAACAAAATAATTCAGACTGCTTTAACCACAAAAAAATTACTTCTGATTTTTAAGCCATGGTTTGGAGGGAGCAGGACAGGGCTAATTCATGACTTTTGATTTCTAGGATGGGCAGTACTGGTCTAAAGAGTAATTAATGAGAGTACTTCTGGACCACTAGATTTTTCTTTGGGTTAATTTGGGAGTAAATTTTGTTATTAATTATTTGATATTTTACATTTGTAATGAGCTGCTAATGACTCAGAACATGTACTTTAGGAAGCTTTGTTATATTAAAAGCAAAAGCTGCAGCTACGTTAAAAACTCGGGGGAGGCTGCAAAAAACTTCCTCTACTGGAGAACTAGCTTGTGCTAGATAAGTATTCTTGCTGGCGTAATTATGATTTCTTCTCAGCAGCAACTCTTCTTCAGCACAGACATCGTAAGTTGAAAAAAATCTTGAAAGCTTGTTCACACATATTAAAATGACTTACCTTACATCAATGTATGGTACGTAGCCTGTCTAAATGTGTGGCTCAGTTGGACAATGCATGAATGATCCTGTGAAGTGGAGTATGAAAAGATGAAGTCTGTCACCCAAGAAAGTATATCAAGGACACTCTAAGGACATGCTTCATCAAGTGCAACTTCCTAGCCAAGTCACTGGAGCTCTTAAAGAGTCAGAAATGATGCTCCACAGACCTTATTTGTATAAACAACATTTCCTCGGGCAGGGAGAGTGTGCCAGCTGAAGGAGTAGTCGTGGAGTAGCTCAGGTGGTGAATTGTATTGCAATGGCATAAGAGAAAGCTGACTGCATATAGATACCTACCATGCATTCACTGAGCCTGATTCCTCCACCCCCACCACAATGTTGTCATCTTTGGCTGCCAGCAGCAGCAGCCATTTAATTGACACAGGTTTAGATGCTGTCAGTTAGGGCAAAGTGAAAGTGGGAATTATTTTTTTTTCTTTTTCCTCCTTGTGAAAGCAATTGAAGCAACACTTGGGAACTCGCCCCCTTTGTTGCAGTCAAAATCCTTGGGCTAGTGCCCTGCTTGGGGAGTCTGTGAAGGTGGCAAAAGTTATGCTATAGGGAAATCACAAAGGGTTTACGTCAAGGCTGTTGCAGCTAACTAGATGAAATGGTACAAAACGTTTTATTTGGCTTTAGCCAGCAGAACATTCTTTGTAATGGGCAAAAATAAATGGAGAAAACATTTTAACGATAATCAATAAAACTAATCCTCATGTACCACATACAGCACAAGGACATTAGTAAGCAGAACTGCTTTGAGCTTACAAAGTGTTTGTGCTGTACAATGTACATTAAACCATTCTGGGAGCCCAAGCAAAGATAGCTCTAAGATGCTGGTTCATGCTCTGGGGAGGTAGCATCTCCAGCCAGCATGAGGGTGGGGAATCTTCTGCACTGCACCCAGTCTCACCCTGTAGACATTCTTGTTTACCAGTCAGTTCAAAATCCATCACCAATTTGCATTCCTGTCACAGCAAGGAAAGTAGTCCAGTGGCGCTGCTCCATCCTGGATGGAAAGAGACAAAGGAGATGAAGATTAGAAATAAAATACAATAACTTGTAGGAAAGCACCTGGCTCTCAGACATTCTCTCACTTAGACACTGAGCCTTATGCTCCAGTTAAGTTTTCACCATCAAAAAGCAAGATGCAAACCACAGAACATCAATTAAATTTCTATTTTAGAAATGCATATCCTTTCTGGTAGCTCTTCTTCACAGGTGCTTACCAAATGGTGATTCTGGGAAACAACCCCTGCTTCACTGCTCATTTTCAGGAACTGTTGCCTAATATAAATCCAGAATTGTGACCCATTCCTCCTTGGGGGATGCAATGCTCAGGAACAAAAAACGCTTCCAAAATCTCTGTCTTTGAGCAGCTATTCTGAGAGAGGGAGGGCAGTCCTGGTGTCTGGATAACTATGCCTACAGATGGCAGTTCAGGTTGTAAGCGAGTCAGAGCTGGCTAAGGGCATGATTTGTGTCCACGGGATGGGAAAGCTGTCTGCCTCCTCAGCAGGAGAAGCTGCCTCAGGATTATTTTGTGTGAGCAGCCCTGAGAGCATTATACTGACAGGTAGCCAGGGTCTCTTAGCCTGGCAGGCCATGTTGGTCAGCCCTCTTTTCTCTCCACACACTAGGACACCCCAATGTCTTGCTCACCCCTCACAATTCTGCGTCCACATTTCCTGAGCCAGGCAGGACAAGGCAGATGCCTGGGTTTCTTTCAGAGCACTTTGCTATGCACAGGGCACGCAAATGCACTGCGGGTACACTGCAAAGTCCTTGATTTAATGGGACCAGAGATCTGTGTAGCAGCTGCAGAACTGACTTTAGGCATGGGCAAAGGTAGTTTTCTAGGACAGCAAGGCAGCCATGGCTCTGCTGCTCCTTTCACCTACATCAGAGCCCTGCAGAGATAAGCTAGCCCAGCTACCAAGAGGGGGTGTGGAATGGCTGCTTTGAGATGCAAACAAAGCACCTCGGTGTGGCACATCTGTGTGGCACATCTATATGGCACTGGAGTTGTCTACCTCTTCTGGACTTGCTGACAGATCAGCAACCCACCAGCAAAAGGAAGAAATTTCAGAACTGTAGTTATTTTATGCTTTATGCCCAGAAGAAGCAAAACCAGCCCTGGATGGGGATGTGAAAGTGCCTTTACAGTGTCTTAAAGAACAAATGGTGTCTAGTATTTATGCAGAGAAAGGTGATCTGAACCAGAGAGAGGAAGTGCTGACTAGACAGATGTGTTACGCTGTCCATCCAAGAAAGAATGCTGGTAGCCAAACAAATGATAAAGGTAAGAAAACAAACACCACCACCCTCTACCCCCCCAGGGGCCCCATACCTGGGTAAGAGCTGTGACACTGGGACTTCTATCTCCGCTGTGGCTGCACTCGCGCAAACAAGTGTAGTGGCTCTGGTCTGCTGATGTACCTCTGCTGTACTCAGGTCTGAAAAATACCACAGGATGACCCGTCAGGTTGCCTTTTTATCCTTTTAACAGAGGGAAAACACACGTGCTGTAGATTACAGAGAAAAAGAATTAAGCATGCAAAGTCAAAAACATACATAATGGAAAATGCCAAGATGAAAGTTGCAAATGCAGGCTGACTTTGTCCCCTCATGCCTAATTTGTTGTGATAAGGACTTTAACTTTACAGCCATTGATTCATTTGCTCACGGGCCTCGGCCTCCCTTGGTGCACTGGACAGGCTGTGCCCAGGTAGCGAGCGAGTGCTCAGTCTTCGCTTTCCTCCCACTCAGGCAGGGAGCCCAGGCCGTGCCCAGAGCACGCTCCTCAGCTCTTCCGCTGCTAAAAGAATGACTTGTCTTCTTCTGAGTATTTTCCACTACTGTAGTGCTGTAGTCTGCTGCAGAGGTAGAGGACTGATACGTAGACAGCTTTTGGCTGGATGTATTCTTAATACTTTTCAAGGGACCATTTGAAATGCTTAAGGCCTGATGCCACAGATAATGCAATTTTATTTTGCACTCAGTCTGAGAATTAATTCTCAGGTCGTCAGCTCAGGTTTAAGAAAATGAGGAAAAAACAGTGAGTGATTGTAAGCAACTGGTTTAAGTGACTTGCCTAGTATTACATTGGTCTGAGAAGAAAGCAGCAGCATCGCTTTTAAATTCTGTGCGCGTGTGTGCATGTGTGTGTGTGCGCACTGACTCTGTAAATACAGAAGAGCAGTGGTAATAAACTCAAACACTTGAAAACTTTGTGTCAGGACATCCAAAAGAAACCTGAGATTTTCTTGTGAGATTTTATGGATCATGTACTTGAACTGACTACAGTTGGGCTGCCCCTGGCATGGGAGCATTTAAAAATCATGTTTTTCAGATGCAATCAAAGGAATTAAAACCTTTTTTCCAAAGTATTGACTAGACAGAGGTAAACTTCTCTAAGTTTACTTAGAGAATTAAACTTGGATTTACTTGGAGTCTGATGCTTTAAGAAACAATAAATATCACAATATTTGTGATCCTTTTGAGAGTATTGGTAATAGTGCAAGGCTTGGTGATTCTGCTACATAAGGCAATGATTTTAAGTCCTTACTGGTCAGCGGATCTGACCTCTACCACAGCTGTTTATTGACCCAAGCGCACACCAATTTAGGTATTCAAGCCAGTGTCAAACATGCCGAGCAGTCATAGTTTCTCTTGACAATAACTAGTGTATTGTGTGCGTAGTACTTCTGGTTTTTGGCTTCAGAAGTCTTGTAATGAGTACCCAAATGTAAGGGTCTATAAACTGCTGGTAGATTGAAAAGAGTAGCAAGTAGCAAGGAGCTGCAAGTGCTGTCCAGCCTGGAGGAGAGCATGGATAAATCCGAATCAAAATAATACAAAATAAGGACTGCGAAAAATTTTCCAGTTCAGTTTGTCCAGGCATGTTGGCATTTTCACCATCCCTCTGCAGCTGAAGTAATGGTGACTTCCAGCAGGAGGGTGGTCAGAGCACTGATTTCTTAAGCTGTTGAGACTAAATTCAAAAAAGGAACAAAAAACCAGCACATTCATGCCCCAGCTGTAGAAAACGAATAGCAATGTAACCCTCCTTCATATTGCTACATGCCAGACTTCGCATTCAACATGCATGCTACATGCTACATGTAACTTTGTGATTCCACAGACTGTCCGTGGGCTCCTGAGTTTTTGGTAAAAGGGGATGAGTCAAAATGATTAATGTGGGCAAGCCACACTAATCAGTGTTGTTGGAAGGGAGGCCTTAAGCTTTGAACATGCAAACTCCAGCAATGCAAAACTTGCCAAGAGCTGTTGCCCTCCCCTCCAAGCCAAGACCCCATCCTTGGTCAGAACAGCTGAGTTTTGGCTGAGCAAGAACTGCAGAATGAAACCCTGCAGCAGCAGAACCTCCCTCACCACCAATGTATGCTTATATGAGCCAGTGAGGCACCTTTACTGGTAGGGCTCAGGAGGTCGTGCTCCTCCCATCCTCCCCTGCCAGCATCCCCCTGTGGCACGCCTTCTGCATCGTACTGTGGCAGAGAAGCTATGTGGAGCTCTCCGTTTATACTGATTTAGCCCTGTGGTGAAATTACTTTTCCTTCAAAATGGCATTTTCTTGGTTTCAGTCCTGGACTGAGGCTTCTGCAGTTGCGCGCCCTCAGCTGCAACAGCTTGTGTCAGCAGCAGACGCAACATGCCAGAGGGGGGGAACCGTGGCTAACAGCCCTCATGTCGATGTGTTGAGAAATGCGCTGACATTTTCCCCACAAGCTGCATGTCTACTTACGATTCTCCTCAGGCTCCAGGAAGGTCCCTGGCATTGGTTTCCATCAAATGTGCATGTGAAAACATGCAGCCTGGGGGTGAGACATATAATGACATCAGAGAACTGATCACTACAGGAGAACCTTTATGGAAGCAAAAAGCATAAATGGGGAAAAAAAAAAAGACTAGGAAAGAGCCAGTTTAAGGCTATTAAACAGAAAGGTATGGAAGCAGCTTCTGACTCAGAAGATCTTTAAACTGCTAAACGGCTGGAAAGTGGAAAGTATACCTGGGAATGCTCACTCCGTGCTTTCCATTTTTTACGTGTTGCTATATGCACCCACTGCTGGCACCTCTCCAGTACAGGATGCTTTGGCACCTTTGGTCTTTCGGTAAAAATGGGGCACCATTTTTATGTCACCTCTTGTTGACTCGACGACAAGGGTAGATCAGGTCTTAGTGTAATATCTCAGCACAGTAATATGTGAGGTTTCACCTCACAGTCGTATCCAGACCATTTTTAGGTATCACCTTCTTGTTAACATTCCACTATGAATGTCATTACTGGATCAACTCAGGCTAATTATTTTTCCCTTATGGCCAAGCGAACTAAAACCTTTTCCCATTTTTATTCTAGCTGTTACTTGCATTCCCATGGTATCTAAATACACTGATCTTAGCACTGGAAGTGTAATGTGTTAGCGTGGTAAGAAACATTCCTCGCTACAATGAGCTAATAGCTTAATGTAATATAAATTACAGTAAAGGATGTAAGAAACCCAAGGCAGGAAAGGAACAGGAGAGAAAATTGTACTGGTAACAACATGTCCTTCCAAACTATGTGCATAATTAGGTGGTTTAAATTTCTAACGGGTTTGGGGATTTTTCTTCATGTCATTGTTCTGCTCATGTAATTATGTGGTTGTACTTGACTGCATGGTGCTAAGTAAATAACACTAATTGCTTTTCTTATTGGAGGGTAGTGGACTGAAACCATGGCTTCTGTTTATCAGCTCCAGGTAATAAAAATTGTATGAAAAGAACGCTTTCAGGCAGTATTAGCACCTTTCATCTCTCTCTCTCTTTTATACAAAAGAAGCAGGTCTGACAAGCAACATAACAGTGAAATCCTTCTGCTGAGTCAGGTGCTCAGTTTCAAACTTACATAACTGAGATGTATTTCCATATTCCCTCCTTCCTTTCGTATGCACAAAGCACAGACAGAAGGAATGACTGCTCCAATGCTGCTCACAGTAGCTTAGTGAGGAAGCCTCAACGCCACAACTTAAATATGAAAAATCTCTTAACATCTCCACTGTGGAATAATTAAATACCGCATTAAGTCAGCAAAGCGGGGTCTGCTACCAAGTGGCACTGGAGTCCATATGCTGCACAGAAGCATGCTGAAACTTTTCTGTTTCTTGGAAATGGAAAGAAAATTTAATTATTGCAGAAATCTAATTATTGCAGCATTTCAATGCCATTTTCTGACTACAACTCTGGTATGTTCTGTGATTTCTCAGGCTGTTATTTTTTGCAATGGTATGGTGTAAATGTCTGCTAAAATCGCAGAGCTCTAGCACGTAAAACTAATTTACTAGAAACTTCATCTGGCAAGTAAGCATTTATGTCCATAGCAGAAATATTGGTAGTGTATTTAGAAAAAAGTCAACTGCTGAGAAAAGTAAGTTTAATGTTCACAGATGGCATGTTCCTCACTGACTATTTGAACCTACAACAGATGTACGTACAGCTTCAGCCCTGTGGACTGTATGCTCTCAAAGTTGTAATGAATTTTGTTAAAAATGAAAAATAGGTACAAGTATAAGAAATACTGAAAGAAAAACATAAATTAAGAAACAAAGACCAAAGAGAAAACACGGTGAGAAACACAGCAAGTTAAGTTAAATTGAACGTATGTAGACGAGATGATTAGATGAGCTACCTGAGAGATGCAGATTCAAATCATGTCAGGCAGCATGGGAAACTGAACCTCCTCCCACTTCTTGGAGGAGTGCCTTTACCACTGGGTTTCAGGATAACAGAAAATGTTTAAACAGCAAACCATTTGCTTTCTTTTCTAGCTTACAAGTACCATTTCAGGCTGAACAACATGTTTTGTTTGATACAAGTGTGGGGTTTTGTTTTTTTTCCCCCTCACCAAAACAAGAAGAAAATAATAACATTTATTTTGGCTGTCTTCTGAATTACTTCCCTCCCTCTTATTTGGCTGCTCAACTGAAGAAGCTATTACTCCCACAATCCTACACCCATTCGCCATTGACCTACTTTCAGCAAGGTTCCACTCCACATCAACCTGGGTTTGGCAGCCACAGCAGCAGAAACTAATTCATCTAGAAAGTTCTGTAAGCCACTTGTAACATTGAAAGTCTTCTTTCTGTGCCTCCATCCATGAGGAAGCCTTCTCCTGGACAAACTGGCAAGATTCAGATTGGATAGGTGGTCTGCAAGATGGGTAGAAAATTGGCTAACAGGCTGCACTCAGAGGGTGGTGATCAATGTTTTTTACTCAGGCGGGTAGCCTGTCACAAGTGGGGTCCCCCAGGGATTGACACTGGGCCCCACGCTGTTCATCTTCACGAATGATCTGGATGATGGGATTGAAAGCACCTTCACCAAGTTTGCTGATGACAGTAAACTGGATGGTGAGGTGGACACATGAGAAGGGAGAGCTATCATATGGAGAGACCTGGACAGGCTGGAAGAGTGGGCTAGGAAGAACAGTATAAAGTTTAATGAAGACATGTGCAAAGTCCTGCACGTGGGACGACACAAAGAGGCCAGTACAGGCTGGGACCTGTGTGGCTGGGGAGCAGCCTTGCTGAAAGGGACCTGGGGGTCCTGGTGGACAACAAGCTGACCATGAATCAGCAGCGTGCTGCCGCAGCAACGAAAGCAAATCAGATCCTGGGCTGCATCTACAGGGGTATTACTAGCAGGGGTAGAGACATGATAATCCCACTCTATTCACTCTATTCAGCGCTTGTCAGACTGCACCTGGAGTACTGTGTCCAGTTCTGGTCCCCGCATTTCAAGAAAAACATGGACAGACTGGAGAGGGTCCAAAGGAGGGCCACGAAGATGACCAAAGGGCAGGGCAACCTGCCATATGAGGAAAGACTGAAGGAGTTAGGTCTTACCTCCCTGGAAGAGAGAAGGCTAAGGTTGGGGGCCCTCATCACAGTATTCCAGTACTTAAAGAGTGGCTACAAAGAGGATGGAGGCTCTCTTTTCACAAGGAGCCACATGGAGAAGATGAGGGGCACCATGAGTTTTTTTACAGTGAGAAAAACCAATCACTGGAATCCAGGGACATGGCAGAGTCCCATCCCCCCATCGTGGGAGGTTTTCAAGGTGCAACTGGACAGGGTGCTAGATAACCTCATCCAGGCTCCCTCCCATGAAAGGCTGGACCAGATGATCTTTCCAGCTCCCTTCCAGCTTGGGCTGTTTGATTGTTCTATGATTCTATGCAGACAGGCATGGGCTCCAAGAGCCACCTTCAGCAACATCTCCCTGAAGACGGAACCCTGAGCAGACCCACCTACTCTTTGCATTGCCAGCAAACAGACCTGTATGCAATGCAGTGCAATCCTATGAGCACGCATTGGCACCGTTAGAAACGGTAGTGCCAGCAAGGGAGCCCTGGGGGGACGTAGACAACTGTCCAGGCAGCTCTCCCTGCCCATCGACCTTGTAGGGAGCACGTTTAGTGTGGTGGTGTTTCTCACCCGATGAACACCGGACCCCGTCGGCCCACGACAACGAGCACACGATCTTCCTCTTCGTGGGCCGGGGGCTGAGGGCTGGGTGTGTGGAGCTAACGGCTGTGCGTGAGGAGGCGCCCCGGGAGCGGCCTCATGGCTCCCTGAGGGCTCCCTGACCTTGGCAACGCAGGGCTGCAGCGCGGCGCGCCGGGCCGCTCACAGCGGGGAGACGGGGCACCGGCCGCTCCTGGCGGCCCGCGGGCCCCGGCGCTCCCCCGCCGCCTTCATCAGCCGGCGGCGCCGGGAAGGAGACAAAGGCGGTGGTGGGCCGCGGGGGGGAGGCGGTGGCGAGGAAAGGCTCCGGCCGGGGGCGCCGGGCCGGGCCCTCGGGGGCCTTTGGCGCGGCCTCCCGCGGGCGCGCGCCCCCGCCGGCCGTTGCACTGTCCGGCCGCCGCGCGCCCGCCGCCTTCCCCTTCCCGAGCCCTCAGACATCAAAGCGCGAGGCAGCGGAGGGAGGGGGCGGTGCCGAGGCAGCCTCGCCGGGCGGTGACGGACGCGCTCGCCGGCCAGTCGCGGCGCCGGCGGCGCCCGATGGGCATGCCTGCTGGCCCATCGCCTCGGCGTCTTCGCCCTCTCCCCGACTCGGAGCCAATCGTGGCGCCGGTGGCCGGCGGGGAGGCGTGACCCGCTCCCGGCGCGGGGAGGGGCGTGTGCGGGGGGCACGGAGCGCAGAGCATCTTTCGGGCTCGCCGCCGCCGGGCTCCGTTCCCGCTCCCTCGCCGCCTCCCCCCGCCGGTAGCCGGGCCGTTCCTTCTTCCCTCTCGCGGCCATGTCGTCGCCGTCGTCTGGAGAGCGGTACGAGGAGGAGGAGGAGGAGGAGGACGGCGCCTACGAGAGCCAGGCCAAGCGGCTGAAGCCCAGCGCCGCTGCCGAGGAAGGCGAGATCGAGTACAGCGGCGCGGAGGAGAGCGAGAGCCGGCGGGACAAGCCCCCCGCGCCGCGCGGAGGGGGCTTCTCGGGCGGGGTGAGGGACGCGGCGGCCGCCGGGGCGGGCGCGCCTCCCCTCGGGATGCCGGCGGGGGGAGGGGGCTGCCAGCCGCCCGCCCACCCCCCACCCCCCCCCCTCCCGCGGGCGAGGCTCCGGACACTCCCCCGCCTCCGTGTCGCCGGCGGGGGGCGGCGGGCGGGGGGCGGCTTCCCGCGGGGGCGGTGGCCCGGCCACGCGGCCTTCCCGAGGCCGGAGCCCGCTGGCCCGCTCCCCGGGCATGGAGGCGCTTCCGGTGGGGGGGCGCTGCTCCCCCCTCCCCGTGATCGGAGGGCGGGAAAGGCGGGGAGGGAACCGGGCTGGGCCCTGTCCGCTGCCTTCTCCCGCGGCGGGCGGGCTCCGCGTGCGCGGCGGGTTGTTTCTCGCCGTAGTTGCCTGGGGAAAGGCACCGAGCTTGCAGCCTGCTAGATAGACGTACGGGATGCGGATTTTGCAGCTCTGAGATTGCCTCTGTTCCGTGGGCAGCGTGTTGCCTTTTGGGATATTGCCATTGCAAGTTTTGTGCTTGCCCTGTTGCTGAGTGTAACTATAGAAACGTAGAGCGGGGGAAGAAGGCGAGGCAGAGGGTTTCTTTCATCATCCTGTTCTAGCTTTGTGTCTGGCAGCATACGGCGATAAGGCTGATCATGAACGACTGCCTCCTTCTTAAATTCACTTGTATTTCTGCTTTCTCCCTCCCCCACAAACAATGCTAATAACAGGCTGATTCACTAAATTTTCTGCTACATACCTTTTATTCTTCATGAATTTGTATCTAAGTACCAAGATAGTCCTTGACCCATAAATTTGGGCTAACAATACTTTTGTGTCTGTTTGATTTCTTAGCCAACTGATTGTCCAGCTGATTGTAACTGTTTTTCTTCCTGATGGCTCTTTCTGTTTCTTACTTGAAAAAGCAAGATCAAGAAAAAAAAAACGATTTAACAGCAGACCTTGAAATTTAGAATACTTCTGTTTCATGATTTGGTAAAATGAACTTGCTTAGCACTGGGATAAGTTAACGAGAGAACGTTTGCTGTTGGCATCTCTCCGTTCATTAAATCTCTTGATGGAGAGGGTGCCTGCTAAATTAGTACAAAAGTTCCCCGATAAACTGCAACAAAGATACATCTCTGGAGAGAAATATTTTAATTCTACAGTTTCTTGTAACAGAGCATCGCCTCTGTCGCAGTCAAGGCTTAGTAATGTGCTCTGTCTTAAAGGCTGGTTCTGAATGAAATCCATATGCTAGAAAAGTTAGCTTGAAATTTTGTCACGTAGGACAGCTGGTTATCATGCAGTTTCAAGTAGGAATAAGATACTGCTCTTGCCTTTCCTCTTTTCTGCAGTATTTTATGAAATCAAGTAGTTCTTACTTTTTTCTTTTTTTCCTTCATTCTGGGTTCGGGCTCTGATTGTCTTCTTGTTGACCTCAGTATCTCAGTTTATCCCAGTTAATGTGCAGGACACACTGCCCTGCCCCTTTAGGTAATGAAAGCACGGAGTATGTCTGTAACATTGCATTTTGGATTTCAAGAATGACATGTGCTGAGTCTTGTGAGTAAAGAAACTGAAACGCGTAGCAAGTCAAGAACATGAGGATTTTTAGGCAGCTTGTTGTCTCAGTTGCAGCGTGCCTCAGAGAGGTGCGTGGTCACTGGCTGGTCATTTATTGGCAAAGCTGTATTCACAGGTCCGCTATTGGAGAGGCAGAAGTTGTCATAATAACAGAGATGAAACTAGTTTCTTAAGAATAAGCTATAACATCAAGTGGATATGTGAAAAATTAACGACTGAGCACTTTTGTTAGTAATGTTATTTGGGGCTTTTAATAGCAAAATGCCAGCATCTATTCATTAGAGTTAGTTAATGTGAGTTTTACTTTTTTTTTTTCTCTCTAGTAGATTAAAAAAAATGTGCAGGAAACTTACTTATTTATTAATTTCTCTCCAGGGAAATGTTCTTAGCTTATAGAAGTTGTATGTGGTTCAGGGC
The DNA here is from genome assembly GCF_047370975.1 of Nipponia nippon. Lineage (NCBI taxonomy): Eukaryota > Metazoa > Chordata > Aves > Pelecaniformes > Threskiornithidae > Nipponia > Nipponia nippon. The sequence continues at coordinate 13,095,384 of NW_028262358.1, read as the reverse complement.
AAAGACATAAGATGAAGGTAGGCTGAGAGGAGGGAAGAAGTGTAAGTATTCTGGGTTTCTCAGAAGAGGACAGAAAAAGAGTAAGTGAAGATGAAGTAGGAGGAACTATAGGGAATGGGAAGTTAGAAGGAGAAATGGGAAAAGGGATGACGGGGGTAAAAAGAGTGGTAGAAATCTGGTAGCCTCACTGTTGGTTTTTTTTCCTAACATGCGTCCTAGAATATTGGTGAACTGTACACTTATGGATTATATGCTTTCTTTGTATATAAGCTGTTTTGTGGTAGCACCCTGCTAGCGGGTTGGTGTGGTCTCCCTGCTGGGCTATATTTATTATTGTGGTGTTTTCCCATTACTCTGGGATCGTTTCATTGGACTGAATAAGCCCTTCATGCTTCTAAGTTTCCGTTTTTTTTTTCAAATGGGTGCCTAGAAGTCTGCATGTGAGATCCAGATGGGGAAACTCAAAATTTATTTTGCTCTTCTTTTTCCTGTGTTTCCCACTCACATGGACACCCCTTATAGCCCAGAGGTGTACTGTCTTCCTCGTGGCTCATCTCAAGGCTGAGGAGCATGGAGAGCCAGGAACAGACCAGAATGTTGTCCGGGGGAGGAGTAGGAAGTGGTCTTGTAGAGGTATCCTGTGGAGGAGAATATGATTTGGAAGAATGGCTTTTACAGAGGCAGTGTTGAGTGGTGGTGAAACTTTGGCAGAGGAGTCAGAATTGCAGGGTAGCAGAGGGTCAGGACACTGGGAGAACGTGGGTTAAGAGCTGTGTTTGAGCGTGTTTGGAGGGCCTTTCAGCTCCATCCCCTCTCCCTCCCTTAAATTTCAGTTTCATTGATTAACGTTGTATTTATGCAACCTGTATTTTCTGTAGCATCCACCTGCCTCACTGTCTCCGACATACCTATTCTTAAACATTTCTATGAAGTAAGGGAGTTCTATCATCCCCGTTCTTACAGTTGGGGAAGTGACATGTGGTGTCTTAAGTACACAAACATAACTACAAGCTACCACGAGGTAAGAGAGGGATGTGAACTTGCAGCTTCTCAGCTACTCTGCTGTCATTTCCTACGTGAAGCGGTGTTGCTTTGAGGTAAATGGAAAGCAGCTCACTTCGCAACTCAATTGCTTTGTGTCTAGATGGCAATGAGTTCACATCTTGACCTATTTCACAGCGACTTGTTCATATATCTGTTTCTTAAATGAAGTACATCCCAGAAATCGGTTATGGAGTAAGTGTAAATTGTCCTCCCTCCTTTGTCCTTCATGAGAAAAAGTAACCGTTACCTTCAGGCTAGTTCTTCTTCCAGCACCTCAGGTTGAATCTCCTGATGATGCTGTGTGTTGTGTGGGGTTTTGTTTTGGGGTGTTGTTTGTTTTAAAGGGATTTTCAGATTGTGCTGAGCAGAGAGGAAAATAGAATAGAGTATTTCAGTTGCAAGGGACCTACAACGATCATCTAGTCCAACTGCCTGACCACTTCAGGGCAGATTCAGAATTAGCAGAAGGGGCCAGAGTGCAGGTATTCCGTTCTGTAGCCGTTGTAATCATTGAAAGGACACAGAGGTAGAGAATGCTAGGAGGAGGTATGCAAGAGAAACGATACCCCAAACTTCACATCCAAAACAAAACTAAATTGCCAGGTAGCCTTTGAGAATGTGGGCTGTGATTAACTTTAACCCCCTTCTCATGCATAGCCCCCAACCCCCAAAACCAACCAACCAACAACAACAAAAAAATAAAGCCAGCGATATACAAAACTGGTATATTCTTCTATTGCCATGGAACCTTAACTTTGTCCTGTTTGCTTGTTTCTTCTGAGGCACTGTCTTACTTCACTGTGTACTGGAAATATTGCTGTCACTGCAAAGGTACAGGAATTCCAGGTGGCATGGAGAGAGGTATCTCCTGTACCTCTGTAGGGAAGAGACAGAACTGCTCAAGTCAGGCAGGTGTGATCAGCGGGCATGAGGTACGACAGGGCAAACAGCTTGAGGTGCTTGAGGACATGGTTTAGTGGTGGAGTTGGCAGTGCAAGGTTAACGGTTGGACTCGATGATCTTAAGGGTCTTTTCCAACCTTAACGATTCTAAGTAATGCCATCATCATGCAGTACAACTAGCAGTTGAGGAGTGTGCACAAAATGCTGCGTACCTGCTTATGAAAGCCTTCCCTCATCAGACCATCCCCGGTGGGCAGAGCTGAGGTGATTTGGGAATGTGTTGTGTACCTTCACCTTGCCTTTATAGTGTGGTAGTTTTAGCTACCCTTGACATTCTGCAAGGTAGTGGGATGCAGATCAGTCCATAATGAAGTTCTGGGCACTTGCATACTTAATAAGCAACCTTTTCGGGCTTTCCCCCCAGTTCTGTCATATTTATAAAAGCAATTTCAGAGCATTTAAGAGGGATGCAGCGAGAGGAGAAAGTTGAGAGTGAATAAGATAATCTGAATGGTGAGAAATAAAATAACAGTATATTTAGGTACCTGGGGGAGAGAATATGAAGGAGTGCCATCCTTTTGCAGTAAGGAGGAAAAGAGAGATGGAGGAGGTAAGCAGAGAAACGGTAAAGGAGCAGATGGTCCAAAAAAAGGTAGTACAAACTAATAGAACTAAGGTGAATACGCTGACTGGAAAGTGTCTGGGGAAAGGATAAAGAACACATTTATGTGCAAACAGTTGGTGAAAAATTCTCAATCTGGAATTGGTGAGCAAGAGAGGCATCATCCTAGAGCCCATGATGACTTTCTTCCTTTTCGGAATGGCAAATCGTAATCTGTTAGCAAGAAACCAGTGATACATTTAAAATGTTATCTAGAACTATGTAGGTCACCAAAGAACGGATGTTAAAATGCTACAGCCGTTCTTTGAAGCTGCTTCAGTCTTATGTATGTGAAGTAACTTGTTTGTGCTTCATCTGCTGGGTTATGTCAGCCCCTCCTTTCGTGCCTCAGCTCTCCACAGAAGCTCGGTTTCGGTGTTAAGCATTTTAATGTTCCTGGCTTCTTTCTTGAGGGAAATCTTTTCTTTGTTACTGCTCTTGAGCACTTAGAAAGGAAGTCTGTTTCCATTCTCTATTTAATAATTGCATTTTCTGTCCAGCTAATGATTTTTCAAGAAATTGTTATTGAGCTTTCAAAAACCCTTAAGACATATATATATATAGATACATGGGTACAGCAGTAACATTAGCTAATCTGTTCTCCTGGCTTTGATGGAGTGCAAGTGTTGTGTTGGAGTTTTGCATGGGGCTTTTGTGCCATCGTGGGAGTTGGAGTTACTCAAAGACTCCTTTGTAAGGAGAGAAATACTGATGGTGGTTAATCTGTATGTGAGCAGATGCTTTGATGTAACCTTTGTCTGTGTGCCAAATGTAGCACGTGTAGTTTTCAATATACAGTGACTGCAAAATCTTGGTGAAAATCCTGTATTTTTCATCTTTGGGAAGAAATTATGGCAGCAGTTGGATGAGTTGTGTATACGTTCTGACCTTAGCTGTGGAGATGCTTTACACTTACAAACACGTTGGATTTTTCATGTGGTCTAGTGGTTTTATTTCTCCTTCTTTTAGAGGAAATCAAGGATCATTCTAGATTTGCTTGATACTGCAGCTTGGTAGCTGCAAAACTTGTTTGACAATAGTATGTATGTCTGCCCTTCGTGAAGACTTTTTTGCACTCAAGCATATGCCTGTGGCACATGTTCATGTCTTTCACCAATATGCTCTGTGAATGTTAGTTTGCGGCTTCCTGGCTCAGGACTGACTTATGCTCGGCTCTTGTGCTGCTGTTCACTGCTGCTGGTTAGAAACTATTTTGAGTAAAGCAGAGGCCTCTGATTTGGCCATTTATAACCTCAATGGTTTTATCTGTATAAATTAGTTTCTTCAATGCTATGTAGAGAAGTCCTTAATTTCATGGCAAGTGATTGAGATTTCACTGTTTTGTGTTTTGGGTTTTTTTTGTTTGTTTGTTTGTTTGTTTTTAAATTTTTTTTTTTATTCCATGCTTCCTGAGCTTCTGCACAAGTTACTACAATAGCAGCAGTGTTATGACTTTTGATTCTTGCTAAATCTCCTACTATACAACACCCTACTAAAGGATGCTTTCTATATGGTGTTATGGGAGAAGGAAATTTGGCTTGGAAAGCCAAGTATTGCTTTAACTACAAAAGAAAGCAAAATTTGTATTTGCTGATGGTTCTGAGAAGAATTCCTGTTGCAGAGGTGTGGACACCTGTATATGTGCATATAACTCGTATAATGGATTTGAAGATGCAAGTCTTAATTTTTGAGAGAGTTTGTACTATTAGAAAGATTTATATCTTCAGTAGGCAAGCTTAAATGGACTGCTAATAAATAAAAATACAAAGGGATATGCATGACAACTGAAACTATAACAGAAGATTGAACTGGGAAGGAGAGAGAAATACCGTTCCGTTATGATCCACTCTCTGAAAAGCTTGACTTGGTGTATGGGTGTGCTAATTAAGTAAGGTAGCTCTTTGTAGTGAGTCTTTGCTTCAGTGAGAAAATCATTGCCTATATTTGCCATCTGATTAGGCAGAAATATTTTTAGGTGAGATTTCTTGAATGCATTAAAGAAAAGAAAACAAAATAAAAGAAAATGCATACCCTGAGCATTAACTGGGATCTTAATATAGTAACAAGTATGCAGGGCAATGAATAATTGATTTAATAACTTCTGATTGTTCTGTAGACTGTAAATAAAGTAAAGGTGCCTGCTATCTTAACACCTTAGAGTACTAGACTTTGCAGGAAAAACTGGTAATTATTGTTAGTTTTCTTTTGAAGGTTTCCTTAGGTGCTTCTTTCAGCTTTGAAAAGTATATGTGGGTAAAGAACATATAAGCTGAAAATAAAAACCTCTGTGTAGTTCTGTTCCTTCAGCAATTGCCTAAGTATTTGCAGTTCAAAGTATTAACCTTTTATGACTACTTTGATCACCGCTACTGCTGTAGACCTCGTCTGATTAATTCAGAATATATGGTATCTTATGCAAATATCACTAGTGGTGTTTTCCCACAATTGTCACAGCTCTTCTTCAAAGAAATGTGTTGCCACTTAAAATGCTTTTGTACTGCAAATGAATAAAATCTAAGCTAAGCAGAATGATCTGGTGTCTGATGAAGCCTGAAGTGCTGGCTTTTCGTTCAAACAGAACGGTTAAGTCCTCAATTTAAAGAAAAAATATGTAATTGTTTTGGGAGAGCTGTGTATGGAACACAGGAATTAAACACACAAGACTCAATTTGTAGTTATCTGGAATGTATTTTTTCCTTGAATCTGTAGTTCAAGCAGATAGGGAAGAGAGGAATGTCTGTAGCTGTAGTGGCAATCATTGTGGTTACTTAATTACTGGAGCTGAATGCTCCTTTATGCTACAAATGAGAATCTCTCTCTAGTTCCAGAAGATGCTATACTATTTCTTACAAAAAAAGTGAAAAATCAACAAGACCTGATCTGTTAAATCAAGCACATTGATGTAGTTGCTAAATTTGAATACATCGATTTTACACTGCTGTTATGCATGTGAAATTTGGGTGCTGGTAATTACAGTATATTTTAGTGTGCCTTTTGTTGTCTCTAATCTTTCTTTTATTATCTCTCATTATTGGCTTACGTGGTTTCATTCTTTTTTTTTTACCTCCATGTCTTAGAATATATAAGGTAAATTTCAGTCCTACTCCGGGCTTTGCATGGAAAGATGAGCTGATTGCAACCCGAATTCTTCAGTCACACAGAACCGAGACTGTCTGAAGTCATAGCAGTAGCTCTGAAAAATGTTCGTTGTGGAAATTCTGTGTGCTAATGTAGGATGGCTGAATCTGTTAATGGTAGTCAGCCTTGGGGTGAAAAGAGAGAACATGCCCATATGTACAGAAACTGCGAGTTTTTAAAAACACGTATGACAAGTGTTCAGAATTAGAAGGGAGATTGGATTTGTTTCAAGTATAGTACGGAGCTGGCATTTTCTTGTATTGTGGAGCACAGCATACATTAGAAAAATAATAAATTTTCATTCACTTTACTGATGGCCCTTGTTTGTTCTTGCTTTTTATCCCCCTAGACTGTCTCAAACAAATATTGGCATAAAAACCAGAAAGGGTGTCAGAAATATTTTAGCTATTGTGCATATCCTTTTTTTTTTTTTTTTTAATGCTTTTAACGAATAGGGTGGAAGACCTCCTGCAGTTCAGCCAAGTGTTAAGTAGGCTATTTTTTAATATAGAAAATTCTTGCCTGTGCAAACACATTAATTAAATCTGCAAAGCATTTTATTTTAAGTAGACTTCAGCAACTGAACTTGGCAATCTGGAAAGAAAAGTTAAATTATTTGAAATATGTTTGGATTGCACATTTAGAGGGCTGCTTCTGGACCCAGTGTAGTGTCTGCCAAATATTTAATTTTGGTTAATGATAGCAGTATTCCTTGTTCTGTGTTGAATTTTAAAATGTCATTTTGTTGCTAGGATGCCGGGGGAAGTCATCACAAAGTCTCTGTTTCTCCTGTCGTCCATGTCCGAGGGCTGTGTGAATCAGTTGTGGAAGCAGATCTTGTGGAAGCTCTTGAAAAGTTTGGAACCATATGGTATGTCAAGCAGTATAAAGTCATGTCTCTGGACAAGTTGGGAGCATTATTTAAAAGTCTGTTGGACCTCTTTAAATACATTATGATAGCCATTTGAAATCCAGAACTTAGTTAATAGTAAAGCATAAAGATTTTCTAGCTGGGTGAAGATTCTGTGTTTCTGTACATGGCAAGTCTGGTCAAGCAGAGTTACACTGTCTGCATGCCCTAGTGTCTGCTATCAGACTTCAGTAGCGCAGCTAGTCCTGGCCTTAATATGAGCTGTAGCTAAACTGAATTGCAGAACAGCACGAGAGTAGTTGTCTTGATATAAGTGAGTATACCAAAAATAAGGATTTATTAATCTATAGAGCAGATGATGCTATTTCCTGTGGTTTCATATGGGAGGAGTGCTTGTGATATGGTAGGACCTTCAGAATGAGATAGTTTTTCAGAGGAAGCCCCTTCAAAGGTCATATAGCCTAAAGATTCCTCATCTGTGAACAAAATAGCAAAGGTGAATGGGTAGAGCCAGCTTATTCTGAGTTTTGAGTGCTTCTTTTTGGAAACACGCATTTCTTTTCAAGTAAATGCATGTATTGAAGTCAAATAGGGTTTTATAAATAGTACAATAACATTTTTCACTGCCTTAATGTTCAAATTACTGAATTATACTTGTACCAGGATCTTAAAATAAATAAATAAAATTAAGTGAGCACGAGCTTGTTCAGGAATACAAATAGGTACATTTTAGTCTGAGAGTTTTACTTTTCAAAAACTTAATCAGCTGACAAAGCTTCTTGAGTTTGTCTGTGTCTGAATTTGGTTAACTAGAATACTTCTGTTAATTTCCTCTAAGGTAGTTTTGTGTCAAAAATAGTATTTTAAATTTCTTAGCAACAGCAAAGATGTTTAATGTATCAATTTTGAATGTGTTTTATAATTGCACTTACTTTGATCCTTTACCTCATAAAGAGCTTTAGCAAGTTTTTTTTTTTTTTTAATATTAATTGTAGTTCTAGTAAGTTAGTAAATGATTAACTGTTTGTTGTATTGGTTGAATGTTTTTATGCATTAAACTTTTTCAGGAAAACAACTGCTTCTTACTTATTGATCTTATAGCTGCATTTCTTTGTTTTGTGCAAATGCTTTAAGAAATGTGTTGACCGGGTTTGGGAAGTGCGGGCAGGGAGGCCTACCTTCCTTTTATGTCCTTGTTAGGAATTGTTGGGAAAAAAACATATCATATATGACAGTTACAGGACTTTGGAGTTGTTTTGAGTAAGCATATAGGAAAACTTACTGTAACGTTTCTCTCACCAGCTATGTCATGATGATGCCATTTAAGCGCCAGGCTCTGGTGGAGTTTGAAAACGTAGAAAGTGCAAAGAAATGTGTAACGTTTGCAGCAGATGAACCTGTATATATTGCTGGACAGCAAGCCTTTTTCAACTACTCAACAAGTAAAAGGATTACTCGGCCAGGGAACACTGATGACCCATCTGGTGGAAATAAAGTTCTCCTGTTGTCAATTCAGAATCCTCTCTACCCAATTACGGTGGTATGTTTCTTTTTTTCTTTTTTTAAATAAAATAATAAAAGGGAAGGAGCAGCAATCTCTGTTACATTATTTCCACTGTGTACTATTTGTTAAAATTGTACACTGTTAATTTGAGTCAGGAATTAAATTCACTTACCAAAGCTTTACACCATCTTCACATAAGTAATATGCGTGTTCTGGAAAAAAAGTTTTTCGAGATGATTCAGTCTCATACAGGTATTTTGCAATACATTTGAAGGCTTCAGTGGTCAGGATTTTGAAATGTTGAGTTGCTACATGCTTCTGAAATATTTCCAAATGTGTTGCTACAACATCAGGGATGTCATTTAGCGTTTAGGCTCTGAGTGGTGTATGTTTAAATAGCAACT